>NC_135712.1:173991909-174643258 GCF_964656455.1 Halichoerus grypus
ATAATTACACACAGATTTTTTCACTGACTCTAGGATGCCAGCACATAGAAGATGCACCATTATTTTATGTTTATCTGTGCTGGATGTTAAGCTCTTGTGTCTTCAGACCCATCCTTTGATGCTCTGCTGTGCTGTTGATGCTGGGACTCTGAGACCACGCTCTCCTTTGCCAGTTGGCTCACTTTCGTATCTCCCTTCAAGAATTGCTGGAGGGAGAGTGTATGTCTGAGGCAGAAGAAGAGACTAGCTCCTTCCTGTTTGTTTTCTTTTCCTCTCACTACCTCTGAATCCCTTGTCGCATAAATGTGTTGAAAATATTTTCTCTCATCCATGGTTTGCCTTATTTCCTTGTGTACTTTCTATTTTAATATTTTCATTTTGATGAAGTCTAATTTATCAACTTTTCTTCTACTTTGTGTCCCAGCCAGGAAATATTTGCCTATTCCAAGGTCACAAAGAGATTCTTCTGCTTTCTTTCAGAAAACAGTATTTCTAGGTTTTACATGTGCAACTACGATCAAACTCAAAACAACGCTTGTGTATAGAATTAGATAGTTGAGACTCTTTTTTTATCATATGAATATTCCCTTGTTCCAGAATCATTTGTTAATAGAGGTTGCCTTTCCTACTGAATTGCCTTATCATCTTTGTTGAAAATGATCAACATGTATGAGAATTTCTTTTTTTTTTTTTTGAGAATTTCTGAAGTCTTGATTCTCTTCCAATTATCTATTTGTCTCTCCATACACCAATACTACTGTTGCAATCAGGGGGTGTAACACCTCCACAAATGTTCTTTTGGTTGTTCTTCGTCTTTTCTTCTTCCTCCTCCTCCTTCTCCTTCTTTGATTGTTTTGTGTATTCTAGATCTGCTGTTCAATATGGTAGCCACTTGTTCCATATGGCTTTGAGCACTTGACATGTAGCTAGTCTTAACTGAGATGTCATATAAGTATAAAATGTACACTCATTTCAAAACACAATTTGGAAACAAGAATGTAAAATTTCTTATTAATGATTTTTACTACTGACAACATATTGAAATGATTTTTTGATTATATGGGATTGAATAAAATGTATTATTAAAATTTTAGTTTATTTTTTACCTTTTTAATGTGACTACTAGAAAATTAAAAATTATATGTAGCTTACATTTATTTCTATTAGATATTTGCCATTCCCAGATCCTTCTGAATTTCCATACAGACTTTTTTAAAGATTATATTTATTTATTTATCAGAGAGAGAGAGAGCACAAGCAGGGGGAGTGGGGGGCAGAGGGAGAAGCAGGCTCCCCACTGAGCAAGGAGCCCAATGTGGGACTTGTTCCCAGGACCCTGGGATCATGACCTGAGCTGAAGGCAGATGCTTAACCAACTGAGTCACCCAGACATCCCATCCATATAGATTTTAACACTAACTTATTTTTTTTTCAAAAATCCTAAGTTTTTGACAGGGATTGCAGTGCATCTTTATGTACATTCAGGAAGAATGAGTGTCTTAACAATATTGATTCCTTCAGTCAATATTAGACCTCTGCATTCGTTAAGGTCTTCTTCAATTCTACCAATTATTTGTAGTTTTCACTGTAGGGATCTATTCTTCTTCTTTTTTTTTTCTTAGATAAAATGATAGGCATTTTTCTAAGTAAGTTCTACACCCAACATGGAGATTGGACTCATGACCCCCAGATCAAGAGTCACATGCTCTTCCCGCTGAGCCAGCCAGGCACCCCAGAGTGATAGGCATTTAATGTGTCAGTACTTTGTGAATAGTGTTGTCTTTAAACCTTTGTAATTTTTCTACACTTATTTGTAGGAAAACAATTTATTTTGGCATACTAACCTTTATCCTATAACTTGAATAAGTTTACTTATTAGTTTCATTTGTAGGTTTCTTTAGATTATGAACACAATAATGTTTTCATTAACTAAAGGCAATTTTTACTTTCTCTTTTATATTCTTAATGCTTTTTTTTTTTCTCTTACATTATTGTATATGCTATGACACAGTATAGCAATTTTAGGACAAAATCATTCAACCTACCTCCACTAAATATCATGTTAGCTGTAGATATTTTTTAGATGGCCTTTATCAGGTTGATGGAACACCATTTTAATACTAGCTATGAAATGATGTTCCTTTATTTTTTCCTGAAATTCGTATTTTGTGTTCACTCTGCTTTCCTTGTCCTTCTTGCTATGCTTTTATATTTTTTTTCCAGAGAACAAACATTTTAACTTTGTTGCTGTTTTTTTTTTGTCTTCTATTTCATTGATTTTTGTTTTTACTTTTAATATTTCTTTCACATTTTATAGCTTCCATCCCTCTGATGAAATTTTCCACCTACGTACACAAATGAGCCATTCTTTCCACTATGTCCTTTACTATATTTAGCATATTTATTTTAATGTTCTTATGTGATAATTCCAACTTCTATGCCATTTCTCAGTATATTTCAATAGATTATTTCTATTTTAACCATGCGTTATGTATTTTCTTACTTTTTCATGCGTCATATAATTTTTATTGTCTACTAGACATTTTGTGTAAAAAAATATGGAGACTGAATAAATCATATTTATCCCACCAAAATGGCAATGCCTTCTTTTCTCAGGATACCAATATGGGGGACTATAATCTAGGCTATAGGGGGAACTTGGTCTGTTCTTTGTTGTAGTTTTAATTATTTTCACTTTACCACTTGTTTCAAATATTCTGAGATGAGAAGAATAAATTTACCTTCAATGGAGCTTGAGATCTGAGCATTGATAAGACTCCAGAATTCTCTTTATGCTTTCCAGTTGATACCTTTCTGAACTGTGGGATATATCTCTCTTCTTTCCAGCTGGGTCCCAGATTTTGGATCATTGGGGATTTCTTTTTTGCTCTTCAGTCCTTCTGCCACATTTCTGTGCCTTTGGAGATTTTTTTCTTATTCTGCTGTCCTGTCCTCAGCCTTTGACGAGTCTCTGCAGTTTTCCCAGTAAAGCCCCAGCAAACCATGAAGGAAATTTTCCCAGCTATTATGCGCTGACCTCAGTCTTTGCAGGGTGACTATAGTGCCCAAAATGAAGGCCCAGATTGACCTGCAGAAGGCCCAGGACTTATCCAGAATAAAGGGATATCTCTTTCCTCTGCTCTGCTGCCCTGTCCTTACCCTTTCATAGTTTGCTGTGTATCTGTATATTCTTTTTTTTTTTTTGGTCGTGTATTCCTTAAAGTCCAGTTGGCTATGACAAGATTTCTCTTGCTACCCTGAGAGAGACACCGTTTATGTCTCTCTCAACTCTTCTTCCTTGACTCCAGCCCTGGCAAACTACCCCTGGGTACATGCTTAACATCACTGGGGAGAATTGGCAGGGTGGTGGACATTTTCTCAATGGTCAGGACTCCTCAGGACATTTCCTTCATACCAGCCACATATTGCTATAAAAGTAAGTTTATTAAAAGATTGGCTGATTTCTTAATTTCCCTCTTTTACTCACCTTCAGTCTGAGATGGCTATCTCATTTTTCACCACTCTGGCAGGGATAAAAAAAAAGCCATGGGTTTCTTCTTGGCAGTTTTGCCACTTTCTAGAATTGGACTTACTTAAACTTCTTTATATTCTTAAATTTCAGTTGGTTTTTTTTTAAATAAAAAACTATGATTTTGTAGTTTATATGGCTTGTTGTCATTGTTATGGTAGAGGTTGGTCACTTGTCATTTTCTGCTTTCTAATCAGAAGGAGAAGCAGCCTAATATGATTTACTCTAGAATTACATTTTTAGTTTAAGTTTTTCTTATCTCACCTAATTTACTTCTTTTACTCTTTGCTCTTTATAATCTCAACCTCTTTTTAACTAAATGCTTCCTATTTCTATTTCAAAGAGGCAATGTTTTCTGCAAATTATAAAGATACAAGAGTTTTATAAAAATTTTAAATAAAAATATTAGGGGCACCTGGGTGGCTCAGTTTTTTGGGTGTCTGCCTTCAGCTCGGGTCATGATCGAGCCCCACGTCGGGCTCCCTGCTCTGCGGAGAGCCTGCTTCTCTTTCTCCCTCTGCCTGCCACTTTGCCTACTTGTGTTCTCGCTCTATCTCTCTATCAAATAAATGAATGGAATCTTAAAAAAAAAATAGTCTTTAAAAAATAAATAAAAATATTAATGTTCATTTATCAAACATTTAGGCTCTATATAAGGAACTTTACCTGAATTACTTATTTAAATCCTAATGATAATTATGAGGTATTCATTGTTATTCTTGCTAGTCAAAGCTGTAAACTAAGGTATAAAAGCTTTAAGTAAGGGGCACATAGGTGGCTTAGTCAGTTAAGCATCCAACTCTTGATTTCAGCTCAGGCCCTGATCTCAGGGTCATGAGTTCAAGCCCTGCATTTGAAAACAAAACAAAACATGGGCGCCTGGGTGGCTCAGTCCATTGAGTGTCCTACTCTTGATTTCAGGTCATGATCTTGGGGTCCTGGGATCGCCTTGCATGGGGCTCTGTGCTTAGCCAGGAGTCTGCTTGAGGCTTTCTCTCCTTCTCCCTCTGCCGCTTCCCCTGCTCTCGTGCTCTAAATAAATAAGTAAATCTTTAAAAAACAAAACAAAACATTAAGTAACATGGTTAACATCATATTAGTGAATTAGAATACAATATAACTAGGATTCTAACAGAGGTCCGTCCAATTCTGAATCTTGTGTCCTTAAACAAATTACTATATTATCTGTTACTCTTTGTTTTGGGTTCCTATTCAGAGGTCTCTTAGAATATATGAATCCTTAGAATGCACTTCTATTTTCTTTCTTGTTTTTACTAGAATATGTTAATTTTATTATCATTATTGTTCTTTGTTGTGTTATAAGGAATAATTATGATGCTTAAAATGGTTTTTTTGATGATTGGTCAGGTATGACATGGAATAAATCAAAGGGAGGAAAATGAAAGTGAGTGAGGCAAGGCATGCCACTCAGGCGGCCATCCTAGGGCTATATGGGAGGAGTGCCTAGGGAGTGGACTCTACAAGCATGTGGGGGAAATGAGAGAGAGAGAAAGAGAGAAACACCTATGGGTAATTGCCTTTATTGGGAGTCAGGGTAGAGTACATAAACAAAAGGCATGAGGGATCCGACTGACATGCTTGAATGTCACTAGGTGACAGTTGGGAGGGCAAGAAGGCTGATCTTATGGCAGGGACTTGCCTTATCACACTGGTACACTTGGTTGCATGGTGGGGTGGGGGTGCTCACAGTCTATTTTATGGGGATGTTGAGGCATTAGGAAAATATAAAATTTACAATATGTTTATTCACTGTCTAATGCAGAAAAATCCAGCCAAATTCTGTGTTTGCCTAAGGTGGTAAGGATGAATTTGCTTCACTCTCACAAATTTTGTTTGAATCCATTTCTCAGAGACTACCGTCCTTAACTCTTGGTCCAGTTCTGTTCTGAAGGCTTTTCTCCCATATTCTCTACCTTACTCTCTGGAGCTCTGTATGGATAGAGGACTGAAAATACTAATATCAAGGCTCTCCGTCTTCACTCCTGCATACATGGTTTTACTTCTGGGAATTATACCTTGCCAGCCACATTTGCCTTTTTTCCCAACGTGGTTTTTTGTTTCTGTTTTTGTTTTTGTTTTTAGGTATAGCAATCTCTAGCCACACTCAGAAAGAAAACTTTGGCTTTCCTCAAAAACCAGTGGCCACTCACCAAGGTGAAATGTCCATGTATTTTAGTCGATAACAGATGTACTGTTTTTTTAATGGCCATTGGTTAGTGGGTGTGATCAGATAATAGATTAGCTTTCAGATAACAACAGCTCAGGTGAGATGACAACTGTAATGTTGAATTAAGCTCTAAAAACTCTAAAGAAGTGGGAAATTTCCCATAATATTATATAATTATCATGTGTTTTGTGTGGATTTAAACTTTCATATTTTCCTATATCATTTTAAATATTTTAACAAAATGTATAGAAAGGCTGAATTCATAATTGCCAACCAGATGCTGTTTTAAGCCAAAAACTTTGAATCAGTAAGTTTAGGCTATTTTTCAAAGAAAGTCTGAGAGCGCATTGAGGACCACTGAATGAGGGATTTTGGCAATTCACCTTAGTAATGAACCCTGTATTGGAATAACAAATCTTTTAAAAAAAATTCTGAATACTTAAAAAAACACACTTCTAAAAACTCATAGCTCATATCTGGAAGTCAAGTTAAATTCTCATTTTTACTTAGTTATACTTTGCCTCATTCCAGAAATAAAATATGAGGCAACCTACAAAATATTTACAAATTCAGGAATTAGAAAAAATTGGTGAATAATTATTGCATAGTAAAAAGAGCA
This sequence comes from Halichoerus grypus, assembly GCF_964656455.1. Lineage (NCBI taxonomy): Eukaryota > Metazoa > Chordata > Mammalia > Carnivora > Phocidae > Halichoerus > Halichoerus grypus. The sequence continues at coordinate 173,998,246 of NC_135712.1, forward strand.
TAAAACAAGGGATAAGTTTGCACAGAAATTCACTTTATAATATCTCATACATTATTATTGATAAACTATGAATATAATCTGTTGTGGCAGTCACAGTGTCTTTATAACAAATATAAGCCATTTTCTCTGGAGAAAATTGGCTTTTCTTGCTCTTGGAGAAATGAAATCATTCTCATGGACCTTCATAGAGAAGACCATGTATGATGTAGTGAACATCATTACATATTATCCTTCACTGCAAAAAAAGTCACAATATCAAACCTGTTTCAGTAAAAGCAGTTCTCAAGAAATAGAAACCACAGTGCGGATTTGCCTCTTTATAAAGATATCTCTAATGTAGGGATGACATTTAACATATAAAGTAATGTCTAGATGGCAGATCCTGTTAGGCTCTTTTATTTCTCATGTTCAAGTTTTAGAGAAGAGTTGTGAGATTAAGTTTACAATCTCTGGCAAAAAACACAGATTGCACATATTTTATCTTGACAAATAAGGGCATGTCCATAAATTTTGATCCTCAGTACTGAGAAGGGAGAGGACTAAGCAGAACTACTCCATAATGGACACATGATATCCTGACATTTTGCCTAGGGTGCGGATTTATTTTTCCTCAGAATAGTTCTAGGTAACTTACACACAGAAATTTATTTCTTTGTAATTATTTAGAATTATTAATAAAGTAACAAGCAAAATGACTTGGGAACAAAGCAGCCAACAGACATCCCCCAAAATTGTACCCTGAAATAAAAACCTCACAAATATTTTTACAGGTTTTTAGAGCCACCTAAAATCATGTTACCTTTTTTCCAATTTTTAAAATTTAAATACTACATTTACTACAGCAATTCTTTGTGTTCTAGCTATAATCCGGCTCCTGCATGATTTAGAGAGCCCTGAATCTTTAGAAACAGACCCATACATAAAATGTGCATTATTAATGTCTTTATATCCCTTCCCCAAATTCATATTGATTATGCCATATATTGTAGAGAATCATTGATCACTTAACTTATCAATTCTTTATGCAAAGTGATGAAGTCCAGTCTATAAATCTATGGCAGTAAATTTGTTAGTCCCATTTTTTCACAGGAACTTTGCAGCATTCAAGTTAATGAAGAACTTGATTGTGCCCATTTCCAAACACAATACCATTTACTGACAGCCAGGAATTGATTGGGTGTGTGTCCCTTTAAATCTTAGGATTGCCTGGAGTTGAATGATTTAGGCATCAGCAGAGCGCACTTTAATTAGCCCTGAGGAAATCACAGTGGGGATGAAACAAGTTGGCCTGTTATTTTTCTGTTTGTACTAACGGCAAATAAAAGCATGTAATTGGATTTTTTAAAAGCACTGTCAGTCCTCTAGAGTATGCCCTGTTTACAGTTATGATAGCCTTATCTAATATGAGTGTCACACCTCCCTAAAAAGGGCCTTTTTTCAGAGTTGGAAAGGTGTTGCACCAGGAAGACTGTTTAAATTGTGTCCCTGCTGTTCAGACCTCCACTTTACACATTTAAAAGGAGGGCCTGTCATAGTATTTGGTATCCAAGATGCTGTCTGTCACAGCGGTGCTGCCCAGCCCTGGTTTACCAATGTGTTTCCCACTTGGAGCTGCAATAACAGAGAAGGGGAAATCAATGATGGATAAAAGTTACAGGGGTCTGTTTGGGAGAGTAAGCAATTTAGATGCTTTTCTATACTTGATACAAGTCACAAGAGCCTAGGAAAGAAAACTTTCTTGTATCCTCTTGGACACATAGCTAGTATTGTTTTCTTTCCCAGGATGTCAGTCTTAACTGGAGAAGATTGAAGAATGAATATATATATATATTCACATAGTGAAAAACATCTTAAATACTTAGATTAAGGAGGCACCTGGGTGGCTCAATCGGTTGAGCTTCTGACTCTTGGTTTCCACTCAGGTCATGAACTCTGGGTCATGAGATCGAGCCCACTGTCGGGCTCCGTGCTCAGCGTGGAGTTTAATTAAGATTTTTCCCTCTCGGGGCGCCCGGGTGGCTCAGTCATTAAGCGTCTGCCTTTGGCTCAGGTCATGATCCCAGAGTCCTGGGATGGAGCCCCGCATCGGGCTCCTTGCTCAGTGGGGAGTGTGCTTCTCCCTCTCCCACTCCCCCTGCTTGTGTTCCCTCTCTCACTATGTCTCTCTCTGTCAAATAAATAAATAAAATCTTAAAAAAAAAAAAGATTTTACCTCTCTCTCTGCCCCTCCCCTGCTTGCTCTCTCTTTCTCTCTCTCTCTCAAATAAATAAATAAATAAATAAAATCTTAAAAAAAAATACTTAGATTAAAAAATCATTCAAATTAGAAAGGGGTCAGTATTTTCCCCCATTTTTTATTTCTCACTACTAAATTACAAATATAAAGGCTAGGTATATTTTAAACTCTAAATTTCTTGGAACAAAACATTTAGGGCTAATAATTCTGTGAGATGATTTTGTTTGGATTTGCTCTCTTAAGTGAAAAATAAGGAGGTTTCCTTCTAAAGAAATTGTTTGAATTGAATGATGGAGAGAGACCTTTGAGGAATTAATTTTTTTATATGAAAACAAGAAATAAAAGGACAAGAAAACTACAGACCAATAACCCTTAAGAATAAACATGCAAAAGTCCTTAACATAATATTAGGAAGCAAGATCTAGCATTGTGTAGAAAAGAAAACATTATATGATACCCAATGGGATTTACCCTAGCACTGCAAAGTGGGTTTAATGACTGAAAAATCAATCAGTACAATACACTATATTTATAGAATAAAAGATAAAACCATATGACCATCTCAATAAGCACAGACAAATTATTTGACAGAATTCAGTGTCCATTCATGATCGAAATCTTCAATAAACTAGAGGTAGAAGGAACTTTCACAACCTGATAAAGGCTAATATTGTTAGAGTAAGCAGTTAGTTAGTTTCTAACAGGATGCCTGGAGGCCAGCAATGAGGAAGCCATGGCCCAATATGAGGAAGTCAGAGGCCTGTCCTGGCCAGCACTCCACAACAAAACCACACGAGACTGGCTCAAACCAGACAGACCCAACAGGGCTGACAAAGTGGGCCAAAGTTCACATTATTCCTTCATTATACTACATTAACGTACTAAAATCTCCTCCATAAAGGTGCCATGACAGGAAACCCCTGACTAAATATGGAAGAAAAAGCAGGTAACCCAGCTTCCAAGAAATCCTTGCCTCAAGTAATGAATATTCCACCCTTTGTTAACAACTGTCCATAAAAGACAGAAACCCAAACCCCACAAGGCACTGCTCTCCCTTGAGCTCACCCACTCTCATATCTTAAGAGTGTCCTTTCACTTTAATAAACTTTCCTGCTTGTACTGCTCATCGGCTGTGTTGTGTCTGTCTTTGAATTTTCTCCTGACAAAACCAAGAGCCTTCAGCGGTATCTTTTTGATGGGCTAGGTGGAGGCCTCGAGGCCCAAGGTCTCCCCAGTCCACCTGGCAGAAATATCATACTTTACCAGTGAGAGACTAAGATTGGGAATAAGAAAAATATGTCTATTCCTACCACTTTTATACAAGATTATCCTGGATGACTTAGTGCCTAAGGAAAAAAGCAGGGGATGAGTGTCACAGGCAGACAAACTGGAAAGGAAGAAGTAAAACTTTTTCAAAGACAAAATGATTGAGTGTGAACAAAAGAAACCCACACAAGAAGCCATTAAAACTAGTAAGTGAATTTAGAAAAGTTTCAGGATACATGATCAATATATAAATAACTATATTTTTATATATTAGCAATACATATTTAGGAAATTAAATTTAAAAAGCAATGTCATTTACAACAGCACCAAAAATATGAAATACTTAGGGATAAATTCAATAACATACATAAGACTTGTACACTGGAAAGAAAACATGTTGCTGAGAGAAATGGAAAGAAACCTATGAATAAATGGAGACACAAACTATAATCACAGATGGAAAGGTGCAATATTGTTAAGATATCAATTGTCCTCAAATGGATCTGTGCTTTCAGTACCATATTGTATCAGATCTTACTTTTTTAAAAGAAATTGAGAAGCTAATTCTAAAATTGATGAAGAATGCAAAGGATCTATAGCAACTTAATTTTTTTAAAAAAAGAATGAAATATGAAATCATGAGTTGATTTCAACATTATTATGCTATAAAAAAACAGATATAAATATAAGACATGCAGATTAAGGGAGTAGAACAGTGTCCAAAGGGAACAGAATAGTGTCCAAAACTAGACCACACATATATATTCAATTGATTTCCTAAAAAGTAGCCATCATAATTCAATGGAGGAAAGGATTAGTTTTTCTTTTTTATTTATTTTTTTATTTTATTATGTTATGTTAATCACCTACATTACATCATTAGTTTTTGATGTAGTGTTCCATGATTCATTGTTTGCGTATAACACCCAGTGCTCCATTCAGTATGCAGTACGATGGGTATTAAAGAGGGCAGGTACTGAAAGGATTGGTTTTTCAACAAATGGAGCTGGCACAACTGGATAATGATACAGAAAAAATGAACTTCAACACTTTTATCACGAAGTGAACAAAAATGAACTCAAAATGGCTTATAGTTCCAAATGTAACAACTAAAACTTACAAATTCTAGAAAATCATAAGGAACAACATTTGTGACTTTAGGTTAGGTAAAGTTTTCTTAGGACATAAGACAAGGACAAATTGATAAATTGCACATCCTCAAAATTAACTACTGCTCTTTAAAGGCACCATATGTCTTAAACGTCTTGATTCCCTAATATATAAATAATCCTTAAACTCAATAAAAAGACATAGTCCCCACACAATTGGCAAAAAATCTGAAAAAATATTTTACAAAGGAAGACATACATATGGCCAATAAGCACACGAAGCAATGCTCCATATCATTACTCTTCAAGGAAATGCATACTAAAACCACAATGAGGTATCACTACATACTTATTAAAATAACTAAAATTAAAGACAGTACAAGTGTTGGTGAGAATATGGAATAGCTAGCATACTCATACATTGCTGCAGCTAATATATAATAGTAAATTCACTTTGAAGGAAGTTTTGCAAAAAGTTAAATATATACAACCTAATATATATACCAACAAATATACTCCCTGGTATTTCTTAAAGAGAAATGAAAAAACATTTATCTACATAGAAGATATATGTACAATATTCATAGATGCTTAATTATAATACCTCCAAAATGGAAATAACACACTGATACAAACAAAAGTGAACAGATAAATTATGGTGTAAATATAGAATTGAATACTAGTCAGGTATTGTTTTTTTTTAAAAAAAGGAAGAAAATACTGGAGTACACAATGATAGATGAATCTCAAAAGCATTCTGAACAAAATAATCTAACCCCCAAAGGAATACAGGCTTGTTATACATTCTTTTTACTGAAGTAACAAAGAAGCCATAAAATTATACCAACATGATAAGGAAAGCATTGCTGATGGGGCACTGGCATCATTGAGAAGCTAAGTGGTGGATGTCCTCTAGGCCATGGCTAACTACAGGAGACACTGTTACTGAACTGAGTTACCTAGTAGTTATTGGGCTGATAGAAACTCATACTAGTAGTTTTCAGGTGGAAGTAAGATGGATACAATTATCTTAGTGAATGGCAAGATCAGACAGAGCCAGAGTGACTGCTAGGGGACCTGACAAAGAGCTACAGAGTAGGTTAATGAAATATGTTCTTAGGGTGTCTCCTTAAGGATAATGTGACATAATCAAAGGCTCAGGTTAACTACTCTAGTAAATGTTTCCAATCCCGAGTCATTTCTCAGGTTAAGAACCCACAGATTGAAGGAGAGGCCAAGCTCCTGGAGGAAGGACCATTCAACACTGTAGAAACACTAATGATTCTCTCCATATCTTCCCCAAACAAACTACAGCCATTTGTTGAAGAAATGCATACACTGAAGAAGGAACATCCTGGCATTTTGTTGGATAAAAAATCCAAGTTGACATTGATACTCTGGGACCATAACCCCATGTTAGAGTAGTGGTAAATGATGACCACGTAATAAATTGAGTTTTGACTCAGATCCAGTTCATTTTTGGATCCATGAACCTAATTAGTGATCTTTTCTCCAGTCTCCAGCATAATTGAAATGGACATATTTAGTAGTTGGAAAAACCTTCATATTGGTTCTTTGGCCTCTAGGGTCTATGATGTAGGAGCTATTATAGTGATGACGGCTATGTGGTAACCTCTGAAAATGCCCACCTTCAAGACTGTGAATTAAAAACAATACCACAGATGAGTGCTATCATTAAGCACTTGAAAGAGTGAGGAACGGTGGCTCTCATCACTTCCTTATTTAATTCAGCTGTGTGGACCTCCTTCACAAAAGGAAGTTGTATACTGAAAGGTGACAGTAAACTTAAACAAGTAGGCCCAATTGTAGCTTCTCTTCCAGAAGTGATATTCTTGTTAGAGCAGAGTAATACAGCCTCAGGTACATGGTACCTGGCCAATAACTTGGCAAAGGTGCTCTTTTCTACCCTATCATAAAGGATAAGAAGCAATTTGTACTCAAATGAAACAGACAACAGTATATTTTAAGTTCTTGGACCTTAAGGGCTATATTACCTCTTCTGCTCTCTGTCATAATATAGTCTATAGGGATTTGTTTCACAGAACAGCATGTCACTGAAATTATATTGATGGCATCCTATCAATTTGGCCAGTGAGCAGAAGTAGAAAATGTGTTGCAGGTCTCAGCAAGACACATGTTCTCCAGAGAGTAGGAGATAAAAGCTAAAAGATTCAGGGATCCAAAGGTTACATCCAAAATGGGGTATGAGCAATGCCAGAGAGCACAAGAAAATTGCCTGAGTGGATTATCAAGAACACCATGTCATTTTTCACTATTGTAATGTTGCCTCTCCCTTAGCTCATCCCCATACTCTCATGGGAGGTTCTTGCGTCAAGTGGATGGAGGAAGAACAAGGTGAAATTTGGCTCATGGATGAGTTAGCTCAGTATGTGAGTGCAGCCAAATTGGACTGCTGCTGCAGTTTGGTTCTGGCTGGCAGAAAGATAGCAGTGAGAGAAATGCTCCCAGCCAACTGAGCTCTGGACTAGTTATTCATTAGATTCTGGTCAACCATTTTATGTGGAAAAAGAAGTAGCCTAAAGTAAGAATATACATAGATTCATGGACAGCGGCAAGTACCTCACCTGTTTAGAACTTGGAATGAGAAAGATCAAAAGAAAAAGGATAGGAAAAAAACTTATGAATGGATTTATGGAGTGAGCAGAAACTATAAAGATCATTTTATCCCATTTTAATACCCATTCAAAACAACACACTATGTAAGAGACAGTAAACAACCAGAGACAGATGACTCTGCCAAACGACCTTGTCAATTTCTCTCATAGACCACCTCAGTGCTGGTACAACGGGCTCCTGAAAGCAAAAGCTTTCCTGGTAGCAAAGCATCCATCCATGGATGTATGGATCCAACATCATGAGCTTCCTGATTTAGCTACTCTTGAGGCTGAATATCCAATCTGCCCACAGAGACTGATTATGAGGAACTCTTCTATTAAGCCATCTCTAAAGGAGATTAACAAATCCTCTGATGGCAAGTTGATTATATTAAAACTCTCTATCCTGGAGTGCCTGGGTGGTGCAGTTGGTTAAGAGTCTGACTCTTGATTTTGGCTCAGGTCAAGATCTCAGGAGGGTGAGATGGAGCCCCAAGTTGGGCTCCATGCTCAGTGGAGAAACTGCTTGAGATTTTCTCTCTCCCTCTCCCTCTTCCCCTCCCCCTGCTCATGCTCTCTGTCTTCCTCTCTAAAATAAATAAATAAACCTTAAAATAAATAAATAAATAAGTAAATCTATCATCTATCTATCTATCTATCTATCTATCTATCTATCTTCTATCCTGAAGGGGCAGCAATTCATTCTGATTGAGACTGACATATTTTGAAGGTGAGTTTGCCTTTCCTGCCTGCAGGAATGGGAGCAGCACCACTATCTGAGAACTTACAAAGCATTTGATCCATCAACATGGGATCTTGCATAATATTTTCTCAGACCATTAGGTCCATTTTACAGCAAAGGAGCTCTGGCTGTGGGTACATAAACATGGGGGTCCATGGATCCTCTCACCATGTAACCACTATGCAGGATGTATGAGTCTGAGAACCCATGGGGGAGATAGAAGTGCTTTCTTCTCTACAACTTTAGGTTCTGGGGCTCTTGAGGTCCTCTTTCTTCTATAACAGATAAGGTTAGAATTCTACTTAGGTTTAGGCTTTGTCTGCCATCTGTTCATTTTAGGCTCCTCATGCCAAGAGATCAGCAGGGAAAGAAAGCAATCATCACACTGGCAGGGGTATTTGACTCTAATCACCAAAAGGATGTAGGGTTGCTATGACACAATGGAAGAGAAAGTTTGGTGCTTAGGTGATCCACTGGATGTCTCTTGGCATGCTGTTGACTGAGTTTAATGGTCAATGGACAAGGGCAGTGGCCACAGCCTGAGAAGTACATGGTGACGATGGTCTCATATCCCTTGGTGAAGAGGTTGTACATGAGGGGCACCTGGGTGGCTCAGTTGGTTAAGCGTCTGCCTTCAGCTCAGGTCATGATCCCAGGGTGCTGGGATCGAGCCCCACATTGGGCTCCCTGCTCAGCCAGAAGCCTGCTTCTCCCTCTCCCACTCCCCCTGCTTGTGTTTCCTTTCTTGCTGTCTCTCTCTCTGTCAAATAAATAAATAAAATCTTAATAAATAAATAAATAAATAGCTTGAACAGCATTCGCAGAGTATGAGGGAAATAGAGAATGAGAAATAAAGGAGAAAGGTGAGGGGTATCAGCTGCAGGCTTAGAAGAACCACAGCAGTGAGAGCTGTAATTCACCCCACTTACTTTCTTCTGGTATGTTTCCATAGGAAAGGAGACCATACTGAATACTGGAAAAACAGCTCCCAAGGAAGACAAACTTACTCAGAAGCAAATTCATCTTAGTAGCACAAAGAGTAGATTGTAGTGGATGCCATGGTGTGCCAACCAGATCCCTCCTGAGAACTGAGGCACTCATTTGCCCAACTACCAAGAGTGCTGACTCCTGATGGCTCACAGATGTGTTACTCTGCAAGTATTACCCTCAGCCAAAAGAAACTGCTTGCCAAAAGTTATGTCCTCCTTCCAGGGTTAGTCTACATCCAGTATCTACCTAGTATGGGGATACCAGGACCTGATATCCTTGCCTAAATTTAAAATAACTCTGAAAAGCCATTCTATCTCCAGATCTCCCTGTGGGATCACCTGAAAACTCTGTTGTCAATGAATTGCTGTTCAACTTGTCCCTCTGCCTGACTCTGCTTGCCTCATTTACTTACAGGTGTTGCTGCTGAGTGAACTCAATATGTGGCCTGTGCACAAATCTCCATCTTAGAGTCTATTTTTAGGGACCTGACCAAAGAAATAGAGCACGTTGGAGATAGCACTTCCCAAACTCCTGCCATTAAGCAGAGGCATATGAGTAGTTTAGGGCAATAAAGATGAGATTGAATGAAGTGTCATTTCCTGGCTGAAGCAACAAAGCCTAGATTTGATTTTTTGGTCTTTCGAGAGTTTGGCTCCATATTTGTCCTTGATACCATAAAGTATACCTGGGTCTTTATGATACAATTCTTTTCTGTTTACATTTACTTAATTTGATTTCTTTGTGACCAAAAGTGAATATGATGACTGCCTCTTGTTCCGAGGCTTACCTTAATACCAAGAGATAATTTGTACTGGGGAAGGAATTAGAATGTTTATTTTCTCAGCCTTGTTTTTCCTCAGATCATTAATGGGGCAGATTGCCTTTTGGTCAGAAACCAACAGTTTGCTATTGACCAAACCCTTAAAATCAACCTCTCCCTGCCAGGAGTTTCTTGTGGGCCCGTACTAGACTGTCCAGTATAAATAATGAGAACACTTAGCTCCATTTAAGCTTGGTTCTGCTTCAACCAAAGTTACTACATGAACTTAATGCCTTTCTTTATTCTACTACACAGAGGTCACCACTGTGAGATTTATTTGATTTTGCAGTCTGGCTAATTAATTTGTTCATTCTGTGCCCTCAGCATCAGCACTGGTTTTTGGAAAAGTGCTACCAAAGCAATAGATTAATTTACACAGTACAATGCAACTAGAATAATCATTACCCCATAGAATTGTTATTGCTTGAATTCTAAAGAGACAGATGTTTCCCCACTGAGATAAAAGGTATCTATTGCAGATTTCAGGGGGAAAAAGAAAATAGAAATGTATATACATTTTTTTGCATAGCAGAGCTTTCTGGAATTTTTAATTAATATACTATTTCACTAACCATTCTGGACAAATAGCTTTAAGTTGCAAGGACCAGAAACCCACTTAAAGCTGTCTTAAATTAAAGATATGGAAGAATCTTCCAGAAATTTATGGAAGACATCAAGTACAGAAAACTTCATTGGAAAAAGGCACCAGGATTGCATATTTCTATTTTTCAGTTCTCAAAACTATATACCTCTTTTCCATGCCATTCATACCTTCCTGTTTCATTTTTATCTCTGTGCAATTTATTGCTTATTCTCCCTCATCTGTTTGGATATGCTCCATAATGGCTTACCAAGAAATGGCAGCCTAAGCCCCTTAATCTCCCGTGTCATTAGATCAGCTACCCATTGTCCATAAGCATCTCAGATGACTCTGACTGGCTTAACTTGGATCAGGTGAATACCACAGTCCAGTTGGCTACCGGTGACCAGGGAAGTGGAGCCATGGATTTCAACTGGTTCTGTAAGCCCACTCCTTCAGCAATGACACTTAGTGGGCAGGCATGCCCAAAATATGTCTTTAATACTGATCCAGAATTTGTCAAATTTTCTGGGCCCCAGCTAGAAAAAAATTAAAATGCTTTTACAATTGAGTTTATAGCTGGTTTTAATGACAGTTATTAATTAAATTTATGGTGCCAAGTGAGGGTCCATGGTGTAGAATGCATTTAGACTAAGGAATTATATCCACTTTTAAGCAGGTCAGGCTTACAAAATCAGCTGATGTACAATAAGTGGCCAAATGTTTAAAAAAAAAAAAAGACAAGCTGTCACAATGGCATCCATAATTGCACACAGATGCACTAGGCTTTGGCTTTTGCAGCAAATACATGCACAAAAATAAAAAATCTAGCAAATTTTTTTCTATTCTAAATAAATCTATATCTTGTAACAAACATTAATTGACAAAGAGAAATTCAGAACGTGATTCAGTTAGAAAGTTTGTTATTTTTTGCCCACTAGAACATAATTAGCACAATATATAGTTGAGGTATGAAAGTCTTTCCAGAATTTTTCATATTTTGACCTACTATTGAGGTAGAAACATTAAGTGCCAAAGCGGAAGGAAGTCAACACTTCTCATAGATGGTATTAATAGTTGTGTATGGTCATCCTAATCTTGGCCCTCCCCATCTTTATCAGTCTGTAGCATTTGTTCATTTCATTTATACCTACTAATTTTATGCTTACAAATCCTGTCTTGCCTAATAAATACAAAAGCAGTGAAAGTGTTGAAGTTGCTGATAAGCCAAGGTTTATAATTACAATTAACCAGAAAAGAAGAAAACAGAACCAAATCTAATGCCATCAAAATCCATACAACTTTTATGAAATTTAACTTTTCATAGATATGCATATGTCTGAAACTTATATAGTATCTTAATGGGCATAGGGATAACACATACCTACACACTTAGGGAACCTATATGTTCATAGAGGAATTTCTATTTGTGTGTGATGCATACATATTCTGAATGTACTAAAATGCTAAATTTGAAAAAAAAGTTCTTTTCTTTCTACAAAATTGTTTTGCTATCTTCCTTAATTCCTCAATTTATATAGTTTTACAAAAAATGCATTAAATACAGATGTTAAATCAAGTAGAAACATGAAATTATTATACTTACATTTATAGACAAAAATATGCTTCCATTATCTAGCCATTAGCAGTAAAAGCTATTTCTGCATAATATTAGTAAGATGATTGCTAGATAATTTCTTAACTTAGTTTATATTATACAGCAAACTAAGTCAATGTTTTTCAACAGTAGAATATGAGAAATATTAAGATGCTTGTTGTATATATAAATACCATAGAGAATGAAGACGACTGAAAATCATAGAAATAAAACCGCATTTATTGAAAATATATTTTCCCAAATATAATATTGTATGTCAATTGTATTTCAATGAAAAAATAAAATGTATTTTCCTGCACCAATATGTTCAACTGAACTATTTCTTATTATTTCATTTCTTCAATAAAGCTTTATTGAGGTATGATTCATTTAATTCATATAACAAAAAATGCACAAAGTATGCAACTCAGTTTTCTTTAATAAATTCACAGAGTTGTGCATACGTTACAATCAATTTTAGAATATTATCATTTCTGGATGGAATCATACAATATCTGTTTTTTTGTGTCTGAAGTCTCTTAGCATATTTTTTTTAATTTTTTTATTGTTATGTTAATCCCCATACATTACATCAATAGTTTTAGATATAGTGTTCCATGATTCATTGTTTGTGCATAACACCCAGTGCTCCATGCAGGACGTGCCCTCCTCAATACCCATCACCAGGCTAACCCATCCTCCCAACCCCCTCCCCTCTAGAACCCTCAGTTTGTTTGTCAGAGTCCATTGTCTCTCATGGTTCTTCTCCCCCTCCGATTTCCCCCCCTTCATTCTTCCCCTCCTGCTACATTCTTCTTCTTCTTTTTTTCTTTCTTAACATATATTGCATTATGTGTTTCAGAGGTACAGATTTGAGATTCAACAGTCTTGCACAATTCACAGCTCTTAGCATATTTTTATGATTTATCCATGTTGTAGAATGTATCAGCACTTGATTTCTTTTTATGACTGGTATGGTATATATGGGTATACCTCACTGACGTCCATCAGTTGAAGGACATTTGGGTTGTTTTCACTTTTTTGACCATTCAGAAAAAATGTTGCTGTGAACAGACATGTAGAGGATTTGTGTGAGCCTATGTTTTCAGTTGTCTTTGCTATATATCTGGGAATGGAATTGCTGGGTCATATGGTGACTACATGTTTAACTTCTGAGGAACTGCCAAACTCTTTTCCAAATTGGTTGCATTATTTTACATTTTCACTATTGATGCATTGGAATTCCAATTTCTTTACATCTTCATCAACCCTCATTATTTTCCATCTTTTTTTTTTTTAAAGATTTTATTTATTTATTTGACAGAGAGAGAGCACAAGTAGGCAGAGAGGCAGGCAGAGGGAGAGGGAGAAGCAGGCTCCCCGCTGAGCAGGGAGCCCTACGCGGGGCTCGATCTCAGAACCCTGGGATCATGACCTGAGCCGAAGGCAGCCGCTTAACCAACTGAGCCACCCAGGCGCCCCTTTCCATCTTTTTTATTATAGTTGTCACAGTGAAGTCTCTGTTGTTTTGATTTACATTTCTCTAATGACATAATATTCATAATCTTTTCATGTACTTGTTCATATTCCTTCTCTGAAGAAATGCCTATTCAAATTCCCCATTTAAAATTCGATTATTTGTTATTTATTGAGTTGGAAGAGTTCTTTATATATTTGGGATATAAGTCCTTTAATAGAGATATGATTTGCAAATATTTTCTTCCATTCTGTGGGTTTTCTTTTCATGTTTTTATAGTGTCCTTTGCACAACAAAGGTTTTTAATTTTGATGTAGTCCAATTTATCTATTTTTTCATTTGTAATGTGTCCTTTTGTTGTCATAGCTGACAAGCCACTGATTAATCCAAGGTCACAAAGATTTATGCCTAATTTTTTAAAGTGTTTTATGCTTTTAGCTCTAAAATTTAGTTCTTTGATCCAATGTCAAGTTAATTTTGTATATAGTAGGAGATAAACATCCAAATTCATTTTTATTGCACGTCCTAGCATCATTTGCTGGAAAGTTTATTCTTTCCCTTTTAGATAGTCTTGGCGCCCATGTTGAAAATCAATTGACTATGGATTTGTGGATTTATTTCTGTATTTTCAATTCTATTCCATTGATTTATATATTTGTCCTGGTGCCAGTACCACACTGCCTTGGTTAATGTTGCATTGCAGTTTTGAAATTAGGAAGTTCGTGTCTTTCTATTTTGTTCTTAGTTTTCAAAGATTGTAATGGCTATTCTGGGCCCCTTGCAATTATATAATTTAGAATCAGCTTGTTAATTTCCATAAAGAAGTCAGCTGGAATTCTGATAGGAATCACACTGAATCTGTAGATCCATTTGGGGAGTAGTAACATCTTAACAATGCTGAGTCTTCTAATTCATGAACATGGGATGCTTTTCCAATTACTTAGATCTTCTTTAATTTCTTTCAACAATGTTTTGTAGTTTTCAGAGCATAAGTTTTTATCTCATTTTGGCAAATTATTTCTAAGCATTTTGTTCTTTTCAAAAACTCTTGTGAAGGGAATTTGTTTCTTAATTTCATTGTGAGATTTTTTCATTGTTAGTCTAGAATTACAATTGATTTTTACATATTGATCTCGAATCCTGCAACCTGCTATATTCATTTATTAGTTCTATGTGTTTGTATGTGTATTCCTAGGGCTTTCTTATGTGCAAAATTATGTTATCTGTTAATGGAAATAGTTTTTCTTCTTTCTTTAATCTGGATGCATTTTATTTTTATTTGTTGTCTTATTATAGTAGTTAGAACTTCCAGTCCTATCCAGAATAACAATGGTGAGAGCACACACCCTTGCCTTGACTCCAGTCTAAGGCATAAACATTCAATCTTTCATCATTAAGTATACTGTCAGCTGGTGTTTGAGATGTCCTTTATTATATTAAGGAAGTTCCCTTCTATTTTTATTTTGTTGAGTGTTGTCATAGAGGTAGGTACATGGGATCACTTTGTATTATTTCTTACAATTGCATATTAATTTATAACTATTTTCAAAATTTTTCAGTTAAAATAGTAATTTTTTAAGTAATTTCCAAATGTCTCCTCCCTATACATTTTCTCTTATGGATATTACTATGGATTATACTTAATCATAAGAATGTTTTTGCTCTCTTAAAGATCAACATGGACTGTTCACATTAAATATTTATGCCAGATTCCTCCAAACTTTGGCTAAAGTTTGGCTAAAGCTTTTCTAGGCATATTGATTATTAATTAAAAGGCATTTTCTCTTCTGATGAACCCTAACTCTTGAGAGGGCTTGGATAAGATACTTTCATTGAGAACCAAGTAGCAATTCAGTATTTTACTTCCCTCAAAATTTATTGCCTTTCCCATGGTTATGAGTTTATGAATCATCTTTCTCTGTGTTAATCAGTCCTGATGGCTTTCCCTCCTTGCCAGGGAAAAAGAAACTCATATAAGCCCATTAGGCTCTGATTTCACAATCACTGGCTTTAGGCTCCTTATTTTTATAGCCTTCACTATTCTGATTTTCCAGGTGCTTTTACAGTCTCCATTACATTTTAAAATGAGAAAGAGGACTTCTCTCTGTGTTATGATGAGACAAGAGGAAGCCCAGAGCAAATGAAGCTGGGCCCCAGAGGCTTAAAGCTCTTTTAATTCACTCAGCTGATCAATTTAAATCCACTCCATCCTAGAGCACTTGAACTTCCAGGTCAGCTGGATAGCTTCAAAATAGCTCCCAGTACCAGCTACAAGATTTCTAATTCTACCCCCAACAACGTGGAAACCTGAGGTCCTGAGCACAACTAATAGAAACTCGAGAAATAGGACATAATCTTTCTTTTTCCTTGTAACTCTACTCTTGGTATTTTTTACATGATCCTATGTATATACACTAAAAATTTTGCAAATAGATATGGACTCTTTAATTATCTTATGTTTGAGGATATCTCTATTATCTTTTGTCCATGTCCAGTAGCAATGGATTAGAGTACATGAACACCAAAAACTACATACGTATCAGTCATGGTTAAGGCAAAAACTAAACCACTCACGAATAGAGAAAATGCAGATTCCCATTGATAGTCTTTTTAAATAGGTAAGGAAATTGTGAGCTGGATTAGTGCCTAATTTTGGTAAAAAATACATACAGCCATGGCAGGGCCCTTTTCATGAGGGCCCATAACTCCATAACTCTAGTGGAAATGCATGCTTAATGAGTAACCCTGGCCTCCACATTAGCCATTTTAAGTAATCTTCCATATAACTCTAGGAAATAGGAGTTATCTGCATTTTATAATTAAAGAAACTGAGGTTAAGAGTTATTATATAAATAACCGAGACAGGTAATCAATGGCAGAGTGGGAATTTGAACATAAGTCTTGCAGATTTCAACGTGCGTACTCTTTCCATTACATCTCACTGACAGTGTATGAATCATTACCAAATGTGAAAGTAGTTGAACTAAAATAACTGAAAAGACAATGAGAAAATGTTGAAAACTTTGAGTTTATTTAAGAAACATTTTATCTAATTTTTAAAGTCATTCAATTTGAATGTTTTAAAATGTGTTGCAAAAAAGTACAAAGGGCTGAAAGAAGAAATTCAACTGATGACTAGTTTATTTATTATAACTATGGCAATTCATTAGGGAAAAGGTTCTCTTTAGAAAATCGTGCTGTAATAATTAGGTAACAATATGCAAAAAATAAAATTAACCTTAGACCTTATATGTTACCATATATTAAAATTAATTTGAAATGCATCATAGATCTAAACATAAGAGATAAAATAACAAAACATCTAGAAGAAAACAAAGGAGAAAATCTCTGTGACCTTTGGTTAAGCAAAGATTTCTTAGGACACAAAATCCACAACACTAACGGAAAATTTGATAAATTGGAATGTATCAAAATTAAAATCTTTTGGGTGATTTCTATTATATATAAGTCATACTTCAGTAAATCTGAATTAAAAAAGAAACATTTACTCTGAATGTACAATGTAAGTTTATAGGCAGTGGGTAAACAAAGAAACACAATAAAACCCTTCCTCTCAACTCATAATTGAATGACATCATCTAAACAAATAAAAATAGCTACACAAGTGTGTGTTCAGCATTATACTAAAGGTATATCACTGGAGCCTGAAGAAACACATGGTCTATTTTGCCTTGCAAGAGTATAGAGTATAGTATCTCCCCCTTTATAGATAAGGAAATTGAAGTGCAGAAATGTTAGGTAACTTGTCCAAGGCTTCACATGAAATCATACAGATACTTAAAAGAAAAAATAGGAAAATGCTATATCTGAACGGATACATGTTTCTTAGTCATGACAAAAATTTCAGAGGCTATAAAAATTACTGACAAAATTGAATATAAAAATAAAAAATTTTTCCATATGACAAAACATTAGGTAGGAAGTTAATAGACAATTGAGAATTGGGGAAAATATTTTTGTAAAAAATCATAAGCATAGGGACAACAAATTTTCTTAATCCATAAGGAATGCATACATATCAAAAAGAAAACATTCAATAAAAACAGGTAAAGATATGAACCTCATTCCTAGAAAAGGAAATGTAAAGTGGCCTTAAATATAAACAGGGGCTAAACTGCAGTCATAATAAGAATGAAAATTAAGCAAGATGTTGCTTTTTACTGGTCAGCTATGTCAAGTTAAAAAAAATTAATATACTATTTTGGTGTGGCATGGTGCAACATGGACAATATGCATTGATGGTAAAAGTTGAAAATGGTGAACCTAATGGAGAGCAATTTGCAATATTTGTTAATACTTATGATGCACATACTCTGTATAAGTAACAACTTGTAAAATTTAATTTATATTCTTTATGCAAAAAAGTATGCATATACAAAAATATTTTACATGCTCCTTGTAATAATAAACTACAACAAGAAAAATTAGACAATAAAGTAGAAGTCAGGCATAGGCAATCAGGCAGGCAAAATTATCAACATTGAGCTTTAAAAAAAAGATATTTGAAATCTATCTAAGCAGAAAACAGAAAATCACCTAAAAGGGGAAAAATTAGGCTGGCTTCTTTCTGTGCCACAGCCTCACGCCACATCTGAACAAAGGACAATGTCTACCAAATAGTGACAAAAGAATGCTTCAACTGTGAATATTTTATCTGGCTAAAATGTCATTTAGAGATAAAGATCATAGACAGAAATTTGGAAACTTAAAAAAAAAACAAAACTCAGGGAATTGTGTTCTAAGAGAACTTCCTAAAAAAAAAAAAAAAGAAAGAAAAGAAACCTACTAGACAACAAATTCAATCAATTCAATCCTGCTAGAACCCAAACAGCATCAAAGACAACAAGGCAAGCTGACTTCCAGTTAACATTTCAGATAAAATCCCCAAAATGTGCAGTTGGAGTGCAGGGAAATGGGGAAAAGTATGATAGAGTTCATATTTTTTTAATCTTGGAGACAAGAGATGACAGACACATGACAAATTAGGAAACAAAAGAATTTCTTTACCCGTTACAATGGGATATTAAAATATTCTAGGATTTTAAGCATTACTAGTTTTGTTAGTGGTTACTGTCACCTTTTTAAATGATTTTTAAATTTCTAAAACTTTACTTTTTAAAAAGTTAGTGTAGTTAAAATTCTCTATCTTAAATGTAACTGACTTCCTTCTTTTTAGGTCTAGTCTTCAAGTAGAGTCAGGAGCATCATTTCAGAGGCACATATCAGTAAGTATCAATATCAACAATTAAAAATAATTATAAGGGGAGGGGGTGATGGGCATTAAGGAAGGCACATGATGTAATGAGCACTGGGTGTTATATGCAACTGATGAATCACTGACCTCTACCTCTGAAACTAATAGTACACTATGTTAATTAATTGAATTTAAATAAAATAAAATTTAAAAAATAATAATTATAAAGAGGCCATGTTCTTCATAAACCTGAACAAAAATTATGTTTATATTTAGACATATAACATATAAAGATAATAAATTACATATTGCATTATATATGTAATTATATTTACATATGTAATATGTGTAATATGTAATCTCTATATGTTATATAAAAATATAACAATTATACATATAAATTACAGTAATACAATTATAAATATAAATTCTACACATAAATATATCAAGTCACACACACATATGTAAAACAGGACTTTCTCACTTACAAATAAAAAGTAAACTGGTGTGTATGGTATATGTTTATGTATATGTGTGAGTGTGTGATATATATAAGTTAAGAGTGCAACAAGCATGCTTAATATAGTTTAATAGATATTATACAAAAGCATGGACTTTGAGGACTTTGAGGTAAGAATGTTAATGGTTCTAGTTCTGGTTTCTCCAAAACTTCCTTAATCTGTGACCTGTCAGGTTATGAAAACTCTATAAGCCTCAATTACTCTATCTGTGAAATTGGGTTTATAATATCATCTATATCGTAGAGCTAGTACTGGAATTACCTTACATATAAAGTGTCATGCACAGTGCCTGATAGGTAAATGCTTAACACATATTGCAGTTGTTAAGGGATACCACATGCTAATACCATTAGAATACAAGTTATTGAGAGGAGGAGAGAAGGGGAGACCCTCCCTACTACGAAGGTAAATGGAAGATACATGTAATTTGGCAAAGCTTGCAAATGATCCTTATATCCTCTTCTGTCCTCTCACTTGAGAATTACTGATATAAATAGTTCTTCACCAGAGAGAAGAATGGAGGCTATGATTTTATAATACTCTCCATTAGAAGGGATTTTTGTTGTTCTTTAACCATTCATCATTCTTTGGTCTACATTATCTCAGCATAGCAATAAATAAAATATAAGTGACATGATATAATATTTGTTCATAAGCATTACTTTTAGCTACTGAATTGTATTTCAAAAAAATTTGTTTTTCCCAAATTAATTTTTTTTCCTCTTGTTCATTCAATTCCAGTTCTTGAAAAATTTCTAATTAACTATCCCCCCACCCCTTGTTTTTTGGGCCACCTTATTAATCTTCTGGATTTGTCTAAATGAAGTATTTATTCATAGTGTTTTCTGGTCTAGGTATTTCAAAAGCTGGCATTTTCCTTGCTTGTTTCTGGACACTAATATTTAATCATATAATAATAGGAATTGGAGATGTTTGAGACCTAACAATTCAGTCTCCATCTGCCTGCCAAACCTGCTGCTGTTTTCCCTATCATTTGGCATTGATTTTTTACAAAACTGGTGATTTATCCACCAACATAGTTTTAAATGTCGTATTTTTGCCCATGTATCAGGAATATCTACTACCCAAAGTTTTATGTACTTTCCATGGCCATTTTTTTAGATGACTGTACCTCTAATAGTAAGTGGGTACTTGTGAGAAGATATATATACAGAATGCCCACATCACCAGCCATTGTGGTTGGTTTAGTGCACCTGTTATTTCAATGAGCAAAATATATATCAAACAAATGGCTGGGACAAAGATGAATAGCCTATTCAGTCAAAATTTCACATCCACCTCCAAGTATCACTACCATCACTGCATGATTTTTTAACAATAAAACACTTTCTCGACATTTAAAGATGCATTACAGATTTTATGGTCTTCTAAAGAATAAGTTCTTCCATTTTAAAGCTTCTATCACATTCTAGAGAGACATGGTTCAGGTGGAAGGTTTATTAAATTTCAGATGCATAGTGGTAAATGGATTTCAAACATCAAAACCAATAAATATTACATTCATCTCCAAATATTTTCCTGCCAGAGACTCACATACTCCCGCCTCGAGCTTTCATTGCACATCTTAGGCTTCAGTCCACTAAACAATATCACCACAAAAATATTTAGAAAATTACCTCAAAATATTGGCTTTATGAGATTATTCTGATAGTAGAATGTGATTTATATATGACCGCTTCTTGTAGCTCTTATGTACTTCTTGGTAGAGAACATTCTAAATCAAAAGATATGAATTGACGGACTAAAGCCTAATCCAGTCATCCTCTGATCTCACCTTTTGTCCAGGACTTGGAACAAAGGGTTAAAATGCCTCCTTCTCTTCCACACAAATCATGAGTGTTCCCATTTGAAAGACAGATGATGATAAATCAATACTGAACCCATATTAGTCAGCTATTTGCTGTTCCTGTAGTTACACACACACACACACACACACACACACACACACACTACACTTTCACCTTAACTTTATTCATTCTCCTGCATTATTTGTGTACCAGTCTATTCCTCACCCCCACTTGACTGTAAGCTACTTGGAGTGTAGGATAGCTTTTACTTCTGCATCCCCTGCATTGTGCACGCTGCTCTAAATGAAAATAACATTAAATAAAATAAAACTCCGTCATTGGCTCCTAATGAGTTGTAAGAAATTACAAGATTTCCTGTAGTTCTTGTGTATACCAAATGGTGAAGTGGTGAGGGAAACTACCTATATAATTACAGAAGATTAACCAGTCTTTGGGAAATTTTGTGTACCTGTAAGTTAGACAAGGTAAGACTTGCAGCTGATTATACAAAGCTGTTGGCAGAGAAATTGTGAACTGACAAGCTTTTCACTAGTTTTGAAAATTCATATTGCCCCTCAAACCCCATCCAACCATAGAACCCCAAACACATGTTCTTTGAACTATTGTACCACAGAATCTCTCTTATCTCTCTTCCTTTGAGGGACACCATCACAATCCTATAATAGAGAGATACACTCAACATAACAGATACTTTAAAAGCCTGCCCTGACCTTTAAAATCAGCACTTAGGGGGCGCCCAGGTGGCTTAGTCGGTTACCCATTTGCTTTCGGCTCAGGTCATGATCTCCCAGTCCTGGGATTGAGCCCCGAATCAGGCTCCACACTCAGCAGGGAACCTGCTTCTCCCTCCTTCTCTGTGTGTGCGTGCTTTCTCTCTCTCTCTCAAATAAATGAAATCTTTAAAAATAAAATAAAATAAAATCAGCACTTGGATGATATCTTCCTTCCAACTCTTGGTAACTATCTTCCATGGGAGAGTCAGTTAACCTCTCTGTACCTCATTTTTCTCATCTACAAAGTAATAATTGGCTATGCTTACCTGGTAGGAATACTATAAACATAAAATAATAAATACAATGATTTTTATCACAATGCCTAGGATATAGTAATTGTACAATAACTGACAGCTAAAATTATTAATGTCAACATAAGAGTTACTAAGGCTTGGAAAATATTATCACATTTTCTCTCTGATTACTTCTTACTCTCCAAATAATTGATTAGGGCATGTTAGGGACATCAAAACAAAATACGCTTATTTATTTTAGAAAGCAAGAATAAAAGCATTGCTTATTGAAGGACACAATCCGATGTTATCCCTTAAAAAGTGGTGAACTAGTAGTGAAAAATTATTTGAAGAATAAATAAGAAGAGCAATCACCAAGCAAGATTTGCCATCTTGTTAATTATTTCATCTGAGATGACATCAGCACCTTTCAGTAGTCTTTGGACAAATTCTAGAGATGTGACAAAGGAATTCTACTAAGTACTTGTAATTTCAAAAAGTGGAGTGTTTTAGGAAGCCTCTAAGAAAGTTCAATAAAAGGAAGAGTGTAGGGTGTACATGTTACCCTATTCTGAATGTTTTACCTTAAAATAATTTTAATGGCCCTAATTACTTATAACCAGGGTAAATACTATGTATTAAATAGATTTCCCAAGAAACTGAAATATAGAATGTAACACTATTTCCTAAAGTAATACTCTAGAATACTTTTGACGTTAAGAGATATGTCTTTTTTGATGGTCAACAAAAAATGAAAAAGTATGTGTAAGCACTTATTCTAGACATCAAGAACAAATACAGGGAGAAATAGAAAACATTCCAGACAAAAGTATGTGTGTGGCTTATTTTAGATCAGCAAAATCCACAGATGTAGGAGTGGGCAAGAAATGTGTCAAGTCGTATCTTGGAATCATATAAAATGTGTTAATTCTTTGAATCCTTTTTAGAAATATTTTTTTGCCCCCAATCTGTCCAAAGTTATAATGTAGTTGTCATCAATACATATTTCATTTCTTCTATAGGGACTACTGATACATTTGATCTAAATTTGGTATTGTCTTTTTTGTGCCTGAAAACTTTCAAAAAAGTATAGTTGTAATAGTACATAGAGTAGAGGGGTTTTATCACCTTATATATTTCCAGAATTTCTGTTTCATTAAAGAGAAATAATCACCTTTTCACTTTTTGATAATTCTAAACATTTGTTCCAGTTCTGTGTTCTTTCTCAAAACATTCTTTTTTGAGGAAAAAGAGGCACTTACAAGCATAGAATAGATGCATAGAGAGATATATATTTATGTATTCTGATCTATAAGCATATGTAAAGAGTATAGGCACTTGTTAATATCTGATATTTGTTATACTGAGCATTAACTACAAATATCTGATTACATTGTTGCCAATTGTAATACCCACCACCATGCAATCAATTCATCAATAAATGTCATATAACATTTCTGTTTTCTAGAAAAATACTTGACCTATTATAAGTCAACTGCTACTCCAGGTACTGAGGGCACACCAATGGTAAAAGAGATATCCTGCTCTCATCTCATGGATCTATATTCTGGTCAAAAGAGATAGTAAGTGAGGGTCACCTGGGTGGCTCAGTCGTTAAGCATCTGCTTCCGCTTGGGTCATGATCCCAGGGCCCTGGGATGGAGCCCCGCGTGGGGCTCATTGTTCAGTGGGAAGCCTGCTTCTCCCTCTCCCACTCCCCCTGCTTGTGTTCCCTCTTTCACTGTCTCTCTCTGTTAAATAAATAAAATCTTAAAAAAAAAAAAAGAGATAGTGAATAAGTTACCAAGTAAAAACGCAAAATCTCAAGGAAACGTGATGGAGAATGTATTTCAGGCTAAACTGATAAAAGTGACAAAGAAGGGCTGCGACTTTAGATGGATGAATATTTACATAAATGTAAATACATATGCGTATATATACACATGTATGTTTATAAAACAAAATGTACTGCACATATTGTTCCACACTTAAATTTTCTGTTTTTGAAACTTTTCGTAGTTTAAAATCTTTCCAATATTTATTGTGATCAGCATTTTTCTTGCCAACAGTGTTGTCATGAACATGCACACACTTTCTTTGTTCACATGTGTAACTGCTTCTCTGTAGTACTTTACAAGAAATGGAATTGCAGGGTCGAAAAGAATGCACACTTAAAATTTTAATAAATTTTTTTTTTTAATTTTTTTTTTTTTTTAAAGATTTTATTTATTTGACAGAGAGAGACAGCGAGAGCAGGAACACAAGCAGGGGGAGTGGGAGAGGGAGAAGCAGGCCTCCAGCCAAGCAGGGAGCCTGACGCGGGACTCGATTCCGGGACTCCGGGATCATGACCCCAGCCGAAGGCAGACGCCCAATGATTGAGCCACCAGGTGCCCAAATTTTAATAAATATTAATGCCATTCTCTTAACAGAACCATTTCCCTGTATCTTTGGCAGAATATACCAAACTTTCATCTTTGCCCATTTGGTAGGTAAAAAAATGGACATAATATCTCTTTGCTATCTTAATTAACATTTTTATGGCTGTTAGTGATGTTAAGCATCTTTTTCTTTGCTTTAGGAACATTTTTATTTCATCTTCTGTGACACTTTAAGTTGTCTGTTCAAATCTCTTACCCATTACTCTTGGATTTTTACTTATTTTTTACTTTTATGTGTGTGCATGCATGTATATACATAACAGTTTGAATACATACTAATTATATACAAATAAACATACTACATACAAACATATTCTTGTGTGATTAAAGATTAATATCTTTATATTAACATTGATATATATATATGAACATATAAACACACACGAACACAATTTGTATATATATAGTGCAAATATCTCCTCTACTGTTGCCCTTAACATTGTTTAATGTCTTTTACATAGAATGATTTAAATATCCTATAGTTAAATTTATTAATTAAATCCATATGGCTTTTGTGTTGTTTGTGTTTCTTTCTTATTCCTATTGTAATGTAAATACTAATGATATATTTTCTTCTAATATATTCACACTTCCATTTCTTACATACTGAAATTTATATACCTGAATTTATTTTTGTGAGTTACAGGAGGTAAGGATTTAATTTCTTTTTCTTTCTATTGATAGACAATTTAGCACTGTTTATTACCAGTGTGTCTTTTTCCCACCAATTCAAAAAATCACCTTTTCATTCACTAAATTCTCACAGGTCTGTCTCTGGACCATCATCTCTTTCTTTATTTCCATGCCAATGTTACATTACTGTAATTACTCAATTTTTATATTAAGTTCTGAAATATGGTAAGCAAATCTCTCTCTTCCTATCCTATTGATCTTTTTCAAATGTTCCCTTGGTTATGCTGGCATATTTCCCTTCTAAATGAAGTTTATAAGGAGAATTTTGAGCTTCATGAATAACACTAATAGGATTTTTTATTACATTGCAGTGTATTTACAGGTTAATTTGGAGGAGTATTCTTATCTTTACAATATTGAGTCATCCCATTCAGAATATGGCTTAGCTCACCTTTTATTCAAATATTCTTTTATGTGCTTCAGTAAAATTTTATAGTTTTCTTCATATAGGGCTTATACTTATTTTTATTAGGGTTATTTTTATGCATTTTATAGTTCTGTGGCTATTGTGAAGCAGATCTTATCATCTATTATATATACTATCACTGCTAGCATACAGGAAAGCTATAGAAAATTGCATCTCTGTCATATGCTGAATATAATGGCATTTTTTTCTTCCTCCTTTTGAATATTTATACAATATATTTCTCTCTATTTCTTTCAATACTTATACTTTTTATTTTTTATTTCTTGGCTTGGTGGATTGACTAGGGGCCCTGGTACAAACGTTGACTAACAATATAATAGTAAACTTTCTTTTCTTGTCACTGATTTTATTTACTTTATTTTTAATTTTTTTAAAAGATTTTATTTATTTATTTGACAGAGAGAGACACAGACAGAGAGGGAACACGAGCAGGGGGAGTGGGAGAGGGAGAAGCAGGCTTCCTGCTAAGCAGGGAGCCCGATGCGGAGCTCGATCCCAGAACCTTGGGATCATGACCTGAGCCGAAGGCAGATGCTTAACTGACTGAGCCACCCAGGTGCCCCTTCTTGTCACTGATTTTAAACGGCATATTTCCAATATTTTACCAGTATGTGGGATACTTGCTTTATAGTTACTTGACAGATAAAATTTATTAAATCAAGGAATTTATACCTTGCTAAGAGTTTTACTTATTAATTATTAAATCAGAATTTGGTGGAACATTTTATAAAACAGCTTTAAACATGGTTTTCATCCTTTGTAATCATTTAATAGAGTCAGTTAACTTGGTTCATTTTTACTGCTGAACAAGCCTTGCCGTTTCTTGGAAAACATAAACTTAGTGATGATATATTATTATTTTCAGGCTCTGCTTTATTTGCTAATATTTTAATTAGTATATTTACATTTGTGTTCATTAGTGAGATTGGCCTATGCTTTTATTTGCTCTGCTGTCCTTGCTCAGTTTTGTCTACTGGTGGATTTTTTTTCTCTTTCACTTCTGCAACATGAATTTAGGAGAATTACATCTTCATCTATGACCTAAGCAGTTTGTAAAACATGGGGATTTTAATCTGTTTTTTAACAGATAAATTACTTTGGATAAATTGTTTAGATCTAACATTATTTTCAGGAGTAGACGTTACTTTGTTTCTTAATTTTCTTTAAATTTCTATTGATTAATTTGTGTTATCTCTATGAGTTCGAGTCATTTCTTATACCATATACTCTCATTTTATCTAAGTTTACACATTTGTTATAAATAATAGCCTATATTGTTTTTGTCACAGATTTTTGGATTCCTCTTGTAATCATGTATGCCTACTTTTTCATATAACTTTTTGCACCTTGTTTTCTTTTACCTTGAAAGACTTGTTAAGTTTTTGCCTATCTTATAAATCACATCAAGTAATAGGCCTTTGGTTTGTTGATATTCTTTACTTAGTTTGATCATATTCTCCTAACCACCCACCCATCTCTGTTTAAACTGATCTTATCTTGGAGTAGACAATTAAATTCAGCCTTTTTAACTCTGTAGGACTCCAAATTATTATATTTTCAGACAACTGTTTTGACGGGAGGGGGAGCAGGATAAAAAAATATTCACTTTCAAAGCTTTATGATGTAGCTTTTCTGCTCTCATACGGGTCATTTTCACTCTAAGCTCATCCCTTTCTTCTGGAGTCTTACTGAACAGTCCAGTAAGGAACCAACACACTTCAACAATGTAATTTTTTTTTCTACCATTTTGCCTTAATTGTGCAGCCTCAATGGGTAAATTATTGGTGTCCAAAGTACAAAAGACGTGGCAATTCAACCAAATATTTTGCAACCATCTACAATCATCCTTAAAATACCAGCTTTAAATACTGGGTCTTCAATTACCTTGACACAGATAATTTCATATTTTAGATTGTTTTCTTTGTAATTCCCCATTCCTTATATTACATTTTTGCAAGGAAACAATCATTTGCTTAAGTGACAAAGACCCTACATATGTGGCAGCTTCAGGATTATAATTAAGCCAGGGCTCTACCTCATCTGCTCCATGGTTCTCTTGCTCTACAGTCCTCCATCTGCTGCCTTCATCTGTAGCCTGGTAGCAATAGGCCTGCATGAGTTCAAGTGTGACTTACCGTCATGATCATCATGGTGGTCTTAGAACGATCACGATTTTGTTGTTCTAGGAATGAGTAGATTGCTGAGACATGGTGGTAGGGATGGAGTGTGGGGGTGGTATTTTTGGGAAGGGGGAAATAGGAGTCTGCTATTATCACCTGTTATAATAATTTAATAAAATCTAAATAAAACCCCTAGGGTATGACAAGGGACTTTTTTTTTTTGCCTTGCATCAGAGGGGTAGCATTGTTTAGTAATCGTTTTTTATTATTGATTCAATTATTCTTTTATCTCCATTTAATAATGCCGATCTTAAAAATTGTCAAAGGTAAGCTTTTTCTCCTAAAATGTTTTTGCTTCCTTTACATTGCTCCTCTTGTTTGGAGCTGCACATAGTTATAAAGTTTGCAATACCATTGGTGGCTTTCTATAGTTCAAAGTAGCCATTCGTTTACAAACAGTCTGAAACCATAATCTAAATTCTTTATATCCTGCTTATTGTTGATAACATCAAGGAACAAATATCCTATCTCTCATTCACCAATTCTTAAGTGATATCATTGTCCATTCTTCAAGAATCTGACTTGGAAACATCAGAAAAGTTGCCAAACAGGCTCTCTAATCCATCAAGTAGAAATTAATCAAGTGCACTGATTATGGGTTTATTATTTACTTAAATGCCATACATTTGCAGCTGGTGTATTTAGGCTAAAATATAATCAGTTACGTGAATGTTTTGGCTGTAAAATGATTTAAGAAAACAGTTTTAGGAAAGTCTCCCTCCAGCCTTCTTCAACCTACAAATTCTGCATTGCTCAGACTCTGAGAATAAGTGATTCAGCAGCACAGCTTTGGCTTCAAAATGTCTTTACCTGGCTCAGAAAGCTTTCCTCCTAGATTAGTTAAGCTTACTCTTTTGTCTTCTTTCTCAGTTCCAATGAATTTTGGGGTTTCTGTCTGTGATCCTAGTTTTTGGCTCATATTATATTTTAATTTTTCATTTTTATGCCTCTGCTTGCCTAACTCTTGTGACACTTAAACTTTTGTTCAAATTAGATAACAGAATGAATACACTTTCCAGATCATCTGCTTAGTTGCTAATTCCTGCACACCCCCTTTTTCTAGCTTCACCACTGCACCTTGTGCCTTGGCTGCAGGGTACCTGTCTCCTGTCAGGCTTGTTCTATGCCCAATACTGGAATCCCACAAGCCCAGGTGTGTGTACTTGGGCTCTACAAGGCATCTGCATTTCTACACCTGGCTGCATTACACAGCCCTTGGGGGATGGAATTGATTTGAGTTCACTGAATGGAACTAATGATTTAGAACTTTGACTCTCAACCCTGGCCATAGGTTAGAATTATGGGGGAGTATTTAAAAAATTTAAATAAATAAATAAATAAATAAATAAATAAATAAATAAGCAAGCAAGCCTCTCAGTCACAGGCATTTAAAAAAGTCTCTGGATAATTATAATGTGTAACCTCTGTTGAGGACCATTGCTTCAGAATTAAAAATGAAACAGGCAGTCAGGGAGCACATTTGTATTCCCTCTGTTTAAAGGGACAGGAGGGCACCTGGGTGGCTCAGTTGGTTAAGCAACTGCCTTCGGCTCAGGTCATGATTCTGGGGTCCCGGGATCGAGTCCCACATCGGGCTCCCGGCTCGGCGGGAAGCCTGCTTCTCCCTTTCCCACTCCCCCTGCTTGTGTTCCCTCTCTCGCTGTCTCTCTCTCTGTCAAATAAATAAATAAAATCTTTAAAAAAAAAAAATAAAGGGACAGGAATACAACACTTTGAGAGCCTCCTCATCCTTCTCTCACTATCTATTCCCCCCCTTTTTTTCCTCCCTAGATCATACATTGACACTGTTTATAGAAGTCACATCAAAAAGAAATAATGAGTGACAGTAGCCTGGGAAGGGAAGAAGAAAAGAGAGTCTCTTTTTATTCTCCCCTCACTCACCTGAAGCCTTAACTATTACTAGCATATACAGCTATAAAAGGCAAGCTCCTTAACTACAATATCCTGTGTGAATAATATCCAAGAAGGAAATTTTAAATCCACCCCTGAATATAAAAGAGCATAGCTAGAGAGAAATAATTTATGAGTGAGACACCAAGGGATACATACCATAATTTATTTTTATATCATGATCTTTGTTCAGACCACTGCAAACTCCTCTTCAGAAAGAGTGCATCAATTATGAGCAAAAAAGAAAAGGGGGAATTTAATACTAGAATATATATCTTTCATACTTACTATATGCTTATGCATACACACTGATAATAGATACTTTGTTGGTTCAAATCATTACAAGCTGTGAACCATGAAGAGAAATGAGCAATAAATAAAGGTCCCTGCTTCTTTTAATAAAATGTCTCCATGTCACAGCCTAGGGAATGTCTTGTAATCACAATGAGCTCAAATATGCCCTACCCAATTCTTGGATTATAAATATAATGTAACTTCTTTAAATTAATTTTTGGAATACCTTTAAAGTGTCTTACATATCCATGATCAGAAAATTTAGAGGGTGACTATATACACAAAGTGAAGTGATTGGACTGTGGGTATACAATTAAATCAAACCTCCACATGTTTATGGAAAAGTCCTTTTAGTGTTATTAATAACAGTTAACATTTATTAAGTATTTTCTATTGTTAAACACATCCCTGAATATTTTAGACATATTAATTTATCCACAACTAACAATAACTCAATAATACCAACTATAGAAATGAGGGAACTGAACAGAGAGAAGTTAAGTGACTTGCACAAAGTCACCTAGCTATGGGGCTCCTGGGTGGCTCAGTTGGTTAAGCATCTGCCTTCGGCTCAGGTCACGATCTTAGGGTCCTGGAATTGAGGCCCATGTCCGGCTCCCTGCTCAGCAGGGAGTCTGCTTCTCTCTCTGCACCCACCCCACCCCTGCTCATGCTGGCTCACACTCTCTCTCTCTCAAATAAAATAAATAAAATCTTAAGGGACGCCTGAGTGGCTCAGTCGTTAAGCGTCTGCCTTCGGCTCATGTCATGATCTCAGGAACCTGGGATCGAGCCCCGCATAAGGCTCCCTGCTCGGCGGGAAGCCTGCTTCTCCCTCTCCCACTCTCCCTGCTTGTGTTCCCTTTCTCACTGTGTCTCTCTCTGTCTAATAAATAAAATCTTAAATAAATAAATAAATAAATAAATAAATAAATAAATAAAATCTTAAAAAAAAAAACCAAAGTCACCTAGCTCGTAAGATTGGAACTGGGCTTCTGATCCAGGCAACACAACTCCAGAGTCCTTGCTCTTATCTACTGTGATATACTGCCTTGGATTCAATGCTGCTATAAAAGCAACCATTATATCAGGATGTTTGGAAAGGACTGTTATTATTTTTTAAGGTTTTTATTATTAATTCCAATTAGTTAACATACAGTGTAATATTAGTTTCAGACGTACAATATAGTGACTCAACAATTCATACATCACCCAGTGCTCATCAGAACAAGTGCATTCCTTAATGCCGACCACATTTTTCACCCATTCCCCCCACCATCCTCCCCTCTGGGAATCATCAGTTTGTTGTCTATAGTTTCTCTTTCTCTCTTTTTCTTCCCCTTTGCTTGCTTGTTTTGTTTCTTAAATTCCACATATGAGTGAAATCATATGGTATTTGTCTTTGACTGACTTATTTCCCTTAGCATTTTACTCTCTAGCCCCAGCCATGTTGTTGCGAATGGCAAGATTTCATTCTTTTTTATGGTGGAATAATATTCCACTGTGTATATATCTACTACATCTTCTTTATCCATTCATCAGTCGGTGGACACTTGCGCTGCTTCCATATCTTGGCTATTGTAAATAATGCTGCTATAAACATCTATCCCTTTGGCTTGGTGTTTTTGTATTCTTTGGGTAGGACAGGATTATTGTTTTACTTTCTAACTCTGAGTTGTGACAGGAGAAAGAGCTTCAAGAATTCCTTATGTATAATTTCCTTGCATTGTGGAAGCTTTGACATCTTCTCATAGGAGAACAGAAGATAATATTGAATAGAGGGTAATGAGGTTATGAAGAGAATGAGATTATTTCCAATAATCAACACTCATTAAAAAGTGAGTTAGACTTAAAAATACAGGATCTAATAGTGTGAAGTTTACCTTGAGCTAATGGCTCTTGAAGTCTGATAGGGAGCAGGCATTAACTAAAGATCACATTCAATTATAATAATGATGAAAGCTGGTGGGAAGGAGTGGACACTACGTGCTAGAATAACATACAATTGGGCATTTAACCTAGTCTGGGAAGGATGGAACAACCTGAGGAAGTCACATTTAAGCTGAAAGATGAGAAGAAATTAACCACCCTAGTCCCAGGGCAGGAGCATTCCAGGCAGCAGGGAACAGCATGTGCAATCTTGAGAGAAGAAGGAGGTAGTTAAGTATAGCTAAATTGTAGTCTCTAAAATGGCATATTCACTGGGTGTGAAAAGAAAATGTTAGAACTTCTATTTATATTTACTTATTTCAACCTCTAAAATGTTTATTTTTATGTTCTTTTATAAGACATGTGCTGTATTAGTGTATAAATAAACACATATTAGGATTTTATGCTCAAAATGTTTATTGATAGGCATGTAGAGTAAAAAATGTTTGAGAACCACTTGTTTAAGCAACTGGAAAAGGAACATGATGAGTGAACTCAGGAGTTGGTGGTGTTGGGGAAGTGAAACAGGAAACTACACTGGATGACCCTGGAGATCATCCACACAGGGCCTGTTGGGCCAGGTCAAGAATTCCAGGTTTAATAGCAAAGGAAAGCAATAGAAAGGATTTATGTCAGGAAATACATATTTGACTGTCTGGCAAACAATCTCAGATGGCTACCAATTAAGACTATTTAGCAATGTCAGAGAAGACAAAAAGGTAAGCTACATAGTGGATTCTAAATGTGCCTTTTAAAAGTGAATTTGTATGTCTTTTCTATCTCTTTCCAGAATGAAAGCCACGTGCTATAGACTGAATGTGCCCCTGCTCCTGGAAAAAAAGAAGAAGAAGAAAAAAAAAGGAAACTTCATATGTTCAAATCCAAATTCTCAAAGTGATAGTATCTGGAAATGGGGCCTTTGGTAGATAATTATGTCATGAAAGTAGAGCCCCAATGGTGGGATTCGCCCTTATAAGAAGAGAGGGGAGAGCTGACTTCCTCTTTCTGCTCTCTGCCATGTAAGGATACAAAGAAAAGACAGCCATCTGCAAATAGGGAAGTGCCTTCTTACCAGATACTAGATCTGCCTGCACCTTTATCTCGGACTTCCCATCCTCCAGAAATGGAAGAAATACATGCTTTTGGTTTAATCCACCCAGTCTATCCAGTCTATGGTAATTTGTTATAGCAGCCCAAACTAAGACACCATGTGAAACACGGTTGTTTCATCCATCACTTAGCTGCTCCTTTTATACAAGCTGTTATATACCCCCTCCAAAGAGGCAGCAGAGTATCTGGCCTATTGTAAATGGGCAGTAGGTTTGGTGTATGAATTACATGATGATCTCAAGCTTAGCTTATTCCAAATGGATTTACTTATCCCCCAAAAACATGCTTGTGCACCTATATTCTCTATCTCAATGAATGGTGCACACCCACTCAGGACTCCAAGTTAGAATACATATTTGTCCTGCCACCCTTATACCCCATATCTAGTCAGACCTTATATTAGATTATATCTAAGGGAAACCTTCTTAACCTCGCTTGTCCTTGTCATCTCATGGCGTTTGCCATAGAGCTCACAATTCTATTTAGTAACTCAAATCTAGATAACCCTTCCCCTATACTTCTTAATTGAAATTTATTGGATTCCAAGTATGTGCCATACACATTTAAGGCCTTAAATGTATTATCTCCTCTAATCCTCAACATAATCCAATGAGGAGAGTACTATTATTCTTATTAATTTATTTTTAAAGAATTAAAGTTTAGAGAGTTTAAGTAACTTTTCCAGGTTTGGCCAGTGATTAAGAAATGGGGTAGCTAGGCAGGTGGGAGGAGAAAGATGGAGGAGGAGTAGGCCCCAGGAATTCAGGCAGGAGGGAGGAGCACAATGGAGGAGGAGTAGGCCCCAGGAATTTAGCTAGATAGTTACCAAGCCATTCTGAACACCTACAAAATCAACAGGAGATTGAAGAAAAGAAAAGAATAGCAGCAATTCTATGAACAGAAAAGTGACCACTTTCTGGAAGATAGGACGTGTGGAGAAGTGAACTGAGGTGATATTTGGGAAGATAGACAGCAGGGGGAGGTCACCTTCCTCCCCAGGGAGGAGCAGCATGGAGCACACTGCAGGAATCTGCTGGGTTTGGAGACTCCAAATGGGGTCATGTGCCAGAGATTGAAACGCGAGTGCGGCAGGAGACCAGGGAGACAGGAGTGATTGACTACTTTTCTCGTCCTCCAGAGCTGTTTGGAAATCTTTGGGGGAACAAAAGCTACTGAGAACAACCCGAGCAGATTACTTAGCCTGGCGCCTGGCAAGGGCAGTGCAATTCTGCCTCAGGCAAAGACATTTGAGAATCACTGCAAAAGGCCTCTCCCCCAGAAGATCAGTAAGAACATCCAGCCAAGACCAAGTTTACCAATCAATGAAAACTGCAAAACCCCAGTGCTAGGGGAATACAGCACATAGAATTCATGGCTTTCTTCCCCATGATTCTTTCGTCTTTCAAAGTTAGTTTTTTAAATTTTCTTTATTTTTTTCTTTTTCTATATTCCAACCCTTCAAGTATTTACCCTTATTTTTGTATATATATAAGTTTCTCTTTCTTTAAAATTTTGGGAGGCAGTTTCTTCTAACAGACCAAAATACACCCAAAATCTAGTGTGTGGCTCTGTTCTATTCACCCCTGATCAAATTCTTTTTTTCTTTTCCCTTTTCTTTTCCCCCTGGTTTCAGATCTCTTCTGATTTGTTTAGTGTATATTTTTCTGGGGTCGTTGTTCCCCTTTTAGCATTTTGTTCTCTTATTCATCTATTCTTCTCGGGGCAAAATGACAAGACAGAAAACCTCACCTCAAAAAAAGAACAAGAGGCATTACTGACGGCCAGAGACCGAATCAATATGGACATTGGTAAGATGTCAGAACTAGAATTCAGAATGACAATTTAAAGATACTAGCTTAGCTTGAAAAAAGCATAGAAGATACTAGAGAATCCCTTTCTGGAGAAATAACTAAAATCTAATCAAGTCAAAATCAAAAAGGCCATTAATGAGGTGCAATAAAAAATGGAGGCTCTAACTGCTAGGATAAATGAGGTAGAAGAGAGAATTAGTGATACAGAAGACCAAATGATAGAGAATAAAGAAGCTGAGAAAAAGAGAGATAAACAAATATTGGATCATGAGGGCAGAATCTGAGAGATAAGTGATACCACAAGATGAAAAAGTGTTAGAATAATTGGTATCCCAGGAGAGGAAAAAAGAGAGAAAGGGGCAGAAGGTATATTGGAGCAAATTACAGTGGAGAACTTCCCTAATTTGGTGAAGGAAAGAGGCATCAAAATCCAGGAGGCACAGAGAACCCCCCTCAAAATCAATAAAAATAGGTCAACACCCTGACATCTAATAGTAAAACTTACAAGTCTCAGAGACAAAGAGAAAATCCTGGGGGCAGCTTGGGACAAGAGGTCTGTAACCTACAACAGTAGAAACATTAGATTGGCAGCAGACCTATCCACAGAGACCTGGCAGGCCAGAAAGGACTGGCATGATATATTCAGAGCACTAAACGAGAAAAATATGCAGCCAAGAATACTACATCCAGCTAGGCTGTCATTGAAAATAGAAGGGGAGATAAAAAGCTTCCAGGACAAAAACTAAAAGAATTTGTGAACACCAAACCAGCCTTACAAGAAATATTGAAAGGGGTCCTCTAAGCAAAGAGAGAGCCTAAAAGTAACATAGACCAGAAAGGAACACAGACAATATACATTAACAGTCACTTTACAGGCAGTACAATGGCACTAAATTCCTATCTTTCAATAGTTACCCTGAATGTAAATGGGCTAAATGCCCCAATCAAAAGACAGAGGGTATCAGATTGGATAAAAAAACAAGACTCATCAATATGCTGCCTGCAAGAGACTCATTTTAGACCCAAAGACACCCCCAGATTGAAAGTGAGGGGGTGGAAAACCATTTACCATGCTAATGGATGTCAAAGGAAAGGTGGGGTGGCAATCCTTACATCAGACAAATTAGATTTTAAACCAAAGACTATAATAAGAGATGAAAAAGGACAAAATATCAAACTTAATGGGTATATATCCAACAAGAAGATCTAACAATTGTAAATATCTATGCCCCTAACATGGGAGCAGCCAATTATATAAGCCAATTAATAACAAAATCAAAGAAATACATCAACAATAATACAATAATAGTAGGGGACTTTAACACCCCCCTCACTGAAATGGGCAGATCATCTAAGCAAAAGATAAGCTAGGAAATAAAGGCTTTAAATGACACACTGGACCAGATGGATTTCACAGATATATTCAGAACATTCTATCCCAAAGCAACAGAATACACATTCTTCTCTAGTGCCCATGGAACATTCTCCAGAATAGATCCCATTCTGGGTCACAAATCAGGTCTCAACTGGTATCAAAAGATTGGGATCATTCCCTGCATATTTTCAGACCACAATATTCTGAAACTAGAACTCAATCACAAGAGGAAAGTCAGAAAGAACTCAAATACATGGAGGCAAAAGAGCATCCTCCTAAAGAATGAATGGGTCAACCAGAAAATTAAAGAATTAAAAAAAATTCATGGAAACCAATGAAAATGAAAACACAACTGTTCAAAATCTTTGGGTTGCAGCAAAGGCGGTCCTAAGAGGAAAGTATATAGCAATACAAGCCTTTCTCAAGAAACAAGAAAGGTCTCAAATACACAACCTAACCCTACACCTAAAGGAGCTGGAGAAAGAACAGCAAATAAAGCCTAAACCCAGCAGGAGAAGAGAAATAATAAAGATCAGAACAGAAATCAATGAAATAGAAACCAAAAGAATAGTAGAATAGATAAACAAAACTAGGAGCTGGTTCTTTGAAAGAATTAATAAGATTGATAAAACCCCGGCCAGACTTATCAAAAAGAAAAGAGAAAGGACTCAAATAAATAAAATCATGAATGAAAAAGGAGAGATCACAACCAACACCAAAGAAATACAATTATAAGAACATATTATGAGCAATTATATGCCAGCAAATTAGACCATCTACAAGAAATGGATGCAGTCCTAGAGATGTATAAACTACCAAAACTGAACCAGGATGAAATAGAAAATGTAAACAGACCCATAAACAGTACAGAAATTGAAGCAGTAATCAAAAATCTCCCAACAAACAAGAGCCCAGGGCCAGATGGCTTTCCAGGGGAATTCTACCAAACATTTCAAGAAGAATTAATACCTATTCTTCTGAAACTGTTCCAAAAAATAGAAATGAAAGGAAAACTTCCAAACTCGTTTTATGAGGCCACCATTACCTTGATCCCCAAACCAGACAAAGACACCATCAAAAAGGAGAATTACAGACCAATATCCTTGATGAACATGGATGCAAAAATTCTCACCAAAATACTAGCCAATAGGATCCAACAGTACATTAAAAGGATTATTCACCACGACCAAGTGGGATTTATCCCTGGGCCGGAAGGTTGGTTCAACATCCACAAATCAATCAATGTGATACGATACATTAATAAAAGAAAGAACAAGAACCATATGATCCTCTCAATAGATGCAGAAAAAGCATTTGCAAAGTGCAGCATCCTTTCTTGATCAAAACTCTTCAGAGTATAGATATAGAGGGTACAAACCTCAATATCATAAAAGCCATCTATGAAAAACCCACAGCAAATATCATTCTCAATGGGGAAAAACTGACAGCTTTCCTCCTAAGGTCAGGAACATGGCAGGGATGTCCACTATCACCACTGCTATTCAACATAGTACTAGAAGTCCTAGCCACAGCAATCAGACCACAAAAAGAAATAAAAGGCATCCGAATTGGCAAAGAAGTCAAACTCTCACTCTTTGCAGATGATATAATATTTTATGTGGAAAACCCAAAACACTCCACCCCAAAACTGCTAGAACTCATGCAGGAATTCAGTAAAGTGGCAGGATATAAAATCAATGCACAGAAATCAGTGGCATTCCTATACACCAACAATAAGACAGAAGAAAGAGAAATTAAGGAGTCGATCCCATTTACAATTGCACCCAAAACCATAAGATACTTGGGAATAAATCTAACCAAAGAGGCAAAGAATCTGTACTCAGAAAACTATAGAATACTCATGAAAGAAATTGAGGAAGACACAAAGAAATGGAAAAACGTTCCATGCTCATGGATTGGAAGAACAAATATTGTGAAGATGTCAATGCTACCTAGAGCAATCTACACATTTAATGCAATCCCTATCAAAATACCATCCAGTTTTTTCAAAGAAATGGAACAAATAATCCTAAAATTTGTATGGAACCAGAAAAGACCCCGCATAGCCAGAAAAAGAAAAGCAAAGCTGGCGGCATCATAATTCCGGACTTCAAGCTCTATTACAAAGCAGTAATTATCAAGACAGTATGGTACTGGCTCAAAAACAGACACATTGATCAATGGAACAGAATAGAGAGCCCAGAAATGGACCCTCAACTCTATGGTCAACTAATCTTCGATAAAGCAGGAAAGAATGTCCAATGTAAAAAAGACAGTCTCCAACAAATGGTGTTGGGAAAATTGGACAGCCACATGCAGGAGAATGAAACTGGACCATTTCCTTATACCACACACAAAAATAGACTCAAAATGTTTGAAAGACCTCAATGTGAGACAGGAATCCATCAAAATCCTAAAGGAGAACACAGGCAGCAACCTCTGCGACCTCAGCTGCAGCAACTTCTTCCTAGAAACATCGCCAAAGGCAAGGGAAGCAAGGGCAAAAATGAACTATTGGGACTTCATTAGGATAAAAAGCTTTTGCACAGCAAAAGAAACAGTCAACAAAACCAAAAGACAACCGACAGAATGGGAGAAGGTATTGGCAAATGACATATCAGATAAAGGGCTAGTATCCAAAATATATAAAGAACTTATCAAACTCAACACCCAAAGAACAAAGAATCCAATCAAGAAATGGGCAGAAGACATGAACAGACATTTCTGCAAAGAAGACATCCAAATGGCCAACAGACACATGAAAAAGTGCTCAAATCGCTTGGCATCAGGGAAATCCAAATGAAAACCTCAATGAGAAACCACCTCACACCAGTCAGAATGGCTAAAATTAACAAGTCAGGAAACGACAGATGTAGGCAGGGATGCGGAGAAAGGGGAACCCTCCTACACTGTTGGTGGGCATGCAAGTTGGTGCAGCCACTCTGGAAAACAGTATGGAGGTTCCTCAAAAAGATGAAAATAGAGCTACCCTATGACCCAGCAATTGCACTACTGGGTATTTACCCCAAAGATACAAATGTAGTGAATCGAAGGGGTACGTGCACCCCGATGTTTATAGCAGCAATGTCCACAGTAGCCAAACTATGGAAAGAGCCAAGATATCCATCGACAGATGAATGGATAAAGAAGAAGTGGTATATATATACAATGGAATATTATGCAGCCATCAAAAGGAATGAAATCTTGCCATTCGCAATGACGTGGATAGAACTGGACAGTATTATGCTGAGCGAAATAAGTCAATCAGAGAAAGACATGTATCATATGATCTCACTGATATGAGGAATTCTTAATCTCAGGAAACAAACTGAGGGTTGCTGGAATGGTGGGGGGTGGGAGGGATGGGGTGGCTGGGTGATAGACACTGGGGAGGGTATGTGCTATGGTGAGCACTGTGAATTGTGTAAGACTGTTGAATCACAGACCTGTACCTCTGAAACAAATAATACATTATATGTTAAAAAAAAAAAAGAAGAAGAAGAAGATAGTAGGAAGGGAGAAATAAAGGGGAGGAAACTGGAGGGGGAGATGAACCATGAGAGACTATGGACTGTGAGAGACAAACTGAGGGTTCTAGAGGGGAGGGGTTGGAGGGATGTGTTAGACTGATGATGGGTATTAAAGAGGGTACATACTGTATGGAGCACTGGGTGTTATACGCAAACAATGAATCATGGAACACTACATCAAAAACTAATGATGTAATGTATGATGATTAACATACCATAATAAAAATAAATAAATAAATAAAAATAAAAATAAAAAACCTTAAAAAAAGTTTTATAGTCTTTAAAGCAAATATTAGACAAAAATTTTAATTAAAAAAAAAGAAATGGGGTGGCTATTCATACAATCAGTCTTGCCTATGGCTCATGTTTCACATACTCTACTCTTCTCCTCCCATCTACAGTTTATTGCAACTGTAGCAGATTCACCAGGGTTGATTCACTGATTAGTTTGTTCTTTCACTCATTCCTTCCTTCCTTCATTCATTCATTCATTTTTTTACCCATTCACTTACATATACATTTAATGAATGGTTACTCACTTTTATCTATTTTACATGTTACACAACACAGGTGAAATCTAGACACTTGTGATGCATACCATCTAGTATGGGGCAAACATTAAGCCAAAATTACTCAAATAATCATTTAATGGCAACAAATGCTAACCCACAATAAGATCCTTTACATATAAATCTGATTAAGGCATTCATACCTCTGCCATTGAAGAAGTCATTTCCTTTCCCTCAAAAACCCTTCCCTTGGGGCACCTGGGTGGCTCAGTCGTTGAGCGTCTGCCTTTGGCTCAGGTCATGATCTCAGGGTCCTGGGATTGAGCCCCGCATCGGGCTCCCTGCTCAGCCGGGAGCCTGCTTCTCCCTCTCCCACTCTCCCAGCTTGTGTTCCCTCTCTCACTGTGTCTCTCTCTGTCAATTAAATAAATAAAATCTTTAAAAAAAAAAAAAAAAACTCTTCCCTTTTCTCTACTAAAAAAAAAAGTGTCATCTTTAAATACTCAAATGTACAACTTTCTGTCACTTTCCTGTCAGGATTCACAGTTATCCCCTTTGTGTCTTCAAAGATAATATTTATTAAAGCCTTTATTGTAGTAATTATTGAACATTACAATTAGCTAGGTAGGTTTCTCAGTCCTCTTCAATTTACCCAGGAATTTTAGTGGTATTTCATAGTTTTGTGGTTTATAAAAAAGATAATGCTTTTTAAAGCACCTGGCATATTATAAACTCTCAATAAATGCTAACTATATATGCATCTATTTTACCTATTAATATGTCTAAGCTCATTATGGGTGCAGTTTCTGTCTTCATTCACACACACACAAAGTTATTGACTATACATAAGACACTACAATTGTAGGTGATGTGGATAAATCTATATAATCATCTTTGTTGAGGTGTCTACATTCTATTATCTGTTCTTTTTCCTTTTGTCTTTTCTATTCTCGTATTAATGCTGACAGCACAACAAAGGACAGTTACCACAGAAGGTAGAAATTTGGTAATAATCCCTCATTCCTTAATTTTTCTCTGCATCCCTTTAAATCCATCAGAAAGTCTTGTGGCCTCTTAATAATTACATCTCAGGTCTTCACTTTAGATTTCAGAAAGCATCTGATAAAAGCTGTTAAAAAGAATGACATAGATCCTCGCAGACTGACATAAGCACAGGTCTAAGAGATATGATTAAGGAAATATCCTTAATTTCAAAATGTTATGTCTAGTATTCGAATCTGAGAGAATGCATTAGTAAATCTTTTTTCTTTGCATCTTGATTGCTATCATCTTAGTGCAGGTAAACAAGGATCTCTTCTTGTAACTGATTTCTATCTCCCTATTTCTACTTTGTCTAATCTGCAATCATTTTTCCATCCAGGGATAAGAGTGATTTCAATATATAAATTAGATCATGTTCCTTCATTGCTGAAAACTATTCTATGACTTCCTATTCCATATGGAAAACAAAACACAACAAAAAGGTCTACAAATACCTGCCTTTGATGGCTAGCCCTATTGCCTTATATTGTGCCCTTCTCCTAAATCATGCCACTCTCAACTTCTTTCAATTCTTCAAAGATGCTGAACTGTAATTGTCCTGTAATAACTTCTGTGCTTCTCTTCAAATGACTATTGCTTTTCTACTCACAGGTCTTATCACCATGTCACCAACTTAGAGCTTCCCTGATCATCCTACCCAAAGGAGGGAAACTCTCACCATCATTTTCTATTGAAGGCTTTTATTTGTTATCTTATAGTTCTCAAAACAGTTGGAAAATATTTAGTCAAGGATATGAATTTAAGTAGCTTAATTTGGGTATTATTCCAGAAAGCACCAATAAGAAAATGTAGACGTGAAGGATGGAAACTAATTCATGGGCATCATTGGATAGGCCACTATTAATGGGCGAATGATTCTTAGTCCCACAAAGGAAGTTTGGGGGATATTGTAGACATGCCTCAGAGTGGGGTGAGGAAGCTGGGGTATTTATGTATTCAGTCTCATTTCACTGGTTGAGAGCTGATCCCTGATGGTACAGGGGAGAAATCAGCTCCAGTAGTTTTCAACAGCCAGAGAAATTTCTGAAGCAAATCATTGCAGTACTTAAGTCAGTGTGCTTGAGAATAATGAGTGTGGAGAAAATATGGCTGGGGAATGAAGGCATCAGCTACTATGTCTCTCGAGAATCTAAGTTCCATGGAAGCAGTGGCAGAAGTCTTGTTCAAGATTGCATACCTGGTACTTGGCACAGAGCTGATGCTCCACTGATTAAAACGAAGGAATAGAAAACAGGGCTAATGGATACTAATAATTTTTTATAATATAGAGTTTAAAAAGATTAATGAAATTGGTTTGGTTTTATAGCTTATCTAGATCCTATTCACAAGAAGAGAATCAGACAATTCAATTTTGTGATATAATAACCAGAGGTAAATCTAGTAACGACTCACTTATGTTACAAATCTGTATTCATTTCTTTGAGCTGCCATATCAAAGTATCACAAACTGGGTGGCTTAAAACAACAGAAATTTATTGTATCAGAGTTCTGGAGCCTGGAAGTCTGAAATCAAGGTGTCAGCAAGGCCATGCTCCCTCTAAAACTTATAAGGAAATCCTTCCTGTCTCTTCCTAGCTTCTAATGTTTGCTGACAGTTGTTAATGTCCCTTGGCTTGCAGCTGCATGTCCCCAACCTCTGCCTTTGTAGTCATAGGGTGTTTCCCATGTGTGTGCCTATCTTATAAGACACCAGTCATACTTGATTAGGGGCCCATCCCACCCCAATCTATTCTCTTCTTTACTTAATTAATTATATCTGCAAAGTAAATTTCCAAATAAGGTAACATTCAGTGGTGTTAGGGATTAGGATTCAGCATAAGGTTTTTAGAAGAGACAGTTCAACCCATAACAATATCCTTGAAGCTAAAGTCCAGGGAATAACTTATTACATGGTGAAAAATAGTGTTGTTGTGTTCAAGTCTCAAACCAGCCTTCAAAGTCAACCAAAAAAGTGTGTGTTCCAGGAAAGGGGAAAAAAAAATCTTTCAGGATATTAAATGGTCTAAGCTCACATATAACGTAAGGGTATGTTGGTTGCATGTCTGCTTGCCAGGAGGAAATCTGGTCTGTGCAGTGAGTTCTGGTTCCAAAGGGACAATACAGGGAATTTGTGGAAAGAGGGCCAAGATTCAAGGGCAACTCTTGGATACCCCTGTGATCTCATTAAGGAGACAACTCCAGGGCTTTCCCAGAAAGAAAAAAAAAAATCTTTATTCCTAAATTCCCACATGCTTGCCATAGGTTTTCAGGAATCAGATATTCTAGTATTCATTTTCAAAAACTATTGCTTCTGCTCATGATAATTTGTAGATAATTACTCTATGCTTGTAGTATTTATCAACTGTCTGTAAGGCTTATTAGAGAAACAAATAGGAATATTTACTCTTAGATTTACTACATAATCAGGTGTTTTTCTAACCTTAGTAATTTTCATGAAATATAACAAGAAAAGACTATTTTGTACTTAGTTGCTAAGACTCATTTTGTCACTTTATATTATACCAAAATGTTTGATCATGGATCTCAACTTCTCTTAGAAATCAATGTGACACTTCAGATAATAGATACTCAATGTAAAATAGACACAACTCTATTTAATATGCCAAAGCCCATTCTTGTTCTATACGGATTGCTGTAATGATTCTAATTTACCATTTAACCCATGATTTTCAGGCAAATGTAACTGCCTTCACTTCTCTAAATTATTAATAGCAATGTTAAAAACAATATTAATGTGTGATTAAATAGGCAGAATGAAGTGATGAATAAAACCAAGTATTTCTAAGAGTCAGGATTTAGGTTTTGTGTTTTGTTTTTAATAACTGAGACTTGTTTGGGTCAGATGGCTGATAGCTCTTCCCACATATCTATTAATCTATGTTTTATAGACCAAGTAGCAAAATTAAACTTGAATTTGAAGAA
Source organism: Halichoerus grypus (assembly GCF_964656455.1). NCBI lineage: Eukaryota > Metazoa > Chordata > Mammalia > Carnivora > Phocidae > Halichoerus > Halichoerus grypus. The sequence goes on from NC_135712.1 coordinate 174,042,464, forward strand.
AAAAATCTTGTAATATTTTACATGTTTTCAACTATTTAATAGCTTGAAAGAAATACTTGCATGGAAATAAATAAGGTTATATTTGAACAAAATTTTGCATGCATGTTGAATGAGTTTATTCAAAAGCAAAGTCTCCTATTTGTATGCCATAGCTTTAAGTGTACAAAAACCACAACATGCTTATAGAAATTAAATAATCCTTACAAAGAATATGCTGTGCCATTACATTTAAAAAGAAACATGTTTTCTTCACGATCTAGAAAAACAGATGGGGGATTGACAGACAGAGAGAGAGGAGAGGACAATCTTCTGTGTAATACCTACTATTTTTCATTAAAAAGTTTAATGTCTTGGGGCGCCTGGGTGGCTCAGTTGGTTAAGCGACTGCCTTCGGCTCAGGTCGTGATCCTGGAGTCCCTGGATCAAGTCCCGCACCGGGCTCCCTGCTCGGCAGGGAGTCTGCTTCGTCCTCTGACCCTATCCCCTCTCATGTGTTCTCTCTCTCTCATTCTCTCTCTCTCAAATAAATAAATAAAATCTTAAAAAAAAAAAAAAAAAGTTTAATGTCTTACTCTATTCTAAATACTTCACTTTCCATCCCCCTAAAGAATTTATATCTGATACACAAATATATAAAAAGTGAAAAATCTCATTTCATTCTTGATCTCATAATAACCACTGGAATAGTTGGTATATATCTTCCAGGATTAGGTATACATGTGTGTCTATGAGTATTTTAGTGTGCATTTTCTAAGTTTATTATATGTTTTCCCAGATTTAGATCAGTGAAAATAAAGTTTGAAATCATATTTTTTCTAAATAACAATGCGTCCTGACTCTCTTCCATGTAGAGATTAAGAGGAATTATTTTGCCACTTTACCCTCTACTTCACATATTATATACCATTCACTTTATTGCATATTGATAGTGAGATTTTTTTTTTTTTAAATGTCATACCACATTTGATCTTTCAACATTATGGGGAGATAGACACATAAGTTTACCTTGCAATCGCAATTGGGAGATTTGTTTCAAAATGAGAGTTAATTTGAATCATTGTCCAGTTTTCCTAGGGCTTTGCAGTGATGGAGGAGAATCCTGGTACCCAATTATGCCTCTATTACCTCACTTGAGGCTTGTTTTATTTAACTCATTAATGAGAGAACCAGAGGATGACAAGCAAGTTCAAAGAAAAGAGAATGTGAGAGGCACCTGGGTGGCTCAGTGAGTTAAGCAACTGACTCTTGATTTTGGCTCAGGTCATTATCTCAGGGTCCTGAGATGGAGCCCCGCATTGGGCTACATGCTGAGCCTGGAGCCTGTTTAACATTCTCTTTCTCTCCCTCCCCCTCTGCCCCTCCCTGCCCCCTGCTCACATGTTCTCACTCTCTCTCTAAAAAAAAAAAAAAAAATTAAATAAATAAATAAGAAAAGAGAATTTAAGAAATGGGATTTTTATAGTTGGGGCCAGGTTGTTCAAGGGAAAGCTATAAAAAAACAAATGAGGTTAATATCTACAAGGCAAAAATTGCAAAAAAAACCCAACCATAATGTTTTGGTAAAATCCTATCTAATGAGTATCACAGAAAAATAAATTTCCTGGGTCTTAACCTACTATGGAAGCAAAGTTCTGTTTCTCTAAAGTGGCAGGTGGATCTTGAGAGTGGATTTATAACAAAATGCCCTAGAATGCAAGAGAAAAGACTTGAAGTTATCCCTTTTACCTTTTTCCTCAGTTTTGGATATTTGCCTTACTATCATTAATGATTAACTTGTTTTTCTGAGATATGGTGTCTCCCTGTCTTGGCAACATTAAGAACTATGGTTATCACAATTTTGTTTGATTTCCAGAGTTTTAAGGCCTATCAGAGGAAGTTTGATATGGGTTTTCTTGAAACACAGCTGCATATTTCATTTTATGGATGCATTGTGTAATAAAAAATAAATGTTCCACTTAAGTACATTCAAGTTATTTCTAGTATCTGACCATTTTAACTAATTCTCATTAAATAATATCATTATTTTTAACTTTGTACAACTGTGTGTGTATATATATACATTCATTCATAGGCTAAACGCTAGAAGTGGAATTACTGTTTCGTAAGTTATATAAATTTAAATATTACAAAAATTGCCATTTTTTTCTCTAGTGTATTTTTGCACTCATAATGAATTACAGATATATTTTAAATAGCCGTGTGGACCATCTGTTTTGTTGTTTTTGTGTGTGTTTTTACATAATTAATCAACTGGCTGTCTAAGATCCCTGGTCATTATTAAAGCTAGTTAGGAAAGAAGATCAATGAGAAATGAAGGTGGTAAGTCCAGGACTTCAGGAAACATTGGAAAGCAAACAAACCAATATGCAAACAATGAATTTAAATGGAAAGGCAAGGAGTTTTCCATAGACACTGCAGAAATGCTAGCCAGAAATAACAGTAGGAAGTTATTATTTGAAACTTATAAAAGACAAATAATCAATCCCTCCTCTAATGTAATAGTCTACATGATGAGAGGTGGGACTTGCAGGGTGGGGTTAAAACTAAAGAAAGAGGAAAAGAAACTATAGACTCTTTTCAATTGCAGATTCACTTGACAAGCACTTAGCTGCTAACCACAGGGAAGATTCCTGCCAGTGAGTGAAGGAGACTTCAGTACATAGCAAAATAAAGAATGGGCAGAGAAGAAGGTAATAGACATAAGTGTGAACTGGAGAAAATTATTCTAACTTTTGGTTCAAGAATTCTTCTAAGATAAGGAACTGCTTTTCCTTAGGAAAGTAGTTGATGACATGGAATGCAGGGTAAAGCTTTAATGCCATTGATTGAAAGGAGATAGTAAAATGAAGAGATATATAAATTGAGTTTCCTGTAAAAGAAGAGGAACAGAGATATGAAGAAGGGGAGAGATAAGGGTTCAGTCTTGAGAAAAGAGGAGCCAGTCAATAGGGAGTCTAGAGTCTGCAGAAGAAAATGATCAGTCAAGAATTGACATTAAAGGAGTGACTGTAAGACATTAAGAACAAATATCTGTAATCCAATTTTAAGTTTCAGTTGCCTAAAATCTTCAGAAACGCCTCCAGAAACAGGCATATCTGGATTAGAACAATGAGAGAAAGCAGAAGTAGGATGTAAAATCCAAGTGAGACGAAGCTCAGAAGAGGCAGAAACTCAAAGCTGTAGGCAACCGTGAGAATACAAGGGCCTCAGAACTATCACAAAACACAAGGAAGCCTCTGTTCAATATTCTTAAATTGTTCAATATTCCTAAAACTGAGGGCAACCTCACTAAGAACCTAGATTACAAAAATACTCATCGAGATTCAAAAATAAAACACAAATGCAGGCAATAGTATGTTGTAAATGAAAGAGCAGTGAGCTAAGAATTGGAAGACCTGGTTTCAATGCTTTGTTATCTTCCTTCTGATGGCAATGTAGTCTTGAGCCTCACTGGTAATAGGGACACCATAACATCTGTCCCTCATTGGGTGGCTGTGAGCAATAAATCTAAACCTGTATATAAAGTCTATATAAAACATAACATCATTATATTAAAAGTATTACCACCAACAATAGCTAATTTTATATTTGTATTTCCTTATTTGCAGCAAAAGAACTTGTATCTTCAACGATGTCTGGACAGAGTTAAAAGTTTGAGTCCCCCTTCACCCCTGGTGTTTGCAGATCTCTAGAATAATAATGCACACACATCAAAGAAGGACCCAGAAAGGTTTTCTAATTAGTGCTTGCTTTTTACAAAACCACTGCCACCATCACCTAAGCTATTTTTGAAGCCTATTGGAGAAGGCGAGTCTAAATTTATCTTCCATACCCTATCCCAGGGTTAACAGACCTCAACCATCATCAAGCCTTCCTCCATCAAACTCTAATTATTAGGCATTAGTAAGTCCATTCAAAAGGATTGGGAAATACATCACACACTTTCAAAATTAGACTTCAGAACCAAATGGCTTCTATTTCCATCTTTATGCCATTTTCTTCAGTTTCTTAGTTTGAAAATCGTGTGACAGTCTTAGTTATGAAAGGGGATTTCTTTGTACAAGTTTAATATACAATCTCTGTTCCCTTCTGAGAAAGCTTAGAATGTAGCTTTGTTTTCTGGATGTTCATATAATTGTCGCAGCAACACTCTTGAAATTTGTTTTATCCCTGTACAAATTAAACAGAAACTAAATAAGCTCTGTGAAGTAAAACAGACCTTCGGAAATGTAAACACTTCCTGTGGGAATATTAAAAGATTTCCACTTTTTTTCTTCAAAGCAGCGTTACTTTAGATTACAATACAAAATAAATGAGACATGGGATTTACTCAACACTATCAGTTCTTGAAAGAAAAGAGAAAACCAACTTGATCTCAAATACCTCTCTATATTCCTCTCTGTGAACTTTCTTTACCATGTCAAGAGTGATGATAAACTCTACTAGACATTTACATCCCCAGGGAGGGAACCAATTCACACCTCTTCACACTTGGAAGGAATTCTGAGGAAGCAGCACTATACAGTTGGGGATTCCTCTCAGTAGGGTTTCCATCAACCCTGGGATGCATTATTCCATTGAAAGGATGCTTGAAGTTATAATAGATATGTCAGCAAGGTTGACTCTGGTTATCAATGGAATAAGAGGAAATACAGCCACTATTGCTCTATTGCAAAGAGTGCCCCATTACACCGATTTTCTATTTTCTTTTATATCAGTTAAGCTTTCTTGCATCCATTCTCCATCATCAAAGAGGGAGAAAGCGTTATCCAACATGGAAATGTCTGAATGACCTCAGCCTGTCTTGGAAAGTCCTAACTATCTTATGAAGAGTGACTTAACATTAGTGCAGAGTCAGTCTTACTAATAATGATTCCTATCTGTGGGCATAATTCTTTTATACTATGGGAAATACTTTACATTGATCTTATCATTGATTTATCATTGATCCTTGCAGCATTTTTGTCAGAGGAATGAAACATTTCTCAGGCAAAAAAATGGCAGAGCTTTGAAATGCTGGCCATAAAATAACTCACTGTACCTAAACACTATGATTTGTGCACCATCAGCGTTGGCGATAACAAGAAATTTGTGTTATTAAAGAGTGTTATTACTCATTGCTTAAGAGCTTTGTGTCAGTGTTGCTTTATAGCAAAGCCCTCCAGCTAACCACTGATTTTAAACAGAAGGTTTATTTCTAAAAGTGGATGTCTCCAAACTCAATCTCACTCAACCCCAAACAATCTACTGTGAATGTAGTCATTGTCAATAACTGCATAAGGCTCAGAAATTATAGATGCAGAAAATCTGCTCTTTGCCATGTTTGTTATTCCACTAAAGCTGGGGGTTGCTATTTTAAGATTTATGTTCATTTTCAAACATCATTATTTCATAAATGAATCATTGCAAATATGATAAGTGATGGCCATTTTGTTGTGGAATAAACATTAAAAATCAAGAAATGTGGGTCAAAATGTTGGGCTGTTTGGCAAGTGTGTGCCTTGAGAATTTTTTGGAGTATTCCTACAGTTTGAGTAAATGATCTCTAAATTTCTGTGGAGGTCTCCAATTCCATGACTCTCAGATTCAACTTGCTGGTTCCTGCCATTGAAAAGTATTCTCATGGGCTCAAGTTTTGTCTGCATTACATAGTAAAGATAAAAGAAACTAACAAACCCTCAATTCAATATGTTAAAGCAGTCTTTCCCTTTGAATGGAAATAAAATAAAAAACACACTGGAACAAGCAAAACAAGTATTTTTCCAAACAAAATCCTTAATTTTTTGCCACCTGCTCTATACCCCCCATTTACTAAAAATTTCTATGGCTTTTAAATCCATTTGTAGAAGACTTGTTTACCTAAAGCAGCCCAGTCAATAAAAGTGCCATATAAACAAAATGGAAATAATCAGTTTAATGAGCTGGTAATTGTGGTAATTATACACTGCCTCTTTTGTTAAGTCAGGAAGGGTAAATTTTCAGAATATGTACTGGGGATTCAGCCATGTGTCACTCATTAAAGTTAATTGAAATCACAATCTAAACCTGTCCATTACATTGAACTTTATTTCTAAAATTTACTTAGAAGGCTGGTGAATGATTTGCTTTTCATCAAAATTTTCTTTAATAATACTAGTATGTATTTTTAAATTGTGTGTTTACACACACACACACAAATATCATTTTGGCCATATTGATTAATATGATCCTCATTTATTTTCAGATTTTTACCTCAAAGTATATATGCATACACACACAATCCATATATAAAAAGAGTAACATTTAAGATATTATTTTAGTATTTAAAGGAAAGATACTAGAATAATTTATAACCCAGAAGCCATACTAAAAATGATTGGCAGATAAGATTGTAAAATTTTAAAACTTTATCATGACCCTCATTTTTAATGTTAATAATTTAATCAGTCAATTTTAGGAAAATTTGAAGTGTAACTGATATCTTTGTTTTACAACATTAATTCATAAAATATGTGATTGTGATAGTTGCAGTCAACAAAAGATGATTCTAATAATTTTAAGTGTTTAAAATGAAAAAAACTACTAAGAAAATAAATTTAAAGAAAATGTTGTATCATAAGTATCTGTCAGGGTTTTATGCATTAATAATAAAGAATGCATGATATGAACAAGACAAAAAAGAATGCAACTTGGAGAGGCTCTGGGATCTTGCTGGTAAAACTGTTAGACTATGCAAAAAGAAATATTAAACAAAATAAATTGCTGTGTGATAAAATATTTAGAAAAGGAATATGCACTGGTATCAATTGCTTACTGACATACTGTATTCAAATTTCTCTCTTGAAATTTCCTAGTTCCAAAGGCGAAAAAAAACCAGGAAGCAATAGAAGTACTGAAAGACTGATTCCACATACATGAAACTGAATCAGAAATTAGAGGTTTATGTGGAAGTGGAGTGGTTTTCATTCCTTTGTTGGAAAAAGGTATAACAGATAGATACATACATATATGAAGGCATATAGATGTATATATAAATAGATATATATTTATATATTCAAAATATAACTATTGTTTTCACTATTGTATAATCACATACACATGTGATTCTCTGACTCATCTACAAAGGTGGTAATTCTCTTAAACACCTAAAGGAATTTGATTCTTATTAAGACAGTGCTAAAAAGGGCTGAAAAATTAATTAAAAATATAATTTCTTGAGACATGGATCTCACACTGTTTTTTCTTCATTCCTTCTCTCGAAATTCCAGTTACAAAATGTAAAAAGAGAAGCCAACCAAATCCCATTTGCATGCATAGTAAATAGGACTCAGCAAAAGATAGTGTAGCTTATTAAATTTGCAACGTCTTTTATGAACTGGTCTGTTCATTGTCTGTCTTGAGCTTTGCATTTCCTGTAAAGGATGATAAATATAGCAGTAGGTTCCTTTTAAATGTTTAAGTTCTAGAGACCAATAAATAGCTTCTCTGTTTCCTACTGGAAATTATAAAAGTAATCATCATGCAGATATAAAAATGGATGCATTTTTCCCTCTAAATGGGCTCTACTAGATCAGCTGCAGGAAGCTGAAGAAATGACAATAAAATGGTGATTAAAAATGTTTTTTTTAGTCTAGCTCCACACACTAGCAAATAATCTCAAAACTAAGCCTTTTAAAAAATTTAATATACATCAATAATCCCTATGTATTTCAGATAAAAATGAAGCAGAGATCACTATTTGTCAAGGAAAGTTCAATAAGGATTCCCTCAGTGGCAAAGTTCAGAATTTTGGCAAGAACTCAAGGCCACTGAATACTGTTTATGAGCTGTCCGGGACAGGATAGTAAACGAGACTTTAAAGCGGTGTTTCCCAAAGGATGGACAGAAAACTATAAGGCTCCTCCTGGTGGATTCTAAATTGGCATATAAACCAACTGAAAACAAACAAACAAAAACTTGGTTCAGATAGACAAGGATACAAAACAGAGTACTGATTAAAAGAAAAGGCTTCCCGACTCAGCTGACCAGGTTTGAATACTGGCACCGCAACACTTACTCTACATGTGACCCTGGAAAGGTATTTGATTCCTCCAAACCTCTGTTTCCTCTTCTGCAAATTGGAAGAAAAATAAACAGTATGCAACTCAGAGATTTTATGAGGATTAAATGAGATAATAAATACATGGTACATAATGCAATCCCTATCAAAATACCATCAATCTTTTTCAAAGAAATAGAACAAATAATCCTAAAATTTGTATGGAACCAGAAAAGACCCCAAATAGCCAGAGGAATGTTGAAAAAGAAAAGCAAAGCTGGTGGCATCACAATTCCAGACTTCAAGCTCTATTACAAAGCTGTCATCATCAAGACAGTATGGTACTGGCACAAAAACAGACACATAGATCAGTGGAACAGAATAGAGAGCCCAGAAATGGACCCTCAACTCTATGGTCAACTCATCTTTGACAAAGCAGGAAAGAATGTCCAATGGAAAAAAGACAGTCTCTTCAACAAATGGTGTTGGGAAAATTGGACAGCCACATGCAGAAGAATGAAACTGGACCATTTCCTTACACCACACACAAAAATAGACTCCAAATGGTTGAAAGACCTCAATGTGAGACAGGAGTCCATCAAAATCCTTGAGGAGAACACAGGCAGCAACCTCTTCGACCTCAGTCACAGCAAATTCTTCCTAGACACATCACCAAAAGCAAGGGAAGCAAGGGCAAAAATGAACTATTGGGACTTCATCAAGATAAAAAGCTTTTGCACAGCAAAGGAAACAGTCAACAAAATCAAAAGATGACCGACAGAATGGGAGAAGATATTTGCAAATGACATATCAGAGAAAGGGCTAGTATCCAAAATCTATAAAGAACTTATCAAACTCAACACCCAAGGAACAAATAATCCAATCAAGAAGTGGGCAGAAGACATGAACAGACATTTCTGTTCTGTTTTGGATGTCAAAGAAGACATCCAAATGACCAACAGACACATGAAAGTGTTCAACACCACTCGGCATCAGGGAAATCCAAATCAAAACCTCAATGAGACACCAGTCAGAATGGTTAAAATTAACAAATCAGGAAATGACAGATGTTGGCGAGGAAGCGGAGAAAGGAGAACCCTCCTACACTGTTGGTGGGAATGCAAGCTGGTGCAGCCACTCTGGAAAACAGTATGGAGGTTCCTCAAAAAGTTGAAAATAGAGCTACCCTATGACCCAGCAATTGCACTACTGGGTATTTATCCCAAAGATACAAATGTAGTGATCCGAAGGGGTATGTGCACCCCAATGTTTATAGCAGCAATGTCCACAATAGCCAAACTATGGAAGAGCCAAGATGTCCATCAACAGATGAATAGATAAAGAAGATGTGGTATACACACACACACACACACACACACACACACACACACACACACACACACACACACACACACACAGTGGAATATTATGCAGCCATCAAAAAACCCCCGAAATCTTGCCATTTGCAACGACATGGATGGAACTAGAGGGTATTATGCTAAGGGAAATAAGTCAATCAGAGAAAGACAAGTATCATATGATCTCACTAATATGAGGAATTCTTAATCTCAGGAAACAAACTGAGGGTTGCCGGAGGGGTAGGGGGTGGGAGGGATGGGGTGGCTGGGTGATGGACATTGGGGAAGGTATGTGCTATGGTGAGCACTGTGAATTGTGTAAGACTGTTGAATCACAGACCTGTACCTCTGAAACAAATAATACATTATATGTTAAAAAAAAAAAAAGAGAGAAGATAGTAGGAAGAGAAAAATGAAGAGGGGGGAAATCAGAGGGGGAGATGAACCATGAATGACGATGGACTCTGAAAAACAAGCTGAGGGTTCTAGAGGGGCGGGGGGTGGGAGGATGGGTTAGCCTGGTGATGGGTATTAAAGAGGTCACGTTCTGCATGGAGCACTGGGTGTTATGCACAAACAATCAATCATGGAACACTACATCAAAAAAAAAAAAAGAATATTATTCTTCTGAATTAAAATGAAATTTAAAACAAAACAAAACAAAAAAGAATTTGACACTGTTTATCAGTCCTTCCCTTTCGAAACCCTTTGTTGGCTTCCTGGTCACTGCTCTTCCTTCATTCTCCTCTTTTGTAACTGGTTGCTCCTTAGGGGTCTCATTATCTGTTTCCTCTTAAATGTTTGCCTGCAGCCCAGACCTCTCCCCTAAACCCTCATCTAAGATATCCAAATGCCCACACAACATCTCCATGTAGATGCCTAATAGGCATCTTGAGCATAATTTTCCCCAAACTGAACAAATGTAAAGCCTCTAAGGAGAAAAAAATGCTCATTACATTCAAGCAGCAGCAAGAAAGCCAGTTTTGTTGGAGCAAAATAAGTAGAGTGATAGCAGAGAAAGTCTGAGAGTGACCCAGAGGCATGATTTTCTTTACCCATCCCATCCCTGCTTAAATCTGCTTGATGACTGCATATTACTCCCAAATTTAAGAAATGGTAAAGTCAGGTTTCCACCTGCTCAGGGCAAAAGTTTAGAGATATCTTTGAGTCCCCAATTTCCTCTTACTTCTGTCCTCCAAACAAACAAACAAAAAATAAACAAAACAAACAAACCACAGCATTGGTTCTTACTTTAAAATGTATGCAAAATCCAACCATCACTAACCACTCCACTGTTAATACTTTGATCCAAGTCACAATCATCTCTTGCCTAGATCATTGAAATAGTCTCCTAATTGGTCTCTCTGCTTCTGCTCTGGTTCCCTGGCACTCTATCCCCTTCACACTGTCTGGAGAGATCTTTATACGACCAGACAATGTCAATATTCCATCCAAAACCTTGTGGGGCTTCACTCAAAAAACCAAACTCTTCACCATACAAGGTCCTATATGCTCTAGCCTTGTTTAGGTCTCCAATCTCACTTCCCACCCTTCTCACTGTACCCACTCTGCTCTCATCTTTATGTCCTCCTTGCTGTTCCATGACATTCAAAACCTTAGAAATTATCATCCCCTTGGATTTAATTACTCTTTCTCCACATATCTTGTTTTCATTCATGTCCCTCTGAAATGCATAACATTCTGCATTAGAGAACATTACCTGTATTTCTTTATTCTCTATCCCCTTTATCCTGCTTCATGTTTCCAAATAGTGCTATTGCCATATGGTATATAGTTATAGTTATTTGTACATTGTCAGTAGTCCTATCACCAATAAGGTCTTATTAATCCTATAAGGTCCGTCAGGACATGGCCTGTTCTATTCTCTTCTGTATCCAGGTCCTGGATCTTTGCCCAGCTAATAATAATTGCTGAAAAATAAAGAACGGTGTCTGAATAAATCTTACCATTGTAGGCATGAAGGTATAACATGAAATTATTTGAGCAGTACAGTAAAGTTTGGAAGCAGAGGGAAGGTCACACAAGGCATGTGAAGCTTCAGTCAGGCAAAGGAATCCATAGAGAGCTTTAGGTATCATGAAAATACTGGTTCAGTGAAAGCGGAAAGTAACAGAGGTACAAATATAAGGGAAATAAAAAAGGTGTTGTTCATTTGAAATTGTGCCCAACTTTAGCTCTGGCTGTTCTTATAAATAAATCTAGCACATCCATGATCATATATAAGGGCAGGTATGCTGCCCCATCTTCTTCTCTTAATTTCTATTCACCAAAATTATTCCTTCATACTAGCATGGAAGATGATAAATAGAAATATTTCCAAAACATGATTTTCATCCTAAGAAACTTAACTGAAGATTTACAATTGGCTTGCAATAAAATTAATAGAGGAGATTTATTGCCAAACCCCTTCTTCTGTATTACGTTAGGCTGGTTATGATAGCTCTAAGGTCTTTGAGCAATTTACTCTAAGTACCTCTTATTTTCCTATGGCTCATTTATTTCTACTATATCTTGCTTATGCTAGGAATAATTTGGTTTTCTTCCTCTGTACCTGCTGATTCTTTCACAATTAAAGCAGTTTCTTTTCTCTGTCACATCCCGCCCTAGGCCCCTTCTCTTTGGTAGTTATGCTGACATTCTTCCAAATGTCCATAACAAAATTATGATGCTATTATAGCCAATGGGTCAGTTAATGTCAGAGAATTCTATTGATTTTTTTTTCATATATTTCATATATATATATATATTCATTTTTTTTTCAGATTGGCATCATCAATTCTCATCCTTGAGAGCAAGATGTCACTTCAAAAAAGTGGCAGTGAAATCACATTTTATTTTTTTGTCATTAAAAAAAATACCTGAACTCTTTTGGTTATGTTCCACCTGCCAAGAACTAGATACTCACTATGATATCTTCCAATCATAAACTGATTGAATGAGAAGAGATCATTTAGACTAATCCTCTCATTTAAGCTATGAAGACACTGAGATGTGAAGTTACTTGCCCAGGGTCATATTAACAGAAACAAGAGGAGTAAAGGGTAGCTTCAGATATGATAGCTGATATGGCATCTTTTAGGGAACTAAGTTGCTCATAGTGTTTTCAGATAAGAATTAGGGGTGCCTGACTGGCTCAGACAGAAGAACATGTAACTCTTGATCTCAGGGTTGGGTGTTCAAGCCCCAAGTTTGGTGTAGAGATTACTAATAAAAACAAAACTTAAAAAAATAAGAATTAGAAAGTCACCTTGATTGGAAATATTATGTAATATATAAAAATATTTTATATATAAAGATATAATGATCGTGTTTTTCCATTACTATATGCATATATTACTATATGTGCTTATGTGGTAGAAAACAGTAATATTAGTGCTATATCTACATAGGTAAATGAAAAGGAGAATGCTGATCAATATTTAATAAGCCATTCATTGTGACTAAATCCGAAGTCACTGTTTTCAGTCTTCCAGTTTACTGTGTCCTTTAGACATATTCTGCATCATGTGTGTGTTGGTCTGCATGAAGGAGGCTCCATGGGTAAAATCTGTTTAATTGTGTTAACATTTAAATTTAAGCATTTTATAAAAGGAAAACAGGTTTATTTTTGCAATTTTGTATCTACTCAAGTCTTTTTACAGCTGTTGGAACTGTTGAGTATAAGCTATTGAGGTTCAAACCTATCCATTTATAAAACACTTTTTTTTTAAAGATTTTATTTATTTATTTAATTGACAGAGAGAGAGAGACAGCGAGAGAGGGAACACAAGCAGGGGGAGTGGGAGAGGGAGAAGCAGGCTTCCTGCCGAGCAGAGAGCCTGATGCGGGGCTGGATCCCAGGACCCTGGGGTCATGACCTGCGCTGAAGGCAGTCACTTAACCGACTGAGCCACCCAGGCGCCCCTATAAAGCACTTTTATATTCAAGTGGTCTCTGGTCTCAAGTTTTAATTTTTAGTGCATATACCTATAAACTCTATTTGCAACTTTATTGACACTCATTTGCATTTCAAAATGATAAGACAAAGATATAAAATACCCTAAATTTAGCTTATATCCAAATTTAGATATACTTTTGTTTGAAGATCAAAGGACTGACAAAATGATCCATGATTCTTCAGGTAGTGTAATGTCCTTTGTGAAAGGATTTCAATCTAAAATGGAAACAAAGAATATGAAACGGAAAATCTCACACACGTACCCTCAGAAGAAGAGAACTTAAGAACTGAGAGAATGATTTTTCCTAAATGCCTAATTTATAGCAGATGGAAACTTGTCTCCTGATCAGTGAACATCCACCAACAATCTCTGTCCATCCTTAAGCTAATGAACTTACTGCTTGGGCTCTGGCTGGACTTCCTTGGTTTTGTACTCCTTGCCCTTAATCACAGCTCACTTCAAACACTCAGTGGATTCACTGTAGCTTGCTCCCAGCCTGTGTTTTTCGAATTGCAATTCCTTTGCTATTCCTGAATAAACTCAGTTTCTGGTAATTCACTCTTGCCTCAATTTAACTATATATTTAGGTTGACATCTTATTTCTTGGTATAAGTTCATGGACCTGTAGACAAGGAAAAAAAATCCCAGCAGATATGGACTGTGTTGACTTCAAAACACATTTGAAAATGTTTTAAAAAATTGTTTTTTAAAAGTAAAATGGAATAATATGTGCAGGATAATCATACAACTTGGAATCAACATATATTAGTCTCTGCAGGAGTGACAAGAAAGCATCTCAGTGTAACTAACATAAGTAATTAAAAACTATTTCTTTTAATATATACCTCCCTAAATCCTTATTCTTCCTATGAACCACCTTATTCTCAGACCAATTCCCAGTCCCTCTTTTTCCTCTCAACTTTTCAGTATCTCTTTTCCTGATTTTGCATTCCAAAAGACCAGAGATTATCTGCAAAGATAAAACCCTCATATGGGAGATAGGGAGAGGATAGGGGCTAAAGTCAACGGAAAGGAAGTAGAGACTCATATTCATTAGTCAATCATTCCTCTTCTGTCAAGTGGGTTTGCAGATGCTTGAATTATTATGCAAAAGACGTGGTAATAGACCTCAAATGGTATGTAAGGAAAGATTGTAATGTCACTTAGAGATTTGCTAATGTGTCCCAGTATAGCAAACACTTTACATGAATGAATCAAATTCCAGAGAAAGATTTCAACCGACCAAATGCAATAATGAAAAAAATTTAATAAATAACTATACAGTTTGGAGCATGAGATCAACAATTAGACCATTGACACTGTGGCAGGAATACGATTTGAGTAAGGTAATTTAAATAGATAAGAAAATGTAACTCTTTTTTATTAGCCAAGGGCATGATGTGATTGACAGTATGCTGTGACCAGGAAAAGCAGAAGAAAGGAAGGAGACATGGCTGCAAGATGGGATCCTCTATCACAAACTGTTTAGGTATTGTGCCCACTTCTGTAAACATGAGCACACTCAGTAGAGAGGTACTAAGATGCTGACTTGACTAGAAACCATGATAAATTAGAAAGCATGTCATATAAAAAGAGAAGACATGAGGGAGAGATTTAGTAGCTGTTTTCAAAATCATGTCTAAAGTTTCATCAGATGGAACTCAGAATATATTTATTTTCTATGGCTTTCATGATATAGAACTAGAGTCAATTAAAGAGAGAGCATGATTCAAGTGGAGGAGGCATTTTCTATTTCCAGATACTCCAAGAAGGAAAGATGTACATCAGAGAGTGCTGAGTACCTGGACACTTAGTGAGAATGTTCAGCTAAAATAAAGAGAAACAAGGTTGGAGGAGGAAAAACCTGAAAGACTAACAGTCCCTACTATTTATGAGAATTTTAGATTAAGCACACTAAGATGATCACATAGAATAAAATGTTCTTTATTCTAAATAGAATTTCTCTTCAAAAGTATGTGCATTTTTGAAAGACTTCAAAATTTTAAAATTTCATCTCCATGAGATAAACATATCCATCTATTTTATGCCATAGATATCTAAATGCATCATAACTGAAAATATAACCATAGCAACAAAAATAATAACGAAATTTATTACATGTGGAGCCCTCAATAAATATACATCAGGCACTAAGCACTTTACATTCATTTCCTTCATTTAACCCCCACAGCCTGTCAGGGAGGTAGGATGGGATTAATGAATCTGACAGGGCACAAAGCTGGTAAGTAGCAGAGCTAGAATTTCAACTCAGGTTTGTCCAAATTTCATCACTACAGCTAACTATTATATTATTGTTATTCCCTGTTCCATAATGCTCCTTTAAATGAAACATGAATAAATGGAGCATGGAAGCCAATATTATAAAGAAGAGAACTTATTATACTACCCAGATATCCCCAGGTATAGACCTGCAATTCATAAATTTTCAAAAGGCACTCAGTAACAATGTGGACACCTATCTTTAAATAAGCCTCACAAGTGAACCAAATGGGCATTTTATGATATAAAAGTCAATTCCTAAGATATTACCTCCTAAGCTTAATTCTAGCAATGCTCATATGAAAAATCAGGAATAATTTATAATTCCCCAATGAGGTGAACTAGTTCATTATAATTCATAAATATAGAAAGGTTTCTACATCTTTTAGACAAAACTAGTTGTTTCTCTGCATCCCTGGGAATGAAGCTAGTCATGCAATAAAAATATCTTTGTGAAACTTTATAGAATAAGGGGCAAAGTGAAAGAGCAATACTTCTGCAATTTTTTGCTTCTTAAAAGAAATTCTTGTTGAACTTTTAGTAAGGTTTAAGGGGCAGTGATTGTGTTAAAGTAGCTTTTTCTTTCAATTAAACCCTAACTAAAAGAGTAAAATAGAAATGATAGCATGTAGACTGAAAGTAACATAGCCATTCAGCAATGCTTCATTTACAGTAATTTCTCATGTATACAGAAAGTAATTAATAATCTGAAGTGTCAAAAATATTATTGAGAAAGAGTAACAACAGCAGCAAAATGTGAGCTCAAAATCTGCACTGAGTCATGGCTGGGTCACTCTACCCTAAGTAAACTTAGCAGGTCCTCCTTAGATCCCCTTATGCCTTGAGTACTGATTCAGAGAAATTTGTAAGACATAAAATTATTGCTATAGGCAGTCAAATCAATAGTCTAAAATCAAGAAGGAAGAGAAAAATACCATACAATTGTCCTCAACAACTTAAAACATTCATTTTGACATAACGTATTTTTGGAAAAATAAATCCATATTGGCTGATGTGATTTTCCTTGGTCTCCCCACCTCCCCATAGCAGAGAGAAGCTCAAGACAACGTTTTAAATTAAGCCTTCTCCATCCCGGAGCTGGAAGACAGTTGTTGATTCGCTTCAGTGACGCTGCTTTTTGGCACTGTGAAAGCTGTCTGTACATTGGCCAGTACACGAATAAGCCATGAGAAAAAAACATCCACCATGTATAAAGCAGGCCCTCACAGCCAGAGAGAGGAAGAACAAGAAGAACACTCAGAACAAACATATCACAAAATTGAGCTGTAGGAAGCAAAAGATAACAGCTGGAGCAAAAAAGTAGTCAGGCCAGGGGATGTCTAAGCCGAGCACAAAGAAACATTTTAGAACTATAATATCTGAATTTGGCAAAAGCACTCAGTAGGCAAACAGAAAGTCAATGTGTTAAGAAATAGTAACAAGGACAAAAATAATTCAAAATAAACTTTCCAAAAATTAAAACAGTTGTCACTGCAAATACATAGAGATGGTTGGATAGAGCTCTGATAAAGTGATATTTAAATGAGTAAGTTCAAAATTTGGCTCTGATACAAGAAGACAAGTGGCTTCATTTCTTCATCTGAAAATGGAAACTATATCTACTCTGTCTACACTACAGAGTGGTTGGGAGAATCATATGAAGACATCTCAAAGTGCTTTGAAATTTGCAAACTGTTACAAAAATGTGATGATGATGATGATGCTGATGATGAAGAAAATATGCCACACAGATGGACAGGGCTCCTCATAGAATATAACGCTCTCTGGAAAGTTGAGTTATGCTGGTGGTATAAATATAAAGTCAAGTTAGTGAATTTATTTATGTATTTATCAGCCATAAATACCAAAACATACTCTAATAGAAATGAAATATCTTACAAAGCAGGGGGAAATAAACTTTAACAGTTTTCTTTCTTGATTGGGTGTGAATGTTAGAGTCAGGACCACACGTCAAAAAAATGTGTTTCTTTGTAATTCAAATTTAGAAAATATTATTCTAGGAAATGCAAGATGAAGGGAAGTTTTTCTAAGAAATAAATGTGTTGGAAAATGATACTTTTTTTTTTTTTCTTAAGAATATGCTTCTCGGATGTGATAAATTCTGTCAGGAAAAAGAAATATTTTGAATTTGAACTTTCCTTGATGTAGCTTCTGTTTTGGGTCACAAGAAATGGAAAAAGGTCACATGATTATTCCCTATTCCTTTCTCCTTCAATTGCAATTGATTTTTATTAGTAACCATGAGCATCAGAAAAAGAGTTTCTGTTTCTATTAATGAACTGAGGTGTGCAGGTGCATATGATATGTTCATATGAATCAGGGCTCTAAAGTGTACCAATTCTCCCCAATTTTCTACAATATTTTCTGTTTCTTATCATTATGACTAAATAACGATGGCAAAACTAATGATGCCATTACCTTGTAATTGGGAATTGAGGCTGTTTAGCAATGATAAAGCATGCACGGAGCAGAGTTAATGGGCCAACCAGGCAGCCCCACTGGGTAGCTAGTCCACAGAGCAAGAAGACTGAACATTTGCAAGGTAGGATGTTGCTCATAAAAGGCAGTGAGCATCAGGAAATGTTTCGTCCTGATTATTGTCTACTGCTCTATCAGCCTAGGGAAAGTTAATAGAGCTCAAATAAAGATTTGAGGCAATTCTTGATGTAAAATGTAAAGAGCCCTTTTCTTCATGATTCAACCATTTACAAATATCTCACTGATATTACTTTCTATAAAATAATTCATTGTTTTAATCCAACCATATTCTGTACATTTTACCTCCTAATTTGTATGGGGATGATGTTATAGATTTTAGGGCCATAAGGCATATGTGTTTGTTTATGACACTTGTTCCAGCATAGTCCCTGGAACATAGTAGGTGCTCAGTTAGCTAGTGGTTCAATCAATTTACTTAACACTTTTTATAAACAAAAACTAAAGTAATACCTATGCTCAGGAAAATACCTTTGCTCAATTTAGTGCAAGAAAACTGAAATTCTTGGGGATTTTAACATTAGGAATATGTTTTCCCCGCACCAGTCAGGTTACAATGAAAGCAAGATTCTGTTGATTCAGGAAAAAAAGACTGGGAGCCATAGAGAAAAAAAGCATGTACAGAGTAGCTTACCCCTGAAACTGTTCCCACGATTCTGATGAAGCAGTAGCAGGAGTCATTCCCCAAAGGGGCCATTGCCTTTTTACAAACAAGCCATGTTCTATAATTTTTTTTTCACCCAGGTTAAGCAAAAAGTGAAATGTCATTAGCATTATTGAAACAATGCCTCCCATTTAGTAATAATAATAATTATTTTTTGAGGTTTTATGCCAGGCATTATGCTAAACACTCTAGATGAATTATTTTATTTAATCCTCACAATAATCTTGTGATGGGAACTTTATTAGCTTCCCCATTTTTCAATTTGGAAACATGAGGCTTAGAGAGGTTAAAGTTAATGTGTCCAGGGATATATTGTCAGTAAATGAAAAAAAAAAAAAAAGAGAGAGAGAGAGAGAGATTAAGAGAAGCCTGATTCAATTCCATGGTGTTCCCATTTGACCATATCACAGCACATCATGCAAAGTCCTTTCTGTGCATTGCTTCGAGTGAGCCCCTCAATGTTTCTTCAGTTAGGTTGAACTGCTGTTGTGAGCTTCATTTTACAGATGGAGGTTTAAAGAAGTAAATAACTTGCCTATGATTTACACAGCTATCAGATCACAAAAACAGGTCACAAACCATCTTTTCTCTCTCAGAAGCCAGTGTTCCAGGATGTGCAGTGCATTACATAACTCCTATACAATCCTCAGGCCAAGCCTTCAGCACTAAATGTTAGAGGAAAGGTCCTCATTTACAAAACCTCTAAATGCCTTCCTTCCTCTAAGAATGGAAATACTCACCTCTATGTCATTCTTTCCTTCCAACAAGAGAGGATGATGCAGCCTGGGCCCAAGGCTACCTCTCTTGTCTCTTTCAATCTCTTCACTTAAGTCCTTTTTCCACTCTCTTCCCACACAGATCTGAGTCGATGCATTCATTTTTTCAGGTCATTTTAAGGTGGATCTGTTATCACAGCTTCTAATTTTACAGAATGTGAAAGGACATTCTGCTCTCAATTATACCCACCAGAATGGTTGCTCTTCATCCTATAATCCCTGGGAGGCACCTCTCTGTGGTTTGGGGTTTTAGACATCAGAGGAAGCAGCTGTGAATACAGTAACATTCACCCAGTTGCTACTGTCACTCTAATAACCACAGAAGCAAGCTGCACGACATGCTACAGAAGCAGAGAGTCATAGAACAGATTCTGGGGACCCTGGGGGTGCATGCAGCAGCCAGGGACAGCCCTGTTAACCTTCTCCAAATTTCTGATTTTTTTGTTGTTGTTGATTTCACTCAGGTTGCCTAAATTATAATAGTATGTTCCATACCCCTCCAGAAATAATTCAGCCAAATGGTACAGGTCAACATGAAACTTCTGACTAAACATGTTTCTAACCAGGGAGGAGATTCAAATACATTTTCCCTCCATTGGGTTTTCCAGGATTTAAAAATATTTTGGCCTCTATTATAGACATGTGTTGACACATTCTGGGCATGTAAATAAAGAAACAGTGAGAGTATAATCAAGTACTCATGGATGTGTATGTTTGTAGCTGGGCATATAGATACCACATAGGAGATTTTATTATAATTCTTCTTAACCTAGGAACTTTTACAGATGGAGACCTGACTGAGATCCCAGGGAAGCTATCACAGATTATGATAGTAATACAGCACTGCCCCAGGTCCATGTAGATAAAGGCAAGTCAAGTGTCGGCAAGGGGAAGGCTAAAAATGTGACAGATGCAAGGAATTGAATGGTTTCTTCTTTTTTGTTACTTATTTTTTTCTTCTTTCCTCTCTTTTTCCCTCCTTTATTCTGCATTTTCCTTTTTGAGCTAACATTGATTAGGAAGTTTCTGTCTCCTTCACCTCTGTTGTTTGATGAGAAAAGTTCATTTAAGAATGCCTTTATAATTTTTTTCTTATAAACATATTTTTCCCTACTCCTTTTCAATAAACTAAATCAAAGAATCCTGACTATAGGTTACTATTTGGGAAACCATGGAGACTTAGTTCCAACCATTCATGTGTCCCTCAAACCACTGATTAATTACCTACTGTATTCTGAGCAGTTTCTGAGCATTGAATAATGATTCTCAAACAAGCATTACTGACAATCAATGAGTTTCTTATCAGAAACTTATTTTTGTACTTATTTTCACTTACGTATTCCAGAAACAATTAATCATTTATTTACATTCTAGAGAACCCTGGTATGATTTTATTAAGATACACCATTCCAAGAGGGGTAGTCTTGCCATTATGTCTAATGATCTGTGTTCCAGTTGAAGGAATACTTTGAGTCTGTCATCTTATTACAATGTTTTGCTGAAAGAAAAAAAAATGCTAATTTAACAAGAACCCTGCCATTAGGAAGTGTTCAGTTTAGAGCAGATATTACAATCCGGAGATCATCTTTATTCATTGTCTGACTTATCACAAGTAAAATGTGGTATGAAGTTTAATAATCTTTTTTCAATGGTAATTTACAGTGATAATCTTATCTGGGTATTGAAAAAAATTTTTAAACTAGGGAAGGAAGTTATCATTAGTGGCAATAATAATGGTGCTAGTAATAGAAAATGGAAGCAAGAGGGCGCCTGGGTGGCTCAGTTGGTTAAGCAACTGCCTTCGGCTCAGGTCATGATCCTGGAGTCCCTGGATCGAGTCCCGCATCGGGCTCCCTGCTCGGCAGGGAGTCTGCTTCTCCCTCTGACCCTCCCCACTCTCATGCTCTCTCTCTCTCATTCTCTCTCTCTCAAAAAAAAAAAAAAAAAAAAAAAAATGGAAGCAAGAGGAAGAAAACTTGCACAAACTTTCACCCCCACAACTACCCCACCCCCCTGGGAGCAACTATACCTACCTTCTCTGTTTCCATTCTTCTTACTGAAGGTACATTGTCCATAGTCCTAAGACTAATCCTCAACATGTGTACAATGTGCCAATCTTTTTCATCTACTCAAAACCATCACTCTAGCAAATCCTCTCCTTCTCTAATTATCGCTGCTGTCCTCTCTCTATTGAATCATGCCAGTAAATGTATAAATACTGTGTTGTTCCTGAATAAGCTTCCCCTGTTCTAGTTACTGCGATTTTATTTGCTGTCATACAGCTTTTTGAAATAGCTTATATATTCTGGCTCAGTGAGATGCTTACCCTTACCACCCTCTCCCCCACCCAAAGTTGGCTAGTTATGGTAGCTGTGATTTCCTATTAATGAACCCAAAGTCAACTCTAAGCCATCTTATTGATCCAGCAGCAACATGTGCCACAGCAGAGATCCTTATTCCCAGAAATACTTTCTTCTTTTGACATACTAAATCTCTCTTTCTTCCTTTTCTTCCCCACCCCTTCCTCTTCTTCCTTCCCCTCCTCTTCTCCTTCTCCCTCATTGGCAGCTCTTTTTTTTTTTTTTTAAGTAGGCCCCACACCCAACATGGGGCTTGAACTCACAGCCCTGAGATCAAGAGTCAGATGCTCTACTGACTGAGCCAGCTAGGCGCCCCATCATCGGCAGCTCTTTCTAAATATTTTTCTCTTTTCCCTGACCTCTTAATGGTGGATTCCTCCAAGAATCATTTCTGGGACTTCTCTACCTATTCCTTTTGTGACCTCATACAGTCTGAACGCACTAAACACTATTTGTATGTTAAATATTAACAAATTTACAAGTATAGCCTGGATTTCACTGGTGAATTCCAGATTTCTTCATTCCTCTGCTTACTTGATACTTCATGGATGCTAACATGTATCTCAAGCCAAACATACTCACATCTGAGTCTCCACTCTTTCCCTTAATACCTTCTTCAACTATATCATAGCTAATGACAAGTCAATCTTTGCAGGTACCCCCTAAATTGAGTCATTCTTGATACATCTCTTTTTCTCACACCATATCATTATTCTGCTGGTTCTACATATCCAAAGTCAAATATTTTTCCCCACTGCTAACAATATCAACTCTCCGTTACACTAGTGTAACCACTATCTCTGCTTCTACTCTTGATCATCTTTCACCTTTTTCAGTTTTTTCCAAACACAACAACCAGTAATCCTTTCATAAACACCAATGACTCCTTTTTTCAGTCAGAGTAAAACCCAAGTCCTTGAAGTAGCCTCTAAATCATAAAATAATCTGTTTCCTCCCCTCCTCTGTTACCTCTCTAACCTCTTCTAATATTACTTTCCCCATGTTCATTCCACTCCAACCACAATTTTCTCTTCTTCATGCCTCAGGCACACAAGACATATTTCTATCATAGTACTGGCTAATCCATCACACTGGAATATCCTTCCCACAGATATCAACAGTATTGAAGGCTCATTTCCTCACTTCTTTTTAAAATAAAATTTATATCTTAGAATAGTTTAAGATTTATAGACAAATTGTGAAGATAGTACAGAGAGTTCCCTTATACCCACACTCATTTTCTCCTATTATTAACATCTTACATTAGTATGATATATTTGACACAATTAATGAACCATTAATGATACAGTATAATTAACTCAAGCCCATACTTTATCTGGATTTCCTTAGTTTTTACCTAATGACCATTTTCTTTTCTAGGATCTCATCCACAATACCACGTACATTTAGTTGTCATGTCCACTTAGGCTCTTCTTGGTTGTGACAATTCCTCAGACATTACTTGTTTTTGATGACCCTGATAGTCCTAAGAATTTTGTATGTGTAGGGTGTCCCTCTATTGGGATTTGTCTGATGATTTTCTTATGATTTGATTTGTGTTATAGGTTTTTGAGTGGAAGACCACAGGGGTAAAGTGCCATTTTCTTCATATCATATCAAGGGTACATATCCTAAACACAACTCATCATAATTGATGTTCACTATGATCACCTGGCTGAGGTAATAATTTTTAGATTTCCCCACTGTAAAGTTACTCTTTTTTATCCCCTATTTGGTACTGTGCTCTCCAGATGGAAGTCACTATGCAGTACACACTTAATAAGTGGGGAGTTACACTCTACCTCCTTGAGGGTCAAGTATTTACATAAATCCTTTGCATTGGAGATTCTTTTGCACAGGATATTTGCCTCTTCTCCCTCATTTATCTATTTGTTCAATCATTTATTTATAACAGTATGGACTCATGGATATTTACTTTCTGCTTTGGATTATAATTCAATACTACTTTATTTAGTTTGTTAAACAAATTGCTCCATCTTTGCCCATTGAGAGGTCTTTCAGTTGGCTCCTGTATCTCTTCTATAAGTTCCCTGTTTGTGTTTATGTATACATGTACGTGTGCATTTTGAGTAATTCTTTACTTTCTGGGACTACAAGATGCCCCAGGCTCATCTTATATATATTCTGCCCCAATTCCAGAATCACCCATTTTTCCAAGGAGCCCTGGTTCCTTTCATTAGAGAATCATATAGAAACCAAGAAATGGGTGCTAGGTGTACTCACTATTACCAAGAAGATTGATTACTTCTACACTTTTTTTCAGCTGACAGAAGAGGGAAACATATGTCTGTATATTAAACTGTGTATATATACATATTTGTATATTTAACCGTCTATGTCTGTAATAAGATAGATTAACTTCTGGCATGGCAGCAAGAGGAGAATTGCTGACCTGTTCCATAGTGAAACTAGAGGCAAAACAAAACAAAACAAAAACCTCTCAAAATAGTCCTAAGGGCAAAGAGCAAATGAAGAAACATTTATTCAAGCAAACCTATTAAAATTTATTAAGAAAGTTGAATCTGGAGTATTTGGACCAAGAATGTTACTTGTACCTTAACAGCTCAGCAATGTGGGGAATCCACTCTATCTGTAGCCAAAAACACAGGATTCCCTCACTTCCTAGCAAACTTCAGCAAAACTTCAGCATTTCTCATCCTG
The DNA here is from genome assembly GCF_964656455.1 of Halichoerus grypus. Classification (NCBI taxonomy): domain Eukaryota; kingdom Metazoa; phylum Chordata; class Mammalia; order Carnivora; family Phocidae; genus Halichoerus; species Halichoerus grypus. Next base: position 174,067,077 of record NC_135712.1, read on the forward strand.
CCCCATGTGCCTGTTGCTGAGGCTAAGTCTCAGGAATTACAAACAAGAGGTGGGTGTTCCCTTGTTTTGCAAACTCTCACTCAAGGAATGAAGGCTCTATCTTGAGTACGGTGCACTGAGAATACCACTGCCCCAATCTCCTTTGTCTTGGCTCATGAGATAGAGATTCCATGCAAGGAGAAGCAAGCCAAAAAGATCTCAACTGCTGCTTCCCACCACTCCACCTGGAGCTCAGTGACTAGAGTGTGGGTGTAGAGTAGGAAGAAATTTGCCATTGTTCCCATCTCTGGCTTCAGAGCCCTAGCTCAGATTTTGCCTGGGTAAGGAAGCAGACCTTAAAACAGATAGCTTTTATCTTCTCAAAGGAACAGACTTCATTTGCAATAGAGTGTAGAAAAGTTTAAGCATGCAGACATTCTCAAGAACACTAGAGGTTGTGGTGAAAGGAAATTAGGAAGAAATTTGTAGATTTAATGATGATGCAGCCTAGACTATAGTCTGGCTAATGGCAGGGGAGAACCAGTGAATAAGATGAGTGGGGCCCTCCTAAGGTCAGAAAAATTATAATGCACTGACTTCAGAAATTATTCCTTCAAAGGAGACACAATTTAATTAGATTCACTTGTAGAGAAATTTATATTCCAGAAAATCATTGAAACAATAGAGCAAACCACTGCTCAATTAGTGGAGATTAACAGCTGGGTGTGGTCAGGGAAAGAGAACACTACCCAAACCACTGTTATCCTAGGATGACTGTGGTCACACCCAGAACTATACAACACAGGCTTACAATTATACATGTTTGAGTGGAAGAGTTAGACTTCACTAAAATCATCCAGGCAGTCATTAAAAATAAATAAGCATATTATAAAAAAAACCAAGGACCTTGGCATGGAGAGTGGATGTGGGAGGGAGGAGGGAACCAACAACAAGTTGCTACAATATATTGTCTAAAAATTCCAGTTTCCAAGAAAAACTTATGAGACATGCACAGAAATAGGGAAGTATGATTTTTACATTGGAAAAAAAAAAAAAAAGCAGGCAATACAAACTGTGTAAGAATGACCAATTCTACACATCCTTAGAGTTTGTTGAGTTTTCCTCAACAAACTCTAAGTAGGATAAATTCAAAAAGATAGACAAACAAACACATCATAGTAAAAATGCTGACTGTCAGAGACAAGCGGAAAATGTTGAAACCAGCAAGAGAAAAATAACTTATCACTTACAAGGAGACCCCAATAAGATTAATACCTAACTTCTCAGCAGAAACAATGGAGGCTATCGGGCAGTGGAATAACATGTTGAAAGTACTTAAAGATAAAAACGGTCCATCAGGAATCCTATATCCAGCAAAACTATCTTTAAAAAATGAAGGTAAAATAAAAACTTTACCTGATAAATAAAAACTTTGAGAATGTGTTGCTACCAGAACTACCTTACAATAAATACTAAAGAAAACTATTAGGACTGAAAATAAGTGATTCCAGATAATAAATCAAATCCACATGAAAAAAGAGCACTGGGGCGCCTGGGTGGCTCAGTTGGTTGGGCGACTGCCTTCAGCTCAGGTCATGATCCTGGAGTCCCGGGATCGAGTCCCGCATCGGGCTCCCTGCTCAGTAGGGAGTCTGCTTCTCCCTCTGACCCTCCTCCCTCTCATGCTCTCTCTCTCAAATAAATAAAATCTTTAAAAAAAAAAAAGAAAAAAAGAAAAAAGAGCACTATTTAAGTAATTATGTAATTGTGAAAGACAGTATAAAAACATCTCTTAACTGATTTAAAAAACTCTTGGATCAAATAATAGGTGTACAAGATATTGCTGGTCATATAAATGATACAGAATTGCAATATGTAATATATTTGCAAAAAACAGTACAAAGTAGGAGGGCAGGACCAAAGCCGTATTGGGCTAAAGAAATGTCTGCAGATGGTTTGGTAATAAATATAACAATATACTCTTCAGTTTGTAACATTAATAGGTATCATGTATTTAACCATAACACACAATAAAAGGGAAAAGGGAATAGATCTATATAGAAGTGATGCTTCTATATGCCACGGGAAGTAAACTAGTATAAAATGAAGTTGATTCTGATAAGTTAAGATGTATATGGTAAATCATAGAGCCACCATTTAAATGTTTTAAATACAGTGAAAAATCATTAAAAGATTAAAATGCTATATTGGAAAATATTCAGTTAATGTAAAAGAAAGCAATAAAGTAGAGGGACAAAAAGAGATATGTACAACACAAAAAGTAAAAATGGCAGACACAAATCCAACTATATCATTAATAACATTAAATATACTTAAACATTCTAATCAAAAAACAAAGATTGTCAGATTGGATTCAACTTAGTGTCATCTAAAGGAGATATACTTTAGACTCAATGATACAAATAGAATGAAAGTAAAAGTATAGAAAAGACATATCATACATGCAGCATCATAGTAAAGTAGAATGGCTCTGATACTCACATCAGACAAAATATACTTTAAAACCAGAAATGCTGGAAAGCACTTAAGATGATGGTGGAGTTGGAAAACCCTAGGCTTGCCTCATCCTTCGAACACAGATAAATATCAAATGATTTTGAACATACAAGAAATGGATTTGAGGACTGAGAGAGTAAAAATGCACAACCAGAGCTGGAACAAACAAACAAAAAACCAAAAACAACAACAACAACAAAACGCCACCTCGTAGAAGGTAGGAACTATGGAGAGTTGATCTGGGGGAGAAGAGCTGTGGGTACTACAATGGGAAGGGAGCTCTGATCACAGAGAGAGGAGCCAGAGAGAAAGAGAGAAAGGGAAAGAGTGGAAGTGCACCCAGGGAATTGCACAAGAAAAATTCTCCCTCAACACCATTGATGGGGAAAAGGAGAAGGGTGGATTATCACAAGTCTTTATAAATAGCAGAGTGCAGAGTCTGAAGTTTTAGAGGCCTGCGACATTGTCAAGGTCATGCCTGTCAGACTTAGCAGTGCTCTGGTGGGAAAGTAGGGAAAAGAGTCAGGAGCAGACAGCGTGGTCTGAGGACCCCCTGGGTCACAGGGGGAAAGGCACTTCCTCTCCTTGGAGGGCCTTTGGGAGAGGGGGTGTGACCTCTCTGGGATCAAGGGACCTGGCAGGTGACATTGAGCTGCTCTGATCACTAGCATAGAATAGGGGGCAATGGCTAAGGGCAGTGAGCCTTAGTACTGGCTTTCTGCTGTGCTTTGCCAGACATTTAAAGAAGAGTTAATACCTATTCTTCTCAAACTGTTCCAAAAAATAGAAATGGAAGAACTTCTAAACTCCTTCTATAAGGCCAGCATTACCTTGATTGCAAAACCAGACAAAGAACCCATGAAAAAGGAGAATTATAGGTCAATATCCTTGATGAACATGGATGCAAAAATTCTCAACAAGATACTAGCAAATTGAATCCAACACTACATTAAAAGAATTATTCACCGGGGCACCTGGGTGGCTCAGTCAGTTGGGCGGCTGCCTTCAGCTCAGGTCATGGTCCCAGGGTCCTGGGATCGAGCCCCGCATCGGGCTCCCTGCTCGGCAGGAACCCTGCTTCTCCCTCTCCCACTCCCCCTGCTTATGTTCCCTCTCTTGCTGTGTCTCTCCCTGTCAGATAAATAAATAAAATATTAAAAAAAAAAAAAAGAATTATTCACCACAATCAAGCGAGATTTATTCCTGGGCTGCAGGGGTGGTTCAATATTCAACAAATCAATCAATGTGATACACCACATTAATAAAAGAAAGTATAAGAACTATATGATCCTCTCAATTGATGCAGAAAAAGCATTTTACAATATACAGCATCCATTCTTGATAAAAACCCTCAAAAAAGTAGGGATAGATACAATATACCTCAATATCATAAAGGCCATATACAAAAGACCCACAGCTAATATCATCTTCAATGGAGGAACACTGAGAGCATTTCCTACATGGTCAGGAATAAGACAGGGATGTCCACTCTCACCATCACTATTTAACATAGTACTGGAAGTCTTAGCCTCAGCAATCAGATAAGAAAAAGAAAGAAAAGACATTCAAATCAGTAAGGAAAAAGTCAAACTTTCACTATTTGCAGACCTGATATTCTATGTAGGAAACCTGAAAGACTTCACCAAAAAATTGTTAGAACTAATACATGAATTCAGCAAAGTCACAGGATATAAAATCAATGTTGCATTTCTATACACAAATAATGAAGCATCAGAAAAAGAAATCCAGGATTTGATCCCGTTTACAATTGCACCAAAAACCATAAGATACCAAAGAATAAACCTAATGAGAGAGGTAAAAGATCTGTACTCTGAAAACTATAAAACACTTATGAAAGAAATGAAGAGGACACAAAGAAATAGAAAAACATTCCATGCTCATGGCCTGGAAGAACAAACATTGTTAAAATGTCTATATTTTCTGTACTACCTAAAGCAATCCATATATTTCATGCAATCCCTATCAAAATACCAACAGCAATACTCAAAGAGCTAGAACAAACAATCCTAAAATCAAAAAAGACCCCAAATAGCCAAAGCAATCCTGAAAAAGAAAAGTAAAGCTGGAGGCATCACAATTCCAGACTTCAAGCTATATTACAAAGCTGTAGTCTTCAAGACAGTATGGTACTGGCACAAAAACAGACAGATGGATCAATGGAACAGAATAGAAAACCCGGAAATTGACCCACAATTATATATTCAATTAATCTTCAACAAAACAGGAAAGGATATCCAATGGAAAAAAGACAGTGTCTTCAACAAATGGCGCTTGGAAAACTGGACAGGTACATGCAGGAGAATGAACCCAGACCACTTTCTTACACCATACACAAAAATAAATTCAAAATGGATGAAAGACCTAAATGTGAGACAGGAAACCATCAAAATCCTAGAGGAGAACACAGGTAGCAACCTCTTTGACCTTGGCTGTAGCAGCTTCTTACTAGACATGTCACTAGAGGCAAGGGAAACAAAAGGAAAGATGAACTACTGAGACTTCATCAAGATAAAAAGCTTCTGCCCAGAAAAGGAAGCAATCAACAAAACTAAAAAGCAAACTTAGAAATGGGAGAAGGTATTTGCAAATAACATATCTGGTTAAGGGTTAACATCCAAAATCTATAAAGAATTTATCAAATTCAACACCCAAAAGACAAATAATCCAGTTAAGAAATGGGCAGAAGACATGAATAGACATTTTTCCAAAGAAGACATCCAGATGGCTAATGGATACATGAAAAGACACTCAACATCACTCATCATCAGGGAAATGCAAATTAAAGCCATGATGAGATATCACCTCACACCTGTCAGAATGGCTAAAATTAACAACACATGCAACAACAGGTATTGGCGAGGATGCGGAGAAAGGGGAACACTCTTGCACTGTTGGTGGGAATGCAAACTGGTGCAGCCACTCTGGTAAACATTATGGAGGTTCCTCAAAAAGTTAAAAATAGAACTACCCTATAAATACCTCAATATCATAAAAGCCATCTATGAAAAACCCACAGCAAATATCATTCTCAATGGGAAAAAACTGAGAGCTTTCCCCCTAAGGTCAGGAATATGGCAGGGATGTCCACTATCACCACTGCTATTCAACACAGTACTAGAAGTCCTCGCCTCAGCAATCAGATAACAAAAAGAAATAAAAGGCATCCAAATTGGCAAAGAAGAAGTCAAATTCTCACTCTTTGCAGATGATATGATATTTATGTGGAAAACCCAAAAGACCTCACCCCAAAATGCTAGAACTTGTACAGGAATTCAGTAAAGTGGCAGGATATAAAAATCAATGCACATAAGTCAGTGGCATTTCTATACACCAGCAACACGACAGAAGAAAAAGTAAGAAGTCGATCCCATTTACAATTGCACCCAAAACCATAAGATACCTAATCTAACCAAAGAGGCAAAGAATCTGTACTCAGAAAACTATAGAATACTCATGAAAGAAATGGAGGAAGACACAAAGAAATGGAAAAAGGTTCCATGCTCGTGGATTGGAAGAACAAATATTGTGAAGATGTCAATGCTACCTAGAGCAATCTACACATTTAATGCAATCCCTATCAAAATACCATCCAGTTTTTTCAAAGAAATGGAACAAATAATCCTAAAATCTGTATGGAACCAGAAAAGACCCCAAATAGCCAGAGGAATGTTGAAAAAGGAAAGCAAAGCGGCGGCATCACAATTCCGGACTTCAAGCTCTATTACAAAGCTGTCATCATCAAGACAGTATGATACTGGCACAAAAACAGACACATAGATCAGTGGAACAGAATAGAGAGCCCAGAAATGGACTCTCAACTCTATGGTCAACTAATCTTTGACAAAGCAGGAAAGAATGTCCAATGGAAAAAAGACAGTCTCTTCAACAAATGGTGTTGGGAAAATTGGACAGCCACATGCAGAAGAATGAAACTGGACCATTTCCTTACACCACACACAAAAATAGACTCAAAATGGATGAAAGATCTAAATGTGAGACAGGAATCCATCAAAATCCTTGAGGAGAACACAGGCAGCAGCAACCTCTTCGACCTCAGCCGTGGCAACTTCTTCCTAGAAACATTGCCAAAGGCAAGGGAAACAAGGGCAAAAATGAACTATTGGGACTTCATTAGGATAAAAAGCTTTTGCACAGCAAAGGAAAGTCGGCAAAACCAAAAGACAACCAACAGAATGGGAGAAGATATTCGCAAATGACATATCAGATAAAGGGCTAGTATCCAAAATATATAAAGAACTTATCAAACTCAACACCCAAAGAACAAAGAATCCAATCAAGAAATGGGCAGAAGACATGAACAGACATTTTTGCAAAGAAGACATCCAAATGACCAACAGACACATGAAAAAGTACTGCACATCACTCGGCATCAGGGAAATCCAAATCCAAACCTCAATGAGATACCACTTCACACCAGTCAGAATGGCTAAAATTAACAAGTCAGGAAACGACAGATGTTGGCGAGGATGAGGAGAAAGGGGAACCCTCCTACACTGTTGGTGGGAATGCAAGTTGGTGCAGCCACTCTGGAAAACAGTATGGAGTTTCCTCAAAAAGTTGAAAATAGAGCTACCCTATTACCTAGCAATTGCACTACTGGATATTTACCCCAAAGATACAAATGTAGTGATCCAGAGGGGCATCGAAAAAAATGAAATCTTGCCATTTGCAACGATGTGGATGGAACTAGAGGGTATTAGGCTAAGCAAAATAAGTCAATCAGAGAAAGACAATTATAATATGACCTCATTGATATGTGGAATTTGAGAAACAAGGCAGAGGATCATAGGGGAAGGGAGGTAAAAATGAAACAAGATGAAACCAGAGAAGGAGACAAACCATAAGAGACTCTTTATCTCAGGAAACAAACTGAGGGTTGCTGGAGTGGAGGGGGGTGGGAGGGATGCGGTGGCTGGGTGATGGACATTGGGGAGGCTATGTGTTATGGTGAGTGCTGTGAATTGTGTAAGACTGACAAATCACAGACCTGTACCCAGAAACAAATAATACATTATATGTTAATAAAAAAAAATTAAAAAAATAGAACTACCCTACATTCCAGTACTTACACTATTAGGTATTTACCAGAAGGATACAACAATACAGATTCAAAGGGGTACATGCACACAGATATTTATAGCAGCATTATCAAAATAGCAAGCTATGGAAAGAGCCCAAATGTCCATCGACTGTTGAATGGATAAAGAAGAGGTGGTACATACAAACAATGGAATATTACTCAGCCATCAAAAAGAATGAAATCATTGCCTTTTGCAATGATGTGGATGGACCTAGAGTGTATAAAGCTGAGCGAAATAAGTCAGTCAGAGAAAGATAAATACCATATGATTTCACTCATATGTAGAATTTAAGGACAAAACAGATGAAGAGAGAGAGGGAAACATACCATAAGAGACTCAATGATAGAGAAAAAACTGAGTGTTGATGGATGGAGGTGGTTGGGGGTTGGGCTAGATAGGTGAAGGGTATTAAGGAGGGCACTTGTTATGGTGAGCACTGGGTGTTGTATGTAAGTGATGAACCACTGAATTCTACTCCTGAAACCAATATTGTGCTGTGTGTTAACTAATTAGAATTTAAATAAAAATTTGGAGAAAAAAAATAAAACCAGAAATGTTACTAAAGATAAAAAGGGACATTTCATAAGGACAAAATCTCAGCAGCAAGCAGAAATAAGCATTTGCTTATTATATACAGGCTGGTTTGGGCTGCAGCAGCTTCATTGGGGGAAGGGGTCTGTACCACACGTTCACTCCTTTTTCTCAACCAGCAGGCAGTCCTGGGTATGTTTTTCTCATGGAACTGATAGAGTTGAAGCCAAGCAAGTGGTTATACAAGAGGTCTTTTAAGGTGTTGATACAAAGCTGGTTCACTATCGTGTCTGTCTTTATTTATCCAATAAAGTCACAAGGCAAAGCCTAACGCCAGGGGGCAGGGACTAATGAATAATAAGTATCTTTAACTTGGACGAACTAAAACGTTACATTGCAATGTGTTTGAATATAGGAAAAGGATGAAGATTTGGGCCAATACCACTATTGAAGTGGTAGTGGCAATGGAACCCCTGCTCCTCAGGGATCCTCTTCCCCTCCCCCCCCAATTTTTTAATGTATCAGGCCAGAAGCAAAGCTGAAAGCAGAGGGAAGCAAGAGAAAATCCCAAGCCTGTGTGAGGATGGCAGTAACCATGTTTCCATCAGACTTGCTAACTTGTCTAAGCAAACAATGAGGTTTCTCTATTTCAGGGATCTTTGCCCATTGCACCTATGTTGGAGGCATCATGGCTTCCCAACAGAGAGCAATTTCATTTAGTGACCTCCTAACTCAAAGATGAAAACTTTCGGAGAGAGCGGGATGCTATTCTACATTAACAGTCAGTCAATCTAAATGTATTTCGTATTACATAAAACTAAATTTACTGATGCCATAGGCCATAGGCTGTTTATTTTTAGTATGTGGTAGTCAACTTTAAATATTTATTATTCTAGTAACCTAATTTTTAAACAAATAATATAGTATAGAGTTGACCCTTGAACAACACAGGGGTTAAAGGCACTGACCCCCATTCAGTCAAAAATCCCTATATAACTTTTGAGCCCCCCAAAACCTGACTGTTAATAACCTACTGTTGACCAGGAGCCTTACTAATAACAAACAATTAAACCATATTTTGTATGTTGTATGTATTATATACTGTATTTGTATAACAATATAGCTATAGAAAAGAAAATGTTATTGGGAAGATCCTAAGGAAAATACTTTTACAGTATTGTACTGTAAAAAAATTCATGTATAAGCGGACCCGCACAGTTCAAACTTGTGTGGTTCAAGGGTCAACTGTATTTCCTTTTAATACATCTTCTGCAGATCTTAAATTTTTCAAAAATGAGAAAAAAGAAAGAATTACAAGTATAAACAATGAAAAGATACCACTAACAAAATGACATTTACTCTCAAATGAACATCTCTTACTAAAATTGCAAAAAGTGAAAATATAATATTTTTCATATGGCGTTTGATATAGGACACAAGTATCTGTTGTTATAAAGCAATATGGTTTGAACTTAAATTCTTTTTTTTTTTTTTTTAATCACATAGTTTTAGTTCAGCTCATAGACTATGAAAATGTATGAAGGTTACTCTGGTATTCTTACCAAGTATAAAATATGAATCTGGAACATTTAAAAGATAAGACCTCAAGAATTTCATTAAGAGCCCACTGTAAACTTCAAATGACACTTCATGTATTTGAAAGTGAATTGAGGCTTGGGTGTTACAGAAGTGCAAAATCATCCATAAATTATCTATGAATGTGGTAAAGCAAATGAATTCTCAGCCTTCGATTATTTTTAGAGTCTTCAACTCTACAGTCTAACATGCAACCATGAAACAAAACACAGGAGCTTCCTAAAATATACCTGTGTATAATGTAGTTTTTCAGGTATCATTTTAGAAATGCTATTTTATACCTGGGACTTCTCATCAAGATAGAAAACTCTTATCTTAATCTATGTTAACTTTGGTACTGTTAATTTCTTAAAAATGTCACCCATATTAAAACACAGAGATGCCAATGTTTTTGCTTAATTATGTGATCTTGATGATAGACACAAACACCCACACAAACATAAATGAGTAAAAGTTTCTCTATATGCTTATTTTATCATTTAGCCAGTTAAATCAATTAATTCATGGTTGACTAAATTAGTTTGAGTTAAGAACAGATGCATTTTCAGGGCGGAGCAAGATGGCGGAGGAGTAGGAGACCTGGATTTCGTCTCCTCTCAGGAATTCAGCTGGATAGGGATCAAACCATTCTGAACACCTACAAACTCAACAGGAGATCAAAGAAAAGAAGAGCAACAACTCTCTGAACAGAAAAGCGACCACTTTTTGGAAGGTAGGACGTGCGGAGAAGTGAATCCGAGGCGATATTCGGGAGGATAGACGGCGGGGGAGGGGCCTCCGACGGCCGCTTCTGGCAAGTGATAGAGCCACGGAGCACAAAATCGGAACTTTTAAAAGTCTGCTCCGCTGAGGGACGTCACTCTGGTGGCGAAGTGGGGGGTGGAACCCTCGCGGGACAGTGTGGTCTCAGGACCCTCGGGGTCACAGAAAGACCGGGGGTGCCTGAGTGCGGCAGAGCTCCCAGGTATCGGAGCGGGGAAGCCGGCTGGAGAGACGGAGCCCAGGCGCGGGCTCTCAGCTCGGGGTTGCTATAAACCGTGATCCGCGGCACAGTCGGGCCACAGCTCCTCCAGCAGGGACCCAACAAGCGGCAGATCCGGGGAGACTCACCTTCTTCCCCCGGGAGGAGAGGTGCGGGAGTGCACCGCGGGGATCTGCTGGGTTTGGAGACTCCACCTGGGGTCGGGTGCCAGATAGAAAGGCGCGGTCACAGGCTGGGTGAGCGCGGAGTGTGGCCGGAGACCGGGGAGACGGGAGTGACTGACTGCTTTTCTCTGGGGGCTCGCTGAGGAGCGGACCCCGAGTTCTCGGCTCCGCCGGGGCGGAGACTGGGAGGCCGCCATTTTCACTCTCCGCCTCCAAAGCTGTACGGAAAGCTTGCAGGGAACAAAAGCTCCGGAGAGCAAACCCGAGCAGATTACTTAGCCCGGACCGGCAAGGGCGGGGCAATTTTGCCTCCGGCAAAGACATTTGGGAACCACGGCAACAGGCCCCTCCCCCAGAAGATCAGCGAGAACAGCCAGCCAAGACCAAGTTTACCGATCAATGAGAACGGCAGAACTCCAGCGCTAGGGGAACACTGCACATAGAATTCATGGCTTTTTTACCATGATTCTTTAGTCTTTCAAAGTTAATTATTTTTTTTAACTGTCTTTTTTTCTTTTTTCCTTTTTTCTTTTTTTTTGAATTTTTCTCTTTCCCTTTTTCAACCAACATCTTATCAATCCCTTTTTTAAAAAAAAAACATTTTTATTTTTCATTTTTAAAGTCATATTCTATCCCTTCATAGTAGTTACCCGTATTTTTGGCATATATATATATAAGTTGTTCTCTCTTTAAAATCTTGAGATAGTTTCTTCTAACAGATCAAAATATACTCTAAATCTCTAGTGTATGGTTTTTTTCTACTCCCCTGCCTGATCACATTCTCTCCCTTTTTTCTTTCTTTTTTTTTTTTTTTTTAATCCTCTTCTTTCTTTTTTCAAACAACTTATCAAATCCTTTTTTAAAATTTTTTATACTTTCCATCTTTACAGTCATATTCCATCCCTTCATCATATCAACCCTTATTTTTGTACATATATAAGTTTTTCTTTCTTTAAAATTTTGGGAGGGACTTTCTTTTAACAGACCAAAATACACCCAAAATCTAGTGTGTGGCACTGATCTATAATCCAGCCTGATCATATTTGATCACATTCTGTTTTTGTTTTGTTTTGTTTTGTTCTGCTTTTGTTTGTTTTTATCTTTATCTTTTTCTTTTTTCTTTTTTTCTTTCCTTTTCTTTTTTCTCTCTTTCCCTTTCTTTTCCCACTGCTTCAGGTCTTTTCTGATTTGTTTAGAGTATATTTTCTGGGGACGTTGTTACCCTGCTAGCATTTTGTTTTCTCATTAATCTATTCTCCTCTGCACAAAATGACAAGACGGAAAAAATCACCTCAACAAAAAGAACAAGAGGTAGTACCGACTGCCAGGGACCTACTCAATACGGACATTAGTACCATGTCAGATCTAGAGTTCAGAATCATCACTTTAAAGATACTAGCTGGGCTTGAAAAAAACATGGAAGTTATTAGAGAAACCCTTTCTGGAGAAGTAAAAGAACTAAAATCGAACCAAGTAGAAATCAAAAAGGCTATTAATGAGGTGCAATCAAATATGGGGGCACTAACTGCTAGGATAAATGAGGCAGAAGAAAGAATCAGTGAGATAGAAGACCAAATGATGGAAAATAAAGAAGCTGAGAAAAAGAGAGATAAACAACTACTGGATCACGAGGGCAGAATTCGAGAAATAAACGATACCATAAGACGAAACAACATTAGAATAATTGGGATCCCAGAAGAAGAAGAAAGAGAGAGAGGTGCAGAAGGTATAATGGAGCAAATTATAGCAGAGAACTTCCCTAATTTGGGGAAGGAAACAGGCATCAAAATCCAGGAAGCACAGAGAACCCCTCTCAAAATCAATAAAAATAGGTCAACACCCCGACATCTAATAGTAAAACTTACGAGTCTCAGAGACAAAGAGAAAATCCTGAAAGCAGCTCGGGAGAAGAGATATGTAACCTACAATGGTAGAAACATTAGATTGGCAACAGACTTATCCACAGAGACCTGGCAGGCCAGAAAGGACTGGCAGGACATATTCAGAGCACTAAATGAGAAAAATATGCAGCCAAGAATACTATATCCAGCTAGGCTGTCATTGAAAATTGAAGGAGAGATCAAAAGCTTCCAGGACAAACAAAAACTAAAGGAATTTGCAAACACGAAACCAGCCCTACAACAAATATTGAAAGGGGTCCTCTAAGCAAAGAGAGAGCCTAAAAGCAACATAGACCAGAAAGGAACACAAACAATATACAGTAACAGTCACTTTACAGGCAATACAATGGCACTGAACTCCTATCTTTCAATAGTTACCCTGAATGTAAATGGGCTAAATGCCCCAATCAAAAGACACAGGCTATCAGATTGGATTAAAAAACAAGACCCATCGATATGCTGTCTGCAAGAGACTCATTTTAGACCCAAAGACACCCCCAGATTGAAAGTGAGGGGGTGGAAAACCATTTACCATGCCAATGGACACCAAAAGAAAGCTGGGGTGGCAATCCTTATATCAGACAAATTAGATTTTAAACCAAAGACTGTAATAAGAGATGAGGAAGGACACTATATCATACTTAAAGGGTCTATCCAACAAGAAGATCTAACAATTGTAAATATCTATGCCCCTAACATGGGAGCAGCCAATTATATAAGGCAATTAATAACAAAAGCAAAGAAACACATCGACAACAATACAATAATAGTGGGGGACTTTAACACCCCCCTCACTGAAATGGACAGATCGTCTAAGCAAAAGATCAACAAGGAAATAAAGACTTTAAATGACACACTGGACCAAATGGACTTCACAGACATATTCAGAACATTCCATCCCAAAGCAACAGAATACACATTCTTCTCTAGTGCCCATGGAACATTCTCCAGAATAGATCACATCCTAGGTCATAAATCAGGTCTCAACCGGTACCAGAAGATTGGGATCATCCCCTGCCTATTTTCAGACCACAATGCTTTGAAACTAGAACTCAATCACAAGAGGAAAGTCAGAAAGAACTCAAATACATGGAGGCTAAAGAGCATCCTACTGAAGAATGAATGGGTCAACCAGGAAATTAAAGAAGAATTAAAAAAATTCATGGAAACCAATGAAAATGAAAACACAACTATTCAAAATCTTTGGGATACAGCAAAGGCAGTCCTAAGAGGAAAGTATATAGCAATACAAGCCTTTCTCAAGAAACAAGAAAGGTCTCAAGTACACAACCTAACCCTACACCTAAAGGAGCTGGAGAAAGAACAGCAAATAAAGCCTAAACCCAGCAGGAGAAGAGAAATAATAAAGATCAGAGCAGAAATCAATGAAATAGAAACCAAAAGAACAGTAGAACAGATCAACGAAACTAGGAGCTGGTTCTTTGAAAGAATTAACAAGATTGATAAGCCCCTGGCCAGACTTATCAAAAAGAAAAGAGAAATGACCCAAATCAACAAAATCATGAATGAAAGAGGAGAAATCACAACCAACACCAAGGAAATACAAACAATTATAAGAACATATTATGAGCAACTCTATGCCAACAAATTAGATAACCTGGAAGTAATGGATGATTTCCTAGAGATGTATCAACTACCAAAACTGAACCAGGAAGAAATAGAACACCTGAACAGACCTATAACCACTAAGGAAATAGAAGCAGTCATCAAAAATCTCCCAAAACACAAAAGCCCAGGGCCAGATGGCTTCCCAGGGGAATTCTACCAAACATTTCAAGAAGAATTAATACCTATCCTTCTGAAACTGTTCCAAAAAATAGAAATGGAAGGAAAACTTCCAAACTCATTTTATGAGGCCAGCATTACCTTGATCCCAAAACCAGACAAAGACCCCATCAAAAAGGAGAATTACAGACCAATATCCCTGATGAACATGGATGCAAAAATTCTCACCAAAATACTAGCCAATAGGATCCAACAGTACATTAAAAGGATTATTCACCACGACCAAGTCGGATTTATCCCTGGGCTGCAAGGTTGGTTCAACATCCGCAAATCAATCAACGTGATACAATACATTAACAAAAGAAAAAACAAGAATCACATGATCCTCTCAATAGATGCAGAAAAAGCATTTGACAAAGTACAGCATCCTTTCTTGATCAAAACTCTTCAGAGTATAGGGATAGAGGGTACATACCTCAATATCATAAAAGCCATCTATGAAAAACCTACAGCGAATATCATTCTCAATGGGGAAAAACTGAGAGCTTTCCCCCTAAGGTCAGGAACGCGGCAGGGATGTCCACTATCACCACTGCTATTCAACATAGTATTGGAAGTCCTAGCCACAGCAATCAGACAACAAAAAGAAATCAAAGGCATCCAAATTGGCAAAGAAAAAGTCAAACTCTCACTCTTTGCAGATGATATGATACTTTATGTGGAAAATCCCAAAGACTCCACCCCAAAACTGCTAGAACTCATACAGGAATTCAGTCAAGTGGCAGGATATAAAATCAATGCACAGAAGTCAGTGGCATTCCTATACACCAACAACAAGTCAGAAGAAAGAGAAATTAAGGAGTCGATCCCATTTACAATTGCACCCAAAACCATAAGATACCTAGGAATAAATCTAACCAAAGAGGCAAAGGATCTGTACTCAGAAAACTATAAAATACTCATGAAAGAAATTGAGGAAGACACAAAGAAATGGAAAAACGTTCCATGCTCATGGATTGGAAGAACAAATATTGTGAAGATGTCAATCCTACCTAGAGCAATCTACACATTCAATGCAATCCCCATCAAAATACCATCCACTTTCTTCAAAGAAATGGAACAAATAATCCTAAAATTTGTATGGAACCAGAAAAGACCCCGCATAGCCAGAGGAATGTTGAAAAAGAAAAGCAAAGCTGGCGGCATCACAATTCCAGACTTCCAGCTCTACTACAAAGCTGTCATCATTAAGACAGTATGGTACTGGCACAAAAACAGGCACATAGATCAATGGAACAGAATAGAGAGCCCAGAAATGGACCCTCAACTCTATGGTCAACTAATCTTCGACAAAGCAGGAAAGAATGTCCAATGGAAAAAAGACAGTCTCTTCAACAAATGGTGTTGGGAAAATTGGACAGCCACATGCAGGAGAATGAAACTGGACCATTTCCTTACACCACACACAAAAATAGACTCCAAATGGTTGAAAGACCTCAATGTGAGACAGGAGTCCATCAAAATCCTAAAGGAGAACACAGGCAGCAACCTCTTCGACCTCAGCCGCAGCAACTTCTTCCTAGAAACATCGCCAAAGGCAAGGGAAGCAAGGGCAAAAATGAACTATTGGGACTTCATCAAGATAAAAAGCTTTTGCAAAGCAAAGGAAACAGTCAACAAAACCAAAAGACAACTGACAGAATGGGAGAAGATATTTGCAAATGACATATCAGATAAAGGGCTAGTATCCAAAATCTATAAAGAACTCATCAAACTCAACACCAAAAGAACAAATAATCCAATCAAGAAATGGGCAGAAGACATGAACAGACATTTCTCCAAAGAAGACATCCAAATGGCCAACAGACACATGAAAAAGTGTTCAATATCGCTCGGCATCAGGGAAATCCAAATCAAAACCTCAATGAGATACCACCTCACACCAGTCAGAATGGCTAAAATTAACAAGTCAGGAAATGACAGATGTTGGCGGGGATGCGGAGAAAGGGGAACCCTCCTACACTGTTGGTGGGAATGCAAGCTGGTGCAGCCACTCTGGAAAACAGTATGGAGGTTCCTCAAAAAGTTGAAAATAGAGCTACCATATGATCCAGCAATTGCACTACTGGGTATTTACCCCAAAGATACAAAAGTAGGGACCCGAAAGGCTACGTGCACCCCGATGTTTATAGCAGCAATGTCCACAATAGCCAAACTGTGGAAAGAGCCAAGATGTCCATCAACAGATGACTGGATAAAGAAGATGTGGTATATATACAATGGAATATTATGCAGCCATCAAAAGGAATAAGATCTTGCCATTTGCAACGACGTGGATGGAACTGGAGGGTATTATGCTGAGCGAAATAAGTCAAACAGAGAAAGACATGTATCATATGACCTCACTGATATGAGGAATTCTTAATCTCAGGAAACAAACTGAGGGTTGCTGGAGTGGGGGGTGGGGTGGGAGGGATGGGGTGACTGGGTGATGGACACTGGGGAGGGTATGTGTTCTGGTAAGCGCTGTGAATTGTGCAGGACTGTTGAATCTCAGATCTGTACCTCTGAAACAAATAATGCAATATATGTTAAGAAAGAAAAAAAGAAGAAGAAGAATGTAGCAGGAGGGGAAGAATGAAGGGGGGGAAATCGGAGGGGGAGAAGAACCATGAGAGACAATGGACTCTGAAAAACAAACTGAGGGTTCTAGAGGGGAGGGGGTTGGGAGGATGGGTTAGCCTGGTGATGGGTATTGAGGAGGGCACGTTCTGCATGGAGCACTGGGTGTTATGCATAAACAATGAATCATGGAACACTATATCTAAAACTAATGATGTAATGTATGGGGATTAACATAACAATAAAAAAATTAAAAAAAAAAAAAAAAAAAAAAAAAGAACAGATGCATTTTCAGAGGTAGAAATGACTTAAATGATTAGACTCTCCAACTTTCTCATTTTACAGTATGGAGATTGTGCCCAGGAAGGGACAGTGACTTACACAACACCAAGCCAGAACTACAATCCAGATGTCCATATCCCAATTCAGCTTTTATCTTTATGGATACAGTTTATGTTTTGGTTAAGATTTTACTTTTAAATATTTAATGATTTTTTTGGTTAACACTTATAAATGAATGAAAAGTAACTTAAAGCATCACTGTAGAAATAGAAACTGGAAGCGAAATTCCCTTCCTCCTTTAAAAAGATCAGTGACAGTAAAGAGCATCTATATCCCAACACCAGGCATTTGATTCAGATATTAACTATCCAGATTCTAGAAATTACTTGTTAAAGTGCCAGTTAGAATATGTACTCTTTATAGTTATTATCCAACTTATCCAAGAAAGTGATATTACACTAGATGAATGATGGTTACGCATGTAATGTTATTTTATGGTTACTATTATTGCCTCTGATCTATTTTCACTATTTTATCTATTCCTCCCACATACTGTAAATACATTATTATGTTATCTCAAATTCAGAAATTTTCAATTCTCTTTTTGGCTTGTGGCACTGAGGGATGCCATCCATGTTTGTAGTTATTCGGTTCCAATCTACTTCAAACCTCAGATGTGAAAAGATGACATTTCTTACACATTAAGATAAACAGTACATTCCTTCTATCACTTCAGGGAATATGTTATTCAAGTGCTATAATTTTTGCATTTTGCTCTTTATGATATTAATAGCTATGCAGTAAGAAGGTTACTATTGAACTGTCAAGAATGATTTGTTCCCAGATGTTAGCATAATTTGCCAGCTGTCAAATTTTAATAATTTTTATTTGCCTAAAATGTGACACTTAACTTTCATGGTAAATCAAAACATATAGCAGAACTTATTTGATATTACAGAAGCTGAGGGAAAACTAGTGTGTGGCTTGAATTGAGCATACACTTTGCACATGGTACTTCAAATACATCTTTTTGTCATAAGTTAGGAAGTTTGTGCTTTGTGTAGAGCTAGACAACTTACAGGTCTTCAACAGTAATAAAGCAACAATGAAAATGTACTTCCAGATAATCTCATGAAGGTACAAAAAATGATCTCTTAAAATAAACATGTATTAATATTTCTACTGTTCAGCGTCTAAACATATCTCAAATTCATCCACATTCTTCCATCTCCACTGATGTCATCCCAAATTCAGCTCACAATTTTCTCAGTTGGATAATAACTATGAAGAGTACATATTCTAACTGGCACTTTAACAAGTAATTTCTAGAATCTGGATAGTTAATATCTGAATCAAATGCCTGGTGTTGGGATATAGATGCTCTTTACTGTCACTGATCTTTTTAAAGGAGGAAGGGAATTTCGCTGCCTCATTTTAAGTAGATTTTCATTGTTTTTATTGAAATATTCTTACTGTTTCGTTTACTATACTTACTTGAGTTATTTTTCTAATGGTTTCCCTAAAAATTAAAATTAACATCTTAATTCATAACTTTCTTGTTTGGATTATTACCAACTTGATTTCAATAGTGTATAAAACCTTATTCCTATATAGTTTCATTCCACTCCTCCTCCTTTGTCCTTTTTTTTTCATGTAACTACATTAGATACATTTTAATCTCATTAACATAGTTTTATATTTATTGCTTTATGAAGTTATCTTCCAAATAAAATAGGATGGAAAGATTAGAAATAAACATACATTTTCCTACCTTTTATCTGTATAACTACTATTGCTTTTATTTTTTCATGTGGATTTGTGTTACTGTCTAGGGTCTTTTCAATTCATCTTGAAGTATTCCTTTTATTACTTATTTTAGGTTAAGTCTATTATTAATAAATCATCTCTGTTTTTGCTTGTTTGAGATGCTCTAATTTCTCCTTCCCTTTTTGAAAGATTTTTTTTTCCAAATATTAAATTCTTTGTTCACAATCTTTTACTTAAGTACTTAACTATATGATCCCACTGTCTTCTGGCCTCTGTGTTATCTGAGAAGGTATCAGTTGTTAATTTTGTTGCCATTTCTCTCACTGTTTTCAAGGTTTCTCTTTGCCTATGGCTTTAACACCTTGATTAGGATGTGGTTAGGTGTGGCTCTCTTTGAATTTATCCTATTTGGAGTTCAATGAGCTCCTGGTTGTTCAGACTAAAGTTTTTCATCCATTTGGGAAATTTTTAGATATTATTTCTTCATATATTATTTCTACATCTTTCTCTTTTTCATCTCCTTCTGGGACTCACATTTTTGCATATGTTGGCATTCTAGATTGTGACCCAGAGGCCTCCAAGGTCTTGTTCATTTTTTTTCTGTTCTGTAGATTACATCTCCTAACCTATATTCAAATTGTTGTTCTTGCTTTTGCTAGGAAAAAAAAAGTCTGCTGTTGAATCACTCTACTAAATTTTTATCTCAGTTAGTATATTTTTCAAGCCCAGAATTTCTGTTTGCAGTATATACACACACACACACACACACACACACACACACACACACACACATACATATAGTTCTCTCTTCGTTGACATTCTGTTTGGTAGGGAATCATTCTCATAATTTCTTTTGTCTCTGTAGGCATGATTTCCCTTAGTTCTTAAAATAGCAAATTTAAAGTCTTTGTAATAAGTCCAGTAGATGGGCTCGTCAGGGATACTTTCCATTGATAACTTCTTTTGTTGTATGTCAGCTCTACTTTCTCATTTCTTTGTATGCCTCATAATTTTTAGTTGAAACCTGGATATCTTAAATAATATGATATGGCAACTCTGGAAATCAGAATCTGCCCCTTCACTGGGGTTTTCTTTGTTGTTGCTATTGGTTTATTTAGTGACTTTCTTGAACTAATTCCGTAAGTCTGTAACCTTTGTCATATGGGATCTCTGAAATCTCTGCTTAGATAGCCAAGTGGTCAACTAATGATTAGACAGAATTTTCCTTAAATGCCTGGAACCAGTAAGTCTATCATTCTTTGCCAGGTATTCTTAGTATTTGTTGTGGGCAGGCCTGTAGGGAGGGAGTTTACAATTCTGCATTAGCTATCACTTCCTGCTTTCACATGGCCTCAAGGTCAGCCAGAAGTGAGAGATTAGGCATCCTTAGGTCTTTTCTGGGCATGTGCACAGTCCTACTCATTTTTTTAACCTACCAGATCCCCAAATATCTTGGAGGTTTTCAAAGACTTCTATGGATATATTACTTCCCATCTTTTCCTTGTAAGATTTTGGTCAGCTTCATGTTTGCTGCAACTGTTATCACCACCTTTAACAGCTGCAATACTGATTGTTTTAGATAAAAATGTCCAAAGACCCTAGGAAAAAGGTGTTTGCACTCAGTGAGTTCTTAGGTCAAATAATGACAAACTCTGTAAACTGGGGTTTCTAGGGAACTGCCAGATAGGTCAAATCATGACAATTTTCTGAGGATGGGGCTTTGGGGAAAGTCAAAACCATTTACTCTTTCTAGTAGCTGTTATACTGCTGTTTTTCATGACTACAGTAATTAAAATGTTGCTCATTTTCAAAGGTACTATGGAGCAGGGGAGTGGAGGATAAGAATAGGATGAGCTAAGATGCCACAAATTTCACTGCTATTACTAAGATTTTCTTGAATCAGTGTTCCTCAGATTGCTGCCTTTGGTTCACTTCCAGAGTAGATTTTGACATTTTTTGCTAGTTCTCATTGCGTTTATAGATGAGTAGGTTTTGGAGGTCCATACTTTGCCTTTTCTGTTGATATCACTTCTCTGCATGGTTCAATTTTAATCCACATAGCTTCTTTATTTAGAGTGGTTGGGTCTGGGGTATCCACTTCCAAGATGGCTTCTTCACTTACTGGTCTGGCACTTCAGTGTACCAAGGGTTTTATCTGTTTCTTCACATACTTCACTTCTTTTCATACTCTGGAGCCTCTCCACATGGTTTGGCCTCCCCACAGCATGGTGACACTATCAGCTAGAAATATCTGGGGGCACTCACCTGAACCCTAGTGAACTTCCTACAGATACTTCCCTGTCCAAACCAGTGTTATGACTGGGCCTACCTTTGGCATTCTTATTATAATTAAAAGGTGACCTTCAGCAATAATCACTAGGAAACTCTGAAGAAAAAAAATAGCTTATTTTTTATAAGCCCTGTAGTGTAAAAGGCATGCCAGAGGGCACACCTGTAGAGAGGGAGAGAGGGAAGGAAGAGCAGGGATGGAGGAGGGCAGGGGAAAAAAGGAAGGGGAAGGAAGAGGGAGAGAGAGTGACTATGAATTTGAAGCTTTGGGAAGAGGAAAAACAAGTGGCCCAATGGTCAGTTATGGAAATCAACCTAGATCTCTAAAACAAAGGAGCCTCCAAGGGAAGGCAGCCTGGCTCTTTATCTAGTTTCATGGCCTACAATATGTTTATTTGAGATAGGTTTCACTGAAGTGCATGCCTCTTTGAAGTGGATGCCTCAGCAGTGAAAGCTGAAGTGAGGCATTTGTATTACAAAACAAAGCCAATGGTCAGGGCTTACATTACAGGGTATCACAGTACTTTTATACCATGACTGATGACTTGCTTTCACAACACCAAGTCAAAAGCTGCTAACCTTTTTGAAGGAAATACAGTTTCCACCATACCTTATTGGTTAACGCAGTTAGTTACACACTAGCCCAGATCCATGAGACTCTAATTGAAATTAATGGAAAGAGTAGCAAATAATTTGTGGTACTCCACAAATCTGCCCCATATACATTGCTAATTTTAATTTTACAAAATTTTATGGAATACATATTATTGTTACCACTTTATAAAAGCTTAAACTGAAACTAAGTTAAAATATATAAAAAGTATGAAATAGTGATTCAAATCTATGTTATGTTATTTTAATTCGGATTTGTGTTCTCTAGTGATTATAGAATGGAGAAGCATTTTTCCAAAAACTTTTTTGCAGAACACAATACTTAAATTTTTTCTGAAAAAGAAAAGGGTTATGTAATCAAGTATTTCAAAAACCAAAACTGAAAATCAGCCTAGTTGAACTCCATTTTAGAGGCTCACAATGTCTATTTTCAGGGTCCCTCTCTCCACAAAATAACGATTGTGTAAGTAACATCTATTATATTCTCATGAAAAATTCATGGAACACACTTTAGGAAAGGCTCAGTAGATGATTATTCTTAATATTTACTGAATTAGCTTTAAGGGTGGCAGTCATTAGCAAACATCCCTGAAGTTTTAAGACTTAAGAAAATTGTTATGTTTCTAGGTATAAAGGTGAATTATATGTTTTAAAAAAGGAGGTGGAAAGGGCAGTGTTTATGCACATATTATTCATTTACCTAATAAGTAAGCTTAGCAGAACTCATTTATTGTGGAAAGGGATTGTGTTATATGGGTGACTGGGAACATAACACTTAGGTATATAGACTAGTAAGATGATAACTGCCACTTTTCAAATCCTGGCTTCTTTGAATAGAAGTATTAGCATTGGACAAATTTAAATTTCTGCCTCTTATTCCTCGGTGTAATATGGGGATAAAAATAATATTCACTTCATAGAATATTGTAGGGTGAAAAGCAGAAATCCTATAATACTCTGGGCACACTGTAGGTAGTCATTAAGTTTATATGAGAGTGGTAATTACAAATTTGGGATATTCAAAAGTCTAACAGTCTATTATGTTTACAATACAATTAGCATGACACAATAAAGTCAATAAACTAAAGCCAGGACAATTTTTAAGGCAGATTTCAACAAGCATACAGAGAGAAAGGCAAATTAGTTTATTCAATGGCCTCACACATTTCAAGATACATTTCATAGATCAAGAGTTGCTTACTCTGGGTGTTTATAAGAATAAATTGAAGACTTGAAATTAGAAAACAGAAATGACTTTTTTCACATTTAGAATAGCCATGTAAGTCTCAGGCTATGCTCAAACTAACCAAGTATTTTAAAAAATCCAATAAATACCAAATTTATTCATGCCTAAAATATATTACTAAATGAAAGGGATCAGCTGCAAACTAATATGTACATGACACTATTTTTATTAGAAAATAAAAGATGCATATAGTAAAAATGTGGAGAAATATGGATCAAACTATTCAAAGTTCTGTATCTTTGAGGAGAATAATGTGGAATTGCATGAAATTACCTTTGCTAATATTTCTAAAGTATTTATATTTTTAATAATTATGTAGATACTTTTAGAATTTCAGAAAACATTTATTTTAAAAATTGACATTTGTTCAAATAACGACTTAGAAAAAATTAAAACCCAATTGCATGAATTCAAATATTAACTAGCTGCACCCTCCAAATGTCCAAATAACTTCCCCTCTGGTTAAATCCAAATGTCTTTTCCAATACTCTGAGAATAAAAACATAGTGTTGATGTGTGATTATTAAAGATGAAATTTAAAATGTCATCTTTATTATTATATGCAATTGGAAACACAGAAACCCTAAAATAGCTAAATTTAAAAATATGTTAGTAAACATTTTGTGAGTCATATGAGGACCTACCTCTTAGGAATAATTAGTGTATAAAGTTTCTTTAGCTAGGCAGCATGGTTTAGTGCCTTCAAATAAAGATAATTCAAGAAACTGATGTCAATAATATTATTTTAAACATTAAGTTGAGAAGCTATGATATTTGCATATTTTCTACACACAAATGGTAATGGAGTAACAGAAAAAATAGAGACCTACTAAAACAATTGGCTGAGTTCTATCAAATTTATTTGAAAATGATCGGTTTGCCCCCAAAGATTAAAGGCTTATGAATTCATTGATTTAGCAATTTTGCCTCAATTAAATGAGGTTGAGATTTGCATGTCATTTTAATTCATGTCAGAAATGCTCATGATAATGAAAGTTAAAAAAAAAAAAATCCAGTGGTGAAATAATCTCAGGAACATCAAACACATTTATTGCTTACCATAAAAATATGACATCATATAAAATGTGGTGAATATATTAAAAGGGCATCTTATTTATTATAACAATTAAAATAGCAAAAGCTTAATAACTAATAATCCCTGAGAGAACTTTGTCTTCTAATAAATTTTGTGATAAAGATAATTTTGACAAGCATGTTCTCCATGAAATACCTACAATGGCAGCTATTTATTGTACTAAGTGATGAAAAATACATTTCCTTACATACAAATAGCTTAAATATGCATTCTGCAATCATCTTGAGAAATTTTAGCCAAGTTTAATTAAATGTTTCTAATTAAAATTGTGTAGATAGGAAGGAAATTAATGGCTTTGTTTGAACTATTTGTTTATTTCATCGTCAAGTGTACTGGATATAATTGCATGCCAAGAAGAAATCATCAAAATTATTCTTTACTCTGTTGATTTTCTGTTATATCAATTCATTTCAGAACCTTCATTTTTCCAGCTTTAAAGGAAAACAGAAACAGCTAAATATAAGACCTTGACCTAAGGGATTTTTTCCCCCAAAAAATTATTAGCTAGAGATAACATGTATTCAACAAAATAAAGGTTAAGCTTCAATTAAGCATTCTAAATATATTTAGTGAGATATTGAAAAACTCATAATGCTTCTATCTACACAACTCACCAAAAGCTTTGAATAAAGTAAATTATAACAGAAGCCAAAAGAGTGCTCAGATGGTTTACTGCATCATGTGGCTTTCCATAGTAAATTATGATTGCCCTTACATTATATATAGTTGTTTCTATGAAAAAAAAATGTATTCTAAAAATAAATAAATAAACCTGCTTCATACAAGCTGCCAACATTGCAGAAAGTCTTTGATGGAATAGCTGGATTTAAATCCACATAAGTACTTATTTTCTCCTCCCCAGATGTGAAGTTTCTTTCCAGAACCTAAAGCTTATGTGGAAATCAGCTCCTGGACTTGTTACATTTAAGTTCATTGTTGCAACTAGCACAGTAGAGGTTTATTCAGTGCCAGAAATGGGGGGGATTAATCTATGGCTTTAAAATCAGAACAAAAACTCAGCACTAAAATACAGACTGAGGAGGACAATTTTCCAAGGAGGAAGTAGAGATCATCCTGTGGTCCTGTAGGGAACCATTGTTTCTCTCTACTTTTCTACTTCTGAGAAAGATTCATGACAATGGCTAGAGCGCAATTTTCTGATTCCTAACTGTGAGCTGTCTTGGCACATCTTTTTCCAACAAAATTCTTCTTTCTTGTCTGAAACAGGTGTTGGGATTTCAGATGCCAGTCACAGAGGAGTGTAGTGCAAGGGCTTCATTAACATAATAGTCTCTGAAACAGTGACTGAACCCTTAACTAATCCCTCTCCAGTTGCTTTGGGTCTATGTTTGTGCCACTCCCCAAATTGCACAACTCAGTAATTTTGCTAAGAATATCCAATAATTCCATGGGGAAAATGATCCAAAGAATTATTTGGCATCATATATCTGCTTACTCACTCTCTTATTCTGAGGAAGTTACTGTTATTAATGTTGTAGGTGTATGCAAATTGAGTTTAAAGAGGTTAAGTCACATATCTAAAATCCCATAAGTAATAATCAGGAGAGTCAGGAATTCTAACCCTGGTCAGTCTTATTTTAATAACTGTGCTTTCACCAGTATATTTTATTGCCATAATTAAAAGTTTTTCATGTTTATGTGTATGTGTGTGCATATGAGAAAGAGAGAGAGAGAAAAGGAGAGAAAGAGAGAGAAAAATTTTTTTCCTTTTCCTAATATTTGGATTTTCTTTACTTTTTATAACTACATCTGGATATCTTTATAATTTATGGAATTTAAATTTTGGAAAATGTGTTTATACCTGGAATCCTTGAATCATTAGCTTTCAAAGATACACATCTATTTAGCTGTGGCAGTTAGTACTCTAACATGTTGTGGTGGATTTATTTTGTGTCAGTTTAGTCAACCTGGGACAATGTTTTCCAGATTTCTGTCCCTTATATGTATAGTATCTGATTAGTATGAAACAAAGGAGACGTTTTACATGAGATTTGAAAGGCAAAAGTTGAGGCATATGTGTGTATGTGTTTATTACCAGACTTTATTTTTTAGAAGAGTTTTACGTTCACAGTGAAACTGAGTGGAAGGTCCAGAGATTGGCTAAAATCCCCTGTCCCCACATATGCATGTGTGAATCTCCTTCCCTACTATCAACATCCTGCACCAGGAATGTTACATTTGTTAAAATTGATGACTCCACATGGATTCTTCATTATCATCCATAGTTCACAGTTAACATCAGGGTTCACTCTTAGAGTTGTGCATCTATGGATTTGGACAAATGTCTAATGACATGTATACACCATTATAGCATCATACAGAAAAAATTCACTGCCCTAAAAATCCTCTGTGTTTCATTTATTCATCCTTCCGCTCCCACGAACACTTGACAACCACTGATCTTTTTACTGTCTCCATAATTTTGTTGCCATATGTTTTTTCCTACACAGAAGTTTGGTGCAGGGCATTTGGAACTGTTGTAGCTCTCACAGGCTGTTGCATCTCTTCTATCTTATTTCTTTGGCATTGGGCAGAAGTAGGATTCAAGTTCCTTCAGCGTGTGCATTATTGCCTCCTTCAGCTTTTCTGACTCTTGGGCCAGGTTTGTGTTTAGATCTGAGAGGAAGGGCACCAAGTTTCTCCTACAGGACATTCCCCTCATGAAATCTGGAGGCTTGGAGGTGGTGAGAGCCTTATGTTCGTTCTAGTCATTCCTCACAGGTTCCTGTTTGTCCATGCCTTTCCTACATCATGTCCATCTTTCCCCCTCAACTGCCTGCCTTGTGGATTTCAGATTCCAGCATCAAACATAGAGGCAGCATTTTTTTTAAATTATGTTATGTTAGTCACCATACAGTACATCATTAGTTTTTGATGTAGTGTTCCATGATTCATTGTTTGCATATAACACCCAGTGCTCCATGCAGAACATGCCCTCCTTAATACCCATTACCGGGATAACCCATTCCCTCACCCCCCTCCCCTCTAAAACCCTCAGTTTGTTTTTCAGAGTCCATAGTCTTTCATGGTTCATCTCCCCCTCCAATTTCCCCCCCTTCATTTTTCCCTTCCTTCTCCTAATGTCCTCCATGCTATTCCTTATGTTCCACAAATAACTGAAACCATATGATAATTGTCTTTCTCTGCTTGACTTATTTCACTTAGCATAATCTCCTCCAGCCCCATCCATGTTGATGCAAAAGTTGGGTATTCATCCTTTCTGATGGCTGAATAATATTCCATTGTATATATGGACCCACATCTTCTTTATCCATTCATCTGTTGAAGGGCATCTTGGCTCTTTCCACAATTTGGCTATTGTGGACATTGTTGCTATGAACATTGGGGTGCATAGGGCCCTTCTTTTCACTACATCTTTATCTTTGGGTTAAATACCACTTTGGAAAACAGTGTGGAGGTTCCTCAAAAAATTAGAAATAGAGCTACCCTATGACACAGCAATTGCACTATTGGGTATTTACCCCAAAGATAGAGGCAGCAGTTTTGCATAGAATGTTAATCAGCTCTCACAACTGCATAGCATAAGGTCAAATCCATACAACATATCTCCTACTAGATGGGGCGGGGAGAGAGAGTGAGCACAAGCATACCTATAAGAGAGAATAAATTGTCCCACAGTGATTCCACTTCTCTGTTCCCTGTTTGATACAATGTCTATTCATCTCTCCATTCCTCATTCTCACCTGATGGGTTTTATCACTATTTTGTTTCCTCCATACATGTAATAGATCATTTTCTATTTGGTTTCTTCCTCTCAGGGAATTCAATTTTTTACATGTTATCTCTCTTCTATCTTCTACTTCTGTTATTTTTTTCCACAACATTGTAAGCATGTCTTTCCTTCAACTTCATATCAGTTTTCTGAAACTGACATTATTGATCCTTGCTCTGGGTTGGAGAGTGCCTTCCATTTTTTTCTTTCAATGTGATTTGTGCTTTCATTGTCTAACTCTTCCATTGCTTCACTAATCCCTTTCAGTTTACTTTTTATGTTCTAATTCTGTTGTGTCTTTTTCTCTTCTTTAAATTCATTGAAACTTTGAAATTCTAATTTTCATTATTTTTCAGATATTTTAAGTTAAACTTATTCATTATTTATTCATAACTCTCAATTTGTTTTTATTTTTTTAAAGATTTTATATATTTATTTGAGAGAGAGAGTGAGAGAGAGCATGAGCAGGGAGGGAGCAGCAGAGGGAGAAGGAGACTCCCCACTGAGCAGGAATCCTGACATGAGGCTCGACACGGGACTTGATCCCAGGACCCCAGGATCATGACCTGAGCAGAAGCTTCCCCGACTGAGCCACCCAGTCGCCCCTCATAACTCTCAATTTAAATCTGCTTTGCTACACAGCTTTCATAATTCAAATTGTTTTTCTTCCTTCTATTTTCCACATCTTTTATTTCTTGTGTAGAAATTTACATAGGTTCTTTGCATTTGTTGTTGTGCTTACTCATTTTTAAATGAGAGTACTTTTTGTTCTGGACCAGATAATTTTTAGAGAATAGTGTCAGGGAGTAGGTGGGAGTGTGAGGTAGATCAGCATCTTGGGACTTAATCTGTTGTTTTAGAATACATTTTCAGGAAAAATCTGCTCAATCTCTATTCTGGCTTTGCTCAGAATGAAACCTCATTTGTTAAAGGTCCCTCTTGTTTAGATTGATTGCTATCCACTTTTTAAAAATTATTTTTTCAAGATTTCTTTTTTTTTTTGAAGTAACCTCTATGTCCAACATGGGGCTTGAACTCATGACCTCGAGATCAAGAGCCACATGCTCTACTGACTGAACCAGCCAGGCATCCCAATTGCCATCCACTTTTAATGATACTCTGCCACACTGACATTCTGATTCCTGCCATGACACCTTATCTGTATGCTTCCTCACTTGGCCCCTGACACTCACATACTATGGTGTTTGAGGGTAGGAGTTGAGTTAGGAAGGCTCTATCAAGATAATTAGTAGTTTGATGTTCAATAAAAGGAATTTCTTTTCCTCCTGAAGATAATAAGATAGTTTTGGAGAACTCTAAAATATTCATAAACAAAATTCTGGTCTTTTCCCTTGTCCAGTTTTTAATTTTCAAAGGTTTTTTAGCCCTCTCTTGATTGTGTATTATTTCTATTTTATGAAAAAAATCTCACTTTCTGTTTTCTTTTCTTTCTCCTTTTTATTATTAGTTGGTTTAAAAGATGAAAGCTAGACAGAGACTCTTTACTTAGAAATTTTGACTAAAGCTCATGCTATTTTTAACCATAAAATAGAAATAATTAACATGACCAACTGTTGACTGTTTCCTGTCCTTACTATACTTACTCACTAGTAGTCACTTAAGTCCTTCAACCAGCAGTTTCTGTGCCATTGAATCCAATTAAAATGAAAACTGATAAAAAAAAAAAATTAGGAGTTCAAGCTAACAAGAAATTAAGCTCCTAAATCAAAGTCTATGATATGCCTGGAGATGAACTACTTGTCGTATCTAGAGCCTCTCTTCATATTTCTGATTGTGGGCTAGGATCCTGCTTTCATACAACCCAAACACATGGCTGGTAAACTTGTCTATCACAGAGTGTTTAATGGAAACCTGAAACAAATGAAGATGTTGCCCATGACTTGAAGAGTATCACCAATATCTGGAATCTTGTTGATATGTCTTACGAATCTCATCATTATGCCTTGGAGAGTTATACCAGTTCAAATGGGACAGAAGTTTGCCAATCAGAAATTGTGACTTAGTCTGCTTGTCAACATCACTGGAAAGACTGATTCTAAAACCAAGTTGTATCTCTCACTTCTGGCCTATCACTCCCTTTCCTCACCAGCTATTTTCTGAGGTTCTTGGAATATCCTGAATTAAATCTCAGCAAGCTATATCTACCCTATTGTAATTGGGGGGGTCAAAATCAGAGTTATAATATCATATAATAGACACCCGGTAGAGAGCAAATTCCCTACTGCAAAAGTGTTACTTCTGATAAGAAGAAAAATGAAAGTGATGAGTCTAGTCTGGTATCATTCTGTGTAAGTTGGGAGTTCAGCTATATCATTTCTCATGAAAAGCTAAGTTGTTTTAAGTCAGTTCCTCTACAATGCTACTGACTGACCCCAGCACTTGTAACTCCATTCTTGCAATTGCTTATTCTTTTTTTTTTTTTCCCCTAGATATAAGGAAAAGGTGAGAGAGGACTATAAGCAGTGAATCTCTTTTTTTCATAAAAACATTTGAATAGTATTATACTGTTTGTATACACATACATACAGTATACTATTTAGTCTGATTTAACAGAGACTGCCTAGAGCTGCCATGGATTACCCATCCATGATAAACCTTGTAAGAAGCTCAGAGAGAATTTCCATTAGCTTATTTAAAGTATAATTACTTCAGTGAGAAAGAATGTTGTGACAATATGCATCCTTGTCCATT
Organism: Halichoerus grypus; assembly: GCF_964656455.1. NCBI lineage: Eukaryota > Metazoa > Chordata > Mammalia > Carnivora > Phocidae > Halichoerus > Halichoerus grypus. The sequence continues at coordinate 174,097,996 of NC_135712.1, forward strand.
ATTAGGAAATTTTAATAATTATTATTGGCTAGGATTAGTGATAAAATCCTGATTCTGGCATATGTTATCATGTGAGTTTGCCAAATTCATTTAATTTCTCATCCCTAGTTTCTTTCATGTTAAAAAAAAAAGGCATTCTTGACTCAAGGGTCATATCAATGGTTAAAGAAGATGCTTTGATTAAAAAATAACCACGTATCATTAAAAAGTATAAGTCAACACCTGGAGAAAGTCAGAAAGTCTTCAAACAGGAGGTGCCATCTGAACCAGATCTTGAAGGATGAACACAATTTATGCAGATGTAGAGGTGTGGAAAGGGGATTCCAGGCAGATAGAACAGTCTATGCAAAGGCACAAAGGAGTGATAAGGATGGGTAAAGGGAAAATTTAAACAGCTGGGTGTGAATTAGACTGGAGGGTATATTCAGAAGGAATGAGGGAGTTAGAAATCAGATAAGTAGAGAGTCAGAATGTTGCTTATCTCAAGCCTATGCTTTTAGGCTATTTTTACAAATTGTGTTCAAATGTTATTATCTTTTTAATTAATTAGTTTTATATTGAGTTATCTGTAATTCCAATCTGGTGATTTGTGTGTGTGTTTGTTCTACAACTAGTACTTTTGTTTGGTATAATTTAAAGATGTAAAAGGAGTGCTGTAGCATAGTAGCTATAGGCAGCATAGAGTTGGATCTTGCTTGCTTCTTTTTAAATACAATTTGACAATCATTGCTTTTAATTTGGAGTTTCATTCATTTATATTTACTATGATTACTGACAAGCTTTGGTTTCAATATACTATATCTTGCTTTTTTTTTTCCTATGTGATATCCGCTTTTAAGTCACTTTTTATTCTCTTTTATTGCTTTCTTTTATATTAAGTATAGTTTTTATAATTCCATTTTATTTATTTTGATGGATTAGCAACACCTTGCTTTGGAGATTACAGCATAAATTTGTATTATAATAAGCCTATGTTTAAGTACTATTATGCCACTTCAGCATATTATTTTAAAAATACAATGGATATATTAAAGAACTTATAAAACTCAACACCCAAAAAATGGTAGAAGGCATGAACAGACATTTTTCCAAAGACAACATACTGATTGTCAACAGACAAATGAAAAGGTGCTCAACATCACTTGTGATCAGGGAAATGCAAATCAAAACTATCATGAGATATCACCTCACACTTGTCAGAATGGCTAAAATCAACAACACAAGAAACAACAGGTATTGGTGAGGATGTGGAGAAAAAGGAACCCTTGTGCATTGTTGGTAGGAATGCAAACTGGTGTAGCCATTCTGGTAAATAGTATGGAGGTTCCTCAAAAAGGTAAAAACAGAACTACCCTATGATCCAGTAATTGCACTATTGGGTATTTACTCAAAGAATGAAAAAAACACTAATTCAAAGGGATACATGCACCCCAATGTTTATAGCAGCATTATTTACAATAGCCAAGAATGGAAAAATATATATACATAGTGCAATATTATTCAGCCATAAAAAAAAAATGATACCTTGCCATTTGCAATGTTATGGGTGGAGCTAAACAGTACTATGCTAACCAAAATAAGTCAGTCAGAGAAAGACAAATACTGTATGATTTCACTCATATGTGGAATTTAAGAAACAAAACAAATGAGCAAAGAGAAAAAAATTAAAAAAGAGAGGCAAACCAAGAAACAGACTCTTAACTATTGAGAACAAACTGATGGTTATCTGAGGGAGGGTGGGTGGGGAGATGGGTTAAACAGGTGATAGGGATTAAGGAGTATACTTGTGATGAGCACTGTGTGATGTATGGAATTGTGGAATCACTATATTGTACACCTGAAATTAATATAACACTGCATATTAACTAATTGGAATAATAATAATAAAAAACATACAGTGGTATACTTTCTTTACCACTCTCTGTGCTATTGTTTACATATTTTACTTCCACATGTTATAAACCACACTCTATATACTGTTACTATTTTTGCTTTAAACAGTTATCTGTTTAATAGCCTTTAAAAAATAGGAAAAAATATAATACATTTACATACAAATTTCCCATTTCCATTGATTTTCATTTCTCTGTGATGATCTAGATTTCTATATGGCATCATTTCCCTTCTGCCTCTAGGATTTACTTTAACAGTTTTTTTAACGCATGTGTGCTAGTGATAAATGCTTTCCTCATATTTATTCCCGAGGAGTCTTTATTCCATCTTCATTATTGAAAGGTATTCCTGCTCTGTATAGAATTCTAGGTTGACGGACTTTTCTTTCAGTACTTAGAAGATGTTGCTCCACTGTCTTCTGGCTTGTTTTGTTTCTTCTGAGAGCTCTTCTGCCATTCTTATCTTTGCTTCTCTTTATGTAGTGTGTATTTTTTTTCTCAGACTGCTAATTAGATGTTCTCCTTATCACTGTCTTCCAGCAACTTGATTCTGATATGCATTGGTGTACTTCTCTTTATATATCACGTCCTTGGGTTTTGTTTTGATTCTTAGATCTGTTTTAGTTTTTAACAAATGTTAAAAATTTCAACCACTGATATATATTTTTCTTCTGTTGCTCTTTCTCCCCGTTCTTCTTCATGACCACAATTACACATACCTTAAGCTGCTTAAAGTTCTCCCAAGATCAATGATGGCATGTTTCTATACTTTTTAGCTTTTTCTCTTTTTCATTTGTAAGTAGTGGATGCTCCTACACCTACATTTCACCAATCTATTAATCTCTCACTGACATCCTTGGACTTCCAGCTCCATTTCCTCAACTCAGGGTGTCCACCAGACTCTGTCTTAGTTTCCTCCTCCTCTATTGCTAGGTACACACACTCTCCATATAGTCAACTGTTGCAATTTGGAACTCACTTCACTTGTTCACTCTGTCAAGTGTTGCTGATCTGCACTGAATAATGTTCAAATGCAGAAAAAGTTGTTTCACATTTTGTCCAGTTTCCTAGTTGTTTTTAGGAGAAGGATAAATACCTTAGCTGGAAGTAGAAGTATTATTTTAAACCCATTTAAAATACACAAATTGGTTGACAGTATATGGATAGAAAAATAGATATCATGCCTACATTAATTAATACAAAACTGGAGGACTTATATTGATATCACACCAAATAGATTTCAGAACAAAAATGTTACCTGGGATAAAGAGGGTTATTGGATTATGATGAAAAATCAATTCAATAAGATGATATAACAATCCAAATATTTATTTATTTGGGTTGGAAACAACCAAAATTTCCATCAACAGTAAATGGATAAACAAACCATGGTATGGGATATTTACTCAGCAACAAATATGAATGAACTATTGATACATGCAACAGCATGGATGGATTTCAAAATAATTATGTTGAGTGTAAAAAGCCAGGTCAATAAACCCTACACATTCTATGATCCCATTTACAGGAAATTCTAGAAATGAAAACTAATCTTTAGTGACAAAAACATACAGTGTTTGTCTGATGATGTGTGGGGGGGGGCAAAGGAGAGGGAGTGACAAAGTGGCAGTGGGGGGAGCATAACTGTTATGTTCATTAGCTTAACTCTAGTGATGATTTATGTCTGTATACAAATATCAAAACCTGGCACATTGTACAATTCGCATATGCAACCATTATTAATCACAACTCAATAAATCTGACCAAAAATTTAAAACATATATGTGAATAGCTTCAGAATGTCACACCTCTTTGTATTCCCCCATCTCAGATCCCTATCTGTAATGCTAATAATTCAGACTCATTGTGAGGAAACACTTCACTTGCTCATTCAACAAATATTTATTGGTTCCTGCAATGTACCAGTCCCCACTACAAGGTCTCTAGACTCATGAAGATTACATTTTGTTGGGAAAGAAAGACAAAAGCAAGTAAAAATAAAAATACTTGAAATGAATGACATATGCAGTACAATAATAGAGAATAACAGAGATCTATATTAGAATGATCAGGAGGAGACTTCTCTGACTCTTTACTTCTCTGAGGAGATGATATTGAAGTTGAGCTCTGATGTTTGAGGAATCATGCACACAAAGATAATGGAAAACAAAAGTCCAGGTACCAGGCTAGAAAGTATTAAGGCTTGCAAGGAGAATAAGCTAGGCTTTTTTTTTTTTTTTTTCCAAAAATGAGAGAAGGTCATTGTGACTCTAACTCTAGCAGCAACACCTACAAGATACTGATTCTATGCTAATTATTTCACTGTAATTTTGCAGACTAGGCCCTCTTCTCAGGGCCATCCTAAGTGTCTTCGGCAACCATTTATAATGTTGTCCAAAGCATACATTCCAAACTTAAGAAAAAGTCACTGTGAAAAACTAGAAAAAAAAAGGATCCCAGATCTTTGAAATATTAATAAAGCCACATATATTGGAAGAGAAAAAAATCTTGTTTTTATATCATTTTTGCTATACCTGGTGTATAATCTTAATTTAAAATGAGAACAAAGATTATTTAATTAAACCAAAGTTCCTCTGGGATTAATTCCACTCTTAAATTTCTGTAGGGCATCAGAGCCAACCCCAGAGGGGATGGTAGGAAGGAAGGAAAGAAGAAAGGAGAAGAAACATCAAGGATAGGATTAAAGGAATAAATTTACTTTGAAATACATCTTTCACAGTATTGCCCATAGTACCTTACCATTACATTTCCAAGAAGTGCTAGTAGGTGACAATGGTGCAAAAACAGCAGCCTATCTATACTCCTTATCAACAGGAAGGAAGCATCAGGAATAGTAAGGATATCAGCACTTGTGTTCCCACTAGAATAATCATATATTCTTCACTTGTGGATGTGCTCTATGAAAGATGAGGATGCTAAAACTGTTCGCCAATATTGTAAGGTACAATACAAGGATGCCAGGTGGGTGTTAACTGGTGTAAAGCAATCAATAAAGTCTAAAGGTTGCCTTCAAGGAACTGAAGTAATGATTATAAATATATGTCCCAGCTGCCAGGAAGCAGGATCTGCTAGACCAGCAGGATTGGCTTCCAGAGCAATGCAAAGATTAATAAAACTGAGAAACATTCCTGCAGAGGAATTAAACTACAAGATGAGTAATTTCTAAAAAGTTCCTAGATGTCCCTTCATTTGGTAAAACTTGATCTTAAATATTGTCCAAATCCAAAGATAGTAAACTGTGGCGAGTAGGCAATTATCGAAAGAGAAATCTCTAAAACAGCCATCTGTGTTGTCTTGCTTTGAAGTTTCTCTTAAGGACTAGTGCCATAAGATCCTCTGTTCCTGTTAGCTCAGTAGGGATAGCAGTTTGGAATTAACCAGTTAATTTGGACTGACCCATTACTCAATGGGTCAACAGGCCAATGATCCCCAATCCAGAATGGCTAAATGGAGAGCATGGGCTGGTATGATTCAAATGACTCCTACTTTAGGCAAAAGTAGAACTTCCAGCACAACACATGCCACAAAATAAAGAAGAACCAGTTGGAGTTTCCCACAGTTATTAAAATAAGCATAGATGAGGATGACAATGAGAAAGAACCATACAGAAGCCAGATAGTTCTACATCCATCATTGAATCTTGGACAAGCCACATCAAATCACACATACTTGTTTCACCTTTAAAATGAGGCCACATTTTCCTACTTTACAGTTATATTGTAAGGATTAAATAAGATAAATAATATAAAAGGACATTGTAAATTGTAAAGCCCACACAGATGTTAGCAATTGCTATGGTAATACATCCGGGATGGAACAGTGTTCTGTTTGCCATCACATTACTGTGAGGAAAGGTTCTGGTTCAAAATACATTTGGATGGCGACATAGTTTAAGTCTACCAGTACAGTGGCAGAAAAACAACAGCTGGCTGTCTCTATTAGTCTCTTTCGCTGTTTTCTTCAGTACTGATTTCTATCACAGATAATATAGCCCCTAATTATCAAACAGCATGTGGCTTAGAAGGGCTCAGTGGTTCGTGGAATAAAAAACCTTCCTGAAGACTCACCATGGTCATAAGCTCAAATGGATCCAGAGGGGCTTGTCAAGAGGCAATACATGCTTTAATAACTTTTTAATTTGCTTTTTTTTCTCAAAAGAACTGGATTCTTGTGTCTCATTGAGCAAATAAGACTTTGAAAGGAAATGTGGCCACACACACAAAAATGCTTATTAAGAGAAAAAGAAAAAAAAAGAGAGAGAGATAAACCTGTTAGGGTGAGCTATATGTGTTTAACATGGCAAGAAAACTTAGACGGAGCCCCTGGGATTGAGACCTAAAAGAGATCACACTGTGGGCAATTATGCATTTTTACAGAATTGGAAACCCTATCAAAGCTTTAGCACTATAACATTTTTGAGGCTACACAAGATATTTTGCCTTAATCAGAATTCCTGTGATATTGGGAGATATAGGTGAGAATTGATAGAAAGGCTGGGTTAGTACCCAACATAACCCAGTATCTGATATTTGCTTCTGTATATTCTTTCCAGGAAATCTGTACTGCTAAATTCCAATCTCAATGAAAGAAAGCTTAGGTGGTTTTAATCTATAACATTTCACTCGTTTAAACACATTTTGAGCACCTGATGTGCCTAAGATCCTGGGTCTTTTATGCTTTGTTCAGGGGTTACAAAGACACGAATGCTTAAGTGACATCCCACAATAAAAGCTGATTTCTAACATAATTTCTACTGTTACCTTGTCTTGGGTGTACTGCTTCTCACATATTCTGGAGAATACTATGGACTATGAACCATGTATAGGATTACCCCATAAGGATGTCATGGCCAAGCATAGCTATAGAATAAGTCAGAAAGTTACCAATCAACAAACATTCATATAAACATAACTTGCTGGAAGGAAGGTTGTCAAAGGGGAACCCATGAAAATACAGCATTGTTAAAAATCACCAGCATCTGGTTAATTATCCAAGAAAAGCCAAACCTCAAGGATACTATGAGATTAAAATCAGCATTACCCCTCTCTAGCGGTGTGCCTTGAGACAGAACAATGCTTCAAGCTTCAGTGTGTTTTTATTTAACATGGGGAGAACAACACCTTACTTAACTATGTAAACTACAATGTACATGTAAGTTATAAGTAATTTTAGTATGAGATATAAAAGGCTAAACATATAAAGGTACAAGTAAAGTGATACTCTAGTCTAATATCCGTATGGATTTGTCTGGAGTGACAAATAAAAAAAAATACCTAGATAAAGGTGACTTTAAAATAAAGATTCACTCTTTCTATGTAATAGGAGTTCTGGGGGAAGGTGGCACCTGGATTGGTTGAGTGGCTTAATAATGGTAGGCCTCTGAATGGACATTTCTGAGATTGCCTCAAAAACCCCATGAGAGTGGCGAGTTGGCTAGAGAAAATCACAGTGTCTCAGTTCTACAACTGAAGAAGTAAGGAAGGGAAAGGGACTTTCCTTATGCATGTTAATATTACCATGGAAGAAATTCTTTCCTAGCAGACTTCTCATGATCTGTTGGCCAGAAGATGGTCACACAGGTAGATACCCTAGTAATAAAGAAGGCAAGGCCAGCATGTATCTGAAATATTCAGTGTCTTTAAAATGGCCCTATCCCCAAAAAACAAAGGTGGAATATCAGCTGTTGGCGATGCTATCAAAGTTCAGAGACAGGAAGGAGGTACTCTCAAATCATCCAATTGTAGAGGCGAAGGCACAGATGGAAAGGAACCACAGAGGCAGGGTGGGGGTAGTAGTAATTTGAGTGTGTGTAATTTGAAGGGAAATAACAGAATGAGATTTTTGTTTTTTCTTTCACTTATCACTTGCTAATTCTTTTTATACATAGGAGGGTATAATTGTACCTATGGTCAGATCATGGAAGACCTTAAATTCAAGGTGAAGGAATTGAAATGATTATGTTGTAAATGTAGCATTTAAAGTTTTAAAATATGGAGAATCCTAAATACTAGGGCATAAATGTCAGTTGATTGATGCCAAGATGTATACAGCAATTAGTGACAGATTCATGACAAGACTCAAAGAAAAAAGGGGCAAGAAGGTTAGTCTGTCTTTATAACCACTATTTTCTCTGAAGGGCTAAAATTCTCTAAACTTTCTCAGTGTGCTGACATACTAGACAGGACTGAGCCGTGGGGCACACATTGTGTAAATACGCTCTCCAATGCCTTATGTTGTATTTCCCTTTCCTGTTGTTTTCTGGAAGACAGCTGGCTTCTCTGCATCCTATGGGCACCAAACTATACCTTTGGCTTCAGCACGCCATTTTGTATATTCATGAACTTTATCTCAGGAAGGACCAACAAAAGAGATACGTTGGTACAGATCTATCCAGACTACCAGAAAAATTCAAAAGATCTTGACTACACTGATGATAGAGTATAATTTTTACAATATAAATGTTGTGAGTTCAGACACCTCATTTGTCTTGGGCCCTGCTATATCTCTAGGCTCTAAAAGGCAAATAGCACATAGTAGGAAGCCAGCCAGTGAATGATAAATATATTACTAAGAGATCTATTTACTAGTTATTAGTTTCCAACTGTGATATTTTAAAGGATAGAGAACTGCACTGAACAATGACCTCAGAATGAGCCATTGTCTGGGAATTTGGAGGAATGTGTCCTTTTCCTAGCTCCAAAATGAATTCTTTGTGAACTTGGACCCACAACTTAACTTCCCTGGACCTCAAAATCCTCATCTATAAAATAAGGAGTTTTGACCAATGATTTCTGTATTAGCTTAATTTCATCAAACAGGTAAAATTTATAAGGACATAAAGAAGTCTCATAAAACTCAAGGGCAGAATTTCAGCAGGGCTTCTGAAAGCAACTAAACCAAGGGTTGGGAAACTCAGCAAATAGTCTCTTTTTTTTGAATATTTGTTTCCTTTCTCTCATATTTATTGATCTGCCCTATCTGCTTCCTGGTTCATAAGCCAGAAAGTCTGGTCACTCACAGATTCTGAACATAATAAGATGCAAGCACGTACAAAAATGGATTTATTCACTGAGCCCAAATTCAGAAAATGCTTAGGAAAGAGATTATCAACACATCTAACTTGAATTAATTATCCATATGAGTATCAGAAATGAGGGCTCAGAAGATGGATGATATATTGTGCGAAATGGCAGGTTGGACTCCACTTGTGCTCAGGTATGCACAATCACCAAGGAGGCAGGGTTTTTTTTTTTTTTTTTTCAAAGATTTTATTTATTTATTTGAGAGAGAGAGAGCACATGAGAGGGGGGAGGGTCAGAGGGAGAAGCAGACTCCCCGCTGAGCAGGGAGCCCGATGTGGGACTCGATCCCGGGACTCCAGGATCATGACCTGAGGAGGCAGGGTTGTTAAGAGCTAATACTTGAACACACTAACGTCTCCTAACCCAAGTAGCTAAAACTGCAGGATAGACTTCTTCTGTCCAACCTGTATCAGCTGTCCGTGTAATGCTGTTCTGAGCACCACAGAAAACTGAAAGGAAAAACATGTGACAATTAAGAATTTATAACCTCAAGTTATAACAGTGTAAGCACAGAGATTATTATACTCTTGATTATCAAGTAAATGAGCCATTGCATTAAATAATCCAAAATATCTGATGATACACAGATGATACATATTTGTCTTGGGGAATGCATTAATTTTTTTTTTTTTTTTTAGAAAACAGATTTAGCCTTCTAAGTGTTTGTTCAGGCTAATATTAAAATTAGTCTGCATTCCCTAAGCACATATCAATTGCTGGAACAGAGAGTGAGATCAGATGTATGCTGGGAGGCAAAAAGAAATCAGTCTGAGATTAACCAGTTCTGAATAATTCATACATGAGTAATTGAGAAATGATTGACAACTGGCAATTGACTGACAAATAACCTTTGCAGGTATTTATAAAACTTCTGTTTTAAGCACGAGATATATTTGAAATGGTGAAGTACATGGTGACATTTTCCCCATTTATCACCCATTGTATTTCTCAGGGTTTTCCAGAGAAAGAGAACTGATAGGATAGGATCTCTCTTTCTCTCTCTTTCTCACTCTCTTTTTTGTCTCTCTCTGTCTCTGTCTCCATCTGTCTGTCTGTCTGTCTCTATATATTTAAAAATAGATGTAGAGACACAGAGAGAGATTTATTATGAGAAATTGGCTCGTGTGATTATGGAGCTAGGAAGTCCCATGATCTGCCATCTATGAGATGAAGACCCAGGAAGGCCATGGTGTAATTCAGTCCAAGTTTGAAGGCCTGAGAACCAAGGGAGCCCATGGTGTAAATACCAGTCTCAGAGTAAGAAATGATGAGATGAGATGCCCCAGCTCATGTAGTGACGCATGGAAAAAGGGGGCTAATTCTTCTTTCTTCTGCCTTTTGTTCTCTTCAGGCCCTCAGTGGGTTGAAAGATGCCCACCCACACTGGAAAGGACAATCTAATTTACTGAGTTAAACGTTAATCTCATCTGGAAACACCGTCAAAGCACACCCAGAAATAATGTTTAATCTGGGCATCCCATGGTCAATCAAGTTAGCATATAAAGAAACCATCACACCTATGGTCCCGGTCTTCTAACATAAATTAAAAGAGGTTGAATAATTGGCTGGTGTGCTCAGAAGTGTAGGGCATTTGACAAACTTTAAGCCTTATATGACTTGGTTTTGTTTTATGTAGTGGAAGTATTTCAATAGGATTGTAAAGTCATTTTAGAGACTGTGAGTTTACTAGGGCTGCCATAACAAAGTAGCACAACCTGGGTGGCTTAAACAACTGAAATTTACAGTCTGGAGGCCAGACATCCTGAAATCAAGGTGTGGGCTAGGATAGTCCCTTCTGACCACCGTGAGAAAATCTGTACTGTGACTCTCTCCTTGGCTTGTCAATGGCCTTCTTCTCCTTATGTCTTCTAACATCTTCCCTTTATGTGTTTCTCTATTTCCAAATTTCCTCTTTTTATAGGGACACCAGTCATATTGGATTAGGTCCTATCCTAATGACTTCATTTTAATGTGATTGTTTATTTTTTCTTTTTAAAAGATTTTATTTATTTATTCATGAGAGACAGAGAGAGAGAGAGGCAGAGGGAGAAGAGGGACTCGATCCCAGGACCCTGGGATCATGACCTGAGCTGAAGGCAGACATTTAACTGACTGAGCCACCCAGGCACCCTATGTGATTGTTTCTTTAACAATCTCCAAATAAGATCACGTTTGGAAGTACTAGAGTTTGGGACCCCAATATATCTTGTTTGGAGGGACACAAATAAACTTAGGGGAAATTAATGAATCAAAATCAAAACAAATAATAAAGCAAAACAAATATCCACACAAAACTTATAACAGAGGAAATTAATGAATCAAAATCAAAACAAATAATAAAGCAAAACAAATATCCACACAAAGTATGTAGTCCAATGAAAAATACTACCAAATATCAACCCCATGTGCAGCACATAGGTAATGTAGGGCATATATATATATTATTATGTTTCAACTCTGCCCTCAAAGAGTTTATGTATGTGAAAAGTAAAGCAATAAGGCTTAATTTTTAAGACAAAGGAATTTTTAAAAATGGGACAGGGAAGTTCATGTATAATAGACTAATTAATATGCAGCAGTGGCTGCCAGAGTTCAAAAAAAGAGAAATACCCTGTTGATTGGGTGGTGAGGTGTTCAGATGCTTTCCAGTAGGTTACAGGCTTTGGCTATAGAAGTCTAAAATCTATAAAAAATATTATCCAGCTGTCCAGTGATTGATGCCGCTGCTATACTGACCCGTTGAGTTTGCTTGCCGATGTCCCACAAGTGCTGTGTTCTCACTTTATTTCTTTGCCTTTGCTCCTATCTTTTTAGATTAAGATGTGCTTTTCCATCTCCTCTCATCTCTTCCTCTTTCCATTTTCTTCATCTTCAAATTCAAACTCATTCTTTAAATTTAAACTTATAAAGCTCTAACTGATTTCCTCTTCACCTATTTTGTGATATGTTGCCCTACATCTATATCACCACATACACCTCCCATCAGACTAATCCAATTATTAGATGATATAATATGATACTATACTAAATAATGAATTATAAATAAGGAGTACTCAATGTTAATTGCCTTAAAGTTAAGGATATTTTACTTGTATCTCCAAAGCCTAGCATCCTATTGGGGAAATGATTCTAAAACATAATTCTTAAATATTCTGCATGGGAAACTGGAGGAGCAAAAGTCCCTTCAATTCACAGATTAAAATTCCACTTTTGATGTCTTGGGGTGGGCCTGGAATTGTCTACATATTGGCTAGATGAATCAAAGCTCTTTAGCTGCTATTGGCTTGAGAGAGCTCAAATGACCCAAACTCAAAAGTCCTGGTTACTAATCCCAAACCTATGCACATGCACAAGAATGTCTGCTCTGAGGGAAAGAGATAAACTGGTTTGTTTTGTGACAATCACTGTTTGCACTTTTCAAGAATAAAGTAAAAGAAGAGAATCTTTGAAAAATTAAAATTTCCCAATGAGAACATCATATGCCTTATCTAGAATCAGATATGTAGCTTGAAATATATTGAGCAAAGACTTCAGAAAAGGAAAATAAATTTAGCTTATTGTGATATGTTATGTGGATCTAATTCAACTCCCTTATTTCATAGATAGTGATAATAACTAACATTTAAGGGCCATTTTAAATGCCAGGGAGCATGCTGAACACTTTCAATGGATGGAGAAAATGCTCAGATTTCATAAAGCTATTTGCAAGCATATGATTATATGCAAATGCAACTTTAAGAAATATTTTCCATTTAGATAGCACTATTTCTTGTATACCTGTTAATCACATATGTAAGAGATGTAATAAACCAGTTCAAAATGTTACCTCATTTTTATATATCATGAAATTCTATCAAGAGAGTTTCCTGTGTTTTCCAAGGACCAGATGAAGTTTTCAGTAGAATAGGAAACCGAATATCAAAAAGCCTGTGGAAATGAAATATTTTTTTTTCTGATATGCAAGCTATAGCATTTGGAACTATATTATTTTTCAATATTAGCAACTATGGTTTGGAGGTAAAACAGATCAACACATTATAATTTCACTATATCACTGCTCTGATGTTTCTGTCCTATTAAATCACATAATCTATTCCTCTTTATACTTAGAATATGACACAATTAATTTCTCTAAATTGGGAGTTTTATGACTAGAGTATTTTAATGGTGAGACTGTAAAGAAAAGGGGATATTTACAATTTAGCAGACTTGGTAATCTCAGTAAAGATAACCAAAAAGTACCAAAGAAAATCAGATATGTTTCCAATGCAGATTTTTTTAAACAAACTAACTTGACCCATTCTAAGGTATACACTGATAAAGATAAACTGAGGGACCAAGTCATCAGTAATTGATTGAATCTACAGTTATTCACCCATTCTGTCATCATCAGTTTAGACTACTTAATTTGGGCAGGAAAGTGTCCTGAATTATTTCACATAGTATAGACAGCCAAAGAGTAAAAAATATCTGCTGAATGCTTATTTAAGGAAAATATTTCCTTAGAAACAAAAAAAATATCTGTCTTTAGAATTCTAAATATATTAATATTATAGATGTTGCAGTGGTAAGGATAGGTTTTCCTTGATTTCAAATTATATAGTCAGACATTGTGAATTATTATAAAATAATTTTCTAATATTTTCCCCTTTCATAACTAGTTTAGGTATTAAATCAGAGCATACTAACACTCTCAATTCAACACCCAGTTCAACTTACCCTTAGAAAACATAGTGAACTTGAGTACCAAGTAAAGCCATCATTTGAATATTGAGCCATCAGGATATTGATAGATTCATTATTTAGATCTCTTGACAGTGTGGAGTTATTATTGTATATGAATTGAGAGCATTTCCTGGCCATGACATACAAGAAAACAACAACCAAAATGAGCTGAAGTGCTAACGGTAGCCCAGATACAGGTAAGGCCAAAGCTCACATGATTCCTGAAAAAGTATGTCATCATTAAAGGCAAGAGCATCATGGCTCAAGCACTTACACTTGGGTAAGTGACTTCACCTCTCTTGTTTTCTTGCCTGCAAAATGAGGAAATTCAAATGAATAAAACCAGATTGTCTCATAATTTGAGGAAATCCCTGAGAACAGTCAACCCAACTTGCAGCTAATATAGATCGACTGTGGATAACCATCATGGCTCAAGTTAAAGATAACCTATTACTTGGTTAACTGTCTTGTTTCATGAAGAGACAGTTCTAATAGGTATTAATAACACATTTGAACAAAGCACTGTAATTTATTTTTTTAAAAAGATTTTATTTATTTATTTGACAGAGAGAGACACAGCGAGAGAGGGAACACAAGCAGGGGGAGTGGGAAAGGGAGAAGTAGGCTTCCAGCTGAGCAGGGAGCCTGATGCGGGGCTCCATCCTAGGACCCTGGGATCATGACCTGAGCCGAAGGCAGATGTTTAATGACTGAGCCACCCAGGTGCCCCAAAACATTGCAATTTAAAAGATGCTTTCATCTATATTACTTTTGATATTCATCATTTGGATGGATAATCATTTGATATATTTTAATATAGACAGCCTTTCAAATATAGGCTTGACAATCCAAGTGTCCATCCATAGATGAATGGATAAAGACACACACACACACACACACACACACACACACACACTGTGGTATATTACTCAGCCATAAAAAGAATGAAATGTTGCCATTTGCAACAACATAGATAGATTTACAAGTTATAATGCCAAGTGAAATAAGTCAGAGAAAGACAAATACCATATGATTTCACTCATATGTGGAATTTAGGAAACAAAACAAATGAACAAATTAAAAAGAGACAAAAAAAGAGACTCTTAGCTATAGAAAACAAACTGGTGATTATCACAGGAGAGGTGGATGGGGGATGGGTGAAATAGATGAAGAGGATTAAGATTACACTTATCATGATGAGCACTGAGTAACATATAGAATTGTTGAATCACTATATTGTACACCTGAAACTAACCTAACATTGTACATTAATTATACTGGAATTAACTAATTAATTTTTTAAAATATGGGCTTGATTCACTGGAGGATCTCTTTAAGGAGCCATTTCCCTGCAACATGTAGATAATTGTTAATATGCTTACAAGTATTATTTAATGGAGAGATTGTGGTGGGGAAAGGAATTAGAAGGGAAATAATCTTAAGTGTAATTTAGAAAAAGCCACGGTTAATTATAAATACACAAGAAATTAAGAAGACCCCATTCTGAATGAGATGTTTAAGAAAACATAAGGTAACATTGTAAGAGTAATGGTTTCACTTAGTCTAGGAAAACTTCATGGCATGGATTAATATTTTGGGGTATTTGAAATAGAAAATATCCTATGCAGTGGCCTGTCATTTTTATGAACTTTGCAATCTATCGTTAGACTTCAAAAAAAATTTGTCAGACATAGGGAACAAACTGAAAGAATCTTTCAGGTGTGATGAAGCTGGAAGGCTGCTGCCATCTTGCTTCTACCTGTTGCCATATACACAAGAGAGAAAACTCCATGATTTTCATGGATGACACCTCAACTTGGCAATCTTTTTACTTCCCGGAAGGTAGTCCAAACAAATGTCATCCTCAGGGCGCCTGGGTGGCTCAGTTGGTTGAGCGACTGCCTTTGGCTCAGGTCATGATCCTGGAGTCCCTGGATCGAGTCCCGCATTGGGCTCCCTGCTCGGCAGGGAGTCTGCTTCTCCCTCTGACCCTAATCCCTCTCATGTTCTCTCTCTCATTCTCTCTCTCTCAAATAAATAAAATCTTAAAAAAAAAAAAAAAAAAAACAAATGTAATCCTCACCCATTTACTCCACAAATACAGATGCAACACCTTTTAGGAGACAATTCTGTCACAGACAGGTAGCCACCCACCAAAATTTATGCTACTCCTCCACAGACTAGAGTAAAGTCTGGAAACTGGCTGTCCAGGCAGAAAGCACATTTCCCAGCCTCTCTTGCATTTAAATGGAGTCAGATGAGTATTTCTTGCCAATGGAATGCGAGTGAAAGTGGCATTTATCACTTACAACATGGTTAAAACATTAAAACCCTCTTTTTCCCCCTTTATTTTGCTTGAGTACAGTAGACCCTGGAACAGTAGAGAATAAGAAAGTCCCAGGATAGAAAAATCTGAGTCCCTAAATCTTTAGATGGAGTAAAGCCATATTCTGAGTAGAAACACCTGCATCTGAACTGTTATTCAAGCAAGAAATAAGCCTCAATTGTGTTGTGTCAAGAAATTTTGAATGTTTGTCACATCAGCTTGTATTACTCTAATTAATATAGGAAGGCCCTGATGAATAAGACAGATAAAAGCTGAATTGAGCAAGAATGGGGAAAAAAGTTCTAGGTTATGTCGTAGATTTCTTACTCAATATTGGTCATCATTTCTTAGGATGAGTTTCCCAGTATTCAGGTCATTCCATATTATATTTTATTTTTTTAAAAAAAATGTCAAATCAGCAAATTTTTAAAGTTTAACCTCCTTTTTTGAAGCTTTAAAGGTGAAAATAATTAAACATGTTCCATTATTTAATTTGTCTTGCTCAGGTCCTATTGAAATTTCACATGCATAAAAGCACCAGAAAAGAACATGAATTCACACTTGTCTCCCTTTCATTATTTCATCCAGAAAGCATTTGTACCATGAACTATTCCACTAACTTTGGATTCTTTCCCAGGTTTGCTCTCCTACTGTTATAATATTGATTACTAGAACACTCTCCTAATACACTCATTATCAGAGAAGCGCAAAAGATTCTGAAAACAACCCTTAATTGTGTGAGCATTTAAGGTTAATTTGGTCTTCATTACTCCATTTTAAATTAGGCTTCATTTTCATACTAAAATTATTCATACCTTGATTTTATAACATAACTCCTTCACCCCCTTAAAGGAAAAAATGTATTTTATTTTTTAATTTTTTAAACGTATGATCTATCAAGAGATCACAAAAGTACAGCAAATGCTATTTAACATCTTATTGGCCATCTGTCATTCTGTGAATAGTAGTCAATAATGATTTGTCAAACAATTAACAAAGTTAATAGATAGTCACAGAGTAACCTAATCTGCCTGCCACCAGTAGTCACTAGTTGGGAATTAATGTACTGAAACTATTCAGCATCACACCTGATACCCAACCAGATGGAGAGCAAACATGACATAACAGATGATGATTAATGATAAGGATAATATAATTCACTAATAACATTTTAGGTCCTGGAAATCCTTTCTCTTCTCTCTCCTCGAAGTTTGTAAACATGTAACATACAGGAGAGACTAGACAGAATGGTACACACTCCTAGCAGTTTTTGCAAAAACATGTACATTAATATAAAAGATGGAACTGAGGTCTAAATTATTTAATTATCAATTCTCCACTTGAATTGTCCCATGATAGGAAAAATTAGAATGTATATTACTAAAAATTAAAATATTAACATTTATCTAAGTCATGAGAGGGCCCAGAATTCATGTTGATCAAACTAAGACTTTTTACAAAAGAAAACAATCAAAAGGGTAAATTCTGAGAATGGGAGAAGAAAGAATAAAATGAAAGAACTAGTCCCTGGTCAAGCCAGCTATTTCATCTATATCATAGAATCAGAGTTCAAAAATATTTTCCAGATTATCTAATCCAAATAATTCCCACTAAAATAATTTCTCTAATAGCACCTTTGAGATACATGTATATGTGCGTGTGAGTATATATAGATGGGGAGTGGGAAGGAGGAAGAGGGAGGGAGAGCAGACAATATTGCTGATTATTCAGAGACATGGGCTTTCAATCAGGCTACCTCAGTTCAAATCCAAGTTCTGCCATCTTTGCTATGACCTTGGGCCAATTATGTGTTCTCTTCACCTTCCATAATAAAAAGATTAATTTAGTTAATACATGTAAGTGTTAAGAAGGTTACCAGGCATATGAAAAGTACTCAGTGTATACTGTTATTATCCAAACTCTTCTTGAACATTTGCAATGTCTGAGAGAACTTCATTTCTGCACAAGACAGATTACTCATGAATGAAAATTCTCAGTTGTTAGACACCTCTGTCTCATGTTGTGTTTAATATTTTATCCTGTTAATTGATACATGTTTACTCATGTTCTATCCTTTAGTAAGCAGTTCACAGCGAGATCCCCAAACCAGCCGCCTTAGTATCACCTGGAGACTTGTTAAGATATAAATTCTCAGGTCCCACCCCAAATGACTATTATCAGTCAGGGTTCAACCAGAGAAGCATGTGTACATTTGTATGTATATATACATATACATATATTTATATTTATTTATATATTACATATACTATAGAGAGAGATAAATTTATTATAAGAAGTTGGTTTACACAATTGTAGGGGTTGGCTAGGCAAGTCCGACATCCTTAGGCAGGTAGCTGGGAAAGGAAGATCACACATGGGCTGGTAACCCATGGGCATGGGCTGAAGTTGTCCACAGTGGGAGTCTCATTCTCTGTGTCTCTCTCTGTGTCCTTGTCTTTCCCTTTCTTTTCCTAGCTCTCTCTCCATCTCAGGTCTAAATGCTCTTTTGAGGGCGCCTGGGTGGCTCAGTTGGTTAAGCGACTGCCTTCGGCTCAGGTCATGATCCTGGAGTCCTGGGATCGAGTCCCGCATCGGGCTCCCTGCTCAGCAGGGAGTCTGCTTCTCCCTCTGACCCTCCTCCCTCTCATGCTCTCTGTCTCTCATTCTCTCTCTCTCAAATAAATAAATAAAATCTTAAAAAAAAAAAATAAATAAATGCTCTTTTGAGGCCTTCCAGCTGTGTATAGGTCAGGCCCACCCCAAAACAATCTCCCTAATTTAGTCATCTAATTAGGGTTTTAATTATATCTGCAAAGCCCCTTCACAGTAGCACCTGGATTAGTGTTTGACTGAGTCACTGGGTAAGGTGTTTGTGTTTGGTACAAGTAAGCTGCGGCTCCCATTCCTTCCTCCCACTCTTCCATGCTATCTCTTGTAGCCCACCCTAACCAGAAACATACACGAAAGGGATTCTGGGGGAGGCAGTTTAGCACAGTCAAGCTGACACCCAAAGCCTAATGATTCAGAAACTCTGGGGGTGGAACCTAGCAGACTTAAGCCCTCCAGGTGATCCTGATACAGGATGAAATTTTAGAACTTGCTCTAGAACAACATAGCAATGTTCCATTCTTATTTTCTATGACAACCATTAAATTATTTGAGCATAGTTAGTATATGTTCTTAAAATATGTGCTTTGACATCCTGTATGAATGTAAAACCCTCCTGAGGTAGTCAACAAGTACAACATTTTGTCATATTGTTTCAAAAGCACAGGTTTTTAAAAAATATACTGTTTTTCACATATGCTCTCTGATTCACTCTGTACTTCCTACATATTACCTATAGTATTTTAAATTTGGTTAAAATATGTGTTTCTAAGAATTCATGGTAATGTGACTTTATTATTTTTACATAATAAATACATTATTTGAATTAAATTTCACACATTGTATAATCTATGTTCCTATAATCATATATCCAGAAATGTCAGTCTCAAAAACAAAAATACATCAGTATCTCCATTCAAATATGTGGCAATGGTTATGTGTGCCCTATTATGTGCTAGCATATGGAGGTAGGGCTTTATATTTGAAATGAGAATCATAGAGTCTGTTGAAAAAAAGGAGTAGCCTATAACCTGATCTATTAACAACACTATCCTTATTTTTGAGATAGATACATTAGGCTGAATTAGTCTGATGCTTTTTAAGCATTAAATTCATATAATTAATGATCCCTGTTTTATTTCTATGTTTGCCAAATACTTTTCTGGTTATAATTTTGTCATCTTTTACAGCATTGCCTATGGGGAAAATGTATTATACCTACTGATGTAAGACTGTGGTACACTCGATAGTTATATATCTTACTGGCATTTAACAATTCTCATAAAGTGATAAAGGAGGAGCATCTGACTTTACTAAAAATCGTAGAAGTAGGAAATGAACTCAGATCTATGGAGAGATTATCAGTACATTATTTGTAAAAATCAATGGAAAACATTCACGTGCAAATACTTGCCCTTGTGCACCCCAAATTTGGGCACTTTGGCATTGTTTTTGATGTTAAAAATGAGACAAACCCTAATATCTATCAAAACATAAGTGATTTATACAACAATAATCCATAGTATGGAATATTATCTTTCAGCTAAAAAGAACGAGATAGATTCACAAAAGATCTCTAAAACATATTTTTACATATGAATTAAGATATTTTGGAAAACAGTTCATTCTATATCAAGGTATGTCAAACCACTTCTTAAAGGGCCAGGTAGTAAATATTTAAGACTTTGCAGAACAAGAGACAAAATTGAGGTTTTCATGTGGATAATTATTTAAAATGTAACAATTAAAAAATGTAAAACCACCCTTAGCTCACAGGCTATAAACAAACAGATGGCTGACAAGATTTGACCCAGAGGATTTAGTTGTCTGATCCCTATTCTACATGATCCTATTTCTGTATCTTCATAAATGACACAGAAATGTCTATGTATAGGTCTGGAAAAATACAGACCAAATTGATAGTATATGTACCGGGGGCAGAAATGATATTGGGATGGGAATGTGGTAGTCGAGTAGATATTGCTTTGTCTATATTACTTGAAATATTCACATGGATTTTACACAAACACACACACACACAGATCAACATTCAACATTCTTGGGAGATGACAGAAACAAGAACACTCTAAGTAGAAAGCTGCCTGGCTACTGCACCAATCCCAGGGAAATTTAGAGCATTAAACTCAACTTTTCAGCTTTTCCTTGAATATGGGACTCCTATAGCAACAAAGAGCAGAGGGGAAACGCTGTGAAGATTCATTTTCCTCTTTCATTACCTACTCTGATTTAATAGCAGCAAGGGGGAAAGCAACAAGTCAAGAATTGACGAAATCTCTTTTGAGGGCAAAGACTCAACTTCACCCCTGAACATGTAACAAAATTCCTTCTCTCTCAAGATATCCCTGTTTCTCTGGAATGTAACTCCCTTTCAAAATCCTTTCCAGACTTTTACTCAGGATGGAGCTAACTAGACTATATGCAGCGGTGTTTCTAATTACTGTTTGTTTCATATGCATGATGTTATCTTCAATATATTTCTATGCTCATGAGTTAGCATCTGCACTGTGCAGCTTTAACTTAGATTTAACTCAGCTTGGTCAGATTTCTGCTATAATCTCAGTCTTTTTCACTTTTGTGATTAAAAAGATGCAAACTATTTGACAGTTTTGGTTGTCTTCTTATTGTGTTTTCCAATTCTCCGTAAGTTTCTTTTGGCCTATAGATTTTCTCTGGAATTAACAAACTTGATTTCTCTTATTTCCAGAAGCTAACCATAATGACTTCTCCTTCTCTTAGGCAGATTTTTCCATTGTCTTTCCATTCTAAACAGGATTTCACACTTAACATTACAAAAGTTATCTCTCCTATGAAATGAGCTATGAAGTTAAGAGATGGTTATTTCATGGTTCTTCCAAGGTGTCAACATACAACATGGTGCAGATCCTCCAGAGCATGTCTTCAAGGGCTTTTGTTCTTGTCATCTGTGGTTCTCTTGAAGAAATTTCAAGAGAATTTGTCTGGGGTTAATCCTAATAAGCAGGGCTTATCTTTACCCCACTCAACTTAGGTTATACTCTAGTTCTTTTCCACATTCCATCAGGATCTCTATTATGCAATCTTATCTCAAACTCATATATATATATATATATATATATATATATATCTCCTCAAACTCCAGTATTTAAAAACAAAAGAATGAAACATACATGAAGCAACAGATTTTTTTCCTAGCACTCTCTATTAAAATTATCAATCCCTACAATGATTTCAGAGACACTATGATAGGTTCCTGGAATCATATGAAAAAGAGGTTAAAAACCTCTAGATTATAACTTGTGTGAGCAAAAGAGTTTCAAAAAACCCCTTCTGGATCAGAGCTTCTCAAACTACCTGTGCTGAAGAATCAGGATGCTGAAAAACAGTATCTATGAGACTGCCATGTCCCAGCATGTCTCATGGGTGAACAAGACAGCCCTTTATTTACCATCTTTTCAAGGATGTTTGTATAGTAAATAGCCTTGTTGGATAAAGATAGAGTCTCCTTTTGGAATAAAGCACAAGTTTGCTTACAATCTGGACTACAGAAATAGCATCTCCCTTTGGAACAAAGGAGAGGTGTCCTTATTGTTCATTATAAAAGATTTAGGTTCACTAAATTCAGAATTCCTGTAAAGCATGTGCAAGTGTAATCTGACACTCTTCATATCATCTGGCAAGAACTGAATCAATGAAACAATACAAAAAAATGCTACTGCTCTGGCTACTCTTATTGTTTGCTACAAGTAATGAACTGTCTTAGTGTCTGAGCCCAGTCTTTTGTCTTCTTACCAGATCCATGAAATTATGGAAGGCTAACCTGTTAAATGGCATACAGACACAGAGTAAAATCCCCATCCCCTCACAATTCTTAACACAATATTGTTTTCCATTTAAAATTTTCTATTTGGTCACATACTGGTGTATTTGTAAAATATAAGGCTGTGGTAGGTAGCTTCTAAGATAATTCCCAATGATCCCTGACTCTTGTGTCATCTTCCCAAAGGGTGGGCCAGGTATTGTGATTTTTTTCTAATGACTGGAACATAGTAAAGGGATAGGATGTGACTTCCAAGATTATGTTACAAACAGATTCTGGCTTCCATCCTGAATACCATTTTCTTTCTCTCTTGCTTGTTCAGTGCAATGAAACCCAGATGCCATTATATGATTTTCCTTATAGAGAGATACACATGGCAAGGAACTGATGATAACCTCTATAATACAGCCAGTGATGAACTGAAGTCCTCAGTCCAGTGACCTACTAGGAACTGAATCTTGCTTAAAATCATGTGAGTGAGAATGGAAGCAGAGCTCCTCTAGTTGAGCCTTCAGATGAGACTGGAGCCCTGACTGAAATTTTGATTGCAACCTGGTGAAAGACTCTGAAACAGAAGACCTAGCTCACCAATTCCCAGATTCTTGATTTGTAGGAACTGATAATAAATATGTGCAGTTTTAGTCTGGTACGTTTCGGAGATAATCTATTAAGCAGCTACACATTTCAAGGGGTAGCATCAGTTCATGGAGCACCCTTGCCCTCCTCTAGATAATAAGCTCTGTGAGGGAAGGAATCTAATCTGTCTTACTCATAAATGTATCCCCACATACTATATGGTAGATGAAGGTACTAAAAATTATTTTTGAAAAGATTAATCAAACACTGGCCAAATTCAATTATGGTGAGCATGTCTGATAGTGAGATATAAACTGAGGATTAAGAAGTATGAGGGAAGGTGAAAGTCATGTGGGACAACTATAGTATAATTAAGACGATAGTAGGTGACACATTAATGGATGGAAGAGGAGTCTGTAAGAAATTGTTTAAGGAGTAATGTATGAGATATATTCTTTTTTTAAAAAAGATTTTATTTACTTATTTGACAGAGAGAGAGAGACAGCGAGAGAGGGAACATAAGCAGGGGGAGTGGGAGAGGGAGAAGCAGGCTTCCCACAGAGCAGGGAGGCTGATGCGGGGCTCAAGCCCAGGACCCCAGGATCGTGACCTGAGCAGAAGGCAGACGCTTAACCACTGAGCCACTCAGGTGCCCCAAGATATATTCCTGATGCACACATAAGCATAAATGAACCTAAATACACATATAAGAGATTTGGCTCAGATACTTGTATATTTAAACAAATCCCTTGTCCTTCTCCTTAATTTTCTATCATTTTTAACTTCCATTTATATATATAGCTTCCAGAGATTACCATTTTGGCTACCATTTTGGTAACAAATCAGTGCTTAAAAACAACTAGAGTTTCAGATTGTTGCTATTGATTGTGTGACTGAGGTTATTTAAACTGTGTAGCCCACAGTGACTGCAACTGTGAAAAGATCACTCAGTTAAATGGTCTCTAATGTCCATTAGAGTAAAAATTCTAAGAATCCCTGATCCTCCTACAAAAATTAAAATAAGTCAGCACATACTGACTTGAAAAAAAACATTTTACAAAACTTTTTAAAAAGCAGGTCTAATTCTAATTTAAGGCAATCCCACAAATTTAATAAACTGGTGTTTTAAAAAATATATCTAAAATACTCAAATTAGTTCTTAGGGGTGCCAGGGTGGCTCAGTCGGTTACGTGTCTGCCTTCTACTCAGGTCATGATCCTGGGATCCTGGGATCTAACCTGCTTCAGGTTGGGATTCCCTCCTCAGCAGGGTGTCTGCTTCTCCCTCTCCCTCTGCGTCTTACCCCCCCACTCATGGGCACACTCTCTCTGTCTAATAAATAAATAAAATCTTTAAAAAATAAAATACTAAAATTAGTTCTCAAGGCTAGAGGAATTAGTTTCAAAGGAAAAGTAATTATTCAGGATCACTGCAATTTCACTAATTTCACAGAGTCACAAGGAAGAGCTCACTAAACTTGATGACTTCCTTAAAAATATTATCATTTAAAAATTTTAATTCATAACTTATTTAGTTTTAATTTTATGTCTTTCGAGGGGTTTTGTGTTTACTTTGGATTGATTTCAGCTGACAGGGTCTGTCATTTTAGCTTCTAGTTTCTTTATTGCCTGATATCTATTCAAGTGAATCTATGACTTGTAAATAGTAAATCAACTAAGAAATTCCATTATTTATTGGTATATTTATAAAGAAATGCATATTTTTGTGCTAATAAAATTATACATTATTTCCAATTTTCTCTAATGGATTTTCTTATTTTATATATTCAAGTTTTCCCCAGTGGATTTCCTTAATGTAAGATACAATGATATACTTGCTCAAGCTGAAAGTGTTAAAAAAATTATGAAGAAAGATAGATAACTTGCTACCTAGGGAAGCAAATCTATTTAGGTAAAAGGCTTAAAAACTGCCTGAAATGGACTATCACATTCTAATTCAATAAGAAAAAAGATAGAATATTTATGCTTTAAGAAGTATATTGCTGGGGCGCCTGGGTGACTCAGTCGTTAAGCGTCTGCCTTCGGCTCAGGTCATGATCCCGGGGTCCTGGGGTCGAGCCCCGCATCAGGCTCCCCACTCAGCGGAGAGCCTGCTTCTCCCTCTCCCACTCCCCCTGCTTGTGTTCCCTCTCTCTCTGTGTCTCTGTCAAAAAAGTAAATAAAATCTTTAAAAAAAAAAAAAAAAAAAAAAGAAGTATATTGCTGATTGTCAAGAAATATTTCAAATTACCAGTGAACCAAAATTTATAAAAGAAGACAACTGTAATTTTTTATGAAATATAATTCACAACAGAAAAGAAAAATAACAAATTTAAGAGTCTATAGAAAAATTTCATTAGTAGAAGCTTTTAAATTTTCAGGGTTTAATAAATCATAGAATGAAAAGTGCTGATTTAGTAGTGATAAAGGCACTAAAGTTGTAAATTAAAGAAGTTTCTATGGCTTTTACTTTTTTTAAAACACAGTTTCTTTGCTGCTATAAAGTAAATAAACATTGAAAGTATTTATATGCATAAAATGGCAGATTTTGATTCTATCCACAAAATTCGTTGATACGTTGGTTAGAATTTATAGAAGGTGCCTTCACTGGGTCCCTTTACTTTTATGGCAATGCAGTTATTTCTTAGGTTCTACAAAAACACATTCTCTTACTAGGATATAATTGGACAAACTGAATTTGTAAATGTGAACACAACCAGAAATGTCACATTTTAATATAAAACTCAGCTAATCTGCTGTGACAAGCTCACCATTAAAGGACCCGGTTGTACTTCAAATGTGGAAACAATGCTTAAAAAGCCTCTCATGAAACTCTGAGGCATTAAGTATTACCTCCTGGCCAATCAGGGTCATTGGCAAATTTGGAAGGCCTTGGCAGAAAGGGGGAAAATCCTCTTATAAATACTGAAGACAAAAATTGGTGGAGAGAGATGGTTTTCTGTTCTCAGAGAAGTTGACTTTATAAAACTTTATAAAGGGAAAAGAAAGAGAAAGACTCTTATGATACTCAGACTCACCATAAGGATATTCTATAGTGCTTTAGATTTATTGATCATAGAATAAGGGGGCTTTTGTGTGTTAACACTTTTTGCACCTATATAGATAAAATTGGCCACAATGGATAAAGCATACACCACATGATGACATAAACTCATAGATCATGTAAAATAGCTACTGAGATTATTTTGGAAATTACTCCCAAATGTGGGGAAGTTATTCAAAGGAATAATACCATTATACTTGTTAAAATACATGTTTTATTTTCAAAATCAGGTATGAAAATGTAATATAATGAATGCTTTAAAAAGTTCTTACAATAATATAAAGGAGACAGCATAGAAAAAAAAGCAGAAGAAATAAATCTATAGAAAAATATTATACTAGCATAGAGTTCCTTTCAAAGCTTGGATTTTAAGGTTTCCAGATGGTTGAAGAGCAAATTCTGTAGTGGTTAAAGAGTAAAAGTCTCATAATATTAAAAAAAAAAAATTAAATGCCATCCTGTGGATGGGCTGGCTTGTGTGAAAAGAATTTGAAATGAAAAGAAGACAGTGAAAAATAAATTTTCTTAATTATATTACAGTTTAAGATACCACATATGGTCAAAACTTCAGTTTTTAGAGACTGTGTTAGTTCCTTAGATATTGTGAAAGTAGGGATTTCTTTTATTTATTAAACTATAAAATGGTCATAATATTATTGACCCAGTGTTGAAATGCATTAATAAGAATAGTACAGTTTATTACCCTAAAATTCAGCAGTAAAACTGTGATATATCTGTTCAACATGCCATAGACAATTAGAAAATTGTATTGAAACTGATTTCTCTATTCCTGACCTTCTTGCACTTTATTTCAGTCTTCAGAACAGAAATGCACACTTACTGGGGTGCCTGGGTGGCTCAGTTGGTTAAGCGTCTCTTGGTTTAGGCTCAGGTCTCGATCTCAGGGTCCTGAGATCGAGCTGCATGTGGGGCTCTGTGCTCAGCAGTAGGTCTGCTTGAGATTCTCTCCCTCTCTCTCTCCCTCTGCCCCTCTCTCTCTCAAATAAATAAATAAATCATTTTAAAAAAAGAATAAAATGCACACTTACAAAATCTTTATTTTTATTTCTCTATGATATTTAGATTAAGGCTTCCAAATCTTTCAAAAATAAGAGTAGCTTTCAAAGATAAGCTTATTAATACACAGAATACAAAAAGTGTTTCCTGAGCTCCAGTGATTCCACCAGACCTGAAATGGATTCATTGCTTGACATAAAAGAAAAATGGCCAATTCTGCCTCGGGGGAACTCAAAATCTTGCTAAGTCTTAATGTACACATATAAAACAATACAACACATAATTGAGCATTATTAACCTCATACTGAAAAGAGCATTTTGATTATATTTTGTGATACACTTCATAAATCACTCAGTAAAAAAACAAGAAAAAATATAATTGTGAATTTCAGGATTAGAATTATTAAATAGAACAATAGTCATTCACCTCCACAAAACACTGTTTTATGAAGCCATCAAAACTGACAGTATCAGCAGTAGACTCTATGACTGCAATGTGTTTTGAGATATTTGAATGAAATGCATTAAATCACCATCACGAATGAGCATAATTACTATTTGTCTTTTTTAAAAGTCTAGGAGCAAATATGTGAGGGTCTAAAATGAAAAAAGAATTGTAATGAACTACAGTGACCATTGAATATATCACATCTCTCTCTACTTGTCTCCTCTCTATGTTCAAACTAGGAATCGATATGAAGTTGAGTGGGCTAGTATTTACATGAAGGATGATAGTCAATTTTTAAAAATCTTAATGTCTTACCACAGCAGTTTCTAAAACTGTATTTCATAAACTAATAAAATAATATTTTTTATTATTATGTTATGAAGGGGGGGAAATCGGAGGGGGAGATGAACCATAAAATAATATTTTTAAATGGGTCTTCCACAGACTGAATGTTGTGTCCTCTCAAAATGCATACATTGAAACTAAATTCCCATGTGATAGTATTTGCAAGTGGGGCCTTTGGGAGGTGATTAGGTCATGAGAGTGGAGCCCTTATGAATGAGATTAAAGCCTTTATTAAAAAGGCTCCAAAGGACTCCCTCACCCCTTCCTAATGTGAGGACAAGGCAAGAGAATGGACTTTGAGCTAGGAAGCAGGCCCTCACTAGACATCAAATCTGCTTGTAACTTGATCTTGGACACCCCAGTCTCTAGAACTGTGAGAAGTAAATGTTGTTTATAAGCCACTCAGTCTATGGTATTCTCTTATAGCAGCCAGAACTGACTAAGACAGGGCTGTTGTCATAGTTTTGCTCATTAAAAAAATCATCAAGTAAAAACATAATCTGAAAATTGAAGGCACTTCTTTAAATTAAACAAATTTAACTCTATGGGAAAACTTTCACTGAAGGGTCCTTATTTTTCTTTTTGCCACAAACCTGACTCCACTGGGGCTGGATTTAAGGGATTCTACTGCTTAAGAGCTCTTTCTCCTTTAATCCATCTTATCTTCCTTCTTGATGAAGACCAGGCTTTTCACTCCCTGATTTATGATGCACAGTTAACCAGGGATTTATGAATATTAGGCAATGTGAAAATGCACGTGGGCTTTAAAATCAGCACCACCAAAGGGCACAACTCTAGGAATCACCTTCGTATTGTGTTCTATGTGAATGCTTCCCCAACTCCGAGAGCACAGAGAGTATACAATGTCAACAATTGTTTTGAATCTGAGCAACACTTAACCCGCCCCCCTTGAAATGTAGGGCACACTGGAATGTGGACAAAAATCACCTAATTGGTAGATTTGGATTATTAAAAAATAATACATTTCCCTAAAGACAACAGAAATCTTTATATTGCCTCCTCCACCCCCCCTTTTTAAGAACACTGGGACAAAAGTTGATGGAGAAGCAAAAGAAAAACAGCTGGGAAGAAATTATAGAAGATATAGTTGACCTTTGAACAACACAAGTTTGAACTGCATGGGTCCACTTATACATGGATTTTTTTCAAAAAATACAGTACTGTAAATGTACTTTCTCTTCCTTTTGATTTCTCAGTAACATTTTCTTTAAAAAATTTCTTTTCCCTGGCTTATTTTATTGTAAGAATATAGTATGTATACAGAGAACATACAAAATATGTGTTATTTATGTTATTAGTAAGGCTTCCAGCAATAGGCTACTAGTAATTAAGTTCTGGGGAAGCCAAAAGTTATACACAGGAAGGGGTGTTGGTGCTTCTAACCCCCTGTTATTCAAGGGTCAACTGTATTTTGCAAATGCAATATTGAGATGTTTCTATTATAGAATTCTTTGTATCAGTCAATGAAAGGAACATATTCTGTGCTCATGATGTACTCCCAGGTGTCACTAAATCAGGGGAATCTCAAAGATTCTGTGAACCTGAAAAGGTTTTATCACGTCAGTGTTATCCCAGTGGTCTAAAAACTGATGACAGTTTGTAGAAATTATCTA
Organism: Halichoerus grypus; assembly: GCF_964656455.1. NCBI lineage: Eukaryota > Metazoa > Chordata > Mammalia > Carnivora > Phocidae > Halichoerus > Halichoerus grypus. The sequence goes on from NC_135712.1 coordinate 174,127,549, forward strand.
GGAATACCATGACCACTGTTTACATATTTAGCCAGGTAAGCATTGTAACATGTCATTAAATTATTAAAAGAGATGGGTCTTTATGGCATTAGTAACGGTCTGAAGTAGAATTGCTAAAAGTCTTATATCTAAAACCAAATGGTTTACATAATCTGAAACCCTAATCTTAGAGTTTATATGTGTGAATATATCTATTTCAGAAAACCTAGGTTGCTTAGTAGACTCTCCTGCAACATTCTAAGAAGTTCTAATTGGAAGTTACTATTGGATAACACTCAGTTATAAAAATGATTTAAATACTTAACTGAATTTTAAGTAGAACACCAGGAGAGAAAAAGATTTAAGCAAATGGTTTCTTTTTGTCAAAAATACATAAACCCTTTGAAATAGTACCAAACAGACTCTTTAAAACATAAATCCCTGAATGCAGTGATGAACTGTAAGTGTGACTGGTTTTGGCATAAAATTGAAAAAGGACAATGTACATTAGCTATTAAATGAATACAATTTTTCCTTCATGTAATAACAAAGCTATCACCCACTCTACCTAAACACCTTTCAACATTAAACTTTACCTGACATTGGAAAGGATATCTTTTGGGATATTTTGTGGACAGGCAAGTTTCAATGCTTATGTATAGGGCAAATATACACCTTGAATTTGTGGATGCTTTGAATGAAGGCAAAAGCCATCACTGAGGTATAAACAATTTGTAGAACCTCATAAAATATTTAATCTTGTTTTCTTTTTCAGAATTAGAGGATTAAAAAGTAGATTCTGCAAATATCACTGCAGTCTTATGTAGAGAATTATCCAGAAACAATATTTTTAACATGTAGTTTAAGTAATCTACCCCAAGGATGTCCTTGGTCACTTCATTTCATTTCCACTTTCAACATTAAGGTATTTTTTGTAGAATTTGTCTGATGTGATGAAAATGCATTGCTAGCTCAACTGAAGCTGAGAAGTCTCAAAAATGTTCATGAATAAATGTCCAACTTCTTGATCAGAAATAGTGTCCTACCGAAAAGACTAGCATGTGGCATTAAGGCCATAATTTCTCTGTGAGAGAAAAGAAATAAAGATAAATAATCTCTGAGTGGACCCAAAGAGGATGGAAGCAAATGATGTCAGATGACTTCTGAATGCATGGTAGATAAAAGAAATTGAATCCCATTATACGATTATTGCTAATGTACACAAGTGAGAGGAAGAGAACAGTAGAGGATGAAGATGGCTCGATGAAGAAGGATGATTTGAGGCAAACACTGTTGAATTGAATTGGAAAGAACTAAACCAAACAATGTCATACATCTGCTGCTTAATAAATGAAAAGTGAATGAGAAAGAGCCATGTCAGAAGACAACTGCTGAGTAAATGTGAATCAAACCAAGATAAATAATGTTCAAGGACTGTTACTGAGACCAGCAGGGTGAACTAAGACAGATGATATAAAATACCAGTCTATAAATGAAATAGTGACAAACAAAGATCAATGTTTCCAGATGTAAAAATAAACAAAAAAGGGAGTATCTTGTGGTGGAATTTTGAGATGTGCAATTACAAAAGCTATACCTAGTGGCTTCTAATGACTGCCTACCCCAAATGTATCCTCTATCCTCCTTCTTAACATAGCTTTAATCTGGTTCAATTAGCTCTTCCACTTCCAGCCAACCCTTCTTAGCCAGGTGGGGCAACAGAAGACCTAATTTCCAAAGACCTTGTAATATGTGATGAATTAATATTTCCTATTCATATAGAACTGTACCGGCAATATCACCTCTGGGAAAATTGAGAAATTGTTCACTCAAATTAATTTCTGTAGGGTGTATATGTCTCCCACTGGGTATAAGCCAGGAAATGTATTTCTCCAATAGCTATGGGCAGTCATCTCAAAACCCAAAAGACACCAGCTTTAAGATGAAGCCAAGAGTAACTAGAGCAGAGTATTTACACAGAAAACATCATTAGCCCTGCATTAACCAATCCTAACCTTTTAAGGCAGTCTGAGTTTGTGAATTTTTTGTTGTTATTCACAGTAGAAAGAATTCTAAATGGTAAGTCTCTCTCCTGAAGTAAAAAAATACCATCTATTGCCACCCTCCAAAATACACACACACACACACACACACACACACACACACACACACACACACACACTTTGGTGATAAACCACCTCTATTTGAAAAATAATTTTTTACAATGCTTTCCTTTCAATTGCTTAACATTAAGTCTCCTAATTTGGGCTGATTTTTTAAAGCCTACCAGTATAAACTATAAAATCTACTGCTCAGATGTTTTGAGACAGGCAAGAAAATTATTTAGAAATAATCAATTTCTGATGAAAATGGTCTAGGATATCCCACCCACTAGAAGACCACATTGTTACATCTCTAGGAGCTAACCATCACCACTCCCTCTTTCAAGTTTTTGATTGAGCAAAGACTTTATTTGAATGTTTATCTAATACACATAAGCAGTCAAAGTTATATAAAGTGATTTCTGAAAAAAAATCTTCAGAATCTTATCTGTCTATATGCCATATGATGAACTCTCTGTATATGAACAGAAATAAATCTCAAGCCAAAGCAATTTTGAAAAAGTAGAATAAAGCTGGAGGTATCACAATCCCAGATTTCAAGATATACTACAAAGTTGTAGTAATCAAAACACTATGGCACTTTCACAAAAATAGACATATAGATCAATAGACCAATACAGAGTCTGGAAACAAACCCACACTTATATGGTCAATTAATCTATGACAAAGGAGGCAAAGATATACAATGGGAAAAAGACATTCTCTTTAATAAATGGTGTTAGGAAAACTAGACAGCTATATGCAAAAGAATGAAACTTCCACTTTCTTACACCACACACACACACACACACACACACACACACACACACACACACAAACCTCCAAAGAGATCAAAGACCTAAATGTGAAACATGAGACCATAAAACTCCTAGAAGGAAAACATAGGAAGTAACTTCTATGACATTGGCCACAGCAACATTTTTTAAGATATGTCTCTTAGGCAAGAGACACAAAAGCAAATATAAACTATTGGGACTACATCAAAATGACAAAGCTTCCTCAAAGCCAAGAAAGATAGCAATAAATTGAAAAGGCAACCTAATAAATGGTAGAAGGTATTTGCAAAGACATATCTGATAAGGAGTTAATATGCAAAATATATAAAGAATTCATACAACTCAACACCAAAAAATAATCTGATTAAAAATTGGCAGAGGACCCGAATAGAAATTTTTCCAAAGAAGACATCAAATGGTGGCCAATAGATACATGAAAAGATGCTCAACATCACTAATCACCAGGGAAATGTAAATTAAAACAGTAATGAAATATCACCTCACACCTGTCAGAATGGTGAGAATGTAGAGAAAAAGGAACCCTCATGCACTGTTAGTGGGAATGTAAACTGGTGTAGCCACTGTGGAAAACAGTATGGAGGTTCCTCAAAAAATTAAAAATAGAAATACCATGTGATCCAATACTTCCACTACTGGGTATTTACCCAAAGAAAATGAAAACACTACTTCAGAAAGATATTTGCACCCTTTTGTTTATAGTGTCATTATTTACAATAGCCAAGATACGAAGAAACCCAAGTGTGCATCAGTAGATGAATGGATAAAGAAGATGTGATATATATACACAATGGAATATTACTCAGTCATAAAAAGAATGAGATTTTGCCATTTGCAGCATGGATGGACCTAGACAGTTTTATGCTAAGTGAAATAAGTCAGAAAGAGAAAGACAGATACTATATGATTTCACTTATATGTGGAATCTAACAAATGAAACATGTGAATAAACAAACAAAAAGCAGAAACAGACCCGTAAACACAAAGAACAAAATGATGGCTGCCAGAGAGGAGGAGGTGGGGAAATGGGCAAAATGGGTGAAGGGGAGTGGGAGATACAGGTTTCTAGCTATTGAATAAGTCATAGGGATAAAAGGTACAGCATAGGAAACATAGTTAATGATATTGTAATAGCATTATGGTGACAGATGGTAGCTACACTTGTGGTGAGCATAGCGTCACATATAGACTTGTCAAATTACTATGTTGTACACCTGAAACTAATGTAACATTGTCAATTGTACTTCAGTTAAATATATATATATCATTAATATCTTTCCATAATAAATTACTATAATTTCTGCATAGTTTTCCATGATGTGGAAATTTATTAACTGATCCTCTTTTCTTGGACATTTAGATTTTCATTTTTTCCTATTTCTAATAATACTTCCATAAATATTCTTTTTAAAACTTTTATTTAAATTCCAGTTAGTTAACATACAGTGTAATATTAGTGCTCATCACAACAGGTGTCCTCAATAAATATTCTTATATCTCACATACTTCTACCATTTCTGCTGAGGGATACATTCCTTACAAGTAGAATTCTTGGATGAAATGACATTAACTACAAATATATTTTTTTAAGCCTCCAGAAAAAAGGGAAATAAATCTCAGCATAGGCTCATTGCAGGAGTCTTGGAGTATACGAGTACCTTCACACTCCCTAGGTTCAAAAATCTAGGCATACCCTAGGAAGTTTCCGCAATTTATAAGTTATACTATTCTCTTGCATTTTCTTTAACCACACCAACATCTGACACAGTTGATGACTTTATTTAATTTCCCTTTTCTTTGGCATTATGGTGAAATGTAAAGAACCTTGGCTTAGTTAGAGACAGAAGGTTTTGCATGTGGTCCCACTTCTACCATCCTAGCAGTATAACTTTCAGGAAGTTTAACTGGAAGACTCCCAATCTATGACTCCTCTTCTGAGCTACAGATTCATAATTCTAATGAGCTGGATAACCTCAGGGAAGAAACAAATTTCCAAAGCCTCAGTTTCCTCCAGTGACTTGACAACTTTACAAAGTTGTACCAGGTATCAAAAAGAATAGGCAAATGTCATCTGAAAATTGTAAAGTTCTATTTAGAGGTATGTGATTATTATGAAATACTTCCTTGAAGCTACATTTCCTCTTTTTCTCAGCTCTGATCACAGATTGGGTTCTTAGGAAGCACATGCTGAGTGGAGTTTGGAGTGCAATATTTTTTTTCATGAATCAATACCTGTGAAGGGAAGGAGGAGGAAGTGGGATTGTGCAAAGAACCTGAATTGCAATTCAGGCCTGTCTGACCTAGTCTTGGCCAACCATATGGAGTACAGGAGGCTCTAGAATGAGTATTATCTGTTGCAAATACCCCCTGTATAGCCAAGATGGCAGATGTCTGCATGTTTACCTTGTCTAGTCTGTGTTTGGGCTATTTTTGGCATGTTGTGACCTTGGGTGGACCAGCTTTCTGAAGCTCAGGCAGATCTTGAAGAAGCTGATAGCTGGAGGATGTCTTCTGACTGCCTGCCCACAATAGGACACCTTCTTTTGAGGAGGAGCTGAGGGACACATCTCCAAAATGTACCTCTTACATAAGTCTGTTATATCGTCTGCTTTCTCTGACATCCTTGATACAGGTCTCTGCAACTGTTCAGTCTGAGTCTTCAATTTCTCTCATTCTTTGTTTTCTTCTGTGAAGGTCGCTTTCACTTATTGGGTTTGAATTCTCCAAGAAGATGACTTTTAATCTATGTCTGACCTCTTTCCTGGGTTCCAGTCCATAGTTCAGTATTATTGTAAACACCTTCAATTTGATTCCATTCTGAAAATGAAATCTTTTTAGCAGTTCCTTCCCATCTCTTTCCATTTCTATCCTTATCATCTAAATTGGCACCAAATACTACAGTAAACAGCCCAAATATCTTATCACCCCACATTCTTCTGCCTCCATCTATACTTCCCAACAAATTCTTCCTGCATGAATTTAGTTTTCCCATTCATTAGCTTGACTTAGATGACCTTTTGGATTCTGATCCAAATCTTCACATTCTTAATTTTCCTAAAAAAAATTCTCTAGTCTAAAAAAAAAATTCTCCTGTCTGATCAATCTGGTCCAGATACCACTACCTGGAATACTCATAATTTATTACAGTTGCATATTGGCTTTTGCCCATTTTTTTTAAGTAAGCTCTGTGCTTGAACTCACAACTCCAACTTCAAGAGTCACATGCTCTACTAACTGAGCCAGCCAGGCACCCTATTGCCCTTCTTGTTATGTGAAGTCTCTACACATTCTTCTTTTAGATAACTTTTTGTCTTTATTATCCACCTCAAAAAATGCATTTTTGGTGAGACCAATCTTTACCCTTTCGATTTTATATTATTCCTTCATCCTCTAAATTTTTATGACATTATTTTTACTATTCATCTGAAGAAAATGAAGAGTATTTCGATTTTGAAATCAAATTCATATTTTAGTAATTCTAAAAATTTCTGTAGAATGATTAGAAACCACATATTACATTAGGTCTCAATATTCTAAAGTGCACATGTACAGGATACAATCCACTGGGTAGAGAGACAATCAATAACCAGATAAATAAACATAATAGTACTATTATGTCATTAAAATTATATGCTCTTAGTACTCTGAATGTACATAAGAAGGAAATTTGACAATATCAAGAAGGCCAGAGAAAGCTTCCCTTAGGAATTAACTATTTAACTGAAATCTACATAATAAATAGGAGTGAATTAGTTGACAATGGTAGGAAAAAACAAGGGTAGAGAAAATCACGTATGTAAAGATACCATAATGGAGGCTAGCATGGGACTTAGGGGGAATACACAAAAGGTTGGTGGTAGTGGAAGAGCAAGAAAACTAACATATGAAATGAGTCTGCATATATAGGCAGGAGCCAGTACACGGAACACTTTGTGCAATACACCAAAAGTTTTTGTTTGGTCTTAAACTAAGGGCACTAGGAAGCCATTGGGAAATTTTAAGTAGGGGTATAATAGCAGATTTTCAGAGTGTAAGTACAAATGAAACAAAACTCCACTCACATCATCTCTGGCTCTGGTGTAGAGAATAGACTGATGGGGTGCAAAGATGGACCTGAGATAACTATGTAGGAAACTATTACCTTGTATCCAGTAAGAGGTGATGGTATCATGACTTAAAAGTGGAGGTAGTGGAAAGGGAGGGATGCAGGTAGATTTTTTTTTTTTAAGATTTTATTTATTCATTTGACAAAGAGATCAAGAGAGCCCAAGCAAGGGGAGTGGCAGGCAGAGGGAGAAGCAGGCTCCCCACTGAGCAAGGAGCCCGATGCGGGACTCGATCCCAGGACCCTGGGATCAGGACATGAGCCGAAGGCAGACCTTAACTGACTGAGCCACTCAGACACCCCAGATTTATGTTGTATTTAGAAGTCAAAGGCTCCAGCTGTTGGTGTTCAGTTGGCTATGGGAGTTGGGGGAGTAGAGATTCATGAAGTCAATGCTTTTGTGTCTGGTTTGCCTAACTGAATGTTCCACCAGTGTAGGGAACCAACCAAAAAAATGATCAGGGTTACAAAGGAGATCAAGAGATAAGATGTGTGCTTGTTAAGTGTGACATGCCTTTACGACCTACAATAAGAGATTTTAAGTAAGGCAGAAAAAATGATTAGTATGGAGCTCAGAAGAGAGATAGAGCCTGGATATGTAAATTTAGGAGTTAACTACAAGCAGAAACAAAATTTCAAAATTCAACTGCATTATTATTGTGAAACAGTGAACAAATGTGGCAAATGAATGCACTCCTTAAATCTCTGTTTCCTTATGCTTGGACATATGGTCATGTAGCTAGTGTTACAGACCCACTTGTATCTAAGTGTAACCATATGAGTAAACCCTCACAAACAGAATGTGATAGAATCAATGGGGCCAACTTCTAGGTGGTTTACTTATTTAGTTTGTTTTTCTTCATAAAAATACTTGCCCTGAACTTATTTATCCTCCTCATTCTAGTGGCTGAAATCAGGTTCAGGGAGTAATAGAGCTGACCCATCATCCCATTGCTGAGATCCCTGAATGACTTTCTGGAGCAGAGACTGCTTACCTGCCACCACCCCTTTAGAGAAATAAACTTTTGTCCTGTTGGATCCACTGCAATTTTGGGTCTTTCAGTCATATCCGTTCAGTGTTCACTTAAATTTTCAAGGGCTCAGTTATAATATAATGAACCTACACATTTGGAGAAATGTATAGGTGTGTGCAAACTGCGAGTGAAGTTTTTAGCTTATGGCACCATGTAAATAATTGTTTATATTTATATCAGTTCTGCAAGTTAGGTTTCATTATTCCTATTGTATAGATAGTAAAGTGAAATTCAAAGAGTTTTAGTCAATTGCTTAATTCAAGGAGGTGATCCAGGATTGAAATACAAACCCAACTCCAAAGACAACAATGTTTCTAAGACTTCATGTTACCGGTTTGTATCTCTAACTGTTCCAATACCTTGAACATCAGTACTACGTCTTTTACTCTGTATTTTCCTGAGGGCCTAACATGAGGCCTCACACATGGTTCGAACTCATTAAATATTCATTTATTTCCTTAGAATACAGGCCTAACAGTCCAACTAGAGAATTCACTTCCTTCCATAAAATTCAGTGGCGAGAATGAGCCCAAAGAGACTTAATTTTATTTCAGAGAATCTATATCTGACACTACATCACTATATATTATAATCATGGTTTACTTGCAAAAGGAAGGCTCTGTTCTAATCTGTCTGAACTCTCAGCTTTTTCCATTTTGCTCAGGCATGTAAATCAGCATGCAAGCAAACAAAAAACTTTCAATAACCTACATAGTTGTACTATTGTAATATTTGTTCTGTTTTTATTTTAACCAGCCGGCCTCATTCCCAAGGAGCACATAAGCACTGAAATCAGCATTTCTCCAAACCACTCACTCAACAAAAATAATTAAATAAATGCTCCTCACCTTTGAAGAATAGCCATTTTTAAGAGTAAATCATTTACATACTTATTATTAATATCCGACCACTGTGTTTATTGGAATTATTATAATTCCATGTGGGGCTACTGAAAACCTTTCAGTATTAGATTCTGCATGTTTACCCATCTTGACACCCCTTTGCTTTCATTAGTATTCATGCAGCCTTGCAAATGGAGAAACAAGGTAATGAAAACTTAGCCTAAATCAGATCCATATTCACATGGGCAGGCATGGACTAGGAAGTTCATTTTGGCTGAACACACAAGCTCTCTGATTTGCTTCTTTATTAATGTTTTCCTTGTAATCATTAATATACTTTTATTGCATCCTGGGAACAATGTGGGAGTTAAATATGGTCGTTAAATAAATTGAGGCGTGTGGTTCAGCTTCCCTGCTACTGTACAGATGGCAGGAGAAAACACAGAAATAGATGTATAAATCACATGTGTGCAGTCATACCTGCTTCTTTGTGCCAATACCATGACTTATCAACAGTTCACAGTTGGATATTTAGGGGACTTCCTTCAATAGTGTACAGTGAATTAGCACATCCTTTATACCAAATTACTAAAAACACTAACAAAAAGGTGTCTGGTAAACAACACACACAGTAAACAAATGATTGCCTATATTGTTTGAACACTGATGGAAGTTGCCTTTGATATTCTTTCACTTTTCCATTTGTAAAAAATGTAGTTGCTTTTCCAACTTACACAGAGTGTCAAATATTGCCTGGTTAATAATATGAGTGGTATAAAAGAAACTAAATTTATTAGCAGTTTCAAATCAATTGGTATCTTTACATTCAAGTTGTAGGATGATACTGTTTTGGTCTTATACAAACACCCTCATCTTATCCTCTCAGGCCAAAGATTAACTCAGAATCATATAGTGTGATTCCTCTAGTAAGAAAAGTTACCAATTGAACTCAGTTTACCAATTAGATTAAGACCACTCTTTTATGAGAAGATCCCAAGAGGCAACAGATTAACAGTTTAACTCTGGCAAGCCACGCCCAAAACCCATGAATTTGGTAAAATGTAGCATAATATTTGAGACTGCATAAATCCAAGGAAAATCATCATATATCAACTAAAAACAATAAAACAAATATTAATAAAATAATAACAATTTTATTATTGTTGAACACTTTTATATCAGTACTCTTCTTAGTGCTTTATATATACTCAGATTTACTCATTTAATCCCTAAATTGACCCAAGGGGTAGGTAGGTACTATTCACATGCCCACCCCACAATTGATGAAATCAAGGACAGAGAGCTTCACTGATTTTCCTTGAGCTAATAAGTGATAAAACAATGATTCAGACCCAAATAGTCTGACTCAGATTTGCATTCTCATTCACTCTTACATTTCCTTTCTACACAATATGCATTCTACCATCTCAATGATTTCAGTGATGGCTACACCACAAAGAGCATATGTCCATAGTTATTCATAATCTATAATGAATTTGAATGGCTGTACAGATAATCACTGAGAACATAAATAACTGCACAAAATAGAGATGCCGTAAGATCAAGAATCAGAATCAGGGATGCATTTTTCAGTATACACTGGATTTCAACACTGCACATAGGGAACTATTTAGTTAAAACAGTGAAGGGAGACTATATAATTGGCTGCTCCCATGTTAGGGGCATAGATATTTACAATTGTTAGATCTTCTTGTTGGATAGACCCTTTAAGTAGGATATAGTGTCCTTCTTCATCTCTTATTACAGTCTTTGGTGTAAAATCTAATTTGTCTGATATAAGGATTGCCACCCCAGCTTTCTTTTGGTGTCCATTAGCATGGTAAATGGTTTTCCACCCCCTCACTTTCAATCTGGGGGTGTCTTTGGGTCTAAAATGAGTCTCTTGCAGACAGCATATCGATGGGTCTTGTTTTTTAATCCAATCTGATACCCTCTGTCTTTTGATTGGGGCATTTAGCCCATTTACATTCAGGGTAACTATTGAAAGATAGGAGTTCAGTGCCATTGTATTGCCTGTAAAGTGACTGTTACTGTATATTGTTTGTGTTCCTTTCTGGTCTATGTTGCTTTTAGGCTCTCTCTTTGCTTAGAGGACCCCTTTCAAGATCTCTTGTCATGAAAGAAATTGAGGAAGACACAAAGAAATGGAAAAACGTTCCATGCTCATGGATTGGAAGAACAAATATTGTGAAGATGTCAATCCTACCTAGAGCAATCTACACATTCAATGCAATCCCCATCAAAATACCATCCACTTTCTTCAAAGAAATGGAACAAATAATCCTCAAATTTGTATGGAACCAGAAAAGACCCCGCATAGCCAGAGGAATGTTGAAAAAGAAAAGCAAAGCTGGCGGCATCACAATTCCAGACTTCCAGCTCTACTACAAAGCTGTCATCATCAAGACAGTATGGTACTGGCACAAAAACAGACACATAGATCAGTGGAACAGAATAGAGAGCCCAGAAATGGACCCTCAACTCTATGGTCAACTCATCTTTGACAAAGCAGGAAAGAATGTCCAATGGAAAAAAGACAGTCTCTTCAACAAATGGTGTTGGGAAAATTGGACAGCCACATGCAGAAGAATGAAACTGGACCATTTCCTTACACCACACACAAAAATAGACTCCAAATGGTTGAAAGACCTCAATGTGAGACAGGAGTCCATCAAAATCCTAAAGGAGAACACAGGCAGCAACCTCTTCGACCTCAGCCGCAGCAACTTCTTCCTAGAAACATCGCCAAAGGCAAGGGAAGCAAGGGCAAAAATGAACTATTGGGACTTCATCAAGAGAAAAAGCTTTTGCAAAGCAAAGGAAACAGTCAACAAAACCAAAAGACAACTGACAGAATGGGAGAAGATATTTGCAAATGACATATCAGATAAAGGGCTAGTATCCAAAATCTATAAAGAACTCACCAAACTCAACACCAAAAGAACAAAGAATCCAATCAAGAAATGGGCAGAAGACATGAACAGACATTTTTCCAAAGAAGACATCCAAATGGCCAACAGACACATGAAAAAGTGTTCAATATTGCTCGGCATCAGGGAAATCCAAATCAAAACCTCAATGAGATACCACCTCACACCAGTCAGAATGGCTAAAATTAACAAGTCAGGAAATGACAGATGTTGGCGGGGATGCAGAGAAAGGGGAACCCTCCTACACTGTTGGTGGGAATGCAAGCTGGTGCAGCCACTCTGGAAAACAGTATGGAGGTTCCTCAAAAAGTTGAAAATAGAGCTACCATATGATCCAGCAATTGCACTCCTGGGTATTTACCCCAAAGATACAAAAGTAGGGACCCGAAAGGCTACGTGCACCCCGATGTTTATAGCAGCAATGTCCACAATAGCCAAACTGTGGAAAGAGCCAAGATGTCCATCAACAGATGAATGGATAAAGAAGAAGTGGTATATATATACAATGGAATATTATGCAGCCATCAAAAGGAATAAGATCTTGCCATTTGCAACAACGTGGATGGAACTGGAGGGTATTATGCTGAGCGAAATAAGTCAAACAGAGAAAGACATGTATCATATGACCTCACTGATATGAGGAATTCTTAATCTCAGGAAACAAACTGAGGGTTGCTGGAGTGGGGGGTGGGGTGGGAGGGATGGGGTGACTGGGTGATGGACACTGGGGAGGGTATGTGTTCTGGTAAGCGCTGTGAATTGTGCAAGACTGTTGAATCTCAGATCTGTACCTCTGAAACAAATAATGCAATATATGTTAAGAAAGAAAAAAAGAAGAAGAAGAATGTAGCAGGAGGGGAAGAATGAAGGGGGGGAAATCGGAGGGGGAGAAGAACCATGAGAGACAATGGACTCTGGAAAACAAACTGAGGGTTCTAGAGGGGAGGGGGTTGGGAGGATGGGTTAGCCTGGTGATGGGTATTGAGGAGGGCACGTTCTGCATGGAGCACTGGGTGTTATGCACAAACAATGAATCATGGAACACTATATCTAAAACTAATGATGTAATGTATGGGGATTAACATAACAATAAAAAAATTTAAAAAAAAAACAGTGAAGGGAGACTAAACTCTATTAGGAAGGGAAAACTTTTAGATTGAATGCACTTTGGATGTGTGAAATTTTGACAGCAAAAAGAGGAGGTCTTCCTTCTCCCTTAATGGGGGCAATGACACAACATAACCACAAAGTGCATGAAAAGTAAAGCAGAAACAAACTGAGGGTTTTAGAGGAGAGGGGGTTGGGGGATGGATTAGCCCAGTGATGGGTATTAATTCTGTTTTGAGATACACTTTTCCTTTCTGAAATCAGAAAATATTTTGTTGACTTTCCTTATCTGTTCATGACCACCACTTATCCTGATTCTTATCTACAAGAGTATTTCAATGAAGCACAAAAAGGCTATCTAGCTATTTTTCATTTATTTTGGCCACTGTAGGTCCAACAGGGAAAGTTGCATTATGATGGAAAGAACACTGGATTTAGAATCAGACCATCTGGAAATAAAATTTCATCTGCAACAACTACTAGCTGTGTCATTTTTCAAGTTATTTAAAATATCAGAGCTTCAGTTCCTCTTCTATAAAATGGCAATACTTTCTACATCTTAGCATTATTGTTAGGATTCTCTGAAATGAAGTATGTAGAAATTTAAAAGAAACTTTTTCAAACAGATGATGTTGAATAAATATCCATTGACCAAAATCCAGACTAAATAGCTATTTACAAATGATGTTGGATTTAATTGTTTGAATTAAAAGTTAGCTGTTTCCATTCATCAAAGGGCTGGAAAGCTTTTCATATTGCGATCCTAGTGTCTCTTTTGAAGATTCAATGTGCTGTATTCTCTTATTCTTCTTTTGGGTGTCTGTCTATACTGGACTTAATGAGTGTCAGATATACGGTCCACTTCATGCCTTTTTATTCTGATAATTCTGCATTCACCTAACAGGAAGTTCATCAGGTCGCTTTTCTTCTTTGCACTCTCCCTCATTGGCAAATTACTTTTGACTTTCACTTTTTATTAAAAATCTTAAATCAGAGGCATGATTCCCTATTGTTCTATAGTAGGCCTTCGGCAGGGCTGCTCTCCAGAGTCTAAATGAAGACTGAACAGTTAAATAAACATTACTGAGAGCTGCACATTTGAAACCACTCTTAGAAACACAGTAGCAGAAATGCTTTGGCAACATGATTTATAACAAAAACAATGTTAGAATAAAAGTAGAAAACAAAACTTTAAGATCAAAAGTCCCCCTTGTGATAAACTAGGTACAACCAAAACCAAAAGAAAATACAGAATCAAATTAAAAAAAAGAAAAGAGAAGAAAGAAAACAGAAATAAAAGAAAATTTGAAACTGCTTAATAGCAAATGGCTTTTTAGAAATGGTACTCTCTTAGGATATGTTTACGTGCATTCTCTGCCAAACTTCAAAAGCACAGCATACTTTTTAATGCTTTTGAAGTCAGATCAATGTTCAGGAATGGTTAGAGTGTGGCCAGAAGCAAAACTGCCACTTTGTTGTTGTTAAAAAAAAAAGTGCAGAAGGCCACAAAGTACATCCCATTAAAGTAGTTGGGAAATTTTTCTAAATGAAGAATTTTATATAGGTCCTTTAGGCCTCACTCTACTGAGGCAAAAGGCATAAGCAATTAAATATGACACCTTGTACTACAGTCATAGAGGCTAAGGATACAATTTTAAATTATTAAAACAAAGCATATCTGGATCAAAATTACACTTGGTTAATAGTCCCAATAAACCTTCTTCCTACTTCCCACTAAAATGTCTTTAAAGTTTCTAGAATAGATGAACATACAAAAAAAATCACGGAAATAGTGTGATGGTCTTCCTAGAAAAATTCCCAGAAAGAACCCAGGGCCTATGGAATTTATTAGGAAATTAAAAAATTCAAAGATGAGACCTTTGAAATACTTATCTAGACACAGAGCAACCTTGATCATTTGAAAGTCATGGGGAAGATTTCTGGATTTGGTTCATTCACACAACACACATTGAAAACCTATTATGTGCCAGACACTTCCTAAGCAGTGGAACAGAACAGATGTCTTGGTACTGAGGGTTTGCATTCTGGTGAAGGGTGGCCAAAAATAAATAAATTGATTTTGTGTCAGTTCTTTGAGCAAACATAAAACAAACAGATACAGCTATTCCAGTGAGAGTCATTTAATGTAATCCCTTAAATATTGTCCCAGAACCCACTTTACTCAAGGGTCACTGATTCTCAACTTGAGAACTTTTAGCATTTGTCCATGTGACAATGTCCCTATTTTTGGAGAAGTGTTCTCCTGAGCCTGCCATGCAGGGATATTGTTTTGTTGACCAAAATCCTATTCTTCTGGTTTAAAATTATTTTTTGTTTTCCAGTTATTAATAAAAACTGCATGTCTTCTAATACCATTGTCCAGTCAGCATATGTAATATTCTTTTAATGGAGAGTGGAGAGGGAAGAGATTGGGGAGAGGAGGGGACAAGTTTGTATGTCCCATTCACCCTCTGATACACAAAGAGAGCTGATGTTTATTGTTTTACTTCCTAAGCCTCAATTACAAAGTTTTAAAAAAAAACCCTAAAAATGTATTTCTTTTATAATCAGAAAAATTAAAACTATTGAATATTTTAATAATAATTATTTTAAATTTCAGATACATTTCATAGACACTTGCTTTTATTTCCAAAAGCAATGTAAAGGACAAACAGTGGGTATGTTCTCCTACTAGTTTTCCTGTGTAAAATATTTCAAATAAAAAAATTAAAGCTATGCAAAAATGTAAGGCTATTCAATCTGTATGTTAACAGATAACAATTATTAAATAAATACATGGTACAATATTAAAGCTTTGCTAATAAAAAATTGTAAAATAAAACAAAATTACACTGCATAGCTTAAATGATCAAAATACATCCTCTAATTTTTAACTTAGCAGTTCCTATTTGTGAGCTATTAAAACCACATACTGTTGATTAAAAGTGCATCTTAACATAACACTTCAAGAAGGCAAAATCATTCAAATGTTCATTCCTTTGATATTATAAATATATTTTTCATTTTTTCTAAAATAAGTATCTTAAAAAGAAAAATAAACAAACGTATAAAGATACTCTATTTAAGAAGAAAAAGATATACAACTTAAATTTTTAACAAGAGAATGGCTAAGTAAAAAATTTCATGGTATTTCATTTCAAGGAATAATAGGTAGCTATTAAAATAACCATGTAGACTACAGAGTAACATAGAAAATTTTTATAAATTGCAGCCCAAATTAACTATATATGTATGTATGCACGTATATGTATGTATATGTTCACACACACATATTTTAGGCAAACATGATGCATAAAAACTAAAGTGTAGACATGTGAAAATATTTAACTTTCAACAGGACATAATTATCGGTGATTTCTCATTCTATTCTTGCCTGTTATTCCTCCTGTTGCTATATCCTCAGAATGTTTATATAATTATACTTTATTAAGATGATAAAACAAATGTCAATTTATTCTAGCTTCAGGGCCTGTGTTCTCTATTCCCTCTCTTGGAATCCTCACCCTCCAGATACCCACATGGCGTTTTCACTCACCTTCTTCAGGTCTTCTTCTACTTTTCCAGATGCAGCTGTTGCTAAAACACCTTCTTACATCCTCCATTCCAGTCAAATATTTTTGGAAATCTTCAAAAAAACAAGAATGGTTGAAAAGAAGTATCCCTGGATAGATATTTTGTAGAATACATCTAATAAGATGTTAATTGCTAAATCCAGTTGTAAGTCTGTTCATCTTTTTTTTTTTTCCCATCAGCTTTGTAGGTTTGAAATTTTTCATGCAAAATGCTGGGGAAAATCCCATTAAAGAAATGTCATGTAGGGAACTTATTTTGACCTGACGAGAACAAACTAACTACAACAATATTGTTTTAGCCAACCAGGGAAATATGAACACTGATGGTATATTGGCCAATAGTAAGAAAATAATGCTACTAGCTTTTTAAAACATGATCATTTAATAGCTCTTGTGGTTTTTATTTATTTATTTTTAAAGATTTTATTTATTTATTTGAGAGAGAGAGCATGAGTGAGAGAAAGAGCAGAGGGTGAGGGATAAGCAGACTCCATGCTGAGGGCAGAGAACAACACAGGGCCCAGTCCCATGTCCCTGAGATCAGGACCTGAGCCAAATCAAGAGTCAGGTGCTCAGCGGACTGAGCCACCCAGGTGCCCCACTTGAGATTTTTTTCTAAAGAACTCATCTTTTAGACAAATATATTGACATTTTAAAAAAGATTTATTTATTTTGGAGAGAGAAAAAGAGAGAGAGGGAGCATGAACAAGCTGGTAGAGGGGCTGAGGGAGAGGGGGAGAGAGAGAGGAAGAGAAGCAGACTCCCTACTAAACATGGAGCCTGATGTGGGGCTTGATCCCACGACCCTGAGATCAGGACCTGAGCTGAAATCAAGAGTTGGATGCTTGGGGCGCCTGGGTGGCTCAGTCGGTTAAGCATCTGCCTTTGGCTCAGGTCATGATCCCAGGTTTCTAGGATCGAGTCCCACCTCTGGGCTCTCCGCTCAGTGAAGAGTCTGCTTCTGCCTCTCCCTCTGCCTCTGCCTGCAGTGCTCTCTCACTCTCTTTATGTCAAATAATTTAATAAAATCTTAAAAAAAAAAAAAAAAGAGTTGGATGCTTAACCAAGGGAGCCACCCAGGTGACCCTATATTGAATTTTTTAATGGAGGAAGTGCTATTGTGTCTAGGATAATGTTGAGGAGAGAAGAGAGGGTAAAAGATAAAATGAGAGTTTGCTATATACTGATAATTGATAGAACTGGGTGTTGGATACCTTGGGGTTTAATTTGCTGTTCATTTGAAAGCTTCCATAATAAAAAAAAATTAAACAACACTGATTTTTCTCTTCTTTATCATGTCACATGGGATCATATTCAATTCTACCTCTTTTGCTGGACTACAAGTACAATTATTGTATCTCCAATCCCTAACATAGTAACTGGAACTATGAAGGAGAGGCTCAGTGAATAGTCATCAATTACTGAATTTGAAATATCAACAGTAGTATAGCATTATAAATATTAATTGACATTCTAATAAAGCTACTTCAAAGCCTTTCATTCTTCTCATTAAGTAATACAGATGGAAGTCACTGTGCTGATTAGGACTATTAATAATCCTCAGAATTGTTGGTGAGTGTAAATATGTTAAGAACCATTATATAAGGTTCTTAAAGTTCTTGTCCAGTACTTTTCCCAGTGATTCTCACTTTCTTTGACTTCATAACCACTGTGTTAGCTTTCACAACATATCTTTACTAAGAATCAATTAAGTGGTTCTCTATACTTCTGATAAAACTAAATTTTTTTCTCATGTTTTCCTTTCTCTTTTCCCCACCTCCTAGCTAAGAAGGTATATGCTATTGAGCTGCATTGGAAAGTCAGAGCTAAGAAAAGTGCAGGCTCCTTCCCTCCAAAGCTACAAATGAGCAACTATCTCTCCACTTCCTGGATCTTAAACAGGTGCCAGAGTTCATAGAACAAAGAACTATGTTGACTCTCAGAAAATTGCTTCCTGATAGAGAGTTGCTACTGCACACACACATAGTGTGTCTTTATAATGCTTTTGACTCTGTACTCTCTGAGTTCTGCTATACCTTCTGCTCAGTACAAAACTGAAACCTGAAAAGAAACCATGCCTGAGTAGCTCTAGGGAAGGAAACATAAAGCAAATTATGCAACTCTATCATCACTAATGCTACTGCATGGACAAATTACATTAGTCAGCCTTAAGGTACAATTGGTTGTTGATGTGTACAGTTGGTTGACAGAAGATACTGATTTTTTTCAGAACAAATAAAATGCATAAACCTTTATTTAAGCCTATGTGGTTAGAATGGAAAATTCTAACAATAATGTTTTTAGAGAAAAGAAAGTTGCTTAAATCCCTGTATGACAAACAAATTTACAGCATGTAACATTTCCTGCAAAGTATGTTATTTCACTTTTAATTACACATTTCATCATTTGCCTCAGATGTGCAGTTTTCTAAGACACATAACTTTAGTCCCTCAAAGTAAATCAGGAATTAACTTTATAGTGCTGAAAACTAGAAATTAGAGAACCAGATGATTAATGAAAAACAAGTAGTGAGTGTCAATACAAACCTTTATGACCTTTCTTACATTCATAGGAATGCTTCTGAAATGAGTTCTACTCTGAAGACCTTTATAAATCTCTAGTGAACAAACAACTGGGATTTTTATTTGGTTGCTGGCACATTTTAGAGAATTATGGAATGAAGTGTGTTGTCTGTTTTCTCAACTGAGCAATTCATAAAAATGTTCCTTTTATTACCTCCCCTCCCAAAAAATAAAACAAAACAAAACAAAAAAAAAACTCTAGAGAGATGAGCTTTATATTTTTCAGTAAATTATAAATGGGAAAAATTATCTCTGTCCTGGAATAGCAATATTTAACATCTAGAGAATACACACTATTGTATGATGTTACATTTTCCTTATTCCACAAATGGAACTAGTCATGTTTTAAAATTTAAAAATATATCCCATTCATCCCTGGATCTTGTCAAATGACCAAATGTTCAAATCAAGCAAGAAAATATCAACATGACTGATTAAATTTTGATTTTTAATCAGTTTGATATTTTATAAATACAACTATATGTGATCCTATCCTTATTATATATACACTATATACATATATGCGCAAAGAACACAAGTCCTTATATATAGGTTAAATACAATTTGGAAAAAAATCATTTTTTACAAAGAGAAATCATTTTTTACAAATATTATTGAATTTAATTTAACAATCAAGAACATAAAAACAATCACTAATGGAAAGAAGAAACTTTGTCATCATATGTACTTGGGAGGAGGAAAAAAATTACCCTACACTGAACTTCGTATGTTTAAAGATAAGACAAACTCTTAATGACTGGTTTGCAAGCTTAGGAATATGACCATGTTAATTTGAAGTTGCATATCGTTGATTTGTTTAATAATTTTTTTGGAGGGGAAGGAGAATATATGATTTTGCATTCTATTGTCCCTTATATTATTTATTTCCCAACTTTCAAAGACTTTGAAACCGTTGATAGATGGACACTAATTTATTCATTAGTTTATCATAAAAAAAAGAATTCACACAAATAAGGTTGTAGTATCTCAGCCTTTAAACCTATAATGAGGGCATGCAAGAGATTGTAATCAGTAGAGTAGGATTCTCACCTGGAACCTTCTGTGACACTGGATGGAACAAATCTCAACCTTACTTAAGGAGAATTCAGAGGTACAAGTTTAGTTTGTGACTTTCCTGTCATAATTTCAAGCTGGCTTGAAGATTCAATTTTCCTTTGATCTAGAGAAGGTAACAAGTTTAGATCATGTTTGTAGGAAAGCAAAATCTGAAAAGAAGGGAAGGAATGTGGCATTACAGAACACAAAAAGATTAACAGCTTCTAATACCTAGAAAGTAATAAATATTATTTAACATGTTATCTTAAAGGAATAAATATCACTTTAAAAAAAAGAAAACTACCACTTTATGTGTCTATATAAGCTATGTGTATATATAAGCTATAATATCAATACCGTTACCTGAGAGCAATTTTTAACTACAGGTCTTTCTGCGCATGGAATTGTTTAGTTTCTGTTTTGAATTGTACTAACAAAGTCATTGCTAAACTTAAAAACAATTTAAAGTAGCTTGCAACTGCAAAAGAAGAATGTTCTACGCTAACAGTTTGCACTAGTAGTTGCTTTGCTTTTTGTCTGAGGAGACTTATTTTTACAACTGGAGAAAATGTTAACAAGTCAAATTATACGTGAGAAAGATGGAGGATGGGGGAGGGAGAAGAGAGGGTGAGAGAGACAGAGAGACAGACAGAGAGAGAGAAAGTACAGATGAATGCTGAAGAGGAGTACAGCGTGTCTGAAGGAAATGGTGTTTCATCATTTGTGATTTGGTATCATACTTTGTGATGCCTTTCCATCTCCAAGGGACCATGACTTTCTGAATTCTTGATGGCACCATTAAACAGCTGTGCAACACTCATTCTGAAACAAAAATGCTCAAGCAGGAACACTGGAATTAACTGTGGAGAATACAAATTAGCTAACAGATTTATTCCTCATCCTGACATAATAAACAAATATTGATGGCTTCCTGTGGTGTAATACATCCTTATTCATTGCTTCACAACTCACTCATAGCTCCTTCATTTTCTCCTCAATGCTTCTAAATGGGTGATTCATCCTATACTTCTCGAAATATTAGTCTGTTTACAGTGTTCAGATAGCTAACAGATTGTATATCATTAAAGTAGCTCTGTGATGACTCTCACTGTAGATTGTTGTTCTCTTTCAATTTATTTGCTTTTTTTTTTCTTTTGAAAGTTTTTTTAAAAAGAAAGGAAAATAAGTGGCATCTTTTTATTTAGCAATAATGTTTTGATTGTACGTAGTAGTAAGATCTTTTTAATAACTTTTAGGTTTCTAAATACATCTTGCATGGCTAACGTATAAACTATTCAAAGTAAAAATCCATAACCCAAATGAATATCTTTTCCTCCTTTTTTATGTAATATCATAATCCTTCCCTAGTTGTATAGTCAATTTGAATGGAAGAGCCCTATCCATCCTTCTATTTAGAGCAGTGTTGAGACTGAGAAAATGCTCCTATTTCCCTAAGGATTTTTTTTTTTTTTTATAAATGAAGTTTTCACATTTCTACATTATAAAAAAGAGTTGGCACTAGAAAGATGTATTATATTGGCCATCTCTGAATTTTTCATAATTCATTTAAGTTAGAACTGCTCTTTTAAAAATTGGCAGGCATACCATAAAGGGATAAGATGACACCAAAAAGGGGAAAAAGTGACATATCCCAAATTATGGAATATATCAGATCAAGGAGTAACACAAGATTTAAAGTTTACTACATAAATTCTGATAGGCACATATTATCTGTGTTTTAGATGCTGACTACAGACACCTTGGAATGGAAAATCCAACATTCCAACATTCATGCCTTTGTTTCTCAGTTATCGGTTAAACATAGACCGATGCCATTGTTTGCAATTAAATTTGTATCCTTTACGGATTCTACAATGGGAATCACAAGCAAATCTTTCCACTAATGATAATGGATATTGAACATAAATAATTGCATTCATAATTTATCCCTATTAAAGTGTTTACACTATTGTATAGCCAAAAAAAAAAAAAAAACTCATTCTACAGTGTTACTGGGTCTAAATTATTGTTAAATTGTGTTTTGCTTTGGAAAAGATGACAAGATTAGACCTAATACAGTAAAGGGCATGTTAATCACAATTTGGTTGGAACTAATAAATTTCCCACAGATACGTAAGCAAGAACTTTATAAAGTATCACATTTGCTTACAATTCAGTATTCTTCTCACTGCAATACCAGGATTTCAGTGTAATGATGCAAGAGCATTCAACTGAGCTCAATAAATTTAGATCTTACATTGGAGTGACATATATTATTAACTGTTCATTGATAACAAGGCACAGGAAAGAATCAATTACACTTTTTTCAAAAGGAAGTTATCAATATTTTTGAATGCAAATACCTATATATCCGATGTCATTTATGCCAAGAAATATCAATAAGTAATAAGATAATTGAAAGAATATTTACATTTATGTAGGTAATGGTTTTATAACAATCTAAATGTGGCATCTGAAATGGTATGTTACCAAATATCCAAAGACAACATTAAGGGGACAGCTATACTCAGAGGATCGATGAGTGCTGTAATAAAAATAACTAGATTTTGACTCAGACACCCCAAGCTTATGACCCACCTCTGCTATATACTAGACTGTTTGACTTTAGGCAAGTGACTCAACCTCTCTGAGCTCTCCAATGCAACATTTGTGAAATGCACAATAGAGCAATTCACAGGATCTTCAGGTAAGGAAACATATATGAAACCTATTGCAAATCATAAAACATATATATAAGGACAGTCATTTACTTATATCATTATATAGAATCTTGGCATAGAAACATCTCATCTTTTGTATCTTTGTCACATTCCCCATTAGCATGCATGTCCTCTCTTCTGCAGAATCCACCCTCCTCATGTCAGTAGATTAATGGGGAACAAAGGAGGATGATATTTTCGCATCACAGAAAGCATTGTGTACTACACAGAGATACTCTTTAACAAGAGCATCTTATTGGGTTAATTATCTAACCTTTATAGACTTCAATTTCCTTGTATATAAAATCATGAGAAAAAATGATCATTTATGATTTGAACAGACTAAAAATAATATGTTATGATTACAGTGTGGCCCTCCAAATAATTGATAGTTATAATTTTGTGCCAAATTCTTGCTGATAACTGATCACTGTTAAAATACATTAATGATGTAATGTTTGGATTCATAGCAGAACAGCTGTCAAGATTAATTTTTTGTATGACCTCCTTTTTTTAAAGATAGTCTTGATCATAGCAACTAATGTGATGAGAAGCAGGCTGTGCTTGTAACCATTCCAACCTCATCTCCTACAGACTAGGTGTCCTGCTGGATAGGAACTAGACTCTCCAGTTGCTATTTATCTAAAGGCCAATAGGTTCTACATATCTGCTAAACATTGAGATGTGTGGGTGCTATATTACTATAATTACCCTCCTTACAAAAACACACATACATGCACATTTTGCAAGATACGAATAAGGATTATAGCACTTTCAAACAGCTTTCACAACAGTAATCTGATTGTCTTTAAAACAACTCTATATTACAGAAGAAGAAACTAATGCCCTGAGATATTAAGTAATTTGCTTAAGTCACATAACTGGTGAGTAACAGAGCAAGATATCAAAACCAAATTATTTATCATTTCAGTTTTTATTGCAGTAGGTTACCAGAGCTTTTGAAAAATCAAGATTATAATATATGAAATATAATATATAAAATGTATATAATATGTATTTTCAAAAAATTGTGAAAATCGAGATTTAGAGATAAAATAAAATTAGGTGCTTTATTCACGTTTTAAGAATTTTGAATGCAAAAAAAAAAAAAAGAATTTTGAGTGCAATCCCTTTAATTAGAAAGATTTTCTAAACCATTTAGATACATGTGTTTCAATGTTTCTGCTACATTATTATATATCACCATCAGGATTCCATATTAACTTTCAAATGCTGCATCTTAAAGTGAGGGACATGTGTAATTTATAGGTTAATGACCGTTCCTAGCAAAATCAATTTGTTCAGTATATTGATTAGTTTATCTACACAAAGAGCTGATTTTTTTAAAAAGTAAGGAGGGCACATATTGCATGGAGCACTGGGTGTTAAACGCAAGCAAACAATGAATCATGGAACATTACATCAAAAACTAATGATGTAATGTATGGTGACTAACATAACATAATAAAATAAAATTAAAAAAAAAAACTCATGATGTCCTGTATGGTGACTAACATAACAAAATGAAATTAAAAAAAAAAAGAAAAAAAGTCACTTTTTAAAATGACTAGCTTTGGGCGCCTGGGTGGCTCAGTTGTTAAGCGTCTGCCTTTGGCTCAGGTCATGATCCCAGGGTCCTGGGTCCCAGGGTCTTTCTCTGTCAAATAAATAAATAGTGACTAGCTTTATTATACTACTAGCTCTATTATATTTTAAAAATCACTCTTATAATATTATTAGTTTATTTCATTTTATATAACCTCTGTGGATTTAAAGACTACTAAATAAGAGCTAGTTGATTGTACTGTGCTGATATATCAAAAGGTCTACAATTCCAACCCTGGTGCAAGCCATGATCGTCCCCTATCTAAATTATTTCAAGTGCCTCCTAAGTAGACTCCTTATTCTGTCCTTGCCCCATTCAGTTTTTTTTTTTTAAGATTTTATTTATTTATTTGACAGCGAGAGACACAGCGAGAGAGGGAACATAAGCAGGGGGAGTGGGAGAGGGAGAAGCAGGCTTCCTGCGAGCAGGGAGCCTGATGCGGGGCTCGATCCCAGGACCCTGGGATCATGACCTGAGCTGAAAGCAGATGCTTAATGACTGAGCCACCCAGGCACTCCTGCCCCATTCAGTTTTAATTACAGCAGCCAGAGTGATGTTTTATAATCCTAAAACTGATCATGTGCCTCTTTTTCACAGAACCTTCCACTGGTTTCTCATCTACTTGGAGTACCAGCCAAGGTTCTCATCTTCATAGCCTCTAATTAGGTCTCCACTCCCTTCTCCTATTCCTTATCCCCTCACCTATTCCAGCAACAGATGCTACTCTTTTTACTACTCCCTGAAACTCCCAGGCACACAGCATCATCAGGACATCTACACTTCCTGTTCTGTATACTTTGAATGTTCTTTCTTCCCAGGAACCCATATGACTCACTCCTTTACCTCCTTCATGTCTTCCTTCAAATGTTACCATCTTATTGAGACATTCCATGGACACCACATTTAAAACTGTACCTTCATTTTTGCCTTCCTTCTTCTGTATTTTTTTTTCATTTAAAAGACTCCTGGAATATGTTTTTTTATTTAGTTTTATATTTTCTTCCCTCTACTAGAACGTAAATTCAATGAGGGCAGAAACTTGTTTATTTCTGTATTCTCAACATTCAGATCAAGACCTGATACATAGCATGCACTCAATATTTACTGAATAGTCAGTCTACAGTATATACAAATATATATTAAATACATACACACACACACACATATATAAAATCCACATATTTTATACGTATACAAGCCCTAATACAATGCTGGGAGAATCTACGCCTAAGTTTTGATCTGAGACAAAGTTCCAGTCATCATCATTTATCCTTACTCTGGCTGCAATACGGGGACAAGCATTTTAACAGCTGCTATATAGACTCTGAAAAAACTACTTTCTAAGCCTCCCCGCTATCTATTGGGAATTCTATTGTTGGAGTAGTTAGATATGGTGGTTGGGAATCCTGCTAAAGTTATAATTCTACTGAACTGATTAGGTTTTTTACCTTTAGAGTTATGCTTACATTGCCATGGTTTGACTCAAATATGATCAGAATTTTCCTAATCAAGACAGTTCATGATTAGCTCCCTCTGTCATTTCAATCTTTATGCTCATCTTCAGAGAAATTCACAGCACACATGCTCTAAGGCAGTTTCTCTTACAGAGGAAACATCATTCCTTGTGTATCCCCTTAAAATCAAAGGTTGTCTTTAAAGTCCTATAAATTATAGATAATACAGCTCTTGTGTTCCCCGGAGAGTTAGTTCTGTCATTGCTGCTCTTCTTTGAACTTCTAAGGTAGACTCCAAATGCCAAGCCATAGATAATATCTCTGTACCCATAGCATCTGACTCTCTGGCAGCCATTGCTGATATTGTCTTGGCGGGCTGTATATTCCCTCCAGGTCCCCTCATAGCCTTGGTGTCTCTATAGGGCTGCTTTCTTGGATGAATTGTGTTTTTTTTTTTTATACCTTTATAGGCTTTCTAATATGAGGGTCATTCTTTTTTCTGGACTATGTATGAAAGAAGCAAGCCTGCTTAATCTTGCTCTTACCTAGAGGTCCTGTCCCCGGATTGCCATTTCACCTCCTAGAGTTCTAGCCAAAATTCTACTCTGTGGGCCAAGAGGCACACACTTACATTCTGGGCATGTCACATAAAGCTGTCTCCTGCCTTCTGGGTCACTTTCTGGTCTTAGAACAGGCACAGGGGAGCTTGCTTCTCTATTAAATTTAAGTGGTCCTCATCAAAGTTCAGCACCTCTGCTGTGAGTGAAATTAACAGCACATTTCATGCATTGCCGGCACTCCACTAATATGGATTTTTGACCGCACAGCAAAGTGAATATGACTGAAGTATTCAGAAGGTAAACCCTTTATGCAAGTTCTGTTCTTGTGGTCAGACAAGATCAATATCTGTCCTATAGGTTAAGCAAAACCTATGAGGTTGTGACTGTCATTGTTTCAATTTGGGAGTATGATCTTTTTTTCTTTCACAGTATATAATCAGTAATGTGTTCATTAAATGCTATCTTTGTACCTAAAACTGTAACAGACTCTATTTTTTAACATAATATTAGGTCTCAAGGTGTTCTGAGTTTCTTGAGAGATATACAATGAACCCAGAGCCAACAGTCAGAAATTGAGACAAGATGAATTGTAATTAAGGCAAAAATCTATGTTAGATTAGAAGAGTGTCATAATAAGGAGATGTCATTATGGGCTACAATAACAGAAAAGGCTTTATTAAAGGTATAGGATTTGAATAGATCCTTGAGTTGGAGAAGCAGTGAATTCTGAAATAAAGGGTATGTACTCTTGAAGTCAAACTAATAATTCTGAGTCTATTCTGTCCGACATATTCCATTTTCAAACTAAATCACATTTTCATGTACATATATTTTTATCACTTCAAACTGCTTGCTTGCTTCCAGAGTCCTGTGGTTTCCTACCTTTCCATCTGTTCACAACCCAAAGTCCACACATTAAGTGTTTATTCCTACTTTTTCCATCTCTTCCCAAACTCAAAATTTTCAAGAACTCTTTCTAGATCATTTGAATCTGAGTGAATTTCTTCTCTCCTTATGCTCATCACTTTCAATAATATTCCTGTAAGTCTCCTTGCATTTCACTTGGCAGGACATTCCTTTGGTATTGTCTTCCTCTGACCAGATAAAATTTGTGAGTGTTTGTGTTTCTATTGTTTTTATAAAAGATTGAAAATTTCATATATTTCTGTAAAATAATACATCCTATGTATGCAGGAAAAATAGGAATCTATTTTTTTTTTAAGATTTTATTTATTTATTTGATGGAGAGAGACACAGAGAGGGGACACAAGCAGGGGGAGTGGCAGAGGGAGAAGCAGGTTTCCTGCTGAGCAGGGAGCCCGATGTGGGGCTTGATCCCAGGATCCCGGGATCATGACCTGAGCTGAAGGCAGATGCTTAACGACTGAGCCACCCAGGCACCCAGAATCTTTTTAGATAATAAGCAAATACATCTTTTCCTTTTCTAACCTTGTACACACAGAAACATTACATACCTATTGTCTTGAGCTTGTTTTGGAAAATGGCTACACAGGAGTGAAAGAACAAGGAGATTTGCAAATTGTATTAGGATAAGGCCACCATCCCTGCATTTTCCTAGTTCAGTTCCATTCTGTAGATGGTGAAGATGAAATATTTCCATTAAAGATGGAATTTTACAATGTCCATTTCTTTTTTTAAATGTTTTTGTATTATGTTATGCTAGTCACCATACAGTACTTCATTAGTTTTTGATGTAGTGTTCCATGATTCATTGTTTGCGTATAACACCCAGTGCTCATTGCAATAGGTGCCCTCCTTAATACCCATCACCAGGCTATCCCATCCCCCCAACCCCCTCCCCTCTGAAACCCTCAGTTTGTTTCCCGGAGTCCATAGTCTCTCATGGTTCATTTTTCCCTTCCCTCTCCTAATGTCCTCCATGCTATTCCTTATGTTCCACAAATAAGTGAAACTATATGATAATTGTCTTTCTCTGCTTGACTTATTTCACTTAGCATAATCCCCTCCAGTTCCATCCATGTCAATGCAAATGGTGGGTATTCATCCTTTCTGATGGCCAAGTAATATTCCATTGTATATATGGACCACATCTTCTTTATCCATTCATCTGTTGAAGAGCATCTTAGCTCCTTCCACAGTTTGGCTATTGTGGACATAGTTGCTATGAACATTGGGGTGCATGTGCCCCTTCTTTTCACTACATCTGTATCTTTGGGGTAAATGCCCAGTAGTGCAATTGCTGGGTCATAGGGTAGCTCTATTTTTAACTTTTTGGAGAACTTCCATAATGTTTTCCAAAGTGGCTGTACCAACTTGCATTCCCACCAACAGTGTAAGAGGGTTCCCCTTTCTCCACATCCTCTCCAACATTTGTTGTTTCCTGCCTTAATTTTTGCCATTCTAACTGGTGTAAGGTGGTATCTCAATGTGGTTTTGATTTGAATTTCCCTGATGGCTAATGATGTTGAACATTTTTTCATGTGTCTGTTACCCATTCGTATGTCTTCTTTGGAGAAGTGTCTGTTCATGTCTTCTGCCCATTTTTTGACTTATTTTTTGGGGGGGTTGTTGAGTTTGAGAAGTTCTTTATAGATCTTGGATACCAGCCCTTTATCTGTAATGTCATTTGCAAATATCTTCTCCCATTCTGTGGGTTGCCTCTTTGTTTTGTTGACTGTTTCCTTTGCTGTGCAGAAGCTTTGGGACTTGATGAAGTCCCAAAAGTTCATTTTTGCTTTTGTTTCCCTTGCCTTTGGAGACATGTCTTAGAAGAAGTTGCCGTGGCCGATGTCGCAGAGGTTACTGCCTATGTTCTCCTCTAGGATTTTGATGGATTCCTGTCTCACATTGAGGTCTTTCATCCATTTAGAGTTCATCTTTGTGTATGGTGTGAGAGAATGGTCATGTTTCAGTCTTCTGTATATAGCTGTCCAATTTTCCCAGCACGATTTACTGAAGAGACTGTCTTTGTCCATTTCTAATATCATCAAAACTTTTGTGGTCAGTACTGTTCATGAAGACCTGCTTCCATTAGCAAACTTCATTTCATGCCATGATAGATAAAACAGAATCCTTCCTTTTGTGGAATTATTCCTCAAAGAGGAAATCTCAATTTTGCTTTTGAGACTCAGTCATTGGCCATTAGAATCTAACCTAAAATCCTATGGATAGATCCTGTTCTCCTAAATGCTGGGGCATATCAGGGTTAACTCTGGAAAATCAGTCACTGCTTTGGTGCACCCAAAGTGTATCAGAACAAAGAAATAAGGATCAAGCATGTAACTTCTTTTGCTTTTTTTTTCTCTTTTTAGGCCTGAGGTAGAATCTATAACCTACATTAAGGTGTAAGGCCTGCAATAAACAAGACAAAGATTCTGCAGCCCCATCCAAATAGATCCTTAGGAGCTATGTCAATGATATTATTATCAATATAAAAATATTTTAAAAGACTTAAAAATAAAATAGGCTTTCCTTTTTGTTAATTTTCAAAGGACGTTACACTGATATAATAATAAATGAAAAAGTACATGGGCAAAAAAACACAAGTACACACACACACACACACACACACTGGCTTCATCTTAATAGCCCTCATTCATCCCCTCCAGAGCTGACAAAGTTAAGTAGGACAGTCCCATAATGGTTACTGTGACATACATCCTAGTTTGTATCTTGGAGAGGCTGCCTTGGCAATTGATACATTTTTCTTGGTATCCTCTCCCTGCAGACTTTAAGGTAGCCCTCCAAGGCTCTGGAAACCCTTCATTTACATTTGAGGAATGCTCATGTGAGGAAGTCTATAGGCTCATATAATGTTAAAACAGGAAAGCCTCTACAAGTCATTAAGCCAACCCTCATTTCAGAGATGAAAACCAGAGCTCAGTGATGGGAGGGATTTGCCTAAGGTAACCCAACAAATTGATGACTGCCTCTTTTTGGTCTACTGACTCAAAGCATGGCATTATTTTGCCATTCCTATGGCTGCCTCTTCGCAAAATTAAGAAGCAAGTTGGCCTTAAATACTTTCCTACCCTTTCTCAAAAGCCTAGTGGTTTTTTACACTGTATTTGTTCCTTGTACAAATTCCTAGATAGGAAGTCCAAGCAGGTTCCTTTATCTATCTGACATTTATTTCTTTGCTTCTCTTCAAAAATATCTAATTTGGGTTCCATTCCCTCAGGATCTTATTAGGTGACCACATACTCCTGGCCCACAATATCTCTCATATCTCAGTAGAGTGCAAATGACAAGATACCATATCATCTCTAAGTAAGCATTCAGCCTTTTAACAAAGTCCTTACAGAGACGGTGCCTTAATCAAGTATTAACATCACCATGGGAATTTTGAGCCATTAATTCTCCTGTTTTGTACTCAAATCATACTTTGTCTATCACCAGCATGTAATTATTAAGTTCCTTCCATAGGTTAACACCTAGGGATAAAGTAATGAAAGAGACAGCTATAAATCTTACCTGTTTGGAGTTTATATTCTAGTTGGAAGAATTGGGAAATGAGGTGGGGGTATGCTACATTAGCCAAGGATATTAGAGAAGGCACTTGGTTATGGTGATGCATTTCATTAGAGATCTAAAGAAATGCAACGGAGGCAATCATACAAAATTCTGGAAGAAGAACATTTTGGAGAGGAAAAACAGAGTCAAGAGCTTGAGCTGGGAGGATGTTGGGTTCCTGACTAACATAGTGAAGTCTGAATGCAAGGACATACATGTAATAAGTGACTGGGGTGCAGAGGGAGGATAGGTCAGATACAGAAGGGGTGTTGAGCAGGGTTAGGAGTTTAGACTAGATTCTTATTGCCTTGAGAACACTCTCTTGATTCAGAAGAATAATTGTTGGGTAGATTTACTCTTTTAAGAGAGAACTTCAGTTACCATGGAGGAAATAGCATCTAAGAGGACAAAAGTAGAAGCAGAGAATTTATTTGGAGGGTTATTTCAACAACCCATTGAGGGATGACAGTGGTTTTGTCTAGGATTATGTCCTCAGAAATGGAGATACATGGACAGGGTCATTATCTAGTCTGGGGAGAAATCAACTCCTGTTTTGGGTGGATTGTGCAATTTACTGATGTAGGGAAGATGGACGTTATAATAATTGGAATGATTATTTTTTTCACCTTATGTCCACAGACACTTACTCATGTAACGGTTTCTTACCAAGCAAGCCACTATAGAGAGGAGAATTATTTTTCTATAGAGAATTCACTGGTTGTTCATAAAAATTATTTTTTTAAAAAAAGATATATGGGGCATCTGGGTGGCTCAGTTGGTTAAGCATCTGCCTTCAGCTCAGGTCATGATCCTCGGGCTCCTTGCTCAGCGGGGAGTCCGCTTCTCCCTTTCCCTCCGCCCCTGCTTGTGAGCTCTCTCTCTCGCTCACTCACTCTATCAAATAAATTTTAAAAATCTTAAAAAAAGATATATTACTTAGTAAGCATTTGTTATGTGTAAGTATCATGCTAAGCATTTTGTATGGGGTACATCTGGTAGTTATTGGCTTTTGCCTGCCAAAAATCTCTCCTCTCTCTTTCTGGTAACTTTCTGATTATAGTCAGAAATGGGTACATGACACAGAAACAAAGACAAATAAAGTCCTTCCCTGGGATTTTTCCGCTAGAGCTTGAAGGGAAGATAGATTCTTCTTTTGGGAGCCCTTCCCCTGATATATGCAAACACTGAAGAAATTAAGCTGTCATTTTTTTTAAAGATGCAGAAATTAAAGGCCCATAGACACAATTCTGTTGGAGATGAGTTTTAGAAATACCTGAAGATTCATGAGGTTCCCTGGACTCTAGAGTCCAGGGATGTGTGAGCTGCCCTAATTCCAGTCGCCTTGCCAAAGCTCACCCTCCGCCACCTCCATATATTTTTGCTTAAGAGGTTCAAATTATATTCCTATTCCAACCAACAGAGGTAGGACACACATATCTCATTTCACCCTACAGCAACCAGTTACATTGTAATTATTCTCCCATTTCACAGAAGAAGCAGCAGAATTAAAAAGCCTAAGTCATTGTCTAAGATGAGCCTAGTTTTCACATGGTGATCTAAGTTCTGAATTTTGGGTCTTTCTCTGCTCAAAGTCTGTGTTACTTATAATCTGCATGGTATTATGCCCTGTATCCTAGGTGAAAGGTGGATATGTGTGTGTGTGTGTGTGTGTGTGTGTGTGTAGGGATCAGGGGGTAGAAGCAACAAAACTCAGTCAGACCTAGGTCCTGTCCTCAAGGACATTATAATTAAAATGTTATAAACATAGCATGTAAATAATAATAAAATGAACATAAAATAATTGCTCTAATAGAGGGACAATGAGAGTGAAGAAGAAGGATGATTAATTCTGATCAGGGTATCAGGAGAAGGTCTTTGAACTGGACCTTGAAAGACAAACAGTGCATTTATTATGCCTCCTCTGTCTACGCAAATTACCTATTTTGTAGCTGCTCTGTCTCACATCCTCATCCATCGTTCATGGCTCAAATACAAGTTTTTCTACCAATTATTTTTTTTTTCTAATATGCTCACACGCTTGAATCTAAATGTTGTGTCCGTATGCCCCAAATTGAAACTCGAGAAATTATCCAGTTCATTTGATCCATAGAAATAAGTGACAAGAAAACATACTTTGATTCAAGAACAAATTAAACTGATAGTTGTCAAAGCTGTGCTTTATGTTATATTGCAAGATGAAATCTCAGTTGCCTATAGACCTTCATAGTTGTTTTCCCCTAGCCAATTCCTTTTTTTCATTTCCAACTGCTAACTACGTTCTTTTCCCCTTTGCCTTATTTCTGATTCTCATTCTCTATTCCAGCCCTTTTCCTGGCTCATGCTAACACTCTTGGCTTATTTGGAAATTGCTTCAGGAAGATAGCACTGCTTCTGCCCTTGTATACTATTACTTGGTACTAAGGAGGGAGTAAAGAGCTCATGAATGAAACTTATTTGGAACTCTTTCTATTCCACATCTGACAGTGTGTGGTTTTTCAAACATTAGCGTTATCAGTGAGTTTTGTTTTGTTTTGTTTCTGCGTGCATTAGTGATTGATAATAAATCTCCCTTGAACATCACTGCACATTTCACATTGCCTGTGGCTCCCATGGGTGACATGATTCTATACATACATTTGAGATTGTCCTGAGAGAAAGTAAGGAAGATCAAGATATGAATTGCTGGGATGTGTGGGTGGCTCAGTAAGTTAAGCATCTGCCTTCAGCTCAGGTCATGCTGCCAGGGTCCTGGGATCAAGTCCCTCATCGGGCTCCCTGCTCAGCCGGGAGTCTGCTTCTCCCTCTCCCTCTGCCTGCCTGCCACTCCCCCTGCTTGTGCTCTCTCTCTCTCTCTCTCTGACAAATAAATAAATAAAATCTTTTAAAAAAATGATACGAATAGCTTCTGGCACTTCCTGAAAAGTCACAACTTGGAAGAAAACAGTGCAGACATTCCATACCCTGCATGATATTTTTGTCTATTCTCTCTTTTTTACCACTCTCCTTTTTTCAACCTCTCCAAAGCCTTGAATTCCCTCCATCCTTTTATCCTTATTTTGTGTAATATTTGTCCTCATTTTCTTGACATTAAGCCCAACTGAAAGATACTTTGAAGACAGGCTCCTAATAAAGGTTCAGAATAAGAAAAGGGCACTGAATGACATCAGGTGTTTCCCACTGTATCTTGAATATCACAGTTTCGTTTTGCTATCAATTTAATATGAAATTCATGCAGAACTAGACTGCTCTGAAGCTTCATTAACAATATTTGGTGGTTGTCAGGTGGCCTAAAAAAAGTTAATATGCCTTTCCCAGTCTCTCAGCTTTCAAATCAACAAAAGTAACATGTTTTCCCCTTCTTTGCTCATTGCACAAGGAAGCCAGTTATTTTTATAACACTATATCTTTGTAATGAAATAGAAAAGAGTGGGAATTGGATTACTCTGGATCATCTTTTATACATAATTACAATCTAACCTTTCAGGTAAGTATTTCCAAATCCTTCAGAAATGATTCTGAATCTGATTATCAAATCATTCAGCAGTCTTATTGCAACTGACCGACAAGCAATCCTCATGAATTTAGCCCTCATTTGCTATGATAGCCTCAACATAAATGGCACTTCTTTGTCAGTGGATGGAAAACAAATATTCGCTAAGAATATTCTCTCATAAATCTCTTCTAAAAGATTTATTTAGGACTGAAACACAAAGAGGATATTATTTTTAAAAAAATCCATAAAATCAAACATGCAGTGGAATCAGTTTTAAATGCACACTCCTCCTGGTTCCCTTCTATCCAGCATTTAACACTGCTTAGTATCAGACCCCCAAAGAAGCACTTCCTGACCACCCCGCCTCACCTGGATCAACTTTCTTGCCTCTTAGTATCAGCAGGACCCTGTCAATACCTCTAAAATGGCCCCTAACATAGGATGAGATTCTCTATTTAAATACCTCTCTCTCCGAACCATGAGAGACTAAGGACTCTGGGAAACAATCTGAGGGTTTCAGAGGGGAGGGGGGTGGGGGGATGGGTTAGCCCGGTGATGGGTATTAAGGAGGGCACGTATTGCATGGAGCACTGGGTGTTATATGCAAACAATGAATCATGGAACACTACATCAAAAACTAATGAAGTACTGTATGGTGACTAAGATACATACATACATACATACATATATACATACATACATATATACCCTCTCTCCCAAAGAGAATAAAGTATTAGAGGGCAGGGAGTGGGTTTTATTTATTCACTTCAAAGAAAATTGCTGACATAAACTTGCTCATTCACTTCTCACATGAAGTTTGTGCTATTAATCCTACTTTACAGAGAAAGAAGTTAAAATTTTGAGGCTCAACCCAGCCATGGACACAGCTAGTAATAGCAGTTACTGAACCCAGGAATGCCAGACTACAAAGTCTACACCTTATCTACTATAAGGCATTACAGTCATCAAGGGTCAGAAGGATTAATGCTACTTGGTCTATCTGTGATTTGAAGACATAAGTTGGTAAAAAATAAGCCCACACATCAGATAAAATATTTGTATCTACAATTTATAAAACTCTAATAATTTTATCATAAAAAGACAAAAATCCAGGGACGCCTGGGTGACTCAGTTGGTTATGTGCCCCACTCTTGATTTTGGCTGAGGTCATGATCTCGGGGTCATGAGATCGAGCCCTGCCTCGGGTCTGGGCACTCAGCATGGAAACAGCTTAAGATTCTCTCTCTTCCTCTCCCTCTGCCCCTCCCCTCACTTGCGCCTCCACATGCGCACATGCTCTCTCTCTCTCTAAATAAATAAATAAAATCTTTTTTAAGAAAAGACAAAAATCCAGTTAAAAACGGGCAAAGGATTGAGTATACATTTCACCAAAGACAACATGTAAATGGCTGTTAAACATATGAAACATCATTCCTTATTATTAGGAAAACACAAATTAAAAGGAAATACCATTTTACATCTACTAGGATGGTTAAAATAGAAAGACAGATAACAACAAGTGTTGGTAAGAAGTGTGAAAACCGAAACCACCACATCTCACTCATGGGAATGCAACATGGTACAGTCACTTTGGAAAACAGGCAATGTCTTAAAAATTTAAGCATCAACTTACCAGATGATGAGCATTTCCACCACCAGGAATCTACAAAAGACATGTGAAATTATATCTTGTTAACACAAGGACTTGTTAGTGAATGTTAATAGCAGCAGCATTATTCATAAAAGCCCCAAACAGAAAACAATGTGAATGTCCATCACTGGTAAATAGATGAAACATTTGTATACCTATATGATGAATTACTATTTAGTAATCAAAAGGAACAAAATATTAATCATGCTTCTACATGAATGGACTTTAAAAGCAATATCCTAAGCAAAAGAAGCCAGATACAAAAGGTGATGTATTATATGATTCCATTTTTAGGAAATGTCCATAAAAGGCAAATTTATAGAACTAGAAAGGAGATAAATAGTTGCTTGAAGCTGGGGGATGGGACTATGGTTTGAATGCAAGTAAGTACAAGGGAATTTTTCAGGGTAATGGAAATGCTTGAAAATTTAATTGTGGAGATGGTTGTGCAATTCTATATATAATTGTGTGAATGTATTATTGAATCATGCTTAAAATAGTGATTTTTATGGTATGTAAATTACATATCAGTAAAGCTTTAATAGAAATAAGTGTGGCCTCTCGGATAATTTACTCTTTATGAACCATTTTCAAGATAAATCTGTCTTTATTTTTAGCATTAAATCTGCAGAGGGTCTTCCCAGCAAAACCTATTTTTAGAATTCACTTATCTTCCAAAACTATATCTAACTACTGCTATAACAAACTCATTCTGTAAAGGGACAGATAATAAATATTTTAGACTTTACAGGCCAAACTGTCTGTTATGAAACTATTCAACTCTGCTATTATAGAGCAAAAACAGCCACAGATAATATGTAAATGAACGAGTGTCTCCGTGTTCCAATAAAACTTTATGTATGAAAACAAGCAATGGGCAGGATTTGTTCTGTGAGCTATATTCAGTTTATAGATGCTATAGACTAAGTGACCTCTGACCTTCTAGTAAAATTTGGAGTTGCAATAAATTATATCCTAGAATTTAGAACATGAGGAAACAAAGTCCTCAAAGGATTGTAATTGTGCTTTGTCTACTACTTTTGATCAGCTCTTGTTAAAAAATCATAGAATTCCAAGGCTAGAATAACAATAGCTGTTAATAAAATTATTGAGGGTTTTTCAGAGGCCAGGTGCTGTTCTAAGAAATTTACATTCATTGTCTCATTTAATCCTATCAAAAAGCCAATGCGGAAGGCACAGAGAGAAGTTGTGTTATTATGTCCAAGATAAAAGTAGAGTGTATTAGACCCAAGAGATATACTCAGGTGGTCTAATTGCAGAGGTCACATTTTTTTTAACTACTCTGCTGTGCTGCCTTCAACTATAAGTTGGTAACTGTTATTGAAGAACAAAGTGGTTCTGGTTTGTTGGATAGGAATGAGCTCCTTCACTGAAGAAGTGGGAAAACAAGCAGCTCACTATGAGATCTAGAAATTCAGATTATGTGCTACTTTCAATAGGAACTAACAACACTCAACACAAGTAAGATTCCAGGTAAGTGAGCTTTGTTCCTAATTAAAGTCCCTTTTTTCAGACTAATAAAAAGGGATTTAAGTTCAATTTTTTAAAAGACATGGAACAGCGATTTCAACCATCGGTTGGAATAGAACTTTGTCTTCAACAATCTTTCCTATTATTTTCTGTCACATTATACCTTAATAACAACACTCCCCATCTGCAGATATATGCTATATACAATATATTCCGAAACTGTGATCTATTTTGTTATAATGAGTGACATCAAAAAACAACACCGAAATGCCAATTTAAAATTTTGTTTACCAAATGTAATCAGGGCAGCTACTTTGCAACTCACAGGAGAAGTGAAGCATTTCTATTTTTTTTAAATTTTTTATTGTTATGTTAATCACCATACATTACATCATTAGTTTTTGATGTAGTGTTCCATGATTCATTGTTTGTGCATAACACCCAGTGCTCCATGCAGAACGTGCCCTCTTTAATACCCATCACCAGGCTAACCCATCCTCCCATCCCCCTCCCCTCTAGAACCCTCAGTTTGTTTTTTTGTTGTCTGATTGCTGTGGCTAGGACTTCTAATACTATGTTGAATAGCAGTGGTGATACTGGACATCCCTGCCGTGTTCCTGACCTTAGGGGGAAAGCTCTCAGTTTTTCCCCATTGAGAATGATATTCGCTGTAGGTTTTTCATAGATGGCTTTTATGATATTGAGGTATGTACCCTCTATGCCTATACTATGAAGAGTTTTGATCAAGAAAGGATGCTGTACTTTGTCAAACGCTTTTTCTGCATCTATTGAGAGGATCATATGATTCTTGTTCTTTCTTTTGTTAATCTATTGTATCACACTGATTGATTTGCGGATGTTGAACCAACCTTGCAGCCCAGGGGTAAATCCCACTTGGTCATGGTGAATAATCCTTTTAATGCACTATTGGATCCTATTGGCTAGTGTTTTGGTGAGAATTTTTGCAGCCATGTTCATCAAGGATATTGGTCTAATTCTCCTTTTTGATGGGGTCTTTGGTTTGGGGATCAAGGTATTGGTGGCCTCATAAAATGAGTTTGGAAGTTTTCCTTCCATTTCTATTTTTTGGAACAGTTTCAGAAGAATAGGTATTAATTCTTCTTGAAATGTTTGGTAGAATTCCCCTGGGAAGCCATCTGGCCCTGGGCTTTTGTTTGTTGGGAGATTTTTGATGACTGCTTCCATTTCCTTAGTGGTTATAGGTCTGTTCAGGTTTTCTATTTCTTCCTGGTTCAGTTTTGGTAGTTGATACATCTCTAGGAATGTATCCATTTCTTCCAGGTTATCTAATTTGCTGGCATAGAGTTGCTCATAATATGTTCTTATAATTGTTTGTATTTCTTTGGTGTTGGTTGTGATCTCTCCTCTTTCATTCATGATTTTGTTGATTTGGGTCATTTCTCTTTTCTTTTTGATAAGTCTGGCCAGGGGTTTATCAATCTTGTTAATTCTTTCAAAGAACCAGCTCCTAGTTTCGTTGATCCGTTCTACTGTTCTTTTAGTTTCTATTTCATTGATTTCTGCTCTGATCTTTATTATTTCTCTTCTCCTGCTGGGTTTAGGCTTTATTTGCTGTTCTTTCTCCAGCTCCTTTAGGTGTAGGGTTAGGTTGTGTACTTGAGACCTTTCTTGTTTCTTGAGAAAGGCTTGTATTGCTATATACTTTCCTCTTAGGACCGCCTTTGCTGCATCCCACAGATTTTGAATAGTTGTGTTTTCATTTACATTGGTTTCCATGAATTTTTTAAATTCTTCTTTAATTTCCTGGTTGACCCATTCATTCTTTAGTAGAATGCTCTTTAGCCTCCATGTATTTGAGTTCTTTCCGACTTTCCTCTTGTGATTGAGTTCTAGTTTCAAAGCATTGTGGTCTGAAAATAGGCAGGGAATGATCCCAATCTTTTGGTACCGGTTGAGACCTGATTATGACCTAGGATGTGATCGATTCTGGAGAATGTTCCATGGGCACTAGAGAAGAATGTGTATTCCATTGCTTTGGGATGGAAGGTTCTGAATATGTCTGTGAAGTCCATTTGGTCCAGTGTGTCATTTAAAGTCTTTAATTCCTTGTTGATCTTTTGCTTAGATGATCTGTCCATTTCAGTGAGGGGGTGTGAAAGTCCCCCACTATTATTGTATTGTTGTCAATGTGTGTCCTGGCTTTTGTTATTAATTGCCTTATATAATTGGCTGCTCCCATGTTAGGGGCATAGATATTTACAATTGTTAGATCTTCTTGTTGGATAGACCCTTTAAGTAGGATATAGTGTCCTTCCTCATCTCTTATTACAGTCTTTGGTTTAAAATCTAATTTGTCTGATATAAGGATTGCCACCCCAGCTTTCTTTTGGTGTCCATTAGCATGGTAAATGGTTTTCCACCCCCTCACTTTCAATCTGGGGGTGTCTTTGGGTCTAAAATGAGTCTCTTGCAGACAGCATATCGATGGGTCTTGTTTTTTTATCCAATCTGATACCCTCTGTCTTTTGATTGGGGCATTTAGCCCATTTACATTCAGGGTAACTATTGAAAGATAGGAATTTAGTGCCATTGTATTGCCTGTAAGGTGACTGTTACTGTGTATTGTCTGTGTTCCTTTCTGGTCTATGTTGCTTTTAGGCTCTCTCTTTGCTTAGAGGACCCCTTTAAAGATTTCTTGTAGGGCTGGTTGCGTGTTTGCAAATTCCTTTAGTTTTTGTTTGTCCTGGAAGCTTTTTATCTCCCCTTCTATTTTCAATGACAGCCTAGCTGGATATAGTATTCTTGGCTGCATATTTTTCTCATTTAGTGCTCTGAAGATATCATGCCAGTCCTTTCTGGCCTGCCAGGTCTCTGTGGATAGGTCTGTTGCCAATCTAATGTTTCTACCATTGTAGGTTACATATCTTTTCTCCCGAGCTGCTTTCAGGAGTTTCTCTTTGTCTCTGAGACTCGTAAGTTTTACTATTAGATGTCAGGGTGTTGACCTATTTTTATTGATTTTGAGAGGGGTTCTCTGTGCTTCCTGGACTTTGATGCCTGTTTCCTTCCCCAAATTAGGGAAGTTCTCTGCTATAATTTGCTCCAGTATACCTTCTGCCCCTCTCTCTCTTTCTTCTTCTTCTGGGATCCCAATTATTCTAATGTTGTTTTGT
Organism: Halichoerus grypus; assembly: GCF_964656455.1. NCBI lineage: Eukaryota > Metazoa > Chordata > Mammalia > Carnivora > Phocidae > Halichoerus > Halichoerus grypus. The sequence goes on from NC_135712.1 coordinate 174,168,339, forward strand.
CTTATGGTATCGCTTAGCTCTCGAATTCTGCCCTCATGATCCAGTAGTTGTTTATCTCTCTTTTTCTCAGTTTCTTTATTTTCCATCATTTGGTCTTCTATATCATTGATTCTTTCTTCTGCCTCCTTTATCCTAGCAGTTAGCGCCCCCATATTTGATTGCACCTCATTAATAGCCTTTTTGATTTCGACTTGGTTAGATTTTAGTTCTTTTATTTCTCCAGAAAGGGTTTCTCTAATAACTTCCATGGTTTTTTCAGGCCCAGCTAGTATCTTTAAAGTGATGATTCTGAACTCTAGATCTGACATCGTACTAATGTCCATACTGAGTAGGTCCCTGGCAGTTGGTACTACCTCTTGTTCTTTTTGTTGAGGTGATTTTTTCCGTCTTGTCATTTTGTCCAGAGGAGAATAGATTAATGAGAGAACAAAATGCTAACAGGGTAACAATGTCCCCAGAAAATATACTCTAAACAAATCAGAAAAGACCTGAAGCTGGGGGAAAAGAAAGGGAAAGAAAGAAAAAAAGAAAAAAAAAAAGAAAAAGAAAAAGATAAAAACAAACAAAAACAGAACAAAACAAAACAAAACAAAACAGAATATGATCCAATATGATCAGGCTGGTACATAGATCAATGCCACACACTAGATTTTGGGTGTATTTTGGTCTGTTAGAAGAAAGTGCCTCCCAAAATTTTAAAGAAAGAAAAACTTATATATGTACAAAATAAGGGTTGATATGATGAAGGGATGGAATATGACTGTAAAGATGGAAATTATAAAAATTTTTATAAAAGGAATTGATAAGAAGTTGTTTGAAAAAAGAAAGAAGAGGATTTAAGAAAAAAAAAAAGGGAGAGAATGTGATCAGGCAGGAGAGTAGAACAAAACCATACACTAGAGATTTAGAGTATATTTTGATCTGTTAGAAGGAACTATTCCAAAATTTAAAAGAGAAAACAACTTATATATATATGCCAAAAATAAGGGTAACTACTATGAAGGGATAGAATATGACTCTAAAAATGAAAAATAAATGTTTTTAGTGGCGCCTGGGTGGCTCAGTCGTTAAGCGTCTGCCTTCTGCTCAGGTCATGATCCCAGGGTCCTGGGATTGAGCCCCACATCAGGCTCCCTGCTCTGCAGGAAGCCTGCTTCTCCCTCTCCTACTCCCCCTACTTGTGTTCTCTCTCTCGCTGTGTATCTCTCTGTGTCAAATAAATAAACAAAATCTTTAAAAAAAAATGTTTTTTAAAAAAGGGATTGATAAGATGTTGGTTGAAAAAGGGAAAAAGAAAAATAAAAAAAAAAAAAGAGTTAAAAAAAATTAACTTTGAAAGACTAAAGAATCATGGTAAAAAATCCATGTATTCTATTTGCACTATTCCCCTAGCGCTGGAGTTCTGCTTTTCTCACTGATCGGTAAACTTGGTCTTGGCTGGCTGTTCTAGCTGATCTTCTGGGGGGGGGGTGCCTGTTGCCGTGGTTTCCAAATGTCTTTGCCGGAGGCGTAATTGCCCCGCCCTTGCTGGTCCGGACCAGGTAATCTGCTCGGGTTTGCTCTCGGGAGCTTTTGTTCCCTGCAAGCTTTCCGTACAGCTTTGTAGGACGAGAGTGAAAATGTTAGCCTCCCAATCTCCACCCCAGAGGAGCCGAGAACTCAGGGCCCCGATCCTCAGTGCACCCCCAGAGAAAAGCAGTCGATCACTCCCATCTCCCTGCTCTCCGGCCGCACTCCGTGCTCACCCAGCCTGTGACCGAGCATTTCTATCTCTGGCACCCGACCCCACGTGGAGCCTCCAAACCCAGCAGATCCCTGTGGTGAGCGCTCCCATGCCGCTCTTCCCGGGGGAGGAAAGGGAGTCTCCCCGGATCTGCTGCTTGTTGGGTCCCTGCTGGAGGAGCAGTGGCCCCACCCTGCCGCAGATCATGGTTTATGGCAAGCCTGAGCAGCCGGCTTCCCCGCTCCAATAACTGGGAGCTCTGCCGCACTCAGGCACCCCTGGTCTTTCTGTGACCCCGAGGGTCCTGAGACCACATTGTCCCGCGAGGGTTCCACCCCCCACTTAGCCACCAGAGTGACATCCCTCAGCAGAGCAGACTTCTAAAAGTTCCGATTTTGTGCTCTGTGGCTCTATCACTTGCCAGAAGCGGCCGAGGGAGGCCCCTCCCCCGCCGTCTAGCCTCCCGAATATCGCCTCGGATTCACTTCTCTGCACATCCTACCTTCCAGAAAGTGGTCGCTTTTCTGTTCAGAGAGTTGTTGCTATTCTTTTCTTCGATCTCCTGTTGAGTTTGTAGGTGTTCAGAATGGTTTGATCCCTATCCAGCTGAATTCCTGAGACCAGACGAAATCCAGGTCTCCTACTCCTACCGAAGTGAAGCATTTCTAATTCAACAAGTTAATCCTGTGATTTGAGGGATTTGAGGAGAAAAGAAGGAAGTGGTTAATACACTGCATTAGTAAGACAAGCATCCATGAAAATAAAAGGCTATTAAACTGTTCAAATGCAATATTAAAATGCAACAAGTTTATGGATTAGGGTGGAGTGATTTCAAAGAGACAGCTATACTGTTTAGAAAATACATAGTGCTAGACAGAGAACCAAGGTAGAAGCCCATAGGATATAATTCCAATCCCTACTTTTTGGAGATGCTGAAGCTTTCTGACCCATTATGACTGGTTTAGAAACTGGAGTAGCCCTAGTCCTACGGAAGAAGCTCATTGATGAATAAATTGTGATAATGACATGATCATGGAAACTTTTAGAGCACTCATTACGTGTTGGCCTAATCTCACCTGGGGATGTCAAAGGGAAGGTGATAAAACAGGGACAAATATCTTCAGTCCTGTCTAGGTGTCCATCATTTCACTCAGATACTTGTTTTGAATCTAAATTGAAACAGATGGTATGGTAAAATGGAAAGTAGATTGCAATTAGAGCCTGGAGATTTGAGTTCTAATCTCATCTTAAATAGGTCAATTCTCATCTGTAGTGATAATTAAGGGTAAAAGTTTATTTTTTTATTTTTTTATTCTTAATGTAAGATTTAGACTGGGTGATCTCCAAAAGTCCTCACAGATTTATCATCCCAGGATTGGATTGTACAATATCAAACATGTGCTGTCACAGGCTATGTTGTTTTCTCTATAAAAACTTGAGAACTCTATATAAGAAAAAAATCTCCTCCCACTTTTCTTTATCACATTGTTTTTTTCAATACTCATCATGTAGAAGAACAATCAAGTCTTTATTGGCCATATTTAGATTATCCTTTAACAATGTTTAATCTCAGACTTGCCTTTTCCCTAGCCTCACTAGAATCGATTGATAAATACTGGGGCATAACATCTCATGTTTAAATATAACCTTAGGCAAAGAATTCATCCTGCCAAATAATATTGCAATGACTTTGGAAAAGAGTTTTTGAGTGATCTATGGAATTATTTATGAACATTTATAACCATAGGTTGACCTGATATGATTCTTATGTTGACATTTTGTCATGTTTAGGAAAGATACATTGTTTTTAAAATAGATTAATACAGAACAGAAGGGCCCTAATGTATTATCTTAGTTTTCTATATAACAAAACTTTTCTTTTTGCATCTAGTCATAATTATCATAAACAGCACAAAAAAACATTCCTTATTAACATCCACCTTGAATTATGAAATAAAGACCTTGCCTGTATCCCAAGAGACCCAATGCTCATCATATTGAGCAATTAATTTTGCAAAAGTTCAACCACCACATAATGCTCTGCTCACTGAGGGACTGTCAAAGCCACCATGAAAAGATTCTCTTCAACCACCTTGTGTAATATCATTGTAATTAAACACCAGCAAAAACAGAACATGTAGACCAAAGTCTATATGGGGTGATCTAAGGATATGACATTTATCACAGCTTTTCTTCTAAATTGTTGTTCATTTCAGTCAAAAATGTAACCACATCGACATTCCACTTACACAGTTTTACCAAGGAAATTCTGCACTGTATTAATGACATGTCAACTGCATCTGCACCAGTGTGAGGTGAAAAACTTCAGATTTAACAACATTAGAGTCTTGTTATCGGCATGAGTTTCTTTGGATTCTGTAGATCTTTTCTTTTTTGTTTTAGAGTAATGGGAGATGTCCGGGACAGAAGCATGTGGGATATGAGAGAAACAGAAACAAATGTGACAGTTTTCAGGAATTGCCAGCCAGTTGCTTCCCTTCCCATTTTCTTCACTTCCTGTTAACCTTTTACTTGACAACGTCAAATAAAAACTTTTGCAAACAGCATTTCAGTAAACACTTAAAAAAAATCTACTTCTTCCATAGCCCCTTCAATTGATTATGGTTTCTACTTCTGGTTCAATTTTTCTTATTACATGCTAGTACAAGTCAAAAAGTTTCTAGAATCTTGCACCGTAATCGAATCTCAGTGTCTTTAACACTCCAACATTCACAGTTTTTTACTCGTCTTCTTCTCAATGGTCTCTTTGAGAAAGCCACTTGCAAGGTGGTATTTTTTTTTTTTTTTTTATTAAACTCCTGTTCATTGTTAATAAAGTGACTATTTCTAGGGTCAAAATGTTTTCTTTTACTACTTGAAGAGATTTTTTTTTTTACTAGTTATATCTTTTATTTTTTATTTAAAGTTTTTATTTAAATTCCAGTTAGTTAACATACAGTGTAATATTTTTTTCAGGTGCCCAATACAGTGATTCCACACTTCCATATGTCACCTGGTGCTCATCATAACACATGCTCTCCTTCATCCCCATCACCTGTTTCACCCGACCATGCCCACTTCCCTTCTGGTAACCATCAGTTTCTTCTCTACAGCTAAGAGCCTGTCTCTTGGCTTGCCTCTCTTTTTTCCACTTTGCTCATTTGTTTTGTTTCTTAAATTCCACAGATGAGTAAAATCATATGGTATTTGTCTTTCTCTGACTGATTTAGTTTGCTTAGCATTGTACTCTCTAGCTCCATCCATGTGCTTGCAAATGGCAAGATTTCATTCTTTTTATGAATATACCATACATCTCACATCTTCTTTATCCATTCAGCAATCAATGGACACTTGGGCTGTTTCCATAATTTGGCTATTGTAGATAATACAATATTGCTGGAATGCAGGAAAATTCTATTTTTAACTTCTTGAGGAAACTCCATACTGTTTTCCACAGTGGCCACACAGCTTGCATTTCCACCAGCAGTATAAGAGAGTTCCCCTTTCTCCACATCTTCACCCACACCTGTTGTTTCTTGTGTTGTTGATTTTAGCCATACTGACAGGTGTGAAGTGATATCTGATTGTAGTTTTGATTTGCATTTCCCTGATCATAAGTGATGTTGAACATTTTTCATGTGTCTATTGGCCATCTCTTTGTCTTCTTTGGGAAAATGTCTATTCATGTCTTCTGCTCATTTTTAAAAAAATGGATTGTTTTTTGGATGTTGAGTTTTAAGAGTTCTTTATATATCAAAGATACTAATACTAATCAACTAAGATACTAATCTTTTATCAGATATATCATTTGCAAGTATCTTCTCCCATTCCGTAGTTTGCCTATGAGTTTTGCTGATTATTTCCTTCATTGTGCAAAAGCGTGTTATTTTGATGTAGTCCCAATACTTTTGCTTTTGTTTCCCTTGCCTCAGGACACATAGCTAGAAAAAAGTTGCTAAGGCCAATGTCAAAGAAGTTACTGCCTGTGTTCTGTTCTAGGATTTTTATGTTTTCAGGTCTTACATATAGGTCTTTAACCCATTTTGAATTTACTTTTGTGTATGGTATAAGAACGTAGTCCAGTTTCATTCCTTCACATGTTGCTGTCCAGTTTTCCCAACATCATTTGTTAAAGATAGTGCCTTTTCCTCAGTGGATTTTCTTTCCTGCTTTGTCGAAGAATAATTGACCATATAATTGTGGGTTCTTTTCTGAGTTTTCTATTCTGTTCCATTGATCTATGTGTCTGTTTTTGTGTCAGTACCATACTGTTTTGATTACTACAGGTCTGTAATATAACCTGAAGTCTGGAATTGTGATGCCTCCAGCTTTGCTCTTCTTTTTCAAGATTGCTTTGATTATTTGGGGTCTTTGTGGTTCCATACAAATTTTAGGATTGTTTGTTCTAGCTCTGTGAAAAATGCTGTGGATATTTTGATAGAGATTGCATTAAATGTGTAGATTACTTTGGGTTGTATAGACATTTTAACAATATTTTTTCATCCAATCCATGAGCATGGAATGTATTTACATTTCTTTGTGTCATCTTCATCATTAATTTTTTCAAAGAACCAGCTCCTGGTTTCATTGATCTGTTCTATTCTTTTTTTCAGTTTCTATATCACTTATTTCTGCTCTAATCTTTACTATTTCCATCTTTCTGCTGGCTCTAGGCTTTGTTTGTTGTTCTTCTACTAACTCCTTTAGGTGTAAGGTCAGGTTGTGCATTTGAGATTTTTCTTCCTTCTTGAAGTAGGCCTGTATTGCTGTATATTTCCCTCTTAGGACCATTTTTGCTGCATCTTAAAGGTTTTGGACCATTGTGTTTTCATTTTCATTTGTTTCCATGTATTTTTTTATTTCTACTTTGATTTCTGACCCATTCATTATTTAGTAGCATGTTCTTTAACCTCCATATATTTGTGATCTTTCCAGATTTTTTCTTGTGGTTGATTTCCAGTTTCATAGCTTTGTGGTCAGAAAAGATGCATGGTATGCCTTCAATCTTTTTGTATTTGTTGAAACCTATTTTGTGACCTAATATGTGATCTACTCTGGAGAATGTTCCATGTGAATTTGAAAAGAATGTGTATTCTTCTGTATTATGATGGAATGTTCTGAATATATCTGTTAAGTCCATCTGGTCCCATGTGTCACTCAAAGCCATTGTTGCCTTATTTTCTGTTTAGGTGATCTGTCCACTGATGTGAGTGGAGTGTTAAAGTCCCCTATTATTATTGTATTACTATCAATTAGTTCCTTTATGTTTGTTATTATTTCATATATTTAGGTACTCCCATGATGATCAATAAATATTTATAATTGTTATATCTCCTTTTTGGATTGTCTCCTTTCTTTCTATTATATAGTGCCATTCTTTGTGTCTTGTTAGATTTTGTTTTAAAGTCTAGTTTGTCCACTGTAAGTATTGCTACTCTGGCTTTCTTTTGACATCCTTTTGCCTGATAAATGTTTCTCTGTCCCCTCATTTTCAATCTGCAGGTGTCTTTAGGTCTAAAACGAGTCTCTTATAGGGAGCATATAGATGCATCTTATTTTTTTTATACATTCTGACACCTTTGTCTTTTGATTGGAAAGTAAATATTGATAGATTTGTATTTATTGCCACTTTATTCCTTGTTTTGTGGTTGTTTCTGGAGATTTTCTCTGATTCTTTCTTGTCTTTCTCTCTTTCATGTTATGCTGATGTTCTTTAGTGATATATTTGGATTTCTTTGTCTTTATTCTTTGCATGTTTATTAGTGGTTTTTGATATATGGTTACCATCATTTGTATATAACCTCTTCTGCAAATAGCAGTCTATATCGATGGTTATTCAAGTTTGAATACATTTTTTTCTCCTCTCCTCACCATGTTTTAGGTATATGTTATTATATTTTATATCCTTTTTTGTGAGTTCATTGACTGATTTTTACAGAAATACTCATTTTTACTGCTTTTGTGCTTCCTGCCTTTATACTGTCACTTTTGGTCTCTCCTTTCCACTCAAATTGTCCCCTTTAATATTTCTTGCATGGCTGGTTTAGTGGTCACGAACTGCTTTAGTTTTTGTTTGTCTGGGAAACTCTTATCTTTCCTTCTATTCTGAATAATAGCCTTGCTGGATAGAATATTCTTGGCTGCAATTTTTTTTCCCATTCAGCACTTTGAATATATCATGCCACTCTCTTCTGGCTTGCCAAGTTTCTGTTGAGAAATCTTCAGCTAGCCTTATGGGTTTTCCCTTGTAAGTTAAGGACTTCTTTTGTCTTGCTGCTTTTGAGGTTTTTCATTTCTCACTATATTTTGCAAATTTAATTACAATATGTCTTGGCATTGGCCTGCTTTTGTTGATTTTGATGGGTGTTCTCTGTGCCTCCTTGATCTGGATGTCTGTTTCATTCCCCAGATTAGAGAAGTTTTCTGCTATTATTTCTTGAAATAAATTTTCTTTCTCTTCTTCTTCTGGGACTCCTTTAATATAAATGTTATTATGTTTGATGGAGTCATTGAGTTATCTAAGTCTATTCTCATGTTGCATAATTTTTCTTTCTCTCTTTTGTTCAGCTTCATTGCTTTCCATTACTTTGTCTTCTAGGTCATTAAGTCATTCCTATGCTTCTTCTAGCATGCTGTTCATTGCATCAAGAGTGTTTCCAGTCTCATATATTGCACTCTTCATCTCTGATTCTTTTTTAACTCTGTTATCTCTGTGGTAAGGATCTCATTGATATCTTCTATTCTTTTCTCAAGCCCAGTGAGTATTCTTATAATTTTTGCTTTTTAAGTTCTCCATCAGACATGGTACTTATATTTGTTTTGCTTAGATTTCTGGCCATGGCCTTATCTTGTTCTTTCATTTGTGATACATTCCTCCATCTTGGCATTTCATCTGAGTCTCTGCCTTCTTCTCTGTGTTAGAAAACCAGTTATGTCTCCTGATCCTGAAATTAATGGCTTTCTGAAGAAAAGATCATGTAATCCCAAAGCCTGGTGCTTCAGGGAGTGTCTCTGGTGTGTGCTACATGTGCTCTGCTGTTGTGTTTTGGCTGTTCTATCCTTTAGGCAAGTCATCAGCAGAGGCTCTCCTTGCCTGCTGTGTGCAATATTTGGTCCCTGGCCTGATTGTGGCAAGTTTTAGCTAGGTGTGCTCTGGTCTGCTTGTGAAATGAGATCTGTCATCACCTCCACCAGAACTGAGGCTCTGGTCTGGAGACATGGGGTGGGCGGAGGTTTGTGCTAGTCTTCTGGGGGAGGGGCCTGCTACTCTTGGACTGAAGCATGCATGACGGAGAAGGGCATTTCCACCAGCCACAGGGGAGGGGGCTTGGTGTAAGCAACTTAGGCAGCCAGTGTAGACACTGCACTGCTTCTTGCAGGTGGTTCTGTGTTTATGCTGAGGGTTGGGGGAGGGAAATGGCATAGGGCAGCTGCTTTGTTCCCAGAGAGGTGTTTCCATGCATGCTGCCTGTCAGAAATGCACTCTGAGCAAATAATCTCCCCACTGTGTGCCTCAGGGGCTCTTCAGATCACTGTTTCCATGCTATCTGCCCCTGGGTTGCCTGCCTTCTCTCTAGGAGCAGTGCAGTGTCCTGTGGGCTCTAATCTATCCAAGCCCGCTGATCTTTAAAACTCCTGGCTTTAAGGGGCACTTGGGTGGCTCAGCTGGTTAGGTGGCTGCCTTCAGCTTGGGTCATGAACCCAGGGTCCTGGGATCAAGCCCCACATCAGGCTCCCTGCTCAGTGGGGAGCCTGCTTCTCCCTCTCCCTCAGCCTGCTGCTCGCCTTGCATGTGCACGCTCTCTCTGTCAAATAAATAAATAAAATCTTTTTTTCTTTTTTTTTTTTTAAATAAAACTCCTGGCTTTAAGCCCCTCTGGTAACAAGAACTCATGAAATTCAGTCCCTTTCCTTTTCCAAGCCAATAGCTTTGGGAAAACATTCTCCTTAGGCAGTCCCCTGTGTGCTCCCCTCTCTCACCCTTTTCTATAACCACAGCTTCATCCCCTCCACAGAAGCTGCAATTTGTGTCTCCCCTAAACCATGTCTCTGCACTTCCTACCTTCTTTGATGTGGCCTCTTGTCTCCCTTTACACCTGTCAGTCTTCAGGTTGATTTCTGGGGTATTTAGGAGGATTTGATAGTTATCTGTTTGTATTCACGGGATGAGCTGAGCCTAGGGTCCTCCTACTCCACCACTATATTCCTGCTCCACTACTTGAATATTTTACTTCTCATTTATTGTAAGAGGGTGAACTAAAGAATATCATGTGGGAACACAGTGATTAAAAAATTCTTAGTTGGAGAAAAGAAGAATAAATTCAATTTCCAAAACAGATTTTAAGCCAGTCATTTAACACAATTAAATCTGCAGTTTTGAATGTATTGAGAATTAAGAGCTTGTAAAAATTACAGATCTTTATAGGTCTGCTAAATATTGCCTAATTTGAAAATGCCTTCTGGAAATGAATAAATAAATAAAACCAAATCAAACAAACAAATATCCCTCAAGTCCTAGTTCTGTCAGTGTAGGTAAGCAACATTTATTTTTTTATTTATTATTTTGTTTTTGAGAGAGAGAGAGAGAGCATGTGAGTGCAGGGCAGGGGCTTAGGGAGAAGGAGAGAGAGAGAATCTTATGCAGGTTCCATGCTCATCATGGAGGCTGATGTGGGACTTCATCTCACAGCCCTAAAATCATGACCTAAGCTGAAATCAAGAGTCGGATGCTTTATCAACTGAGCCACCCAGGCACCCTGGTCAGCAGCATTTAGTGAATAGGTCATAGAAATTATAAAGTGGTTTTGACCAAGACAGCCTTAATATCTCCCCCAGCTTGACTAAAATTTTGACAGATTCCTTCCTGACACTGGACTCTTGGTCTCCTTTTTCTTAAAGCATTAACTTAAGAGAGCTTAAAACTGTAAGTTCTTTCCTCTTTTGAGTATCAGTCCTCTCTCAGCTTATTGACAGTTTCTCAACCCCATAATTGCCTTTCTCAAGGACCTTGACATTCTTCCTTTGAGCTGTAATCATCAAGAAAGATAGTGACCCTATTAACCAGTCTAGGGGAGGATAGGAGCCCAACTTCTGTCAGCATCATTTAGCAAACACAGATGACCTAATCACAATGACCAACTTCCTTCCTTCCCAGTGCTTACAAGTTTTCCCACCTTTCATTTTAGCAGAGTTGCATTCAATTTCCCTTCCCTATTACAATAGACCTGAATAAAATCTTCCTTGTCTGTTTTAACTCGTTTGTTGCAATTTTTCTTCAAGAGTTTGGGTGGCTATGTTGCATTTTCCTGTTTTGGCTTTCATTACTCCCCCTCCCCCCACATTCATTCCATTTTCACTTAATAATGAGAGAAAGGGAGAAACAATTCAGATTTGGCAAGATAAGCAAAGAGGAAAATATTCGTGGTATGCTATAAAAATAAAATTGAGAACACTTCTACAATCTTTATATAGTAGAAAGCAGGACAATCTTCCCCTAGAACTATGTTTGATCAGTCCTTTCCTGACCAAACACTTTCTTTCTACCTTACCATTTCATTTAAAACTTCTTATACTTCCTCAACTCTCACTGCAGTTATTTATTCTTCCATGTGAAGGCAGTGTAGTTCTTTTTTTTATTATTATTAAAAACGTAACCAATCGTCAATGTGTAAATTTCAATTAGTTATTTATACAATCAAGGTTCTTAGGAAATGATTTACAACACAAAAGGATTTTGATCATTCTAGTTGACCACTTTTTCGTTAGATACCAAGAGGGTTGATGTGGTTCTAATTTGCTAAAAGGGAACATGGTGAGTGAGCAGGATATTAATTCCCACAAAATATTCTAAAGAACCTATTAAAAGCATGGTTGGTAGGCACAAGAAGTAACTCTCTCCTCTAGAAGGAATGGGGAAAAATTGTTACCTGATCATTTTACAGGCAAAATTTATCAAAACTGTGAGGAATGGGTAATTCTTGTGCCATTTAAATTGGTGAATAGAATAGAAAAGAGAAAAAGCTCTTGTACTCATCTACTAAATTAGCATAGCCACACCCCAAATCTGATAAGGCAGAAGAAAAAAGAAAGCCAGAGATATACATTTATAAGATAAATAAAACGTGAATAAAAATGGCAGCATGTTTTAAAAAATACCCATGACTAAATTTGTTTAAGAAATGCAAACATGAAAAAAAAAAAAAAGAAATGCAAACATGATTAAACTTTAGAAAAATTATACTAATATTTTACATTAATAGACTAAAATCAAAAGATTATCTTGATTTATATTGAAAAAGCATTTGATTAACTTCAACATCTATTTCTACTTTAAAACATCTCTTAGCCAATTAAGAATGGAAGGTTGCCTCCTTGACATAACAGAGTGAGCACACAGAAACCAAGAGTGAACATTCTTTTTTTTTAACTATATATTTTTTTAATTTTTTTATTATGTTAATCACCATACATTACATCATTAGTTTTAGATGTAGTGTTCCATGATTCATTGCTTGTGCAAAACACCCAGTGCTCCTTGCAGAACGTGCCCTCCTTAATACCCATCACCAGGCTAACCCATCCTCCCACCCCCCTTCCCTCTAGAACCCTCAGTTTGTTTTTCAGAGTCCATAGTCTCTCATGGTTCGTCTCCCCCTCCGATTTCCCCCCCTTCATTCTTCCCCTCCTGCTATCTTCTTTTTTTTTTTTTCTTAACATATATTGCATTATTTGTTTCAGAGGTACAGATCTGAGATTCAACAGTCTTGCAAAATTCACAGCGCTTACCAGAGCACATACCCTCCCCAGTGTCTATCACCCAGTCACCCCATTCCTCCCACCCCACCCCCACTCCAGCAACCCTCAGTTTGTTTCCTGAGATTAAGAATTCCTCATATCAGTGAGGTCATATGATACATGTCTTTCTCTGTTTGACTTATTTTGCTCAGCATAATACCTTCCACTTCCATCCACGTTGTTGCAAATGGCAAGATCTCATTCCTTTTAATGGCTGCATAATATTCCATTGTATATATATACCACCTCTTCTTTATCCATTCATCTGTCGATGGACATCTTGGCTCTTTCCACGGTTTGGCTATTGTGGACATTGATGCTATAAACATCAGGGTGCACGTACCCCTTCGGATCCCTACATTTGTATCTTTGGGGTAAATACCCAGTAGTGTATTGCTGGATCGTAGGGTAGCTCTATTTTCAACTTTTTGAGGAACCTCCATACTGTTTTCCAGAGTGGCTGCACCAACTTGCATTCCCACCAACAGTGTAGGAAGGTTCCCCTTTCTCTGCATCCCTGCCTACATCTGTCGTTTCCTGACTTGTTAATTTTAGCCATTCTGACTGGTGTGCGGTGGTATCTCATTGAGGTTTTGATTTGGATTTCCCTGATGCTGAGCGATGTTGAGCACTTTTTCATGTGTCTGTTGGCCATTTGGATGTCTTCTTTGGAAAAATGTCTGTTCATGTCTTCTGCCCATTTCTTGATTGGATTATTTGTTGTTTGGGTGTTGAGTTTGATAAGTTCTTTATAGATTTTGAATACTAGCCCTTTATCTGATATGTCATTTGCAAATATCTTCTCCCATTCTGTCGGTTGTCTTTTGGTTTTGTTGACTGTTTCCTTTGCTGTGCAAAAGCTTTTAATCTTGATGAAGTCCCAATAGTTCATTTTTGCCCTTGCTTCCCTTGCCTTTGGTGATGTTTCTAGGAAGAAGTTGCTGCGGCTGAGGTCGAAGGGGTTGCTGCCTGTGTTCTCCTTTAGGATTTTGATGGACTCCTGTCTCACATTGAGGTCTTTCAACCATTTGGAGTCTATTTTTGTGTGTGGTGTAAGGAAATGGTCCAGTTTCATTCTTCTGCATGTGGCTGTCCAATTTTCCCAACACCATTTGTTGCAGAGACTCGCTTTTTTCCATTGGACATTCTTTCCTGCTTTGTCAAAGATTAGTTGCTGATAGAGTTGAGGGTCCATTTCTGGGCTCTCTATTCTGTTCCATTGATCTATGTGTCTGTTTTTGTGCCAGTACCATACTGTCTTGATGATGACAGCTTTGTAATAGAGCTGGAAGTCCGGAATTTTGATGCCGCCAGCTTTGTTTTTCTTTTTCAACATTCCTCTGGCTATTCGGGGTCTTTCTCATTCCATACAAATTTTAGGATTATTTGTTCCATTTCCTTGTAAAAAGTGGATGGTATTTTGACGGGGATCGCATTGAATGTGTAGATTGCTCTAGGTAGCATTGACACCTTCACAATATTTGTTCTTCCAATCCATGAGCACGGAATGTTTTTCCATTTCTTTGTGTCTTCCTCAATTTCTTTCATGAGTATTTTATAGTTTTCTGAGTACAGATGCTTTGCCTCCTTGGTTAGATTTATTCCTAGGTATCTTATGAGTTTGGGTGCAATTGTAAATGGGATCGACTCCTTAATTTCTCTTTCTTCTGTCTTGTTGTTGGTGTATAGGAATGACACTGACTTCTGTGCATTGATTTTATATTTTATATCCTGCCACTTCACTGAATTCCTGTATGAGTTCTAGCAGTTTTGGGGTGGAGTCTTTTGGGTTTTCGACATAAAGTATCATATCATCTGCAAAGAGTGAGAGTTTGACTTCTTCTTTGCTGATTTGGATGCCTTTGATTTCTTTTTGTTGTCTGATTGCTGTGGCTAATCTTCTAATACTATACTGAATAGCAGTGGTGATAGTGGACATCCCTGCCGTGTTCCTGACCTTAGGGGGAAAGCTCTCAGTTTTTCCCCATTGAGAATGATATTCACTGTAGGTTTTTCATAGATGGCTTTTATGATATTGAGGTATGTACCCTCTATGCCTATACTCTGAAGAGTTTTGATCAAGAAAGGATGCTGTACTTTGTCAAATGCTTTTTCTGCATCTATTGAGAGGATCATATGATTCTTGTTCTTTCTTTTGTTAATGTATTGTATCATGTTGATTGATTTGCGGATTTTCAACAAACCTTGCAGCCAGGGATAAATCCCACTTGGTCATGGTGAATAATCCTTTTAATGTACTGTTGGATCCTATTGGCTAGTATTTTGGTGAGAATTTTCGCATCCATGTTCATCAGGGATATTGGTCTGTAATTCTTCTTTTTGATGGGGTCTTTGTCTGGTTTTGGGATCAAGGTAATGCTGGCCTCATAAAATGAGTTTGGAAGTTTTCCTTCCATTTCTATTTTTTGGAACAGTTTCAGAAGAATAGGTATTAATTCTTTAAATGCTTGGTAGAATTCCCCTGGGAAGCCATCTGGCCCTTGGCTTTTGTTTGTTGGGAGATTTTTGATGACTGCTTCCATTTCCTTAGTGGTTATAGGTCTGTTCAGGTTTTCTGTTTCTTCCTGGTTCAGTTTTGGTAGTTGATACATCTCTAGGAATGCATCCATTTCTTCCAGGTTATCTAATTTGCTGGCATAGAGTTGCTCATAATATGTTCTTATAATTGTTTGTATTTCTTTGGTGTTGGTTGTGATCTCTCCTCTTTCATTCATGATTTTGTTGATTTGGGTCATTTCTCTTTTCTTTTTGATAAGTCTGGCCAGGGGTTTATCAATCTTGTTAATTCTTTCAAAGAACCAGCTCCTAGTTTCGTTGATCTGTTCTACTGTTCTTTTGGTTTCTATTTCATAGATTTCTGCTCTGATCTTTATTATTTCTCTTCTCCTGCTGGGTTTAGGCTTTATTGCTGTTCTTTCTCCAGCTCCTTTAGGTGTAGGGTTAGGTTGTGTATTTGAGACCTTTCTTGTTTCTTGAGAAAGGCTTGTATTGCTATATATTTTCCTCTTAGGACCGCCTTTGCTGCATCCCAAAGATTTTGAATAGTTGTGTTTTCATTTTCATTGGTTTCCATGAATTTTTTAAATTCTTCTTTAATTTGCTGGTTGACCCATTCATTCCTTAGTAGAATGCTCTTTAGCCTCCATGTATTTGAATTCTTTCTGACTTTCATTTTGTGATTGATTTCTAGTTCCAAAGCATTGTGGTCTGAAAATAGGCAGGGAATGATCCCAAACTTTTGGTACCAGTTGAGACCTGATTTATGACCTAGGATGTGATCGATTCTGGAGAATGTTCCATGGGCACTAGAGAAGAATGTGTATTCCATTGCTTTGGGATGGAAGGTTCTGAATATGTCTGTGAAGTCCATTTGGTCCAGTGTGTCATTTAAAGTCTTTATTTCCTTGTTGATCTTTGCTTAGATGATCTGTCCATTTCAGTGAGGGGGGTGTTAAAGTCCCCCACTATTATTGTATTGTTGTCAATGTGTTTCTTGGCTTTTGTTATGAATTGCCTTATATAATTGGCTGCTCCCATGTTAGGGGCATAGATATTTACAATTGTTAGATCTTCTTGTTGGATAGACCCTTTAAGTAGGATATAGTGTCCTTCCTCATCTCTTATTACAGTCTTTGGTTTAAAATCTAATTTGTCTGATATAAGGATTGCCACCCCAGCTTTCTTTTGGTGTCCATTAGCATGGTAAATGGTTTTCCACCCCCTCACTTTCAATCTGGGGGTGTCTTTGGGTCTAAAATGAGTCTCTTGCAGACAGCATATCGATGGGTCTTGTTTTTTTATCCAATCTGATACCCTCTGTCTTTTGATTGGGGCATTTAGCCCATTTACATTCAGGGTAACTATTGAAAGATAGGAATTTAGTGCCATTGTATTGCCTGTAAGGTGACTGTTACTGTGTATTGTCTGTGTTCCTTTCTGGTCTATGTTGCTTTTAGGCTCTCTCTTTGCTTAGAGGACCCCTTTCAAGATTTCTTGTAGGGCTGGTTGCGTGTTTGCAAATTCCTTTAGTTTTTGTTTGTCCTGGAAGCTTTTTATCTCCCCTTCTATTTTCAATGACAGCCTAGCTGGATATAGTATTCTTGGCTGCATATTTTTCTCATTTAGTGCTCTGAAGATATCATGCCAGTCCTTTCTGGCCTGCCAGGCCTCTGTGGATAGGTCTGTTGCCAATCTAATGTTTCTACCATTGTAGGTTACATATCTCTTCTCCCGAGCTGCTTTCAGGATTTTCTCTTTGTCTCTGAGACTTGTAAGTTTTACTATTAGATGTCGGGGTGTTGACCTATTTTTATTGATTTTGAGAGGGGTTCTCTGTGCCTCCTGGATTTTGATGCCTGTTTCCTTCCCCAAATTAGGGAAGTTCTCTGCTATAATTTGCTCCAATATACCTTCTGCCCCTCTCTCTCTTTCTTCCCTTCTGGTATCCCAATTATTCTAATGTTGTTTTGTCTTATGGTATCGCTTATCTCTCGAATTCTGCCCTCGCGATCCAGTAGTTGTTTATCTCTCTTTTTCTCAGCTTCTTTATTTTCCATCATTTGGTCTTCTCTATCACTGATTCTCTCTTCTGTCTCATTTATCCTAGCAGTTAGCGCCCCCATTTTTGATTGCACCTCATTAATAGCCTTTTTGATTTTGACTCGGTTAGATTTTAGTTCTTTTACTTCTCCAGAAAGGTTTCTCTAATAACTTCCATGGTTTTTTCAAGCCCAGCTAGTATTTTTAAAGTGATGATTCTGAACTCTAGATCCGACATCGTACTAATGTCCGTATTGAGTAGGTCCCTGGCAGTCGGTACTACCTCTTGTTCTTTTTGTTGAGGTGATTTTTTCCGCCTTGTCATTTTGTCCAGAGGAGAATAGATTAATGAGAGAACAAAATGCTAACAGGGTAACAATGTCCCCAGAAAATATACTCTAAACAAATCAGAAAAGACCTGAAACCGGGGCAAAAGAAAGGGAAAGAGAGAAAAAAGAAAAAGAAAAAAAAAAAGAAAAAGTAAAAGATAAAGATAAAAACAAAGAAAAACAGAACAAAACAGACAAAAAAGATTATGATCCAATATGATCAGGCTGGTACATAGATCAATGCCACACACTAGATTTTGGGTGTATTTTGGTCTGTTAGAAGAAAGTGCCTCCCAAAATTTTAAAGAAAGAAAAACTTATATATGTACAAAAATAAGGGTTGATATGATGAAGGGATGGAATATGACTGTAAAGATGAAAATTATAAAAATTTTTTTAAAAGGAATTGATAAGAAGTTGTTTGAAAAAAGAAAAAAGGGGATTTTAAAAAAAAAGGAGAAAAAAGGAGAGAATATGATCAGGCAGGGGAGTAGGAAAAAACCATACACTAGAGATTTAGGGTATATTTTGAACTGTTGGAAGGAACTATCTCAAAATTTTAAATAGAGAACAACTTATATATATATGCCAAAAATAAGGGTAACTACTATGAAGGGATAGAATATGAATCTAAATATGAAAAATAAAAATGTTTTTTAAAAAAGGGATTGATAAGATGTTGGTTGAAAAAGGGAAAAAGAAATATTCAAAAAAAAAAAAGTTAAAAAAAATTAACTTTGAAAGACTAAAGAATCACAGTAAAAAAGCCATAGATTCTATGTGCATTATTCCTCTAGCGCTGGAGTTCTGCCGTTCTCATTGATGGGTAAACTTGGTATTGGCTGGCTGTTTTCACTGATCTTCTGGGGGAGGGGCTTGTTGCCATGGTTCTCAAATGTCTTTGCCGGAGGCGGAATTGCCCCGCCCTTTACTGGTCCGGGCTAAGTAATCTGCTCGGGTTTGCTCTCGGGAGCTTTTGTTCCCTGCAAGCTTTCGGTACAGCTTTGGAGGCCAAGAGTGAAAATGGCGGCCTCCCAATCTCCGCCCCCGAGGAGCCGAGAATTCGGGGCCCCACTCCTCAGTGAGCCCCCAGAGAAAAGCAGTCAATCACTCCGTCTCCCGGGTCTCCGGCCGCACTCCATGCTCACCCGGCCTGTGACTAAGCATTTCTATCTCTGGCATCTGACCCCGTGTGGAGTCTCCAAACCCAGCAGATCCCTGCGGTGCACTCCTGCGCCTCTCCTCCCGGGGGAGGAAGGTGAGTCTCCCCGGATCTGCTGCTTTTTGGGTCCCTTCTGGAGGAGCAGTGGCCCGACTGTGCCCCGGATCACGGTTTATGGCAACCCCGAGCTGAGAGCCCGCGCCTGGGCTCCGTCTCTGCAGCCGGCTTCCCTGCTCCGATACCTGGGAGCTCTGCTGCACTCAGGCACCCCCGGTCTTTCTGTGACCCCGAGGGTCCTGAGACCACACTGTCCCGCGAGGGTTCCACTCCCTGCTTAGCCACCGGAGTGACGTCCCTCAGCGGAGCCGACTTCTAAAAGTTCCAATTTTGTGCTCCACTGCTCTATCACTTGCCAGAAGCGGCCGAGGGAGGCCCCTCCCCCACCGTCTATCCTCCCGAATATCTCCTCCTATTCACTTCTCCGCACGTCCTACCTTCCAGAGAGTGGTCGCTTTTCTGTTCAGAGAGTTGTTGCTATTCTTTTCTTCGATCTCCTATTGAGTTTGTAGGTGTTCAGAATGGTTTGATCCCTATCCAGCTGAATTCCTGAGACCAGACAAAATCCAGGTCTCCTACTCCTCTGCCATCTTGCTCCGCCTCCAGAGTGAACATTCTTAACAGCACCTCATTAGAGGAATTCTCTTTATTTTTGACCCATTGCTCACTAAAATGGACTGGAAAAGGGCCAAACTGAGCAGAATAATGCTCATCTAGATTTCAGGTCAACCACATATTTCTCTCCTTTGGGAACAACTACCTATTTGTACCATTTTTAAGAATTATTGACTTAAAAATCCATATTTCTGGCTAGTTCTCACTAGTTAGAAAGATCATATAAAACACCCTTGCTGTTTCCAGACCTGTTCCAGAAGCTTCAGACCAGTGACTAACTCTTGTGATTTTATATATGCATATTTTATCTCTGTTTTCTATTAAAAAGTATTTTGGTTTTAAATTTATTGTAGGCAATACAACAACAACCCTAAATATAAAAATATCAACTGTAGTTACTATGGTGATAATGTAAATCAGTGCCTTTCCGGACCTTTTTTGCCATTTATGTTCAATATGAATAAGGAAACTCTTCAAGTTCCTTTGCCCTAATTAACTACATGCTTTACAAATGCCACCTGGGGATGTATGGACAAGTGAACAAATGGTTCATGTGATAAGAGTTTAAATTCTTAGACATCTGTTGTTATTTAAAGGCCCTGAGATTTAATTGTTTCCTTGAATTCTCTTAACTTTCAAATACTTCTAGATATTGCACGAATATACTGTTACAAAGTTTGACACCGCATGTACATTTGGGAAACAAATATGGTCATATTTTGCCGTATGTGAACTCATAAGACCACAAGAGGAAAAAAAAAGTTTTGGAAACATACATTTAATTTTTAGGAATAAAACTTTTAGTGCTACAGAAGAGGGTGGTTCATCATTTTAATTTGACTCCACCTCTGTCTTTCTCATCTGAGAATATAGATTAGTTTTGAAGTTTTAATCAGGTACATTCCTTACCTCGGTTTCATTACCGTCCCCTGCCCTGAGATTTTTATCTTGTTTTTTTTCATTTGGAACATATTCCTCTGTTTCTTCATTTTGTTTGACTTTGTCTTAGGGTTTCTATGCATTAGATGAAATAGCCACCTCCCTCAGTCTTGAAGGAGTGGCCCTCCTGTAGGAGATGAATCTTAACTTTCAATCCTTCTCTAGTTCTTGGTTATTTCTCAAACCTTTGTGATTGTCCAAGCAGCCTAGGTTATTTTTAGTGACTCCCAGTAGTGGAGGGTGTGCCAAGACTGGTCAGTCTCACAGGGGAGGATCTCAGTCAGCACCTACATTCAGTCTAATTAGAAGCTAGACTTTCAAGCAGCAGCTTTTAAAAAAATGTAAATATATAGAGTCCAGTGGGACTACATGTTTAAGCCCTGTGGACTACAAGAGCCAGGCTATCTGGAGGTGCCCCATGGACAGTAGTCACAAAACCTGGGGCTCCAGATGAGTGTATAAGTTTCCTTTTGGGAGATTTTGGTGAGCTATACTTGGTGGCCCTTGGCCTATGTTATTTGAGAGCCCTTCTGTAGCTTCTAAATGTGTCCCAAACCTGAAACCTGCCCTTTAGGCCAGAGCTCCGGGACACATTAATAGCCTCTTTCTCAGAAAAACTGGAAGGTGTATATCAGTCTGTTGTCTGTACAGTGACATGAGGGCGGTAGCCTGCCACAAACAACCTGTCCTATTGTTATAGTCCCATGGAACCCAGGAACACAAGACCCCCGATCACTAGAGCCAGTCAATCAAGGGACATCCCCTGGGGGCACACACGAAAACGGGGTCACCGGATATAAAAACTAGGACACTAGATGCGTGTAGGATTTCCCTCTGACACACACCCCCAGAGACACTGGTGCTCTAGAGTCCAACAGAGCATACAGTGCAAATATGGCACCCTCTGGAAAAGAAAAAAATAAAAAAAAAAGAAAGTAAAGAAAAACAAACTCACCAGCTTTAGCAATGCAGAGAAATAGCAGGAACATAGCACCCACCAGCCTTTGTCCTGAAAAATATCCCAGACCAGTGTTTTAAAATTAGCAAATGAGTCTCTTTCACATAAAATCAGGCACTTTTCAAAGGGTGGTTTCTGCCCTGGGCCCTGAGGTGAGTGAGAGAGTCTGCACACTAGCCCTTTATGAGCTGGTTCTCAATTTGCCACAGCCTTGCAGGTCTTGTGGAGCAGCCCTGTTGTTTTTTAAAGTCAGATGTTTTGTAGGCTCCTCTCAGGTGCAGGTCTTAAAAGCTGATGATGCTCAATGTGTGGTTCAATGCTTTCTGCCCTCGGGGGAATAAGTCCTGGTTTTGACTTCCTTCTTACTTGTGGATTGCTATGCTGTCATGGTGTTTAAGGTGACATTGTGTCCCAACCTCTTCTGCCCACTTTGATATGGTCTTCTTCTCATTTGAATGATGTGAACGTGTCACTCTCCTGGTTTTTAGTTTTTTGTTCTTGTGTTGTTGTTTTCAGAGAAAATTTTTCCATCTATAGCTGTAGATTCCATGTGTCTATGGGAGGAAGTGAGGTCAAGATCTTCCTAGTCATCATCTTAAACTGGAACCAAATATAGATTAAAGTATAATTAGCAGAACTGTAATTGTTATTCCTATCAGAATAACTGGTTTATTGGTTTGAAACCTTGGGAGATTCCTGGGTGAAAACAAACTGGCCCCCATACACAGAGGGCAGGGAGAGACTGAAGAAAAAAGACCACTCTGGATTGTAGGTAGCAGATTTAACAAGCAAGAGAGCTTAACATAGGAAGTTTGATTTGTGGCTGCAAGAAGAGTAGATCTCTACTTGCCTGCTTGAATTTTAAGTTTATACAGAGACTTTGAATGGGTTCACTCACATACACCTCAAATGTTCTCAAAAACACATTACTATCGCAAAGCTGCATCCTGGGCCAACTTCTAGTGCAGGGCAAGCACTGGGATACACATTCTAAGGACAGGGGAGTGGGTGAGGAGCCTCTGATTGACTGGGTTCTGCCCACAGGTCACCCAGCATCACAGGTTTCCATGATCTCCTCCAATGTTATAAAATATTACAAGTATTTTTTGTGTATTTGTTTTCTTCTCTCAGGCTATCGGAACTCTGGAAATGGAGAATGTGCCTTATTCGTATTTTTATAGCTCAATACATTTAACTGCAGATCTTGCTTTCCAAACATTTTTTATATAGTTTCCATATTAAAACCTAGTATGGGAGTTGCTACATAACAGGAACACATTAACACTTATTGAATGAATAAAATTAGAATGCAAGCCAACAGTTATTGAGTACTAATTTGCGCCCCTCAATGAATGAAGAGTTATGAGATTTAAATATCTCATTCTAGACATTAAAGAATACATTATCTTTCTAGTAGCCCTCTAACATATGAACTAGACTCTAAGAATTCCCACTTTTATCAAGAGGAAGAAGAAAATGTGGCATGAGTTTCTCAAGGTACAGAAAATTTCCTGATAGGAAATTTCAAAAAATAAATTAAGTTATTTTAAGGTAAGAATCTTCTTCTTTAATAGGGATATGCATTCAATCATTAAATATGATTGTGTCAAGGTAGATACATGAACATTTTCTCTCACTGTCCTTTTTATCCTTTCGTTCTGTTATTGCCATTCAATACTTTCTACTTAGTTTTCACTCTAGCATGTTAGCGATGAGAAGCTGATGTTTCCCATGACTTGCAGTGTGGATTGTCTCATTGAAATGTAATCCCTTGCAAGTATGCAAAAAAATTGAAAAGCAAGATCTATACTCAGATGTACTGTATAAATTCCATTCAACATATAATTTCTATTACAGTAGTCCCCTCTTATCTGTGGTTTCGCTTCCTGTAGATACAGTTACCCATGGTCAAAACTGGTCTGGAATTAGATGATCCTCCTCCTGCCGTATCATCAGAAGGTCTGCAGTAGTTTTTTTTTTTTTTTTTAGGATTCCATTTATTTATTTGACAGAGAAAAAGAGCACAAGCAGGGGGAGCAGCAGAGGGAGAGGGAGAAGCAGGCTCCCCGCCAAGCAGGGAGCCTGACTCGGGGCTCCATCCCAGGACTCTGGGATCATGACCTGAGCTGAAGGTAGATGTTTAGCCGACTGAGCTACCCAGGCGCCCGGGTGGTCTAATGCTACATCACAGTTGCTACATCCTTCGCCTCAGTTCATCTCATCACATAGGCATTTTATCCTCATACATCATCACAGGAAGAAGGATGAGTATAGTACAGTAAGATATTTTGACAGACAGACCACGTTTACATAACTATTATTACAGTATATTGTTAAAGTTGTTCTATTGTATTATTAGTTATTATTGTTAATCTCTTGATGTACCTAATTTATAAATGAAACTTTATCATAGGTATGCATGTATAGGAAAAAAATATGGTATATGTATCAAAAGAGGGGCTACTGTATTGACAATCGCTGTATTGACTTTCCCCAAGCAGGGCTCAAATTAAGTGAATCTGTCTTACTTATAAAATGATTATTGAACTCATTTTAAAACAGTTTTGTTGTCACATGCATTTGTACAATAGTCATAACAAATATCTTATTGCAGTATAATTATGGGCTATATCTGATAACAATTATTCCTGTATCTTTGATCAATCTTAAAAAAATAATCAAACAGGGGCGCCTGGGTGGCTCAGTTGGTTAAGCGACTGCCTTCGGCTCAGGTTGTGATCCTGGAGTCCTGGGATCGAGTCCCGCATCGGGCTCCCTGCTCGGCGGGGGTCTGCTTCTCCCTCTGACCCTCTTCCCTCTCGTGCTCTCTGTCTCTCATTCTCTCTCTCAAATAAATAAATAAAATCTTTAAAAAAAAAAAATAATCAAACACACACACACCCACAAATCCAGGTTGTTTTATTCTCCAGGATAAAGGCTAAGTCAATTCCTGCTTCTTCCCTGAATTCCCCTTGCATATTCTCTCCTCTATTCCCCTCTCTTTACTTGCTGTACCCCAGCTGGTCATAGCATGGTATTTACTACTTTGCAATAGTTTATGTCATTTTAATTCTTTCCTGAAGAACCAGATACAGGATCAAGTTTAATCTTGCTAGAGATTTAGACAGAATTGAGTGGCATGGTTTAAAATTTCTTAGTAAAATAGGTAAGAAATATGCTCACTTGCTGGATGGTTGAATATGTTTGTCTGTGTATGTGAAACATCCTAAACAACAAATCAGTCTCTAGTACTATGACCAATTTTACCCACAATATATATTTTAATTTTATTTTAAATACATTTCAAAGGGACATACCAATTACTTCTTTCTAACGTGATGTTGACTGCATGTATGGCAGTGAGATAATTTTCAGGATATTCTGGAATCCTGAGAATAGTAATAATGCCACTTTTTAAAATAAAGATTTTCGTCAGTGTAAAAAATAAAGGACTAAATGCAAACAACATTCCTCCAAGGTTATCCATTGATGCATTATTTTTAATAGTAGAATATTGGAAAAATATAAATGCCTTTCTGTTGAAGGCTGGTTGAGTAAGCCATGATATGACATACAGTAGAACATTGGGCAGCCATAAATGAAGAGTAAGGATGATCTGATAAGGAGTGATTCCCATTACATAATATTAAATAACAAAGTAAGAGTAAAATGCAAAGAAGTATATAGAGTAAGCTACCTTCTGTGGAAAAAAGAGAGAAGGTGACCATACACACACACACACACACACACGTATATACATATATATTATGTGTGATATAATAAATACATAAATATATATTTTACATATATACAATCATATTTATTATGTGTGTTTATATGTGTTTGTGTAGCTATACACACCCATTACCTATTTTTTAAAGAAACACAGAAATGATAACACAAAATCTATTTTAATAGTTACCTCTAGGTGGGTCAGTGGGAACAATGTAGAAGGAATAGAAATGGAAATGAAGCTTTAAAGAGTTTACCTTTTTATACTGTGTTGACTTTAGGATCAGGTAAATGTTTTACGTATTCAAAAACAAAATAAAATCAAGACAAATGTAAAAAAGGGAGCTCTAAAATTGAATACAAACAAAAGTAAATGAGTATATATATGCATAGTATAAACATACAGGAAAAAAGAATATTTCAAGTTACATTTCACCCGAGTACAGCCTTAGGTTCTTTGAAAAGAAATTTTGAACTTTATGGGGGAGGTTTGTTGTGAGTAGAGAGAATGAATATATTAATTTTGAAAATACTTTATATGAATTAAGTGATAGAGCAAATGAATAAATACATCATTTTGCTTTGGAATCAGTTTTTTTTTTCAATATTAGGAAAGAGGAGAAAAAACTGTGCTGTTAGAATTGAATTTGCTGTGATATATAAATTTGTGTTTTTTTAAAAATAGAAGTACTTTGTAATCTTTACCCTGAAAGGTCTAGGCGAAATGAAATTCAATAACAATAAGGACATCTAGTTTCCAGAACTTGATTTCTAATGTTATTCCCTGTGGTGGGGGGAAAGGGACTGGGGATGGAAAGCATGAACCAAACCTTTTAGGGAAAGTGGTGGTTTTGTGTCTTGGACACAGAAATTACACACTGAGTCTGAATTTAGGGTCAATTGAGACATGTTCTGAGAACATAAGATCTCATTAAAAGTTACCATTACAAAAATGAATAGAAAAGCCACAGATGGGGAAGAAGTTCCTAATACATATATCTGACAAAGGACTCCACTCCAGTCCATCTATCTGACAAAGGAATATTTATGTATCTAAGAAACTCCTTCAAAATAACAATAAAAAGAAGAAGAACAACTCAATTTAAAAAAATGAGAAAAGAACAGTTCAAAAGAGAAGATATAGGAATGGTCAATAAGCTCAAAAAAAGAGTTCAATATCATTAGTCAATAAGGACATGCAAAGTAAAACCACGAAAAGGTACTCCCTCATATCTACTGGAATAGCTAAAAAATTAAAAAAAAACCAGAAAACAAAAAAAAATCCTGATAATATCATATTTGGGGAAGGTGAGAAGGAACTCGGCTCTCATGTATCACAGGGATGAAACGATTGTTTGATAGCTTAACATGGAAAGCATCTATCTGTCCTATCCTGTGACACAGAAATTCAACTCTGAGGTATTCACCCAAGAGAAATGAAAATATTTGCCAATAAAAAGATTTGTAGAGGAATGTTCATGACAGCTTATTTATAATAATTAAAAATTAGAGTAAATACATATGTCTAACAGTAGGATAATGGATTAAAAGTTATGTTATATTGACATAATAGAACACTACACAACAATAAAAAGGAGCAATATATTGATACATGTAACTGACATGGATATATCTCAAAAACCACTATGTTGAGTAAAAGAAGCAGACACAAACAAGTACATGCTGTATGATTCCATTTTGATGATATCCAAGAACAGGCAAATTAATCTATAGTGGTAGAAGTCTCCTCCCAGGGGAAGTGATTAGATTCAGCTCATATAAATAGATGTTTCCACCTTGGTGTTGATTACTTTCCCTTGCTTCGCGCCATAGGTACCTAGTGTTGGTTTGTTCTGTTGTTGGTGATGCTAAGTTTGCTCATTTGAATAAGTTGGTGTCTGCCAGATGTATGAATTGTAAAAGTATCTTTCCTCCTTTGTAAATGTAGTAGAATATTCAGAAAGTATGAGTTTTGAGTAATTACTTTCATTTTTTTCTATAATGTATTCATAAATTAATATAGTATTTAGTAATGATCATGTTCAACCACTCACAAAATTCCTGATTTTTTTTTTTTTAAAGATTTCATTTATTTGACAGAGAAAGACACAGTGAGAGAGGGAACACAAGCAGGGGGCGTGGGAGAGGGAGAAGCAGGCTTCCCCCGAGCAGGGAGCCCGATGCGGGGCTCGATCCCAGGACCCTGAGATCATGACCTGAGCCGAAGGCAGACGCTTAACGACTGAGCCACCCAGGAGCCCACAGAATTCCTGATAATTAACAACTGGGTCTCATGAGATAGTATGAACTGGCTCCAGCATACTCCTGTGCCTATCCCAATGTTGTCCCAAATAGGTAAATGAATTATATAAGAACATTGAGAAAGACAAAATCAATAATTATAGTTCAATGGTTTAATGAATCCCGCTTGGAACCTGATAAAATCAAAGAGACTGAAATATGCAAAGACAGAATGTATGGCTAACATGACAAATTATGTCATCTACTATGTGGCTACCATTCTTGATAAGTAGTCAGAAAGAGAGAGAGAGATCATTACATACAACAGTGAAAACACATTATGCCTCTAAGGACTGTGGCCCATTCACAAAAAGGCAGGCATTTAAATTTAACTCAACCACATAGAAAGTCTCAGTCAATTCTAAAAACTCAAGGCAAAACAAAACAACAACAAAAAAACTCTACACTGATTGTGTTCTTTTACTATGTTGCAATAAAATTAGAAACAAGTAACAAAACAATAGCTAAAATTAGACATGGAAATTTGTTTAAATTATATTTTAAAATAATTCTTGGCATAAGAGAGAAAACACACTTTATAGAAAAATACACTTTAAATACACTTCACAGAAAAAAGTCTGAAACTTTTAATTTTCAATTATGAAATGTGTTAAATTTTCAATTTTTAAACTAGGGGAAAAAACAGGGAAGGAAACAACAGGTTTATTTAAAAAGTAAAATTTAAAGTTAATAAAGTATTAAAAACAATAAAAGCAAAAATTAATGTCTTAGCTTGCAATAACAAAAAATAATAGAAATGATTGTGAATACTATAGTATAGACGAACACTGGGCATGACTTAGGAAGGAAAGAGAGAAAAAAATGCAAATATTGTGCAGAATGGAAAAAAGAAAACAAGGTATAGACTTAAAATTTTAAATATTATGAATAATTGCACACCAATACACTTTAACACCTAGAATGAATGAATAGCTTTCTTGAAAACCATAAAATGCCATATTTAACCGCCCCCCAAATAAAATCTTAAACAAATAAGCTATAAAAGACACCGAAGTAGTGGTTTAAAGTTTCTGTCTTGAAAAATTATCCAGCTCAGATGACTTCAAAGTGATCTCTACCAAAATTTCAAAAAGCCTATCTTATGCAAGTTTTTTCAGAATTTAGAAGATGAAATGAAGTGAAAGCCAATTTCATTATAAACAGATTTTTAAAAATTAAATACAATATTGGCCAAGATATGTCTCTATATCATTGATGCAGTTTGCAGCATTGCTCACCCTCTCTCCCTCAAATAGATAAATTCTGCTTAATCCTGCTTCCAATGGTGTTCTAAGTATGTTAGTATGTTTTTATTTCCTTGCGAGATTTCTTCTTTTTTAACTCATGCAGTACTATTCTCATATCAATCTGTTTCTCCTTTGGCTTTCTGCTCCTGTATTAGAAATCATGTCTTTTGAATCATATTAAAGGTATCAAGCCCTACCTAAGATTTTTCTTTTATTTCCTACAGTAACTCTTAATAGTTCACTCACAAAAGTTTATCACTTAAAGGACTGGCCCATGAAAAAAGAATGTAAAAGAGTGGTTGGGTTTGTTCCAAGAAATCGTTAGTGCTAAACATAAGAACAAGATTTACAGAATATAGTTTGTCTTTGGAAAGCATATATTTCAATAATATTATTAATAATATGATAATGATTATTATTACTAAAATTTAACCCTCCTAAACTACCAGTTTTATAGTGCTTCCTACATTTCAGAAACAGCTTTGTTTGCTATTCACATTATACATGAGAACATTGGAACTTAGTCAGATAAGGACCTTGTTCAAGATCAGCTGACTAGTTAGTGGCAGAGCAAAAATTTAGATTCATCCAGACCTTCTTAATACCATACATACTCTTTACTATTAAATAATGAGCTCTAAAGTATTATTGGACATACAAGTTACTTACTCTGGATAGACTATAAAGTTATCAATATAAATTCATATTTCTAACATTGATTCATCTTCACCCATTTTATACTTTTTGTATTCTCTTGTTTTTCCCAGAAGGCTCAGACAATTTTGAAAATGAAATCTGAGAATTTAACATTTTTTCTCCTTAGGTTAAAAGTGTATATACTTTTAGAGAGTGATTCCTTACATAAGAATGTATAATAAAGAAATAACGATGAATATTAAAGAAAGATAATGCACACATTCTTTTAAATATTGTAAAATATAGCAAAAACATGATAAATAACAAATGTCTTAGAAGGTAGAATTAACTACAGTATTTAAATACAGTCAATGGGATACTATGAAAGCATTAAAACTGATATTGTAGGACATAGGTAACAACATGAAAAGATACTGATAAACAACCAGGTAAATGTTTTTGTTTAAAAATATTTTTCAATAAAGTAAAATCTTTAAAAAAAAAAAAAAAGGGCGCCTGGATGGCTCAGTTGGTTAAGTGACTGCCTTCGGCTCAGGTCATGATCCTGGAGTCCCAGGATCGAGTCCTGCATCGGGCTCCCTGTTTGGCGGGGAGTCTGCTTCTCCCTCTGACCCTACCCCCTCTTGTGTTCTCTTGCTCACTTTCTCTCTCTCAAATAGATAAAATAAAATCTTTAAAAATATTTTTCACTGAAATGTACACTTTAAAAGGGTGACTTTTATGGTATGTGACTTAATTTTTGATTAAAAATTCATTCTCCTATGGCACAAATTAAAATAAGGGATCATTGGTTGAAGTATATCTTTTCTTTACCTCTAAGAATCAAATATATCCTTCTCTTTACTTACACATTTTGAATTAAACATCAACACAATTTCTCAAGCATTTTTGTGCATGAAACATATGCTATCCATGAAATAATGAAATATCCCAATAATGACATTGGCTACCTGTTTGTAACCTCTACCCATGATGTCTGCTTTTATATTTCCACTTAAATGTACCTTCTAATTTTTCCGCCTTAAGTGTTGCCTTGCCTTTTAAAGTACAACCTAAAAAATTCTATTCTTTACCTAACTGCCAATCCTTCTCCCCAGAGTGCTAGTTGAGAGCAAGAGTTCTCAGCGACAGTTATTGTTTGTTTATTTTAAACATATTTCTCCTGCATTGCATAAAATAATAGGCAACGCTTGCTTATTTTTATTAGTGGACTCTTAATTGGCTGGTTGGTTGAGGCTCTGCTAAATGCAGTGCATGGAGGTGGAAGGTATAAGTGTGGGTGGATATGGGCAGGGCCAAGGGTGGATTCTCATAAATTGTAACAATGCATTTTCAAAATTGCCAGGCAGAGGTGCACCATTTGGCTTTCCCTTTCCGTTTGATACATTGAAACAAAGGGCAGTGGGGCAAATTATTTCTTATTCCTGCTTGAAATTAATCAAATACACCTTTCTCCTCTTCTACAAAATGGGAATTAAGTAATATCAACACTGGACTGCTGTGAAGATTTTATAAGATAATGCATATATGAGACACTTCTATAATTTTTCAGCATTTATGATAGAAACCTAAAATGAATATTCTGTAGATCTGAAAAGATACTCTTAAATATTTTTCTGTGAAAAACTTGACTAGTCCTTAATGGAGTAAACATCCCTTAAACCTCAGTCAGAAATGATTTGTGTCTTTATAAATTGAAATATTTATCTACTGACCTGGTAATACCGATGCCCAGAAAATCTGGATTGGGTATGGCAGTGAGTGTTAGGATCAACTATCCGGAAGTAAACTTATTAGCTAGGTGGCCAATGCTTTCCAGGTTGCCTGAGCTAATCTGGATTCCCAAGCCTACTCTGCAATGACTGAATCAGAATCAGTGGGGAAGATTTCTTTTTATATCAGGAAAATTTAGGAAACAACTTGTTCAGGGATTAAAGAGATTGACGCTGGAGTCAGATGAACAGGCTGAATGAGACTTCCTTTACCACCCTTTTAATGTCTTTGGGTCTCAGATTGTTCATCTCTAAAATGAAAATTGCAAAGAATCTAGATGATTAGGTAATTATGAGGATGGAATTAATCTACATAAAGCACTTAAGATAGTACCTATACAAACAATAATTCGATCAGTATTTGCTACATCGATTACTGTTATTATTACTTTTTTTAGTGTGCAAAGGCAGATTATTGTACCATTTTCTCTTTCTCAGTAGGTGTTCACTTGAACACCTACTGAGTATGGAATATGCCATAGTAACAATGGCAGTTAAAGTTACCCCATCTATGGGTGGCCTTTCATTTAAGACACCCCATCAATGACTCCCCCACAGATTAACTCTTTCATGCTTATATCTTTAAAAGTTACTGCAATTAATGTGTGCTAGTGGCTGGTCCCTAAATTATATTTTAAGAATGCTTTATTGTATCTCAACTTCATCTGCAGAATCATTTAAAATTCACAAAGCCTTGCTTTATCACACATCAAATGTCACAGTCTGGCAGTTAATCTTATTGAAAGGTTAGTTATGTGTAGCACCTGCAAAGGTGTCTGAACTGAAGATTCCCAGGATTTGATGCTAAATGGGGATGAAGGTAAAATTAAATTGGGGATTGGAATGGCAGCTGCATATTAACTGACTTTTGGGTACCTCACTGTCTTAAAACTTCCAGCATATTTTTCATTGGTTATTGACGACAAAACCAACAACAAATACGTAACAAATATTAACCTTCTTTCTAAAAACGAGGTAGTTTGGGGGTTTGCTTCTTTCTGTAGATTACCAGAATAAGGTTGAAAATTCTTTTAAATGTATTTGTTAATAGAATATTTGGTTCCTGTTCATCCACTAACCTAAGAATTTTGTAAAGGATGTCTAATGCCATAAATACTCAACTAGAGATATGTAAATTATCTCCAGTGTACAGACAGATTTAAATATTAGTCTATTCCCACTATGCAGAGCATCTGTGACCAGTTTTTGCAAGGATATGTGCTCAGGGAATGTAATCTTTAATATCTAACTCAATCCAAATATAATTATGAAGGACAAACTGCTGGGAAAATGAAGGGAAAATGCAGACTCTTTTGGATTACACACTTTTGATTACTTCTTGGACACAAATATCTAGAAGGACAGGCAAGGCAGTTAACATAAATGAGTGTAATGGGCCAGCTCAGATGTGTGTGTTCAATTCAATGGGACTGGCTGCCCCCTTTGCCACTTCTATTCATGGTCACCTAGTGGGAATGTTAGACCAGCATTACTAGTACTCCTTGGTGTGACTCATTCCTTAAAAACATACCAGGATATGTGCTATGGTGAGCGCTGTGAATTGTGTAAGACTGTTGATTCACAGACCTGTACCTCTGAAACAAATAATACAGTGTATGTTAAAAAAAAAAAAAAAGAGAGAGAGAGAGAGAGTAGGAGCGGGGGGAATCGGAGGGGGAGATGAACCATGAGAGAATATGGACTCTGAGAAACAAACTGACGGTTCTAGAGGGGAGGGGGTGGGGGGATGGGTTAGCCTGGTGATGGGTATTAAAGAGGGCACATACTGCATGGAGCACTGGGTGTTATACGCAAACAATGAATCATGGAACACTACATCAAAAACTAATGATGTAATGTATGGTGATTAACATAACATAATAAAAAAAAAAAAAAGAAAGAAAAAGAAGCGAA
The DNA here is from genome assembly GCF_964656455.1 of Halichoerus grypus. Lineage (NCBI taxonomy): Eukaryota > Metazoa > Chordata > Mammalia > Carnivora > Phocidae > Halichoerus > Halichoerus grypus. Next base: position 174,201,099 of record NC_135712.1, read on the forward strand.
AAAAAGACATACCAGGAGGGCCAAACCAAAGCTATCTGAAGACTGAATGTGGCGCCGAGGCCATTCATTTATTACTTCTGGCAGAGATTGTGAGGGCTAACCATTGGGCAGATGCTTGATTTTAGTGAAAAATACACTCAGAGTCTGTAGAAAATTATTGTTCTATGAATATGACCATAGCACAGTGTTCTCTGGGGGGCTATTTGCCATAAAAATAATTTTATTCCTTCATAACAATGCTTCTTATGTCTTTATGTGACAGCAAGTGGTCACTAATGGCAACATGTGTATAATAGATATTCAGAAATTGGGGGTTTGGCTTACCACTTTCTAAGGGACTCACCATTGAAAGAGAGGAATGTCAAGGCATTCCTTGTTCAATTCCACCAAGGTAAAGGGTTTATTTCAGGGGAGATGTATTTTCCTTTCATGCCAATTCTCCTCCCACCCCACACCAAACCCATGAGTCTAAAGTCCTTTATGGCAGGGTGCCTGGGTGGCTCAATTGGTTAAGTGTCTGACTTACGATTTTGGCTCAGGTCATGATCTCTTGGGTTGTGAGATCAAGCCCCATGTCAGGTTCCGTGCTCAGTGGGGAGTCTGCTTGGAATTCTCTCTCTCTCTCTGCGCACCCCGCCCCAGATAAATAAATCTTTTTTTTTTTTTAAAGTCCTTTTTTGCAAGTGTCCTAGGTCATTGAGTAGGGAGGTTGCCTAATATTTTGGTGTTGTAGACTCTGTAAACATAGTACAGGGGCAGCATTTTTACTAAAAAATAAAAAATCAGGTGCTATTACAGGGATTCCCTTCTCAGAAACCAAGGTCAAGTGTGGCCAACAGAGCTCCTCTGCTGGGACAATGTATAGAATTCACTAAAATTGTGATGGGCAGATTTTTGCAGTAGGATCAGGTCCCACTGTCATCACTGACCCCAGTTTTGCTCTCTCAAGCAAGACTTGAGTGGTTTCAACTTGGTTTCTCCAGATCTAAGAAGTCCTACAAGCACCGTCTTTATATTCCCCCTTCTCTTAATTCATCTAGCAAGAAATGTTCTCTTCAATCTGTTTTTCAATGTAGTGGTTATAAATAATCTTGGTGTCCTGCTACCTCAGAGTTTTCTGATTTGGACAAAAGTGTGTGTGTGGGGGGGCGTGTTGTGTGGGAAAGAGTACGTGTGTTAAGGAAGCCATGGATTGTGCCACTCTGATCTCTCTGAAGAGAACCGCTGTGGGGAGCACAGTAGACTGTGAGCTTGAGGCTCGCTTCAGAGAGGGCGGACACCTAGGCTTCTGGGGGTGGGGTGCTGCTGCCAGACAGTGACTGAGGAGGGCAAGGGTTCAAGTGTCAGCCTACTTCTGCTAAGTAGAAGATTCTGCTCTCAGGCAACTTGCTTAAGGACTCCCCATTGTTCTGGCAAAGAATTTCTCAGACCTCAGCTGTGGTCTGAGGCTCTTCCTACTCAATGCTTCCTCCACTTTCTGCTTCACAGAAGCCAGACCTGCTCAGTGATTGAAAGACTCTTTCTGCCTCCTTCTCCCTTTCTCCAGTAAATCTCTTGAATGAGGCATCTGCTTCTTGTAGGACATATGTGACTGACATATGTGTATACTGTATATGTAGGTATGTGTTTATGTATGTGTACATGTGTCTTTTCTGTTACAATGTATGTTTCTATAACATAAGCTAGATCACATACAATTGGCATATAGCAGAAAAAAATAACAGTAAGATGCGGAAATTGCATTCATGTGTATTTGATATTCCCAGCATGTGGATATTTTGAAGCCATCTGGGATTTGCTTTCCCAGAATTAAAAAAGTAACCAGGAAATAGGAAATGCTACATAAGTGCTTTCTGTTAGTACCATGGTGGCTGGTTGAGTGGCTTCAAGAACGATTAAGGTTTCCACAATTTCTCTGCTGAAACTGCAAATACAAATGAATCTGCAAAGATATTTCCCATGTATTTAGGAAAAAAAAAAACAACCTGATTTACCCAGAAGTCTACACTGCACATCACATTTTTAATTTTGATCAAACTGGTCTCAACTGGGAGTATATCCCTCTACCATGAAAGAAGAGGCACGAGCCTTGGGAAAAATTGATTATCGTCTCAGGTGCCAAAGCCAGTCAAGATTTAACTATGTTAATATTTATATTAGGATTTTTATTGTTTTTAGTCATACTTTGGTTACAAAGTTTAGATAGATTTTAGTATTTTGCCTTTTCTTCTTTTCCAGTATTAGATCATCTTGCTGTGTGATTCTGTAGAACACAAGGTTTCCCCACATTATATATTTACTCTATATCAATATAGATATATATTTGTTCATTTGTTTTAGAGAGCCAGGGTTTGGCAAATTAAAATCTTTGTTTTGCTAAGATTGTCCCCCACATGAGCTTGAGGGCCTATTTTGGAATTCGAAAGCTGAACACTGATTTTTTCTCTCTCATTTGTGCTCTAGCAATCCTCTTTCCATGCACACAATGGATAATCCAACTGAATTTAGGAAAGTCTGGCATTAAAAGTACAAGGGAGAAGTGAATAAATATATTCAAAGATAAGCCTTTACGTAAGTTTATTGGCAATGTTGACTAGTCACTATTCCACACTTACTTACCCTTGAGCTCACAGAAATCAAGTTCACAGAGCAGAAGGGGAGAATATATACCAGTTATGGAAGCAGGATCACTTGGTAAGTTGACATAAGTGAGCACCAGTAGTCTCCTGTTTTAAGCAAAGAACAGGAGGAGGGGGAAAAAAAAACACTTGGAAAAGTGAGAATGTATTTTATCAAATGTTCCTCACTACATTTTCACAGATGCAAAATATTTTCTCCTCCAGCCACTTAAATGATGATCTTTCTCTAGGAAATTTTCATTCTGATTACCTGAGAAGTATCAAAACAGAAATGTATTTTCAGGATTGCAGAAAAAAATAAATCTCATATACGGATTCTTATATCCTCAGATAAATTGTATGTCGTCTCTAGGAGGGAAGTCAGAGGTGCAACTTCATTAAAGTAAAATCTAGTAGTGAAAAATAGCTTTTCTCCTGCTCCAGTGATGACAAGAGAAATAAGAGGCATATATCATGACATGAGGGATCTGGAGAAAATATAAGGAAGCCTTTCTTGATGGGGCAGTCCTGAAATACTACAATATTAAAAAAGATTACCAAGAAACAAAGTCAGACATTACAGTCTTTAGAGCAATATGTCCTAAATGAAGATGGAAGGAAAAGAGAATGGTCATGGCTCACATGGCCCTAGCACATAATAAGTCTTATCTATCTTATCTGACTTTAATGATAGGTTAACGTTCTCAAGACCTCTGCTGTCTCATTCTGTTCATGAAATATTTGTTTCGTGATTTTATATTTTCCTATCCACATGATTAAGAAAAGAGAAAAATTAAAGGTGAAATTAATCTCCAACAGTTAATCTGTTAACAGTGGCTCTGAGACAATGGTAGACAGTAGAATCACTTGAAGGAAAAAAATAAATATATATATAGGATGGGACCTTACCCAACACTTAATAAATCCAGTTTTCTGGGTTTGAGCCCAAGCCTCTATCTTTGTTTTTAAGGTTTAAAATTCTGTATTTTCTCCCCAAAGATTGACTTGAAATGCCTATCAAGAACAAAACAGTCATTTTAATTCCTTTATGCAAAATTAAAGAGAAACCATACTATGAAAATTCAAGGCCATCTGGAGCTTGTAAGTTGCATGATGGTCACCTAAAATCCTTAGTGGAAGAGTTAGGGCCTGAATCAAATAAAATGAATTTAAAAGTCACCTTGGTCTTTGTAAAAAAACAGACATGACAATGGAAATGTCAAGAACAGATATCTTAGGAAGAAATATAAGATGTTTTTAAAGCTGTGATTTATATTCAATTAGGAGTAGGCTTCAGCAGAAGTAGTCACATTTCTTCATGAAATAGGTGAAACTAAATGTTACATTACAAAGTACCTCGTGATTGAGTAAACTGAGGATCTCTGGTGTACTAACAAGAATTTACAAGGTCAGTTGGAAGGCGGGGTGCGGCCACTAATGAGAAGTCTCAGGCTCCAAACATTGTCCACCAGAGTATAAACTACTTCTTCCCCGCCCCCGCCACGACCTCCTCAAAATAATTCTTAAGTCACTGAGGACGATAAAGGAAGACTTTGGGATTACAAATATTTAAGTAAATGATCATCTGCTTTGCATTTCGAACGTTAGAGGTTAGAGGTGAAATAATTCCCAACACGTCATCGGAGGTAAACGGTACCCTAATGTATTTTTCATTTTCAGGAAAACCATTTCTGCATTCAAGAGCCGCAAGGAAAGACAAAAATCAATAAAATGTGGGATGACAAAAATCATTAATTATCGATGGTTTTTCCCATACAGGTGTCTCATAAAAAAGCAAGTGTCTGCATTGCCTTTGGTTCTGGTTATGGGAAGTACCGCCCTCCGGCCGGGGCTTGGCGGTCTCTGGCCCGCTATCCTGAACTTCAAAAGGCGTTTGTGAAGATGGACAGTTGCCAGTTTGCAGCCTGCTTCCATCCTCCTTTAATATTAGTTTAACAACTGGAAGGATCAGGCTGTTTAAATATGAAACACATGTTCAATTATTAAAGAGTTAACATTCTTCTCCTGATTATTAAACCTGTATAGAAAGAGCACGAGCGCTAATCTGCAGTCAGCGCTGCCAGTTCCGCAGACGCCGATGTCACATATGCTAAATTGTTTCTATACCGTCTGGGGCATCAAAACAAGGTTCAGGAACAACAAAATCTAATGAACATGCAATTAAAACTACTGCTCAAAGTTTCCAGTGGGCACAATGGATCATTTCCAGGAGGGATGTTCAGATTATTGCTCAAGGCAAAACGACTACAGATTATTATTTTGCCATTGATCTAACAGGAAAGCATTCCCAGCTAATGAACCCCAGGAAAGAGATTAATTAAAGGAATAAAAGATGGAACCCACCCCCGCCCTTTTCAAAATGTGAGCGAGTCTAATAATAGGATGTGAGATTCATTAAAATTTGACAGTAAGGAAAAATAAATGTGATAAATACTGAATTTCTGTATGAGTAACAGTGTTCCATAAATACTAAGTCAATTAGCTAATGAAGTTCAATACTTTATAACCTTCATGAAATTTAAATATTCAAAGACTTTAATTAATGAGTCTTAAAATTCATTTAGTAATAAGGACTACCTCATTGCGGTTGTTCGTTTGAGTAATTTTAGGGGTCCACCCCCCTTCCTGAACAGCTGATTGTGATCAGTGTAGTTTACCTTTTTGCTTTATTCTCTTCTTCTAGAAACTGGGAAGGGATAATAGAAAGGATATATGGTAGAACTAGATTTAGAAATAAAATTCCTTGATGTTGCTGCCCAGCATCCAGCATTTCCTATACACAGGAGCATTCAGCTACCTGATTAAATTACTACACATATATTTTCTTAAAATAAACATTGTAAGTCCAGTAATAAATAAACTGAGGTAAGTCCAATAAAATAAACTGAGGTAAGTCCAGCAAACATGACATAAATTCTCAAATATTAATTAATGACTTACTACCTTCAAAACATACCCCTAGTCATTGCTTTAGTTATTACATGATGACTTCCTATTTGCTGTGTTTCATGATTACTGTTAGGCTGGGCCATGACATACAAAAAGTATCAACCTGAGAAATGACATCCACCTCTGGGGAGACTGTATATATGGTTTTGGGTGGGATAGTCATGTACTGGAGGCCGGTGATTCCTGCTTCAGTCCTTCTGCTGGTGTTATGTGTCTCTGGACAAAGCCTGTCACCTCACTTACAAAATGAAGTACTGGACTAAATGCTCTCTATTGCTCCTTTTCACACTAAAATTTTATAATCTATAAATTAATAAAGGGAAATGTGGCTGAGATAATGCACATACCTGGAAAATAATAAGTCATTGACATATAGCCTTGGGATGTAGCACTTACAGGAAATTACTTGCATATTTATATTTTGTTCGGGTTAGTGTTAAAACCAGTTTCCATTCCCAAGTCACATCACATGAAGTCAGATGACTCAGCTTTATGCTAGGAGAAAGGGTGAGCCAATCTAGGAATAATTCACAAGGCAGGTAATGAGATAAGTTAGAGATGGTGTTTCATGGGTAAAGAACATGAATTCCCATGTACAAAGTGGAGACTAAGATATAATCTATAAAACAAACATTCATTGAGTGCCTATTTTTTTTCTACCAATTGTGTTTGAAACCGTGCGACCCAAAACAGAAATTAAAACTTACAGTCCTTGCCTTAAGCACATTTACAAATTAGTTGAAAACACTCCAAATGTCAATACCCCATGTTATTCAAACACTAACACTACAGTTAATTAAGCAATAGTTAAATTGATAAGCTGGACAGTAAGCTCATGTTTCTTAATGAACCTATAAAACAAATACACAAGAGAAAGTAGGAGTCATCCTATTACTATCCAAAAGGAAATATCTTGTAATACAATGAAAAATTAAGCAATTAACTGAAAATCTGAGGAAACTTGAAATGGTTGAGGATGTTCAGATATTAGGATCACAGATCTCTAGTAAGGTATAGAATCAAAGTGCCTGATTCAATTTAAAACTTACCTCTTAAAATAATTTCTTTATGTGGACTGTGGTATGAATTTGATAGAAATAGGAAGAGGCATAGTATAACCTCTACCAGAAATGGAAATGTTACAATGTCTATAAAGAACATAAACTTACATGACAAAAATCCTCAAATATTAATTAATGACTTGCTTACATTCACGTCATACCCCAGTCATTGCTTTAGTTAATACCTGATGAATTCTTACTTCATTCCCGCATTGGTCAGAATAAATTTGTTTTTGCTATGGCAACAAAACCCTAAACCTAAAATGATAGAGGTGTCTTATTTGCTTCATATCCACTTACTCTGGGACCCAGGCTAATAGAGCAACCTTAGGGTAGAACATCACCACATGTCATGACAGAAGAGAAAGAATGGCAACCACATGTTGGTTCTGAAATATTCATCTGTCAAAGCAAGTATCATGCTCAAATTTAAGGTCAAAAGCACAGGGAGGTGAAGCAAATATTTATAAACAATAGTTCTTTTTACCACAACCTTCCGCTGATTTCTTCTTATACAAGCACGTCTTAATTAAAATTTTCTTCATGAAAGTAATGCATGCATGTACTTCAAAAGAGCAATGCCATGAGAGATTTTTAATGGTAAAAATAAAACAAATAAAAAACAAGGGTTTTCTGGGACCCCTGGGTGGCTCAGTCAGTTAATTGGCTCCGTTTGGCTCAGGTCATGATCCCAGGGTTCTGGGATCGAGTCCCACATCAGGCTCCCTGTTCAGCGGGGAGTTTGCTTCTTCCCTGCCTGCTGCTCCCCCTGCTTGTCCTTGCTCTCTCCCTCTCTCTCTGTGTCAAATAAATAAAGAAAATCTTAAAAAAACAAAACAAAACAAAACAAAAAAACCACAAGGGTTTCCTGCCCAAACTTCCCTTCACTGAGCCATTTCTCAGAGGCGAGTATCTTGTTCTTTCTACCCACTTGTTCTAATCTATGTCTACATCTATATCTTTATCTATATATCTCTCCACATTTCTAAATAGTGAACATCTTAATATGTTCATTTTTAAATTGATTTATTTTATATTAAAGGTAGTGTATTTGCCTTCTATTTCACAGGCAAAGATTTATCACTTTTAAACCAGCCTGCCCACTTTCTCTCCCCAGTCTGCCCAATCTAAGTTTACATCACAAGTACCTACTCAACTGTCAGTGCATTTTTGCATCTACAGAATTAGCATTCACTGTTGGACAAATCAGGGACCTATTATTATGTTTGTTTTTTATTTGATAACTTTTGTTTTAACCTGGAATTAATAATCACGTCTTTTTTTAATTTGCTTGATGTACTATGCATTAATTGATGACTCTCCCACCCCTAAATTCTTCAGAAGATACGTTATATGATTATCAATAATTCTTTTCAAATATTCAAGACAATCAAATAATGTTTTCATTCCCTTTCTGGAGACTTTCCTCCTGGATATCCACTTATAGATGCTTCAGTTTGAATAGTTTTCCACACTGAGGCAATTCTTGAATTGTTACTTTGGGACTTGTCTTTGTTTCTCTCTTATGATGGATTGCATGTTTCCTGTGTCCCATGTCCTTCCTTCTCTTGATTTATTCTTTTGTTTTTCTGACACTCACCTTTCAGTTGTTTCCTAAAAGGGGGGGATGGGCACATGAGATTTTCCTGGTTTCTCTTCTTGCATGTCTGCAATATTTATGTAAAATGTCCAAACAATTGATTAATAATTTAGCTGGCAATATGATTCTAGGTTCAAAGTCATTTTGATCTATTGTCTTCTGCCATCCATTGTTACTCTTGGAAAGTCCAGTGCAATTCTCATTCTGGTCCTACGTATGTGATTTTTCCCTCTATGAAAGTGTATTTGAATGTTCAGGCTGCTAAACAAAATACTGTAGGCTGAGTGGTTAAACAACAGAAACTTCTCTCTCACTGCTCTGCAGCCTGCAAAGTCTAAAATCAAGGTCCCCACCACTGTGGTTTCTGGTGAGAGCTCTCTTCTTGGCTTGCAGACAGCTGTCTTCTTGCCGTGTCTTCACATAGCAGAGAGAGAGAAAAAGTGAGCTTTCTGGTAACTCTTACTGTAAGGATGCTAATCCTGTGAGGTCAGAACCCCACACTTAGAACCTCATTTAACCTTACTTATTGTTTTAATCCAAAGATAGTCAAATTGGGAGTTAGGACTTTAACATATAAATTTTGAGGGTACATAATTCAGTCCATAGCAGAAAATACTTAGAATCTTTCCTTTATCCCTGGAATTATGAAAATTTCATGATGTGGGCTTATTTTTGGCTAATCCAATCAGTCCTTTAGTTCTGGAGCATTTCTATTTTATATATATATATAAAATTTGCATATATATACTTTCCTTTCTCTCATTTCCTCTACTATAATTTCTATCCCTCAAATGCTGCATCTCTTGAACTCATCTTTCTCATATTTTTTATTCTCTGACTCTGTCTTTCTTTCTCTGCCTCATTCTATCTCATTTTGACTTTTCCTTACTTATGTGAGGATGTTAATTTTAGCTTTTGAAAACATCTTGTCTCACATAATTATGTTTGTTTTTGCCCTCCTTTTTTTCTGGTAGTTTGTCCTTAACTCTATTCTTTTTCACATTGGAGATTTTTATTAATTATCTGGACATTATTGTAGACCTGTGAATATTTAAGAACGAAACAAGGAAAACATGATTAAAACGTTGGAGGTTAGTGTGCATAGGGGAGTTTATGGTTTGGTGGACTTCACAACTGAATTACTGCATGATCTGCTGGCCCTCAGTGATAGTATAGGAAGGTTGTTTTTCTAAGACTATGAAGTCCTTCCAGAGAAACATTTTCTAATTTTCAATTATGTTAATGCTTATATTAAGAGGAGGACCGTTAGCTTTTTTCCAGTATCCTGGGAGCAGGGTCCTACAGTTTGGCATTGAGACTTCTCAGGATCCTACCATCCTCACTCTTTTGATCCCCTACTTCACTCTGGACTTCCATTGTACATTGTGTCCTCAGACCAGGAGTCTCTGTTAGTTATCTCTAGAAACTATACATCCTGCTTACTGTTGGGTAGAGATAAGATGGATCATCATAACCTTGTGGCACACAGAGTGTGGAGAGGATCACATGGTCCATCACTGGTGTAACACTCTTGAAACCAATTCTCTCCTGGCTTTACCATATCCTGTAGGCTTTGGGCTGTTACTTATTTCATCTTGCTAATTCAGGTACCACCCTCCCATTTATTTTCTTTCTTTCACAAATTTGTTTGCATTTCTTATCCATTGTTTTCTCTTTTCTCCATCCTTCTTGTAGGTTTGTTTGTCACAAAGTATTCACATAGGTTGTGCCTTTTGGAAAAGTTTTCTTCAGTGATACCAAATGAAGATATTTTCATTGTGTGTGTTACCTGAAAATGTACTGTTAGAACTAATTATTTCAATGGTCATAAAGAGCCTATCATAAAATAATCCTCTATCTGTTGAGTAATATGACTTCTCAGTATTACGCTTGTCCCTTCCTTTTCAGTGAGCAATTAACAATCTTACAAAAGAGTTACCTACTTTCATATAATGTTTGACTCTTAATATATCTTAGTTATTGCATTGTTTTCAGAGATAGAAAAATTTATAACTAAATAAATTAAGGGAACCAAATAAAAGTAAATATATTTTATATTAGCTAATATTTGTGTGGTATTTTACTATCTAATTTTCTTCATTTTTAAAGATTTCATTTATTAATTTGAGAGAAAGAGAGTGAGCAAGAGAGATAGCACAAGCCAGGGGGGGAGAGGCAGAGAGAGAAGCAGACTCCTCCCCCGAGCAGGGAGCCTAATGCAGGGCTCAATCCCAGGACCCTGGGACCATGACCTAACCTGAAGGCAGATGCTTAACCGACTGAGCCACCAGGCAACACTACTATCTAATTTTCAAGATAAGATTGATATCATATACATTGTTGATAAGTTCTTAATTATTATATGGAAAGATATTTTTCATGTATTTGGAAGAAAATTGAACTTAAATATATCAGTAGGGGGAATGATTAGGAAAGTGAATTTTGGAATTAGACAATCCTGGGCTTGAGTGCTTTGCAAGATGAGTGACCTTGGACATGATACTTAAGTACCCTTTCTTTGTCTCAGTTTTCTTCTGTCTAAAATGGGGATAAATACAATAAAGTATTTTCATCATAGAATTATACTGAGAATTACCAGAGATAATTCAGGTTCATCTCAAAGCATAGTGACTGACATCAAATAAATGCCCAATAAATTTTTCTAACATTTTTCTAAGTTATTGTAGTTAATATTAATGAGCTATTGATTAGTGTAAGACTCCTGGATTTTGAAAAGAAGATCCAGAGAAAGCTTAAAACAGTCAAGGGGTTCTGCAGAGTAAAACATGAAATAGAATTTTACAACAGAATGAGGGTCTAATTCTAGAGATATGTGGGCTGAAGATATACTAGATATATAATGGGAATGTCAGGACACCAAAGAAAATTCAAGAAGAAAGCAAGCCCTAAAGACAAAGTAACTTAAATTATCCATATTTTGCAATTTGTTAAAAATTTTTGAGGTCTTAATACATTCATCATTTCACAGATGAAGTTTTCCATCTACATGGTTATTTGAGGTAAACCAATGTTAGGAGTAAAATTCAACTTTATATTAAAAAAGGAGGGCATCTGGGTGGCTCAGACGGTTAAGCATTGCTTTTGGCTCAGGTCATGATCCCGGGGTCCTGGGATCGAGTCCCGCATTGGGCTCCCTGCTCCTTGGGGAGCCTGCTTCTCCCTCTGCCTCTCTCTCTCTCTGTCTGTCTCTCATGAATAAATAAATAAAATCTTAAAAAAAAAAAAGTGAGGGCGCCTGGGTGGCTCAGTCATTAAGCATCTGCCTTTGGCTCAGGTCATGATCTCAGGGTCCTGGGATCGAGTCCCACATTGGGCTCCCTGCTCAGTGGGAAGCCTGCTTCTCCCTCTCCCACTCCCCCTGTTTGTGTTCCTGCTCTCGCTCTCTCTCTGTGTCAAATAAATAGTCTTTAAATAAAATAAAATAAAATTTAATTTAATTTAATTTAAAAAAAGTGAATACCCACATTTCCAGCAGAACACCAGGCCTATGCAGAGTTATAACACAAATATACATTATGTGAATAGAGCACCCTCATTGACTATGTAAAAAGGGAGGCATTTTCTTTGTTTAGTTGACACTTTTATTTATATGGAAAATTCAGTGCTAAGCTTCCATCTATTCATGTTGTGTCACCTTTTGATTCATCTCTTGTAAAAGTCAATATGTCACTATTCTCTGTATATCAGTGGAGACTGATTGGAGTGCTGACTTTAAAGACAGGTCAGAAAGTCATTGCAAAAAAAAGGCAACAACCTTTACTGGAACAGAATAATGCTAAATGTCAAGAATAAAAGATTTAGATGCAATTTAAAGACTGACATGCAAAATGTTTAACTGTATTGCTGGGATATTAGGTTCCAAATCATGTAAAATTAATGGAAGCTCATGGGACAGCTATGCGGAGTCACTCTGGAATACCACTTCCTTCCCAGTTTCTCCGGAAGGGGAAGAGGAAGGAGAAATAACTGGGTATCATTTTATGGAAGGAGCACCTATCTACCCTAAGGCATGTGAGAAATCTCAACACAAAGGGAAAAAAACAATTCCAAGTTCAAATTTTGGGCTTTCCATTCTGTCATCAAGTTTTATTTTATTTTTTTAATTTTTATTTTATTATGTTACATTAATCATCATACAATACAAGTTTTAAATGAAAAATAGTCCTTTCTCTAGAGGAGTGGGGTCATTGTCATCATCTTCTTCTTTTTGTGGATACTATACCTATCAAAGATTCATATAAAAGAGACATAATATCTCTAATGTGGGTAAAATTATTATGTACCATTTATGACACTTTGAAGAAGCCTACAGCAATTCATGAAAATTTCCTCATGATTCCTGGAAAAGGTGTTCAACTTAGATCATCCTTGAACCTTGACCCATTTTGTAGACTTGCCCCATGTTGAGTAGGTAAGAATATTGGAGAACCAAAGTGAAAATGGACTGAGACTGAAGGATAATGTTGGAAGTGAGTTAATGTTATGTTGATACTAAAGCAGACTAGCCAAAAGTCAGATATATCTATTACTTACATTAATTTTATTTATTTATTTTTTTTTTTAAAAGATTTTATTTATTTATTTGACAGAGAGGACACAGTGAGAGAGGGAATACAAGCAGGAGGAGTGGGAGAGGGAGAAGCAGGCTTCCCACTGAGCAGGGAACCCGATGATGGGCTCGAACCCAGGACCCCGGGATCATGACCTGAGCTGAAGGCAGACGCTTAATGACTGAGCCACCCAAGCGCCCCTATTACTTACATTAATTTTAAAATTTGAAATGGGTATTCTTTTTAACAAAGTCAAAAGGATTGCCTTGACTCTTTACATGATTTATTACATTTTAACAAATATGTATTAGTGTCCATCCTACATGCCACATGTTGTGCTTGGTGCTGAGAGAAAAACAAAGAACCAGACCTTTGAATTCAAAGTTAACTGTCGCATAGGAAGTCAGGCACAAACCAGGTAATAGTATCATTGTGTGGTAAGGTACAAGTAGGCATAGAATGTCTTAAAAACACTCAGCTGAACACCAGAGTTCAAAGTTGCCTTCCTCAGGAAGGCAACATCTTAGCTGGGTCTTAAAGAATGTGTAGTGGTTATTATCTAGGGAGACGTGAAGAGCATTCCAGGCAGAAGAATTACAATGAGCAAAGCTACAGAGACATGAATATGCATGATTCACTCAGATACTACAAGTGATGCAGCATTATTGTGAGAAAACAGTTGGATAGTAAACAGACACGAGACCACAGAACAGCAATGTTTTATGTTCTATTAGAATTTTCTACAATGATGAAAATATTCTATATTTGTACCATCTGACACATAACCAGTAGCCACATGTGGCTACTGAGCACTTGAAATGTGGTTAGCAAGCTGAAGAAATGAATTTTTAATTTTATTTAATTTTAATTAATTCCGATTTAAATTATCTCGTGTAGCCGGTAGCTACCATTTCATGCAGCAAAATTAGAGAAGGGCATGCTATCCATGTGCAGCAGGCAAAGGCCCTTGGATATTATTCTGACAACATTTGAAGAACCCTTGATGATTTTAAAACAAGGAGGTGGTATGGCAGAATTTATGTTTTAAACAGATTACACTGACAAGAACATAGAGAATGGATTGAAAGGGAGAAGCCACGAGTCAGGGAGAATAATTATAACACCATTGTTTTTACCTAAATGAGAAACCAGGAACAGAGATAAATGGATTGATGTGAAAAATATGTAAGAAGTAAGGGGCTTGGTGGGAAGGAGGGAAGACACTAAGATTCCGAGCGGGGGGACGATGTTTATCCTAGTACCAATGGCATGAAAGAACCCCATGGTGACAGTGGTAAGATGGTAGAAAAGCATTTATTTTACAGCGAGTTTGCTGAGAAGGGGAGGGGCTCCAACACTGATAACCACGGATCCCCCAAAGAAAACTGTCATCAATCAAAAAATCATGGCACACTAGCATCTGCTGTTTCATCCTACCTTCTTTTGGTCAAAATATTATTTTCCTAGAGGTGATGTTATTCCTTGATTCCATGGAGAATGTTCTGAAAATAAAGCTAATGTAGACAGAAGTAAGGTTGAAGGAGATTTCTAATGACATTTTTTTTTTTAAATATCTGGATCTAGTATTGCCTAAAATCCGACACTTACAGAATTTTTAGTTACATGACTCAATAAATTTCTTTCTTTTTTTTTTTTTTTTTGGTTTTTGGTGTCTATTTTTGGTTAGATAATCTGTGTTGGGTAATGACACTCATCAATGAAATAATCCTGTCTAAATTCTGAACCTCAGTCAGTTGACAGCACTATTTTGTTGCCCCCATTCCCTTCAATGCAGGAAATGATGATTTGGACACTGTAAATTGCTTCCCAATCTTTTCCATTTCTCTTTGGTGTAGGGCATTTTTGGAGCACTTAGAGATGTTATTATTTTTGATCAGGATTAGATGCCCATGCAGAAAGTTTCCAGCAAGTTTATTTCACCAACAATTGCTCAGTAATTGAGACAACCTTTGCAAATGGAGGCAGGTAATTCTCCATTGTAATGAAATTCAGCATTTTCTGTCATACTAAAGAAGAGAGTAACTACAATGAAATCTTTCTTCCTTCTTCATGTACTTTCGAAAAAGGCTCATGGGTCTTAGGGTGATGTTTTTCACACACAAAATTTAGACCTGAACAAGTAAGTTCTTTTACACAGCAGCATTGATACTGTCTTTATATAAAATGGATTCTACTCATGCTTTCAAAACTGTTAACAGTTTTTTAAAGTTATTAAATGGCCAAATGAATGTTTGAGATACATTGATATTTCAAATGTTTAACTGTCGTGTTATCACTCATTACTAGGTTCGGAAGGTGGGATCTGGAGTCCTAGTGCCTAGATTCACATTTCAGATCCACTACTTACTGTGTGATATTGGGCAGGTTACTTAACCACTCTGCAAACTATTTGCTAGATGAATAGTTTTGAATAGTGCCTGACAAATAGAAAGTACTCAAGACATACTGGTTCTTATACTAGGTATATTACAGAGGTTTGTCAACTAAATATAAGTTTTTATAACTATGCAAGTTGGAAGTATGTAGGTATTACTGATTTGACTACTTTGGGAGATAACAGGTATAGGGCAAATCATTTCAGTTCAAATGATCAAATAATGTGTCTAGAGAGTTAAAAATATCGGGAAAAAATCCTACCTTGAAGTAAAAGAAGCTAAAAGGATAAAAATCTCACCACTCATTCAGCAATTAATTTAAAAATTCATTCTATGAGTTATGGTTATAATGTGACTAATGAAATCAAAAGGAAGAGAAGATTCTAGTATACCAGTAGGTAACAGGTGGACAAAACGAGGCCTTGCCCCAACTCAGCGGGTCTAGTTTTCTGTTTCTTTTTTGTCAGGAAGCATTAGTATCTGATGATCTATGTGATGATCACTCACTGGTAATCTCAGTGAAATGTGTTTGCCGGCTTACTCCGGTTTTAATTGATTGATGTTCCCGTTATAGAGAACTCGGCTGCACTCCATCCGAAGTGATGTACTGCTGGCAATGTTTGTACAAAGGCCAATGAGTGAATGGACCAAGGAGATAGCCTTTTAGTCCAGACGTTGCTCCATTCTTCTTGGGCAGGAACAGGTTCACAGGTGAAGAAACAGAACACATCTGGCTGCTGCAGCTGCCTTTGATGTTTATTTTGTATTGGCAAATTTCAAATACAATCAGTGATTAAAATACTTGCTAGTGTTGCCGCTCTGTCATTACTTGGCAGGTTCCAATGGTATTCCTGGATGCCCTTTGTTCACATGTTATATACAGAAAATATGGACCTACTGAATCATTTGAAAGCAGTTTTTTTATAATGCAATTCCTAAGTAGTTGGGCTCAGGACAAGGACTTTGAAACCTGGCTCCTGGTTAGCCGGAGCATACTGGTTAATTAATTTAACCTCCTTGAGCCTCACGGAGCTAGCTCATTTTTTTTAAGATTTTATTTGTTTATTTGACAGAGAGAGCACACAAGCAGGGGAGAAGGAGGGTGGCAGGTAGAGCGAGAGGGAAAAGCAGGCTCTTTGCTGAGCAGGGAGCCCAATGTGGGGCTCCATCCCAGGACCCCAGGACCGTGGGATCATGACCTGAGCTTGAAGCAGACGCTTAATGGACTGAGCCACCCAGGTGCCCCCAGCTAGCTCATTTGTAAACAAGTCAAAACTACAATACCTATTTCCTAGAGTGATTGTAGAATTAAATTAGATAAGACATACAGATGACTGGTACATAGTATGGCTTAATAAATGGGAGGTAATAATAGTATCATCATAATAAATTACAGTTTTGTAAATAAAACACAGTTTTGTAAAAGAATTATTATGTATTTCAATTTGGCAGGAGTCGAATAATCTCCTTTTCTTAATGACATGGCTCAGAATTTGCCCTTTTCCTTGTCCTGTTTCAGAGAGAGAATGATGTAAAAAATTAGTAAAAAGGAGAAAAAGAAGAAAAAGAAGATGATATGACTTGGTAATTTTTTCCCAATGTTTTATTATAAAAAATTTCAAAATTCAGTGAAGTTGAATTTCTCAATGAACGTCAAAAACCGCTACCCATTTGTTTTGTTAGAACTGAAGTATTTTAAAAGGTATTGGGGGAGCACCTGGATGGCTCAGTCGTTAAGCATCTGCTTTCAGCTCAGGTTCTGGGATCGAGCCCCGCATCGGGCTCCCTGCTCAGCGGGAAGCCTGCTTCTCCCTCTTCCACTCCCCCTGCTTGTGTTCCCTCTCTTGCAGTTTCTCTCTCTGTCAAATAAATAAATAAAATCTTTTAAAAAAAAAAAAATTAAAGGGTATTGGGATTGGAAGGCTCATTCTAGTCCAAGGAAGAGCTAAGTCTTACAAGTTAGAAAAGTCAATGCCAAAACTGCCTGGCCAAGTCCAGGTTGAAGAGCATGCGGTGGCAGAACCTTGGGCATTCACGTTGTTAAATGTGGGGGACTTGCCATGTTATATCAAACCCAGATCCCCGAGACCACCAATGGAGGGGGACTTCCAGCTGTGTGGGTATGGAGAGTGAGGGTCACCTACATGCACACTGGAATAATGCAGTATTTATTTGTCTCTGGCGGGAAATAACAAATGAGTGAACAAGAGAGGGCAAATCACAGTCACTTTGAAGAATGAGAGAGCAATCAGTCTTACTTTTTATTTGTATTTTTGGAGGCATCTTCTTCTTATACTTCTCAACTCCTGCTTACTCAATTCCTGGTTACTTCCTCCAAGTGGACATGCTACTTAATCTTTGAAATTCTTGTCCAACCATAAATAAGCCCTGCCCCTTGCTACTTTCTAAAATAGGTTGGTATTTTCATGTCTATATTTATATCTGTGTCTATATCTATATACGCATATGTGTGTATGTATGTATCTACGTAGCTATTTATTTTATCTATTTAGACACACACAGTTGTTGTTTTTTATTTTTTTTATTTTTATTTTTTTATTTTTTTTTTTAAAGATTTTTTATTTATTTATTTGAGAGAGAGAGAATGAGAGACAGAGAGCGTGAGAAGGAGGAGGGTCAGAGGGAGAAGCAGACTCCCTGCCGAGCAGGGAGCCCGATGCGGGACTCGATCCCGGGACTCCAGGACCATGACCTGAGCCGAAGGCAATTGCTTAACCAACTGAGCCACCCAGGCGCCCCAGTTGTTGTTTTTTAAATTAAATACTAAGGGAGAAAATTAAAAATGCAAAGAGCTCATATGCAACAAAATAGTTGCATTAAGTATGAGCGCTGGTCCTACAGTAGTGACCAAGTGCCAGGATAAATCACAGTCATTCCTGCTCTGTTTCCTAAAATAATTACTCTCCCAGATCAAAAACCTTAGTATGTTTACAGCTTACCTCCTTCTATCTTTCCTTCCTGTTAACCATGAGAGACCTCCACTTTCTTACCACTTGTGATGGTCTAAATTGTTTAAAGGACACACATTTTTTTTGGACATCCTAGAGGATTAACTTTGTAGAAGATGTCACTTACAGATTTTCTTTAATTTTCAATTTCAATTTTGAAAACTGAGTAAATTTCTTTAAAATTTTTTTTAAGATTTATTTATTTATTTTAGAGAGAGAGAGTATGGTGGGGAAGGGCAGAGGGAAAGGGAGAGAGAGAATCTCAAGCAGACTCCCCGCTGAGTGTGGAGCCCGACATGGAGCTCTATTTCATGACCCTGAGATCATGACCTGAGCCGAGATCAGGAGTCGGACACTTAAATGACTGAGCCACTCAGGTGCCCTGAAAATTGAGTAAATTTCTAACAGTGGCAAAGAGCAAGTACAATAATGAGTTATATTTCACCATTTGTATAATTTATTTCATACCCCTTTAGCAGTTCTATGTCATTTTTCTGAGCCTGCACTTGTTTCCCTTGAAAGGTGCTGGTGAGTGGTACACTAGACCTTATGCATGGACTACAACCTATTTGTTCCTTCAATGACAACTTCAAAAGACCACATTTCAGCTCAGTCACATTTCAGAACCTTTAGCTGAGTGTGGGTTTCTTGGCACCATTAGAATTTGCACAGTAATTGAAGTGGCATTTCAAGTTCTCCACCTTAATCATTCTATATATAGAATAGCAGCTTTCTCTTTAACGTGTCCCAAATATCTGTCTCCATTACCAACACAAGGATAGTACAGCCAAAACACATGCTTCCTGAGTGGATAAATGTGTGTGTAACAGTAGCTTCAGCATGACCTTTGTAAATCCATGTAGTTCGTGCTATCACAGATTGACATGAGGTCATCTATTCAAAATACTACTTGGGGCATCCCAGATTTCTTTACCTTTTTCACTTTTACCACCTTCCTCTTCTTTTCTTTTACCTTTTTTTCTGCTGTGTGGTAAATATGTCTCCTTGGTGGTTCTGTGGAACCCCTCACTCTCCTTCCCCGATCCTGCAGCAACACTCCACCCAAGCGTTCTTTCTACTCTCTAAGATTTCATAAGCAGTACCTGTGATCTTTGTGCCCTTGAGCTCCTCAAAGTGCATCATGGTGTTAGCAGCATTATCTCCACCTCAGTCCTGTGTGTGAAAATGAGGAAACAATACTTGCTGTCATCCCTAGACAGATGATGGACTCAGGGTAAACAACAGCCACTTTGTACCCAAACCATGATAAACCGGCACTAGTCTAATTGGTCCTCTCCTCTGACCTTAATTCTCATCGATTTTTCTCTTGCTTTTACAAATAACTGAAAGGACTTCAAGTTGTCTTGAAGATAAGGGGCATGATCTGGACATGAAGGTTTCTCTTTTTCCTTTTTTTATCTTTGATCTTTTTCTGAGCCTGACCGAATATCCTGATTTACAATTAAGTGGATTGGAGGAGAGTGTCACTATTTTCTACATTGCAAAGTCAAACTAGATAATGGACACAGACCCCTCCTGCATGGAGTTAATAGAGGAACAGAGGGACATGCGTGCCTTTTATATCCTCGTGTGTATTCTGTAGCCTCATGTCAGATAAATTTTAGCAGACTATAGCTTTTAGGACAAGATAAGAAGCAAAACTTGAAAAACTAAAATTTAGTCAAACTAGACCAAAGGAGTTGGTTAGATGTACTCTATAATCTCCCTCTTTCCCATCTTAATAGTGTTGAATGAATAGTTTATTCTGATGATTGGTTAGTTAACAGTTATTGAGTAAATGTCTCATATTAGTTATTTCAGTGGGTTTCAAGGTACAGAATACTTAACTTGAATCACCTTATATTATATAATTAGAAGGTCCAGAGGTAAGTCTAGCTTTAAGCCAATCTGGAGAAAAAGGTTCCAGATATGTCCCTCATATACAACATTTCTTCATCTCTTAGTGTTACTTGAGGCAGTTTTTCAGTCATGATTGCAGGATGCTTACCAGGTCTACATCTACATCTAAATCCCTAAGATTTAGCCTATGAACAGCTGAGGTCATGCACCCAACCTAGAGCCAATCACCATGGCTCAGAGAATGGGACACACAGGATGACTTAGAGTCACATGCTCCATCTTTAGGGTTTAGGCCCCCTAAAACCATGTGGATTAAGACTGGGTGGCAGATTTTCTCAGGGGAGAAGGCAACATTGAAATATTCATACCATTACTTACTATGTTTTGAGATGTGTGCGATGTAAAGATGAATCCAAAATAGTCCCTGCCCTTAAACATAATGTAAGTTACAAAAAGAAAAACTCTATCAGAGAGATTAGGAAAATGTGCTATGGAGATCTGGGAGGGAGACATTGAGAGGAGAAAGGCATCAGTGAAAGCTTTGGGGGATTGCATTTCAATGGCCTTGGTAGGATTTCTACATTCAGGAATAAATAGCAAAGATAGGAAAAACAGAACACAGCTTGGACTTAATCACAAAGTAAATGGAAGACCCACATAGAGAGGTGAAAGGCATAAGCAAAACCACAAAGGATGAAAGCAGCCAACTTTCAGAAAACTATGGAGTTGTAAGTCTCTTTAAAGCATGTAAAATGAGGGTGGGTTCGTCAGAGGTAAGTTTAGGAATGTTGCTGCAGACTTAGTTATAGAGGTCTTGGTAGCTCTGGATACAGGGTACTTAACCTTAGTCTGTAGGCAGCGAGGATCACTGAAGCTCTTCAACACAAGAATAGCATGATCAGAGCTGTCAGTGAGACTAATCTAAAAGTGGAATGTAATAGCTTAGAGGAGGAGACAAGCCAGATAAGAAATAAGAAATCAGTGAAGAATTAATGAAGGCTTGAGAGGATTATTTCTAGTTTTTTTTTCTTTTTTTCATAGCTACTAGTGTATATTTGAGACAGAGTATGCCAAAAATATTAGAAAGTATTGGGTAAAGAAGTGGGAGCTAGAGGGGCACCTGGGTGTCTCAGTCAGTTAAGCGTCAGCCTTTGCTTGGGTCATGATCCCAGGGTCCTGGGATTGAATCCCACATCGGGCTCCCTGCTCAGAAGAGAGCCTGCTTCTCCCTCTCCTGCTTCCGCTCCCCCTGCTTGTG
This sequence comes from Halichoerus grypus, assembly GCF_964656455.1. Taxonomy (NCBI): domain Eukaryota; kingdom Metazoa; phylum Chordata; class Mammalia; order Carnivora; family Phocidae; genus Halichoerus; species Halichoerus grypus. The sequence goes on from NC_135712.1 coordinate 174,222,402, forward strand.
CTCTCTCCCTTTGTCAAATAAATAAAATCTTTTTTTAAAAATTAAAAAAATAAAAGAAAGAAGTGGGAGCCAGAAACAATGCCACATATGTGTCAGGACAGATCTGAGTTTAATTAATTTGGAAGCAACCTGGTAGTGTGGCTGTTTTTGTGAAATGATCCACTTTGCACCATTTGGGTCAAGGTCAGTGGTTCTTAGCATTGATACCTTCAAATGAGGAAGAAATAATTAGTCTGGGGGAGGGCAGGTGAGTGTATTCTTAGGATGCACTCCCCAGGTAAATCTATTGTGTGGCCAGGGATGAGAATCACTGATCTAGCACGAAGAATATTTAACTGCTCACTTAGCAACTCCAGTTCTAGTCCCACCTCTGCCTAAATTTGCTATAACAGGGCATGAGACATTTAACTTGTTTCTTCACTGACCAAAAGTAATACGTCCAGACATGCTACATAAAGCAACTTCTTGACATTATAGGCGGACAAAACACTCATCTTAGAATCAGACATACTTGAGTTGAATCCAAGTTCTGCTTCCTAGTTGTGTGACCTTAGATAAATGACTCAACCTTTTTGAGTCTCTCCAAAAGATTTAGGAACTTGCACCGAATCATAAAAGAAATGAGAGGTAGAGCTGGAACTTGAACTCAGGTCTGCCAAAAATGCCCCTATACTCAAACTTTCTTCAGTCAAGGGGAAAGTAAAAGTGGATTCTAACAGCCAGAACATGTAAGTTGGTTATTTTATGTTTCAGCCTCAGCTTACCCATTTACAGAGTGGTGAAGCGTGGGTACATGATCTCTTCCAGATTTACAAAAGCAGCAGTAAGCCGTTATGGACGGCTCAGTGTGTACCAGACACTATTTAACATGGAAAACATGCATAAACTTGAATACTCATGAGTTACAAGCTTGGCGTTATCACTATCTCCACGTTAAACTTAACACTTGAAAGAGTGGTCAAATAACTCACCAAAGATCACACAGCATTTAAGTACAGGTTTTGAAGCTATGTGATCTATTGCCAGAACCCTCACTTTTAATCACACACTTTATTTTTAAAGCTTTTGTTACAGCTTATATGCTGTATCAGGTGAAGTCCATTTGAACTGGGAAATGGTATTAACAGAATGTGCTTTTGAAGTGAAATGCTACTGTAGGCAACAAACGCCTCATGAAGTATCTTAACACAGTGTAGGCTCCTGACATGACAAAATTTCAGATCATTTTACAGAGTAAGCTAATTCCTCTTCCTGGAAGGCAGCCTCCCACTTTAAAGGGTCGTGGAATCAGAGTCTAAACTGATATTAACAGAAATGTGTAAAGAACAATAAATCTGCCTCCTGTGCACAGATACCACAGAAAAGGTTAGTATGCAATGGCAATCTCATAAAACCATTATTAGCAGATAAAACAGCTTTATGAAATCTAGTGGGATTAATGGATGGGCAGTAAATCTGACAGATCTTGAATGAGGAGAATTTGGATTTAATGTCATTTAGAATTTGCCTACATAGAAACAGAATCCCTCTGATAAATTATACTGATGCTAAATGAAGTTTATTCTCCTCCTCTCTAGGAAAGGGACAGACAGAATGCTCTGTAGGGAATTGTTTTTGTTTTTGTTAGGGGAAACAGAAAGCAAACAAGATGAGAGAAGAATAGAACTAATTGCTTGTTCCATCTTTAGGCTAACTGACCCCAAATAGTCTGTGGCTAAGGAAATCCTCTGGTTTTACAAAGAAACAGATTCACTCATGTTCTTTTAGGGGTAGAGACAGAGCATCTAAAAGACCTCATATAAATTCCCTTATTGATTTTCTCAGTTAAAGAGAGCTGAGTCATTAAATGGAATTAGATGTATGAGGCAGGTGCTACACACACATAACAAAGTCAGGGCAGGGAACTCAACTCTGTATTCTTCTAAGAAAACAATGTTTATCAGCAAAATCCACAAGATCAATATCTTAATAGTTTACCAAAATTACATTTGGAAATATGTCATTCATTACTCATGTTATACTTTTGAATGTCCAAAAACACATAATAAGATGCTTTGTTAAATAATAGGCATCTTCTCAGATTCTCACTATTAGTGACACAGAAAAACACTGCAGAGGTGTCAAAATTATAATCATTTTCCCCAATTCCCATCAATTGATGGAAGTGGAAGAGAAAAAAAAATATATGTCTTTGTAAACATATTATTTATATTATATGTAAACATAACATGAATTATACCATCCCACTTAGAAAACAGGTGCATACCAGGTATTTACCCCAAAGATACAAATGTAGTGATTCGAAGGGGCACCTGCACCCCAATGTTTATAACAGCAACGTCAACAATAGCCAAACCATGGAAAGAGCCCAGATGTTCACTGACAGATAAATGGATAAAGATGTGGTATATATATAATGGAATATTACTCAGCCATCAAAAAGAATGATATCTTGCCATTTGCAGTGATGTGGATGGAACTAGAGGATATCATGCTAAGCAAAGTAAGTCAATCAGAGAAAGACAATTATCATATGATTTCACTCATATGTGGAATTTAAGAAGCAAAACAGAGGAGCATAGGGGAAGGGAGGGAAAAATAAAACAAGATGAAATCAGAGAGCATAGGAAACAAACTGAAGGTTCCTAGGGGGTGGTGGGGGGGTGGGGTAACTTGGTGCTGGAAATTAAGGAGGGCACAGGATATAATGAGCACTGGGTGTTATAGAAGACTGCTGAATCACTGAACTCTACCTATGAAACTAAGAATACATGATAAGTTAAATGAATTTAAATAAAAAATAAAGAAAAAAGAAAACAGGTGCAAACCCTAAATTTAAAATTTTCCTTTCTAAGAAAAGAAGGAATATGGATACATAATTATTTGCAATTATAACTATAAGCACTTCAAGTCAGAGATGCATGTCCTATATATCTTTAGGGCCAATTGTCCCTTTGCATAACAAGTTCTGAGTAGATGATTTGGAGTTTTGTTAAGTGGAGGCAGTTCGGAATTAAATCTACAAGTCAGTGTTTGATTACTCATAATGAGTAAACAGAAAACTCCCAAAGTTTGTATTTTTATAACTTGACAAGGGTAAAACGTTATAGATGATATTAACATACATTTAATTCATTGGGCCATACAAAATGTAAATCAATAAGAGAAAATTTTATATACTTCCTCTGACTCCTTCCTGCTCTCAGTGCTAGCCACGTGCATCTCTACTGAGCAGACTTTATAGCATTTCTACTCTAATTAGACTCTATCAATTTCCTCCCGCAGTGAAATGACCTTGAAACATAGAAAGCTCTTTCATTGCTAGTTTAAAAAATGCTTTCTTGTGAGATTTCAAGTCCTTCTTCATTTCTCAGACCTAACATCTTTCCAGCAAGGGCATTCTTAAGAATACTCTTTGGAAGGAATATGCCATAAATAAACATGTCTAACCTTCACCTCTTAAAAAAATTAGAATTTCTGAGAAAAATGTTATGTTTTTTATCTGAACACTGGAAATTTTTGAGAGGGAGCCAGGAGGTAGTTATTATTTCGTCTGCTCTGATTGACCTAATCTAAATTCTCTCAAAACTGATAAGCACAACATTATAAAATGTTGGTTTAAAATGAAATCTACATTTAAAACCATGATCGAGTAGTGTGACCTTAGTGAATCTAAAGACTAAGATTGATTACAGATTATTTGTTTCTTAATTCCTGGAAGAATACATTTATTTTTCAGAAATATAGTATTGTGCTTTGTTGCTAGAGAGACAAAACTTTAAAATTCTATGAGTTGTAAATGCCAAATGTCCACTTGTCTTTAAAAGAAATCCAAAATAGATTATTTTCAAGGAATAAATTGAAGAAAACACCCTACATTCTTAAATCTACTTTTTTCTGAAATATATAATTTTTATGTTCCTTTGTAAGTCAATAAAATAAAATGAGACTGAAAATCTCTTGGATTTATTCATACAAGTATAAAATTAGTATTTATTGGCTTATCAAAATATGGGTGATTGAAAAGCAGACTTTGCTTTGGTTTTATATGATAATATATATGGATATAAGAAATCATTCTCTTAAAAAAGAACAAGGACATCTTTTCCCCATTTTTCAAGAAGGGACAATACCACCTTGTTCCCCACTGGATGTACGCTATCACAAGAACCCATGTGCTTTTGCTGGAACAAATAATTGAGAAAGAGTTCTTAGTACAGCTTGACATAGGTCCTTGAATTTGAGAGACAACAAATGGAAACAGAGACTGGCATCTGCTCTTGGTCTAAAGATTCCTGAAAGCGAGAAAAAATACTGGAGTACTTTGTTCCAGCAGGATATGAAAAGGCCCTGTGTGCCTGGGAATGGAAAGGGAATGAGACCCAACACATCCCAAATCTTGTAGGCATTTGGAAGGTATGGAAAGAATACCTAAGTGGCTTCAGTGAAAAGATAGATGAGGGGTACAATCCAGGTATAACCTGGAAGGAAAGAGAGAAAATACCAATGTTGAGGCTAAAGGGACACATGGCTGCCCATTTCAGAGCACGCTGTGTAGTGGATAAAGCCAGGAGAAGCTAAAGACTTACTGTGAACACACACACACACAAACACACACACACACACACACACACACACACACCCCCTTGCAGAGGCTACCACATTAGATGGAAACAGAACAAACTAGAGAAAAGCCCCTTTACCACTGACTAGAGTCCCCATGTTAATTAATAATATCATTATCAGGGGATGCTCAGTGCTCCTACATACTATTTCTTGTCTAAGAAGGTAAGCATATCTTTCACCATCATTTTAAGATAACACAGTATGAGAATTATCAGGAAGCTTAGAAATAATTTAACTTCGCTTTTTCCTAAATGTCTTACATGAAAAGGTTTTGGGTTACAAGATGTAAACAATTGTTTCAAAAACAAAATAATTAATTTCTGTCATCAAATAATCCCACTGAACTATGGGATAAGCAAAGTTAAAAAGGATTCTTAAATTATTAATTTAAAATTATTTCTTGCTAACATGCTACTACGAATTGGGATCCTCCATGGTATTGATTATTAAACTGTAGTGTACACAGGAATCACTTGAGGATTTTGCAAAAGTGAATTAGTACGGGGTGGGGCTTGGGATCATGCATTTCTAACAAATGCCCAGGTTATGCCGATCCAGTGTCTGGGAGCCACAGCCTGAGCACCAAGGCTCAGAGGGCTTTGAAGGAAATGGTTGTCTTTTAATCACCATTTCCCAAATTAATTTCAGCACAAAACTCATTTTATTATTTTTGTGAACATTAAGGTTCCCTCGTATGCAATCTGGAAGATATCTATAAATCTAATCTCCTGGTTAAAGTAGAAGCTAGTAAGTCTCTTTTATACCATTTCCAGTGCAGTTGTAAGTTTGGGTCTAATTCTGGTGAACGTATTTTAATTTCCAATTAGTAGAATCTGAATGAACGAGGTGTTCTGTATAATTAACTAAAGACAGGGCAACAAGAAACATTATAAGGTTAGACTATTTTCTATTTTATTTTTTTAAGTAGGTATTTTATTTTTTATCAAATAGGAAAGAGTTAAGCTCTGTTGAGGGCTCATTCTTTTCTCTGATGGAAAATAAATAACTAGTATTCCTCATGGCAGAAACTAAACTCTAACAAGGAGAAAGAAAGGACATGCTCCTACTTTCTCATCTATGTAGGCATTCTGATTGATCCCTGGGGACTTTGCTTCATCTGGGCAACTTTAATTGGCCTCACTTGGAAATTCTTTTCTCTTCACCTGGAAGAGAAGTCAGATCTTAAAAAAAAGGGAGAAAACATTTTTTAAAGGAAAAAGAAAATAAAAAGAAGGGAGAGAGGAAAGAAAGAAAGAGCAAAGGAGAGAAAGGAAGAGAGATTGAAAGAGACAGAAAGAAAGTATATGATTGTCGTTTTCCTTAGGGAAGTGTACAGCTTTCTAATTCCCCAGGACTACCAAAAGATAAAGGATTATCTCAGGTTCTCTCGGAAAGAATTAAAAAAAAAATAATAAAGAAGGTGGGGGAAGAGGATTATATATTTGGCCTTGTTAATGATGGTATTCTATTCTGTATTTTATGATTTTAGCATCTACATTAGAGATTTTTTTTCAAAGAATCCCTCTGCTCGTTACTATTAAGTAGAACACTACAAGGACCCTTAGGTTCTAAGCTGAAACCCTTGGCCTCATTGACTTTTCATATGTACTTTTAACACCAAAAGGCAAGGCAGAGAAAAATGAGCATTAGACAGACGTGATCAAGTAGCCATTCTGAGAATATGTTGGTGAGTTTTTTGCAGAAGGCAAATAAATGTGATCACTCGTGAAATATTTACTGTCCAAAGCACTGGTTCTCAACCTTGGCTGCAGAGTAGAATCACCTGGGGAGTTTTTAAAGTTCATGATGCTCAGACCACACCCGACTTATTAAATCAGAATCTCTGAGAGCAGACCCCAGGCATCAATGTTTTTAAGCCTCCCTGCCCCAGTATTATTGTGTAGTCAAGGAGAACCCCTGAAAAAGAGAGCTATAACTGTATCAGCTACATATATAATGCATATAGTGTTAGCCACTGTGCTAAGCACTTTACATAAATTATTTTACTTAATTCCTCAGAGGATCCTAGAAGACAAGTATATATTATCTTCATTTTAGAAATTACAAAGACTGAAAAAGGTTAAATCGTGTATCTAAGTTTACACACTTAGCAAACTAGGATAAGCACCCTGGTCTTGTCTCTCAACATGACATACCCCTCTCCATGGTTCCTGGTGGCCATTAACTTCAAACAACAATCTGGAAGATGATGTAGGATAATCACCTTGATCTCCGTTGGTACTTCTCTATGTGTGATACCCCTGTCTTCACATTTTGACTCTCATGACTATGCATGTCAGTCATGACTCTTCTGAAACCTCAGTTTTTCCTGAAACACGATGTGTCTTATGAAAAGCCTTCAGATGTCACTGTAACATTGATCCATAACCAGAAATTCCATATGGAAAATTAAGTCAGCTAACGTGTCATTTTAATACTTTAATGGTACAAAGTTTGTATGATCTTAATGTTAGTTCATCACTGATGATTTTCCTATACCCCTTCTCCCCAACCCTACACATTAAATACTTTCTTTAAACTTCACAGAAAAATAGTGACTAAAATATAAACTCTGTACACTGTCAAAGAAATTTCTTTAGCCTAGTGATGAACTGAAAGGAATTTTATAAAATTGACATCAAACCACAAAATTTCATCTCTAATTTTAATCGTTTACTTTGAAAAGGAGCACCAGAGAAGAATCTCAGTCTTTATCCTGAAGTGTTAGCATATTTGAAATACCTTGAACTATCTAGTCTCTGTGCAATTTCCGTGATTAAAGAAAAATCATTCTATTTTCCAGGGTTTTAAAATATAAATGGCCTCTTCTAAAAACCCAAGCAATATTAGCAATATTAGCTTTCAGCTATCCACCCTAGTGTCCTCCAGTGCTTTGTTTTGTAGTCAATTTGGTCTTCAAGGATGTTAACGGAATTCTGTTATAAAACAGAGCAAATCTCTGCCATCCATCTATTTAAAGACTTAAGGAAAAAAGAAGATATTCCAGAAGTGAACACATTTAGCCAGCGATAGCAGCTCCTGTTGTTTAACTAGTGTTAACATTACCTCAGCCCTAGGGCAGCAGCGGTAGTCTGCATGGCAGCTAATTGCCTGATTCTAATTTATGCACCTGTTTATTACAAACTCCATGGCCATGTAGGGGGGCAAATGGGATGGTGACTAGAAGTGTGCCAGGACTGAATTTTCCCTTTTGGCTTACTTTTCTGTTTTTTTCTTTCCTGCTGTTAGCTTCTTTCATCATCAACCTGGATTCCCAGCCGTCCTACTTAGCAGGCATTCATTTAACATTTGGCCCTTTGCTTGATTCTGCGTTGGCCAAAGGATTCAGTTGTGGGAAATAATGGCCAAGACATGTATCAAAGTTGTTTTTCAGCGATTTAAAACAGAACCCCAAGTTTGCTAATAGTTGAAATGCACTTGTGTTGAAAGTAGGGATTCTCCACCACTACATTATACACCTTTCACCATAGGGCTCTGCAGAGCGTCCCTGAACTTTTTTTTTCTGTGGATGACTAGTGACGGAAGGAGAGAAAGGCAACGGGATAATCCCATTATCAAGCATGGGTGAATAACTGAAACCCTGGTAGATTTCCTAAGGATGAAAGAAAACAAAGTTTCTGAAGGTATAAAAGTGAACCAGACCTGACCGCATTTTCCTGCAGGACTCACACAGGTGAGCTGGAGACCTGCCCAGGACATCAACGGGAGGCTTCATGAATGTGTGACATATGCAGTTGTGCAGGACCCACATCAGTTTAATGTCCTGCTGTAGCCATCTTGAAATTCTTAATAACTTTTGAACCAGGGTCCCCACATTTTCACTTTGCACTGGGTCCCCAAATTATGTAGCTGAATACAAAGAGTGCTGAACGATCTCTGAAATAATTCACAAATACAGTGTCAGTTCACAGGTTTCAACACTGTTAGTCCTTATATAGTGGGTGGAACAGAAGGCTCTGGGAGGTAGAAAAAAATAAAAACAGAAACAAATACCTCCTTGCTACCGCTGACCTATCTGACGCTGATGTTCACACTGGGATTCCGAAGGCTGGATGGTGATGTTATTGGGCACAACACTGCAAATGTGTCAATCTTGAAGTCATGTCAGTCAAAATTTGGAAACTGAATAATATCGAATAGTCTATCGTTTGCTAAAAGGGGTCATGACCCCCATGCTTCCCTAGTTTTTTCAGTAACCCCTGAACCCCCTTAGCTTCCCACCAGGGCCCCCCAGATCCCTTAAACTCTCCCTGGACCCTCCCTCCATTGACTCAATGCTCCCGTAGTACTTACAGCACCTCCAAATCCATCATCTTCCCCTGTAGCCTCCTTCATAGCTGCTTAGCTCCCCACAAGGTACCCCAAGTTCCCTGAAGGCCTGAAAAATTTCCTCAGTCTCCTCTGGGCCCCAGGTGCCCCTGGTCCCTCAGCACCTCCCACACCAAGGTGCCCCAGGCTCTCTTCCTATATAGAAACTGTATAGATTATCCCCAGGTGAGGCATCCCAGGTAGGGCAATGAAGTCCTTGGGCTTGTTAACAAGAGAATGACTATTGGCTGCTTCCTGTTTCCTCCAGGAAATGTTGAATGGGGAGGAGGGCAATTAGAAAGGGTCACTGTTTCTTAGGGCTTATTTGGGCTTGGCATGTGGAACAAAAAATGTTAAACTGCTGTTGAGGAATTATGGGCTTTCAAACGCAATGTGGGCTCATTGTTGCCTGAACGGAGTGTGTTTTTCTGAATCCCCAGAAAACCTTTCTCATGGAACAAGATGTTAAGGAGTTGGAGACAAAAGGGAATTGGGTCAGAAAATCTTCAAGCGATCTATATTTAGATTTTTGATATTTTTTCCCAAACATTTTGTCAATTATGGGTACGTTAACATATTTAACACAAACACTTAAAATACTTAATTGCTGTGACCCAATTTTGTTATTTCTTCATTTGTAAATATATGCTGGAAACCTCGAAGCTGGAAACTGCAGAATTTTTTGGCCATTCTCCACATCTGAGGGACTCCATCAGCAAATTCCAGTGCTTAATTACCACTAACTAACACTTAAGAGCACCAGCTCTAACCACTCACTCATTTATTCTTCCTTTCAACAGGTAAGTCCCGAGAACACACTGTCAGCAACAGTAACAAAGCCAAGAAAGGATGCCGGCATCTTTCCACACATGGCACTGTGGTTGAGACATGCAATTATATGCTGTACTGAGAATGATGAAAAGGGGTGCAGAGGGCTTGGTGGGAGCCCTTAGAAAGAAAGCCAACCTAGATTTGGCATATCATGTCTTACCAGAGAAAGAAAGAGATGCTGGGTCTGAGATCTGAAGTCTGAGTGAGAGCTTCCCAGTGGAATTGGGTGGGACAATTACAAGTGAGAGAAAAGACTGGTGTGATTCATACTCAAGAGAGAGCATAACACCTTCATAAAACGAATTGTTCATTATGTCTGGACCTTGGATGTTGGTTGGTTGGGAGGTGAGAAAAAAATTGGGATAGGGTCATACGCCAGTAAGAAGGCTTGGCTTTATTTGAGGGCAATACCCAATGTATTTCGTGTTAAGCCAGGAAATGAAAATATTCTCGACTCTTCAGCAACCAACTCTGGACTCAGAATCATAATTGTAAACACTAACAACCACAAAATAATAAAGTGGGTATTTTACTCAATCATTTGCAAAGTTGTATTGCATGCATGCTTTGGGACAGAGAGGATGCTAAATGTTGGGGATTACAATGGTGAGCCAAGGAGTCCTGTCTCCTGGCCCTCACGCTGTTGCAGGGCAGGTAGCTTCTGGGTCAAGTGACAATGGAAGAAAATTGAAGCCCTCTCAATGTCTTGGTGCTGATTGCCCCAGCTGGCTGTTAGTAGCCAATTTTGCTCGCCTGTATCACACAGATCAGTGGAGACCGGGGGACCTTCTGCCTTAGTTACCATAGTTCAGCATAAACTGAAGAACAAATGGCATTCCCTGCTGCCTTTTTCAGTGTAGAGAAAAATTTCCAGTGCTGAAGAACAGCTAAATGATTCCTTTTGTGTTTGTCTGATTGTGGACAGCAGTGACAAAAGCTGTGAAATCAAGCCCGAGGGAAACAGGCAGACTCACCAGTGAACTAACAAAACATTCCCAGTGGGTGCAGATGACATGGCACATTTTCAGCACGAAATGAAATCCTTACATCCCACCCAATAGGGAATCTTATCTAATCCCTGAAATGTTCTGTCTCTTATTTCCTTTTGATCACACTTTGGCAATTTAACTTTGGTAGAAGGATCCCTGCCACCTTCTGAATTTCTCAAAATATACTTCTCGGGTCACCGAGTGAAGAGGACCACCGGATATACAACAAACCAACTTTTCTACACTTGTATGGATTTTTACTATAGTTATAAATATTCATTAAAATACACCAACTTAAATAGAGTTCTACTTATTTAAGGTTGAGAAAATAATACTAGGCATATACAGTGTAATGATATATGAGGTAATTGACCAAGCTTTGGATTTCAAAGAAACCTTTTCAGGCTTTTAAAAAAGAGAAAAATTATTACAATAATATGTAAAGAGACTAGTCACTGAATTGTAAATGCAAAAGGCTTTTGGGATTCCAAGTTTCAAAATGCTATTTTCATTATGATTTTGGTGCCAGCCCGTAGCAATCTAGGTACGTGTGTGCATGTGTGTATGTGTGTTTGTGTTGAGTGCAACTATTTCTCAAGTTGTAAAGTACTAAGCCTTTTCATTCTAAGTGGGACAGTGGAAGAAGTTATCTGACAAGCTGACGGAGAAATGTATTTCATCTTAAAAAAAAAAAAACCAGAGATTTCCATCTTTACACTCAGAGTATATAAACTTGGATTTCAAAAACAAATTATCCACAATTTGCTTTGCTTGAGTTACCAGGATATTGAGAGAGGAGAAAAAATTAAACTGGATCTTACTACTATTCATTAATATTTCAGATACTGAGGGAAAAATATTTTGATCTGAATCTTACTTCTATATCTCGATTTTCTAGTGAGTGGACTTAATGTTGGATTGATAAAGTGTTTTAAGTTCTCCACTTACAGAACTGCATGTATGCAGCTTATGCATCATTATTTTCAAGAAATGATCCTTTTAATAATAAATAACACAATTATATTAATAATAACTGGTATTGACTTCTATAAATGAACTACTCATTTTAATTCTAATATATCATCTTAGTTACCCAGACCACTGAATCTTAGTCTCAGCAAAAATGGAAACATTATGGGCGCCTGGGTGGCTCAGATGGTTAAGCGTCTACCTTCGGCTCAGGTCATGATCCCAGGGTCATGGGATAGAGCCCTGCATTGGGCTCCCTGCTTGGCGGGAAGTCTGCTTCTTCCCCTCCCTCTGGTTCTCCCCCTGTTCATGCTCTCTCTCTCTATCTCTGTGTCTCGAATGAATAAAAAAAAAAAATGAAAACATTATTTTTTTTGAAAACCTATTCTGAGAACATTTGCAAACATGTCATACAGTCCAGATAAGTCAGCTCTTGAAAAGCCATATGTAGAAATACCAGCTCTTTATTAGGTAGGGCCTCCTAATGAAAACTTTCTATCCTTTACTGTATTTCTTCAATAAAGACATTTATCAAGAAAATGTTTTCCAATTGTTTACTACATTAACTAAAATTGACAATCTACAAATATACTTTCATGTCTCTCTTTGTGTGTGTGTGTGTATATATATACACACAACAGACAAATATTTATATTTATATATTTGTCTGTTGTGTTTATTTGACATACAGAAAAACAGAAGTTAAGGGTGTATTTCACTGAGTTTTGGTCAATATGTATGTGTGTATTAGTGTATTGCTAATTTGTGCCCAGTTACTTTTGCTTAACACAATATTTAAAAAATTGCTCCATATTGCATGGCTGAGAAATATTTTCTCTATTTTCCTGAATAGTTTCCTACTTTATGAACATACAACAATTTATCTATTACATTGATGGTAATTTGGGATGTTTCAAACATTGGGCTTTTACGAATGAGTCTCCTATCAACATTCTTGTACAAATCTTTTATGCACATATGCTTTCAAATTTCTTGAGAATTGTTGGATCATAAGATATTGTGTATTTAACTATATTAGAAACGGAAACAGTTTTCTAATATTGTATTATTTTACATTCCACCTTCATTATCTAAGAAGTTCAGTTTTTCACATCCTCCTTAACTCTTTTAATTGTCAGACTTTTTTACTGTTAACCATTCTAGTGGATGTCAAGCAGCATCTCATTTTGGTTTTAATTTATATTTCCATTATAACTAATAATGCCAACCACCATATGAAGTGTTTGTCAGCTTTTTATAATCTCCATGATCTATTCATAAGTGTTTTCCCCACTTTTTAAATTGGGTTACTCTGTTACTATAATTGGTTTGTATTCTGGGTTATAGTCCTTTGTCAAATGCCTATTACATTTTCTCCTAGATTGTGGTTTACCCTTTTATTTTCTTAACTGTGACCTGAGCAAAGATTCTCATTTTGATGAAGTCTGATCTATCAAAAATTTTGCACTGTTATTGTTTACAGAAATCTTTAGTCTCTGCCAACACTACAGTTATGAAGATACACTTTCATATTTTCTTCTAGAACCTTTATAGGTTTAGCTTTTATGTTTAGGTTTATGGTCTAAAATTTATTTTTCTGCATAGTGTGAAGTAAGATTTAAGATTCCCTCTACCCCCAATCCCCATAAAAGTTGCTTTGGCATCAACTGTTGAAGAAACTTTTCATTTATCCGTAGAATTGCATTGACATGTCAAAAACCAGTTTACCATATGTATGTGTCAATTTTAGCACCTTAAATTAGACATCTTTGATTTATTTGTGTAACCTTTTGTGAACACCACACTCTCTAATAATTGCAGATTCAAAGTGAGTCATGAAATCAGTTATAGGAAGTCCTTCAGCTTTATGATATCTCTTCAAGATTGTGTCAGATATTCCAGGTTCCTTGGGCCTTCACATAATTGCTAAAATAAACCTGTTCATTGCCTAAAAAAAAAAAAAAAAACCCAAACAAACAAACAAAACTTTGGGGATTTTTATTGGGTCATATTGATTCTGTAAATCAACTTGAGGAGAATCAGTATCTTAATATTGTATCTTCTAATTCACGTCCAGGGAGATTCTCAATTCTCTATTTGTTTTGTCTATCAGTAATATTTTACAGTTTTCTGTACAAATATCTTCTTGCACATATTTCATTACATTTATCCTTGGTATTTTTGTTTCTTTTTTGATGTTATTGTAAATGATATTTTGAAATTTTCATTTCCCAATTGTTTGTTAACTCTGTGTGTGTGTGTGTGTGTCTGTGCATGTGTGTGTATTTCATTGACTTGCATTCTGTGCCTATGCCAGATTCACTTATTAGTTCTGTTAGTTTCTCGGTAAATTCCTTTGGATTTTTTAATGTGCACAGTCATGTTACTGTCTTTTAGCATTATTTATGTCTTCTATTTCTTTTTCCTTCTATTACATTAACCAGGACATCCAGCACAATGTTGAATAGAAGTAGTTTGAGGAAACATCTTTGTCTTTTCCTGATCTTTTTGAGGGGAAATACCTGATTTCTCAAGTTTAAGTATGATATATGCTTTAGGATACTTGGGGGATGCACTACGTTTGAAAGATGTTCTATTTTTTGTTTGCTGAACATTAGTATTTAGTATGAATAGGTGTTGAATATGTCAAATGCTTTTTTAGCATCTATTGAAATGATATGGTTTTTCTCCTTTATTCTATTAGTGTGGTGAATTCCACTGACTAATTTTCAAATATTAAATTCAACATTGCATTCCTTACTTGGTTCTAGTGTATTGTCTGATGTATGTATCACCAGATTTGATATAAAAACATATATGTATGGGCGCCTGGGTGGCTCAGTTGGTTAAGCGACTGCCTTCGGCTCAGGTCATGATCCTGGAGTCCCGGGATCGAGTCCCGCATCCGGCTCCCTGCTCTGCAGGGAGTCTGCTCCTCCCTCTGACCCTCCCCCCTCTCATGTGCTCTCTCTCTCATTCTCTCTCTCTCAAATAAATAAATAAAATCTTTAAAAAAAAAAAAAAACATATATGTATATATGTTTATTTATTTATTTTAGAGAGAGAGAGGCAGCACAAAAGCAGGGAAAGGGGCAGAGTGAGAGAGAGAGAACCTCAAGCAGACTCCCTGTGGAGCACGGAACCCAATGTGGGCTTGATCCTAGGACCCTGAGACCATGACCTGAGCTGAAATCAAGAGTTGGACGCTTAACCAATAGAATCACCCAGGTGCCCCTATATGCCTATATTTTTAAAGGAATTTTGTGTCTATGTCCATAAATTGTATTGGTTTGTAGTTTTTTTTAAATCTGTTATATTTTATTATAGCATACATATTTGTATTATTTATGATGTATTTATAAACATATATTATTTATTACATAAGATATGATGAATCATATATATATATATATTTCCTTTAATTCTTTATTATTGAGTGTGATACCTTTATCAAATCAGGTGAGAAATTTTCACTTTTATTTTATTGTCTGAATAAAGGTAAAAGTAATATCATGTCTTCCTTAAGTGTTTGGTGAATTCAACAATGTAGTCATCTGGACTAACAGAGAAAAAAAAGAAGAGAGAAATAAGCAACGAGAATGATAGGAAGGATACTAAACAAAGCAGCTCAGGAGGTCAGAATGAAGGTCTTGGTTGCAGAAAGTCATAAGCAATCTCAAATCTCAAAATAACTCTACCCATTTTTAAATTCTGTGTCCCCTTTGCTCATGGTCTAACTTTCTAAGTTGTTATTATCCATGTTTAAGTCAAATGCCAGCCTTTTGGCCAAAGGTTAGGAAGGGAGGGGAGCAAAGTGACTGAGATTGGTATTCCCAAAAGGAAGACTTTGAAAGATGGAAGGCTGTTCCCCCCAAAAGTAAGTGCTATTACAGATTTGAAAGAGGGAAAAAGGAGTGAATGAGCAAAACAGTAGAAGTTCATTATAAACCCCAGTTAGTCTGGAGTTCTTTTATCAAGGTGTTTGGTTTTCACTACTGTAGGATCTGAAATCCATGTGTTGTTAGGGGAGGGGGGTCGTTTTCTTGTATCTAAGGTGTTAATATTACAGTATTTCCCAAAAGCAGTTTTGATGAGAAATAGTTTTGGGTCCCCAAAGACAGTACACTGGCAGTAGCTATACATCTCGAGTAGATGAGTTTCTCTTAACAACCTGTATTTTTTTAAACCTCAAAGTAACCTATAAGCATTTTAAATGCTAGAGTTGCTGGAGTTAATCCTCCAATCACTTTCTAGCCATTGTTGTAAATAATAATCTTCATTAATGCAATGACACTAAACACTAATCTTCTAATTTGCAGTAAGAAGTACAAGGAAAGCATAAAGATCATTACTCAATAGAATAAAAAAAAAAAGGGAAAAAATGTCATGCAACTTAAAATCTTAAAGCTAAGAGAACATCACACATTATTTACGATACTTAATTTTCACAACATGCATGGATGCTAATCTTTAAAACTCATACATTAAATGGAATTTTAACTCTCTTTCTCAGTTCTTTCTCTCTGAGACTGTAAATTAACTTTTCCATCAAGAAATGGACCTTATTTTCCTAATTATTTATTTTCTTAAGCAATTTGGATTGTTCAGCTTTATATGAAATATGAATTAATGGTCCTTGTATGATGAATTAAAAACCTTAATGGTAATGAGAAAGACAGTTGGTGATGGCAACAAAGAGTGTTCTGATGTTTGAATGTAATTGTTTGAAGTTCATATGTTACAGAAGTTACCGACTTTACTAGTCCTCAGTCCAAGATTCAGAGAAAATTCCTTCTAAGTGAGATAAAATGCTTATTGTGGGAAAGCACAGATGAGAAAATCATTTGTTCAGTGTCCCAGAATCAGAATTTGTGAGTGAAAATGGATCCTAGTGATCATCCTAGGTCAAACCTCTCATATCATCAATGAGAAAATATTTCCTGAAATAGTAAATGATTTTTCCATTTTACCCAGTTAGCTACTGGATTGAGAACCAAGAGCTTTAGATTCTCTCTTCAATATTCTTTCCCCTTGATCTTTGTATGGATGATAAATAATAAAAATGACATCTATAAAATGCTTTTACCATGACAGGCAATGTGCTAAGTGGTTGATATGAATCTCTAAATGAGTCCTCACCATAAGCCTAGGACATGGGAATGCCAGCTTTGCAGATACACGTATTTGGCACCCTCCTCTTCCTCTCAAATGCAATTCCTCTTCCATAGCTCAGTGCCATCCATTTTCCCCCACGAAGTCTCTTCTACTCATCCTAGCTGAAATTATCTTTTTTAAAATTCTGACCTGCTATGAATGACTCTTAACAAATTTTGTTGTCTTTTGAGTATGAGGTTATCATATGAGAATAGTATGCTACTCCATCTTTTTACAGGGGTCCCTTTTCTGCCAGCTCGAGTGTAAGCTTCCTGAGAGTGACGGACTGTTTCTGTATCTCATTAGTGGTCTGCACAGTGCTTTCCCTGCATGTGGTAGATGACTGGCAATTCCTCTTGTGTGGTTTAAAAGATAGCATTGGCAAGAAAGCCAATAAAATTAAACTAGTCCTTTTAGACACAGTAGTTTGTTACCTTTCACATGTTTGGTATGTGGCTCAGCATGAGATGGGCTAATTTCTAAGCTCAACTGCACTTACTTCCCAGCAGCTACTCCAAGGCCAAGGAACAGACAACTGGGGAATTGGGGTGGGATGAGGAAGAGGCTTTTTGGTCAATACCAGTGATTATTATCAAAAATTTTTTTGAAGTACAGTTTAAAGGCACAGTTTTAAAAAACACATTCTGGAGAGCTGGGTACCATAGTACAAACCACTTAATGTTTATTACCTAGTTCCACCTACATGGACTGGGAAATAATGTCTTCTACGTCCAGTTTTAGTCTCAACACTAACTTTTTGTCACCTTGAAGAACTGACTTGCCTCCCTGGATCTTAGTTTCCTCTGCTGTTAGATTAGTAATGTGAACAAGTGAATCCAGCCTCATATGGCTCCTTTGAGCCTGCAGTTACAGATGAAAGCAGGCACTGCACTGAATGGGAGACCTGGGATCATACTATGCTTTGAAACCTTTCTCCACACCTTCACACCTGGCCCGATGCTGCTTCCAACCTCTCTGGCTGGCACCACTGCTGCTTGTTTTTCATTCTGCAGCACAAAGTTGAAGCCTGATCTGTGGTAATTGGCACTGAGTTGAAATTTAACAGGGTGAGTGATTGTGTTCCAGGCTGTTATCTGAACTTCAGACAAGGAAGCCAATATTTAAGTAGAATCTCTTTGGCAGCCACTTACTCTCATTTATTCAAACAAGGCACCTCCGAATTGAAGCTTCTTTGAAATATCAACTTTCACATCACCTTGTGACCATCGGCACTTGGTAGGAGTTAAGTGTTTTATCATGTTAGCTAATACATCATGGAGCCACGGGGGAGACAAAATCTGCTAAGTGGGTAGGAGTTCTAAGTATAATTAAACCTTCCTTCATTATTATAACATATGAGAATACAATGCAAATTTGAATTATTCCTCATGAAGTGATTTGGAGTGTGTCAGGACAATACCCCTTTTCCATCCCCACTTCCATCTTAACATGTTCTAAAAAATTTACTGTCTTTTTTTTCTTTCTTTCTTTCTCTGTGATCTTTAGAAAAAAAATGTTCTGCTTGGACTTAAGTTCTCAAGCTTTAAACTCCTAAGACAGATGAGCAGTTGAACAATAAGACATCTGGTAAGCAAAGATGCTGCTAGCCAGGGAATCACCATGGAAACCACCAAAGACATGGATTATGAAGATGAACAACTGTGAGTTAATTTCTTCTCAGGGTTGTGGCATTTTGGTTCATTGATTCATATGTTGAGGTGTCTTTTAGAGGAAATGCTGTCAGAGACACAGAAGAATCTCTCATGATTCATTATGGAGTAAAATTCAGAACAAGTCAGACTCAAGTTCTTCAAGTAAGTAAAACTAACATTCAAAATATCCCAAAGAAGCATAAATTCTTGCTAAAATATAATCATGTATGACTTGTAAATTGAACCACTAAGTATATCCCAAGGAAAGCATTATCGTGGGACTGCAATGATTTCTGTCATTTCAGATGTTAGATCATAGAATTCTTCCATTTAATGAATCATCAGATGGAGTCCCCTGTCCAACTCCCCATGCTTATTAAATAGCAGTTAATGCTAAATGCAGAATATAGGTTAAATCCAGCTATAGAGTATTATACCTATTTTTTATTTAGATTATATAAAATGTAATCAATGGCAATGACTTTAAAGTTTAGAAATAAGCTATACTTTAAGAAATATAGGGAGTCCCTTTTGAAGACTGAAAAGTTGTCAGATGGAATATAAATGATTAGTAAGAAAACGAGCTGGAAGGGACCTTGAAAAATCATCTGATTCAGCTGGAAGTCTTTAATCTGCACTCTAGCAGTTAAATGTCTAAGCCTTCTAGAACAGATAGATGCCTGTTCTCTACCTGACGTTCTCCAGGGAGGGAGTCTTGACAACTTAATTCAATAACCCTTGCCAAGTTTTTATCACCTTGACAGTCTAGAAGTTCTTCTTTATATTCCACAGAAATCTCTCCTGGAGCCTGTTTTCTGTAGGTGGGTTTTTGGTGGACATAAAACAGAAAGTGTTCTGTGTCCTTCTCAGAAACATTGCTCACATAGCCAAGTTGTTGCCTCTTAATAGTATCTTCTCTGGGCTAAATTACAACCATTCTCTCATGCTTTGAACACATAGGATATATTCCTGGGTCCCTTGGAATTCCTTTTTCCCTGACCATGAATTTTTGAAATAGGAAATAGCTTCACTCTATCTTATGTGACGCTCCAGGGAAAATAATAACAGCTAAATTTGTACAGTACTTTGCAATGTACAATCCATTTCACGTGCATTATTTCATTAGATCTACAACATCAACCCTGTTAATTAGGCAGAGAATGAAATCCTCATTTATATTCTCAGGATTATGTAAACTAAGATTCATGTGGATTAGAGTACTGGTAAATAAACCCAACTGAAAATATTGGGCCCCTGGAGCATTCCAGACACAGAGCTATCTGCTTTGCCATATTAGTTGAGGTATTCACATGCTATTTCATGTATTCATCAGAGACCATATGTGCATTTTATACTTAGCAAAATTAATTTTATTGTATTTATGGTATATGTTTTTATAATATTGTATTTATAGTATATGTTTTTCCTAAGGCCATATAGCTGGCAAGCAGCAGAGCTGGGATTTGAACTTATGTTTCCACAATTAAGGGGCAAAGATTTTCTTGCTTCTAAACAGCTGCCTCTTTCTTGGCATCTTTTCTTGGTAGAGAGATATAAAACATAACACAACAATAAAGTACTATAATGAATATATTAGACAATGTCTGAATCAATGCTTACCACAAGACATATTACATAGTAAGTGCTCAATTAACATTAATTCTTCGTATTATCAGAGCTAATGCACAATAGAGGAATAAAGCAGTTAGATCATTAAAATCAATAGAAGTGATTACATCTAATGTTAGTCCAATAACACTTTAATAAATCCTTTTTACAGAACATTACTTATAATGCAATTCATATTACTTAGGAAAAACTTGAGATTGACTTAGAAAACTAAAAGTCAAAAATGCAACACAGGAATTCTCCAGGAACTGAAGAAAGCTTGATATTAGTAATAACCACGAGTCTATATTTCCAAGTATAAGGCTACAGATAAATTAGGTAAATTATTATGGTGGACATTAGATACAAATGTCTACTGCTGTGAATTGTCTAATATTTCAAAATCAGTTCTTTGATATTCTCTCAAAGAATAATGAATAATTTATTCATCTCTTGACTATTACCGTCATTATGTGATGCTTCTGAAATAGAGACTTCTCATTTTAACCCCTTTGCTTTTAAAGGTACTCAATCTAATGTGATAAGAAATTCTTTTCCTTACCGTTAAAGAACTGCAACTGCATTATTTCTTTCTCCAAAAGTAGGACAAAGACTTCTTTCCTAGTATTGAAATAACTAGTATTACCTAGTATAAGTAGCTCTTTATACTGTATCTACTGAGAACAATGAATCGAGGTTTAAGGGTTAAGGGTTCTGAATTCTAGTTCAGCTTTGCCATTGGTTGTTCTACCAACAACTTACTTAAATAGTGTCTCAGTCCCCGTGGTGCTATGGACAGAGTGTTTGTGTCCCCCCCCCCAATTCCTATGTTGAAACTTAATGCCAAATGTGATGGTATTAAAAGGTAGCGCCTTTGGGATGTGCTTAGGTCATGAGGGTAGAACTTCATGAATGAGATTAGCATCCTTGTAATAGAGACCCAGAGAGTCCCCTTGCCTCTTCCTCCATAGAGCACACAGGGAGAAGCTGCCATCTAAAAGCAAGCAAACTCTCACCAGATACCAAATCTGCTGGGGCTTTGACTTTGAACTTCCTAGCCTCCAGAATTGTGAGAAATAAAATCCTGTTGTTTATAAGCTACTTAGTCTAAGGCATTTTTTTTATAGCAGCCCACATGGACTAAAACACTTGCCAAATAGCAATGCTTCTATACACAGGGTTTTGTGAATCAGGTAATGCAAACAAAAGCACTTTGAAGATAAAGCATTTTCTTTCCCTGCCCTCCCAATAGATGGAGCTTTATATAAAGCACTTTTTTTTTTTTTTTACTGTGCCTTTTATTTTTAAGCCTCCTTATGGTTTTTAAACATGTATATTTATGTTGATTAATCAGCACCATACTCCTTTTCTTTCTTCCCTGTCCTTTATTCAACACCTTCTGTCTGCAAAACTCTTATACAATTTTTAAGTTTTAGTCAAATGTTTCCTCCTCTGAGAATCCTTAATTAAGTTTCCAAGACTGAGATGGTTATTTCCTCTGTCGGTGATCTCATCTCTGGCCTAGTAGTTACCCTGCTAGAGTTCACATAATATATTTAAATATCTGTTTCTTTTACTATACTGAATGCATCATGTTGATCAGGTCATGTTCCTATCAAATATATCTACTGTTACAAGGGCTTATAAAGAGTCATTCATTATAAATGCTAACCACCATATTTACCTTCAGGAACATAATTTTGAATTTGAATTTGAATCTCCTTCTCATTCCTCCCTGAAATAAGTGTACAGCCATGTTATCACAATCAAAATTATGCATATATTGTGCAGAAATTGTCCCACTGCCCCACTCACCTAGCTTCCAAGACCTGTGCCTACTCAAAGATCTCCCAGAAATTCCATCAATCCCTCTCCATGTCACTAAATGTTCTTTTTCCCTAGGCAACAATGAGGCTCACATGGGCTGCATAGGTAAGGGCACACCTTTTCTGGTCAGATGGTCTTAGATTTGAACCCTGACTCTGCCATATGTTTTTGTAAAACCTTGAACAAGTTAACCACTTTGGGTCCCTGTTTCCAGATCTGTAAAATGGGGATAAGGACACCAGAGTATTGAAAGATATGTATATCTTTTCAGTGGGCTCAATACATAATAGTTTTTTATACATACGAAGTATTATTATTATGGGCTTTCAAGTCTGACAATTATGAGATCGAACTGACATCCCCAGTAATCAGCTGACTTTGGATAAATTTAAACTTCTGTGTGTGTGTGTGTCTGTGAAACACACACACACACCTATCTTCTGTGCTACAATACAAAGAGGAATAACACCATTACAAAGGAGGAATTTATCTTTGAGTGTATGGGTACAGGGTACCCCCCAAGGTAGGAACTGCGACTTGCAACCCTTCTCTCAATGTTTGTCCCCCTAAACGTAATCTATTTAGCATCTCATTGGATCCAGGCCCGCTAGACAGAGATGTTTGATTAATAGGAATCTGTTGTTCCACTTCTTGTAAGTAGAGATGCACCTTACTTGGAGCCTTAAATACCTTTCAACTCTGTATTTCCTGCAAGGTGCTTATTTCTTTTGAGCCTCCCATCCACCAGCAAGGTGAAAGAGAAAAGGCAACACACTTATTTATGTTCATTTAAATAATAAAGTCCCCAGAGTTCAAGTAGTTTAGAAATTTGCCTAGGGTCACAGAACTCGTAACAAAATAATAGCAAGCAACCTCAATTAACATTCATTGAGTTTTTACTGTGAGCTGGCCAGCATAATTGGTGTTTCAAAGGTTTTGTCTCAATAGTAGGAGATAGGTATTATTTCCATTTTAAAGCTAGAGCAACTGAGGCTGACAGTTGTGAAGTGCTCTGCCCAAACGCCCAGAGACAAGATTCGAAACTAGAACTGATCCCAAAACTTATGCACCATCAAGCATTCTCACAGGCAGCAATGTCCCACAGGCTTGTGGGCTCCTGCGTGTGGCTGGAGTGTGGCTGCCATAGTTTGAGTCCTGACCCCATCACACAAGCGGCATGACTGTGGGGAAGTTTATCCAATTCTGCACACATTCGTAAGATAGCAATATGGTAACAGCCTCAGTCTTCAGGTTTTGGAATAATTCAACACGATAATACGTGTTTAGTAATTAGTAATTTAAGAAAGTGTTTAGTAATTTAACAAAGTGTTTAATAATTAGTAATTTAATGGAGTGTTTAGTAATTAGTAATTTAATAAAGTGCATATTGCATTCTGAATAATGCCTTTTATTATTATTCTATCTATTGCTACACCAATTGTCATCCCCATTTCTCGTTCATTTTCTTTCTCGTAGACAAATGGTTTTCCAGTTCCTTAGATTAATACCCTTGTAGTAAGGGAGAAAATTGTGCTATCATACCTCTCAAGGAGGAGGGAGCAGGTTGCTTTTACGCATTGTTCTTCCCAGCCCGCCCAAAAGACCACTGCTTCTCCCCAGAATTCCTCTACTTCTGCACAGATTTGATTGTTCATTAAAGTTACCTTCCTCTGAGGGAAACTTGCTCCTCTTAAAATGGAAAAGAGGATGTCTATAAGAATGATAATAAAAATGGAAAAGATTACGGACCGTGTCTCAAAGGAAGGTATCCCTTTTATTAGAAACAGATTAAAGGAAAGGAAATCAATCTTGTGAGATCATGAAAATCTGGAAGAGTCTAAAGTTGATTTATTTATTTAAGATTTATGCCCAATCTACTTCCACAAAGGATTCAAGGTAGTGGCAGACTGGGCTAAAATCATTTTCTTGTAATATGTTTCAGACTGGAATTAGAAGTTCGTTTTCTAGCAGATGAAGTTAAGCTGATTATACCAAATGAGCTATTGAAAATCAATACTGTAAAACCATTCCATTAGTACCTGTACAATCATCTCAGGATTATAAGTAATATTTATATTCTCAAACATTGACATT
This sequence comes from Halichoerus grypus, assembly GCF_964656455.1. Classification (NCBI taxonomy): domain Eukaryota; kingdom Metazoa; phylum Chordata; class Mammalia; order Carnivora; family Phocidae; genus Halichoerus; species Halichoerus grypus. The sequence goes on from NC_135712.1 coordinate 174,246,481, forward strand.
TTCAGGAAATGAGATGCAGAACATTTGCACGAGGCACAGCCACCTGTGGTTGCTTGGCTTTGATGATTAAAGCATGTTGCTAATGAGGCCAAGGTCATGGGCTCGCTCCCTACATAGCCCAATTATCTCTCCTCTGCTCACCCCTGTTCAACTGTGAGTGGAACCCGATTCCTGCAACAGCTGCCTTGCTATAATGTGCGGGGGTTCACTGAAGCTAAAAGAGCATTCCTGGATCATGACAAATACATCCCCACTGTTGGATGAGCACTCCCAAGTATGTGGCACGATGGCTATGTTTTTCCTATGGAAGAGACTGAGTACACACACACACACACACACACACACACACACCCCCCACCCTGGGAGAGGCAGGGTGATACAGAGGAACAATTCCTGGAGAAAAAAACATTCACTTTGTGCAGTCACAGGAAATTCAGATCAAGTCCCAGCTTTGACACATAATGGCTGCAAAGCTTTGGATAGTTAATTTGACTCAGTTTTCAAAATCACAAAAATGGGTGGTATATTTACTTCAGAGGGATGAGGGAGTATTAAAAGGTATAATACATGCATGACACTTGTATTAGACACACCAATGATTAAAAAACTTATTTTACTTTTAGTAGAACCAGCTATTCTAGTAAGTTCTTTATATGCATTATCTCATTAATCTTCATAACACCTCATGAGGTAGGTTATTGCTATCCTTTTTTTTCATAGTGAATTAAAGCAAGAGTTAGATTCTCAGTCACTTGCCCAATGCCACAGAATGAGAAGAGTTCATAACTAGCATCCAGATCTAAGCCAGTCTCAGTCCTGAGCCCACATGCTCAGGTACTATTCTATATCCATGCTGCTCTCCCTAACGATGAGCTGCTATTATTATTCTAGCCTCTATTACCTGGCCTATAATGATGTGGTCCATTCTTTGACACAAAAATATAATTTTGTCTTGTCTGGGCTGCCTTCCACTTTAGCACAAATCCTTTAGTGGCTACCATTCCTATCACACTCAAGGAATCTGCTAGAGTCTCTTTTGGTGGTCTATTCCCTCAGGGACCTATGTGACATAAATCCTCCATCTCAGGAGACTCTTGCAAAGAATCTAATGTTAAATATTTAAAAGAAACCAGAACCACAGATTACTCCCTGCTCTATTTGTATACATCTATTTTTACCTCTGGGAGGTCTACAAGATGAATTTTCTAAAGCAGATTTACTGGGAAACTGCACAAACCCTAGGCCATGGCTCATTATCCAGCTGTACCAATGACTTGAAATTGCTACTCTTTTTTTTTACATAGGCCGCATGGCCAATGTGGGGCTCAAACTCATGATACTGAGATCAAGAGTTGCATGCTCCACCAACTGAGCCAGCCAGCTGCCCCTGAAATTGCTACTCTTGAAGGCCAAATAAGTTATATCCACCTGATAATGTTGAAATATGTTACTGTTGTGAACATAATCCTTTTTTCTTAGAGAGAAGACATTACAGCTTCAGAAAAACTTTCATAGAATGGAAATTAAAAAAAAAAAGAATGGAAATCCAGAGATTCCCAAGTTGACAGAGTTTGTGCTCAAGAATATTGTTGGTTAGCTATTAGAACTAAAATCTTGATTTCTGAGATAGATTGATGAAATGGAAAGAACATGAGTGTTGGAATAAACAGAGACCGATGTTTGAATTCTGAACCTGCTACTTACTAGCAGTATACTGAATTAATTGCCCTACCTCTTTTAACTTCTGCTTTCTCATCTACAAAATTGGCCTATTAATATGTAATTCCAGTCCACAGTGACAGTTATTAGAAGTAATGTAAACAACATGTTTGATGCCAAGTAATTGTTATATATAACTATTAACCATTATAGTTAGAATTTCCTAGAGAATTATGTCTGTTGATTCAGGAGTATGAGGAGATAGAGCCTAAGCCAGTCTTCTTCCAAAGAAGTCTCTGATTATTTTTGAACTGTGATGGTAGGGGAGTCAACTAGGGTCCAGATGGCATACTCAAAGACAGATAATTTGATGAGGGTTTATGTAAAAATGAGCTATTGATAAAGACATGGGACAGGTCAGTTACTGTATTAGTTAGCTATTGCTGTATAACAAAAATACCTTAAAACTTAGTATTTTTTTTAAGATTTTACTTTATTTGAGAGGGAGAGAGAGAGAGAGAGAGAGAGATTGAAAGAACGAGTGGGAGGAGGAGCAGAGAGAGAGCAGCAGACTCCCTGCAGAGCAGGGAGCCCAATGAGGGACTCAATCCCAGGACCCTGGGATCATGACCTGAGCCAAAGGCAGACACTTAACTGACTGAGCCACCCAGGCACCCAAAACTTAGTGTTTTAAAACAACCATTTATTTGTTTGTATTTCTGTGTAGCTATTTAAACTGGAATCAGCTAGGCAGTCCCTATTCTGGTCTTGCCTGGGGTTACATATTTAGGTGCAATGATCTGGCAGATTGAATAAGATTAGATGGTCCCAGACAACCTCATTCACATTTCTGAAGGTCAGTGCTGGTTGTTGGCTGGGTCAACTTCTTCTTGTGGCCATTCATGTTCAAGTAGTCTAACCAGGCTTCCACATGTGATGCTGTCGGGTTTCCAGGAATAGACGGGGAGAAGCTACAAGTCCTCTTGAGGTTGATGCTCTGGGACTTACTTTAAGAATGTCACTTTTACCACATTCGCTTGGTCAAAGCAAGGGACAGGTTCAGACCAGATTAACAGAATGGAGGAGAGAAAGTCACATTGCAAAGGGGTATTCATACAAGGACAGGAGGAATATTGTAGCCAATTCCTGAAGCAATCTAACACACAAACCCTTGGCTCAAAGGGAAAAGGAATCATAAGAGAGAAAATCACATAGAATCAGTTTCCTTGAGAAAGACAATGATGGTGGAAGAACCTTCTTCCAATTTTCTTATGGTGTCCCCTATTGGCCAAATTTAACTGGAAGCCAGAGACAAAGCGACTAATTCACACATAATTCTTAAAGATCATCCTCATGGAACAAAGAAAAGGGCAGAAAAGGGTGGAGAATGGGTCTGGAGGAGCAAATGGAAGATATCCAGCATGGAAAAGGACGTAGTGTACCACAGATACAGAATATAGATTTTGTAGTTGGCTGGACCTATTTGAATTCCTGGTCTGATATTTTCCTACATGGTATTCGTGGAGACTTTTCTCTCTATCAACTTTAGATTTTCAGTTATAAAACCAGTATAAAAGAATACCTTCTTTGAAAGATGACTGTGAAGAATAAATGAGATTATACATATGTTACTTAGCACAGTAAACAGGCAATGCATGGTTAGCAACTAAAGACTTGAGTGTTGATAATTGTTAGAAAAAGCCAGCGCATATTGTCTTTGCTAAAATCTACTTCTTGTGACTTCCACAGATTGCTTAGTGGTTGGGTCTCAATTTCTGATTAACTATTTCCTTTCTCTTTTGAACTGTGTCTGAGTAGGCAAATCCTGACTGGAAGACTCCAGGGTTCATTTCAAGCCCAGCAGCCTTCAGAGCCCTCTTCTGCTGCTCATTGCCAAGGCTCACATCCTCCAGCTGAGGCTGATGCATCCCCTGGCCTGGTGAGAGAAGCTGGTAAGCCAGGGCTTTATATAACCTTGTTTATGCAAATATCATAGGTGTCTCATTTACCAGCAATTTCTCTTCTCAGCCTTTTGCTCCACATGAAGGAGTACATCATTCCCCTGTAGTGGCAAATACAGACACCCCAGCTGGCAAGAAGAATTGGTGTGCAGTGAGATGGAGAAAGAGGAAGCACTTCTTTGTGAAAATTGGTCCCCTAGAAGCAGCCTCTTCCCTCCAGTCTATTCAACCTGTACTCTGGCCCTGTACACTAATGGTCTAAACCATACTTTCCAGTGGGGTTGAATAGTGCTATCAGAAAAAAAGGCCTCAGTCCTGAGGACACAGAGTCACCAAGCCATTCCTGCATCTTCTGAGGGAACCATGTATACTCTGGGAATGACAGAGGTCTTGGGCAATTGGGATATCATCTCATGGAGCATTTCCTTCATGGGTTTGGGGACATTATAGGGATATTTCAGTGAAATTTTTGTAAATGTCTTGTATATGGTTATTGTGATCAAAGAATTTGGGAAATAATGTATTAGATCAAGTTAATGTTTCTTTATTGTAGAACTTCTAGGATCTTTTAGGTTGATAAAGTGCCTTGTGAAGGGAGAAAGCAGCACTTCCTAAATATAATTGACCATGGAAGATTCCCTTTGGGGAAGGATCTCCCAGTTCAATATTTCACAGTTTAAATGTTGGGGGAGGTGGTGAATAAATAAAACTAATTAATCTCTCTGTGTGTCTCTGTCGTCTCTGTGTCTCTCACTCTCTATGTCCAATATAGAATCCTGTAGAGAAGAAGGGACCTATGTGAGGTTTCCTGACAAAATGTTGGGAGTTATGGGACAGATGGTCTTATGACTAATTTTATGCTAGCCTATCTTAATGGATTAAAATTCAGTGAAAATTCTAAAAGAGCCTGTATCCCTCATGCACCAAACTCTACTGGCTCTTTAAATGTAGGACATTTGTTCTGAGCTGAATTATTTTCCCACAGAGATAATCCGGTTGTGTTCATTCATCCCCAGTCTCTCACCTTGCAGCCTCTGGGACCAGTGATGCGTACTTTTTCTTTGCTTTGACCTACCGAGGTCTTTAGGAGCCATCAGCAACATTCCTTTCACATGATGGAACAAATGGCAGGTCAGATGGTGCAACAACGTAATACTAATCTCACGCTTGTGTGGCGCTTTTAACTCTACATAGTACTTTTGCATATGGAGTGCAATTTTATCCTCATGACTCTCTGTGAAACGGACCATGCAGGTAGAAAAAGGTTCTTTAAATACTATTTGTTTGCAAGTCAACACAACCATGAAACAACAAAGATAAAGCTCTAAGTTCCTATATCCTGAAGCTTTATTGTTTTTTTTTGTCTAAATGTACACTTTTATTGAATTTGTCTCCTATGATTCTATGAAAAAAATTATGTTGCCCAATAAAATTTGGAAATGCTCCTTATTATATAATGTATATCCCTCAAAGAACCACAGTACATACTAAAGACTCTCAAAAGTCCTACAATAAAGAAATATAATTAAATTCATTTAACACAGGTTATTAAAAAATGGACAGAAACCCTACATGGTAGGTCATTTATTTATTTATTTATTTAAGCTTTATTTATTTATTTGACAGAGAGAGAGAGAAGAGCAGGGGGAGCAGCAGAGGGAGAGGGAGAAGCAGGGTCTCCGCAGAGCAGGGAGCCCAATGCGAGACTTGATCCCAGGACCCTGAGATCATAACCTGAACTGAAGGCAGATGCTTAACCGACTGAGCCACCCAGGCGCCCCTGTGGTAGGTCATTTAAAAGCAGCTTATTTGACAAAGCAAATTTAAGGATATATTGCTCTAAAGCATACAAAGTATCAATGGAGATGGCAGGGACAACGGAAGGAAATAATATTTGTTGAACACTGACACTGTCCTAGGTGATTTACATGCATTGGCTCATTTAATCACTACAACGGCCTCATGTGGTAAATACTAATGTGCTTTTTTTATGAGAGGAGAATCAAGTTCAGAGAGGTTAAGTGTATGATTCAATATCATCCAACTGGAAAATGATGGCATTGCAAATTGATCTCTCTTCTTCCTGGCTCCAGGAAGTGGACATTCACTCTGAGAATTTCCAAACATTGTAACAATTGCCTGTAAATTACTTCAAAGCCTGGTTTTCAGGGAAGCTTCCCCACCTTTCCATTTACACGTGTTATCTAAGCTCGTTCTTGGACTGGCATATCCTCCTCTTGTTTCTTCACACATTCCTCAGTTCCTGGTTGTCACTTTTTGCCTGGTGCCATTAGTTTTGATTTCAAGATTCCTCATATTTAAATTATGAGTAATTTATGAACAATCATTAGTAGCAATTACAGTTATAAACATTCTCAATACTTTAAAAGAAGGTAGATACATACAGACACACACACACTCAGAGTAAAAGAAATCCGTGATCCACAATCAATTGACAATCTGAGGATAATGCCGGCAGAACTATAATTTCTTTTATGTGTTATGTGTGCAGTACATCTTCAGCATCTCATAAAACAGGCTATATAAACAGTATTGAGTAGCACTTTGAAATCAAGTTTATCTCTGTACTTTCATTATCATAAAGCTATGCTATTTCCAAATAATCAAAATGAATGGAGCAGCGCAATACTGGTAATGACATGCATGTGTGTGTACACATATATTACATATACGTATGCGTATATACAGTTGTACATATATGTATGTGCTATGTTTATATATCCATCTCTGTGTGTATGTGCATGTGTATATGTACACAGTTTGGGGTTTGTTTTTACATTGCCAATTACATAAAATGGGTTTTCTTGTTAGACTGTCTGGGTTTTATTTCTTTTTTTTTTTTTTTTTAATTTTATTTATTTATTTGAGACAGAGAGAATGAGAGAGAGAGAGCACGTGAGAGGGGGGAGGGTCAGAGGGAGAAGCAGACTCCTTGCCGAGCAGGGAGCCTGATGCGGGACTCGATCCCGGGACTCCAGGATCATGACCTGAGCCGAAGGCAGTCGCTTAACCAACTGAGCCACCCAGGCGCCCTGGGTTTTATTTCTAACCCTCCATTCACTGTTTGAACTTGGCAAGGTTTTAACACTCATTATATTTGCTTCCTATTACTGCTGTACCACAAACTTAGTGGCTTACAAAAACACAAAATGGATCTCCATGGGCTAAGATCAAAGTTTTGGCAGGGCTTCATTCTTTCTGGATGCTCTGGAGGATAATCTCTTTTCTTGCCCTCCCAGTTTCTAGGGGCTGCCTGTATACTTTGGATTGTGGTCCCTTGTATCTCCAAAGCCAGCAATGACCCATCTAGTTTTTCTCACACCAGATAACTCTGCCTCTGCCTCTTCTTCTGCCTTTAGCTTCCACTTTTAAAGACCCTTGTGATTACACTGGGCCCATCTGGATAATCCAAGATAATCTCCTCACTGCAAGATTAATAATTCAATCACATCTTTAAAGCCATTTTTTCCACATAAGGTAACATATTTACAGGTTCTGGGGATTAGGCTATGGAATGGGGTCGGAATGGGGGAATGGGGAAGCTTATTCTGCCCATCACACTGACTGTTCTAAGATATCCTATTATCTAAATGATGGGGCCCACATTTCAGGATTTGTATTTAAGAGAACTGGAATAACTGAGACAATATCTAATATATATTATGAGAGGAAAGAAATAAAATTTTTGTGTGAAAAACTTTTCATAACAAAACTACAAAAATTTTTTAAAGCTATTCTTAAGGTATGGTTGGAACTAAAGCAACATGGTAATTAGAAAGTATGTTCTCCTCATCATAGTTGCCCAGAAAAGTTTATCTTGCTGATAACAGAAAAAATGGGGCTTGTTTTTATTTACTTCTTTAGGAATTACAAGTCAATTTCATTTCATGATGCCAATAAAATTAGTTGATATTTGCGCATTGCTTGTAGTAAGGAGGATTCTGATGTTCAGCAGGAAGGATTGCCTTGGGTGTAGGAAGTTGGGGTATACATGCCACATATTGCCACCTTTATTTCACTGGTTTGATAGGGGAAAAAAAGTGTAGGTGGATACAAGATAAAGAAGCATTACAAATAGAATTTAATGAAAACTTTTCAGATTTCTTATTATTTTCTGTTCTGTTAGAATGATGAGGAAATCTGAGAACTACCTACTAATTTTGAGGAATTAGTAGCATAGCAAATGCTCCAAGATGAGTTCTGTGAAGAGAAAAATCCTTTAGAAAAGATATAATGATCATTAACTCATTAATTTAACCTCTTATAATTAAATAACTTATGTTTATTTTATTAGATACTTATTAGAATTTATTAATTGTTACTCATTTGTTTCTAAATAAATCCCATTCATTGAAAGCTTCCCATGTGCCAGGAACCCTGTTAGGTTCGGGGGATATAATAATCAACCAAAACCCACATGGTCTCTATCCTCATGGAGCTTACAGTTTATTAGAAATTATAGGAATTAATTTAAAAAAACAAATAAATTTTTTAAAACTATAGGTTTTGATAAATGTTAGAGGGAATGTATTGGTTCAATGGGGGAATATAAGAGGAGAGTTTTATTTAATCAGAATGAATAGCAATTAATTTGGTGAAAGAAGCAAGAGTAGATGAGTGAGGGCAATAGGAAATTCCAGGGAGAGATAATAGCATGTGAAAAAAGTCCCATGGTGAGATGGGGCTCATCATGGTTGGAAGGGAATGAAGTTCTGTTGTGTTGGCATCCCAAAAGCCAAGGCTACAGTAGTAACAGATGAGTTTAAAGAGATTATTAAAAGAGAAGGTAAATAACAGAGATAAGGCAGGAAAATTCTGGAGAAGAGTGGAAAAAACAGTATATAGCAGAAGGTGTTTCTCTGATAAAAGAGATTTCACTCATAGGAAGCTCTTTCCTTATAGTTCTTTAATTCCTACAACCTGGATCTTATGTTTCTACTTCTCTCTTGTTTTACTGGAGGTCCTATACCATGAGAGATACCATACCAAGTGTGGAGGTCATGGGGTCCCTGTTTCTACCGTGAAGTTGCAGATATGGGTGGAGGAAGATGTGCTTCCCATAAGCCAAGTAAGAATCCTAAAAGCACTTTCTCAGAGAACCATGGTTTCATCCTAAGATTTCGTTCTCGAGTACCTTCAATGCTATCATGTCGACTTATTATGAAGACTTTAGTGGGCTGCAGAAGGGACCATTTCCAGCAATAGTTCTACGAAAAAAAGTGAGCATTATGTCTTAACCAAATGACAGGTTTCCTAGAACAATACAATTTATTCATAAGCTGGTGACTGTCTATACCTTGAAAGTGTCATATTTTATCCTGTCTGGAGACTACAGTTTGGAAACAGCTAGAATTATCCCCCATCAAGAACTCACCTAACTCTCTAGGCATGCTGAATGCCTAGAGTGTATAGCGGGTCAAAGGGGAAAGAAGAATCCATTTAGGAGAATAAATTAAACATTGATCTTGGTGATAAGGATGTCTAAATCATTTTACCTTTGGTTATTAACTTGTCTTCTGGACAATGGAGGAAATAGTGTGCAATTTTTTTTTTTTTACCTTGAAATGTAAGTTTACAGAAAAGAACTGTTTCTTTAATTGTCACAAAGCCAACAGAGTTGTGTTATATACAAATTTCAAAAAAAAATAATTCATGTACAGTCACTTGACATGATATCTTAAAATGTTTGTCCATCAACTTGCTTGAGATAAACTAATAAAAGATTCATGTTGATAATAGGCTTTTTTTCTTCCTATTTCAAAAAACTCTTTTTATAGATATTATAAAAAATGTTTTGCAGACAAAACAGAATATTTAATATTATAATTTTGTATTCTTGTATTTAGATTATTCTTGTGCTAAAATATACAGCTGGCAAAATACTCTCAGACCTGTTAACAAGCAAACAAAGAAATAAAACTTTTTTCATTTCCTCCCTGCCTTCTTGTCTTCCTTGTACATTTCTCAAAATCCTACTATGTGCTCAGCATAATCATTAAGTTCCAGAAAATTCAGTGTTCAATTAGTTCACCATTATGTGAAAGAAGATGGAAAGTAAGCCAACAGTTGAAAGATCAAGTGCCAAGTGCTGTGACAGAGATGTATGCGAGGAGCTCAAAGGATAAGTGAAGGAGAAAAGTGCACTCACAGTCTCAGAAGGAGTGGGAACTCTGTGCCAGTGACTGGCACTAGGGCTGGTTACTGAAGATGCTGTCAAAAGGAAAGAGGGCATTCCAAGAAAAAAGAAGAGCATAAGCAAAGGTCTACAGGAACAAAATAAAATGTCAGGGAACAGCAAATCATGTAGTTACACGAAACTTACTAATTCAGAGTTTGAGAACTCTTTTTGAAATGAAGTCAAAGTAATAAACAAAAAAACAAAAAACAACTGCAGACATTCTCTTTATTTCCCATTTTGGAATTTGGCTAAACCTGAAGAATCTTCCTGTTCTGAATCAATCAGTAATCAATCTTAATTGCCCAAAGTATTCTGCAAATGGACTTTTCCAATTATTTTGAATTGTAGTTAACTTTTTCTTCCCAGTATCTTAAGGGTAAAAAACATTTTTAAACTTAGTAAAGTCAAGGTGGTAATCTGAATTTACCTGATTTGATGGCTGACTCAGGATCTTGCAGTGTTTAGAGTTCTTGTTATAAAATAGCGACCATGCATCATTTATACCATTTGAGTACTACCAAATTACTTAGAATTATCCTAGACATAACAGTACATTATAAGGAAGAAAAATTTGAGACTTAGAAAATGAAGTAGGTCACTTTGAAAGTTGCCTCAGAGCTTAAGGGTCACTACAACGCATTAATGAAGAAGTTGAAACCCTTGGGGATACCCAGATCTCTTGACCCTAATTTCAGTGATGTGGTCCTTTGACATCTTCATTCACATTTTTCATAGGCATTTCTAACTCACCATGCCCCTAAATCTTTGTTATCTCCCTATCTTCTGTATGCCTAGGTGTGCTCTATCTTTAGTCTTTTCCATCTGATAATATGACAAAAAACATTAAAGGCATCCCTTACCTTTATTATATCCAATCTGATACTACTTTTTTAAGTTTTATTTTAATTCCAGTTAACATACAGTGTTATATTAGTTTCAGGTGTACAGTATAGTAATTGCACACTTCCATACATCATCTTATGCTCATCATGACAAGAGCACTCCTTAATCCTCATCACCTGTTTCACCCCTAGTAACCATCAATTTGTTTTTTATAAAGAGTCTGTTTCTTGATTTGTCTCTCTCTCTTATTTTTTCCCTTTGTTTATTTGTTTTCCTTCTTAAATTCCACATATGAGTGGAATTCTTAAATGCCATATGAGTGAAATCATATGGTATTTGTTTTTCTCTGACTGACATATTTCACTTAGCATTATACTCTCTAGCTCCATGGCAAGATCTCATTCTTTTTTATGGTTGGATAATATTCCATTATATATATATAATATGTATATATATATATATATGAAGTGAGATATATATATCAATGGATACCTGTATTTATATATATATTTTTTTCAATGGATACCTGTGGACTTGTCAAGAATTATCAGTTGGGGGGCGCCTGGGTGGCTCAGTCATTAAGCATCTGCCTTCGGCTCAGGTCATGATCCTAGGGTCCTGGGATTGAGCCCCGCATTGGGCTCCCTGCTCCGTGGGAAGCCTACTTGTCCCTCTCCCACTCCCCTGCTTATGTTCTCTCTCTTGCTGTGTCTCTCTCTGTCAAATAAACAAAATCTTTAAAAAAAATTATCAATTGGTGATGAATGGATAAAGAAGAAGTGAGATATATATACTAACCTAATCTAAGCCACCATTATCTATCACATGGACTGCTATGAAGAGCTCTGTTTCCATTCTTGACTTCCTGAAAAAAAACATTTACCACACAGTAGCAAAAGCAATCTTCTTAAAACATACATAATCAAAACTTAAATCCAAATTCTTCCTCATGACCTGCAAAATCCAAGAGGACTGAATTTCAGCTTAACTCTGCAAACTCCCTTTCTGGCTCCATTCTCCATCTGTACAGGCCTTCCTGGAAAAATTAGAACACATGGAGCTCTTCCTCTCTCCTTAGGCATTTCCAAATGCTTTTTCTTTTTTCCTTTTCTGTCTGGAATACCCTTTCCTCCCATTCTTTACATGTCCAACTTCTCTTCCCTTTTTGGGTCTCAGTATAAATGGAAATTTCCTAAGGAGATGTGTCTGATCACTCACACCAAGGTTGGCCTCCCATTGTGTTCTCTATCACAGCACCTTCTTTATTTCCTCCTAGCATTTACCACAATTTGTGATTATTTGGGGGGGATTATTATTTTTTTGGTGGTGGGGGTGGGAGTTGGTTGATCACCTGCCCCCGAATATATCTCTTTTTTTTTTCTTTTTGCAGAGCCAAGCACAATAACATGGTAAACAATTAATAAATGTTTCTTGAATGATTTGATAACTTATAAACATAGATCTATTTGATGAGTAATTGTGATGTTTCTAACCTCAATATAAACATAAATATAGAGTTTTTTAAAATATAATTATACAATTATATAATATAATTAAAATATAAATAAATTAAATAAATATATAAATAATTATATATAATTAAAATATACAATTATATAATTATAATTATATTTTCATTTTATATAAATATTAGTTTTTCTTACATTAAATACTCATAGTTCATGAGAGCTAAGATGATGTAAATAAGTATAAGGTAAGATGTTATAAAAAGCAATGACAATATTTATTACTAAGCTTTCAAAAACATAGAATAAAACTGGAAATTAACATAATTAAAGTGACGTTATCCCCACTACCTAATTTGAAAACCACAATTGTGTTCTTCAGGACTAACTACATTTCATCAAAAACAGTAAGTAGCTCACTAGGTTAGTGCCATGCAGGAAGGCAGATACAGAAGTACCCAAGGAAAGCTGGATTCACATGAAAACTAACTTCTGAACACTGACAACTATTTTAATTATCAAACAAATGAACACTAATGGCATCTAACCTGTCTGGGGCTGGCTTGTGTCTTGGGTTGAAAGTTTGCAACATCTTTAATGACAAAGGATTATTTTTTCCCCTGAAATTTCCAGTAAATCCATCAGGTATTCAGAGCTTTTGGAAACAAAGCTATCTAAATCTTACAAGTAGCATCTAAGAAAAGAATATCATAACTTTTGCTGTATCTGCCAACTAAAAGTACTCTTCTGGCCAAAACAAACAAACAAACAAACACCTCTCCTGGCTAAATATATGGATTTAATATTGCAGCATGACAAGACTATTACATTTCATTATAGTGTATGGTCAACTGTATATAGCCTTTAGTTAATTTGGCTACAGGGAAAATAATTACAATGCAGACCTTGGAATGAGTCAAATGGCTTCTTGACACTATGGGTGTTGCTCCCTAGCTTGATTGTACAATTCTGAGTCGTGTTTCTACAGACAAACTTTTGAGTATTTTGTTCAGTACAAATCTTATAGTGGAAAAAAAGTTTTACATAATTCTGTAGTGTTTTTGATTAAAAAATGTCCTTAAAATTTGTTTTAATTTTAGAAGATTTGAAAAAAATATTTTATGTGGAGACAGAGCTACATCAATTATATATCACATCAAATTATACACCACACAATATTGTAATATGGAAGCTTTACTAAAAGACAACATTACTAAGGTAAACTTCGCCACTTTTGTAGGAATGGTAATGAGATTCTATCAATTTATGCAAACAATGTATGCACAGCAATTTATGCTTCTTTTTGGTTATTTATTCATTCAAAATATGTATTTTGAGCAACTATTAGATGTCAGATACTCCACTGAGTGTGATGGATGCAAGAGGGAATACAAAGATCGGGTCCAGCTCTTCAGGAGCTCATTTTATAGAAAAATGAGACAAGAGATAAATAACATAATATATAACATAATTGGTATGATATATAAAAATAGTAATATATATGATAGATAATATGACATAAGGCAATGTGAAATAATAGAAACTATATGAAGTTTTCTGGTGCAGAAAATTAATTTCAGATAGATACATCCAGGATCTTAATTTTTATCAACAGGTATGAAGTGAATATTAATTTCTTTTTTTTAAGATTTTATTTATCTATTTGAAAGAGAGAGTGAGTGAGAGAGAGAGCATGAGCAGGGGGAGGGGGAGAAGCAGACTGTCCTGCTGAGCCGGGAGCCCAATGTGGGGCTCGATCCCAGGACCCTGGGATCATGACCTGAGCCGAAGGCCGTCGCTAAACAGACTGAGCCACTCAGGCACCCCAAATATTAATTCCTTTCCTGTCAATTAACAGCAACAGGTTGTAGGCAATTCAAATTGTCTTTAACTCATTACAATGCATTCTTCAGCAATCATCCAGCTTGAAATACCAAGGGATTCCAAACATTGCTCCAAATAATTTAAGCCATGCCCCTGCTTTGCTCTTAAGAGTCTCTTTAGAAACTTTTATACTCTCTTAAGAATTTAGAAGGATGAAAATAGCCCCATATGAGTTTGCAAGTCTAAATATAACAATAATTTAGGATAACAACACTTTCACTTTTAAACAAATAAGGAAAAAGATCTGATTTAAAAGGCCTATAATATATTCAATTATGCTTTGCTGTCAGCAGAAAATAGGCTGAAATTAATCTGCTCAAAGTTGGGAGATTTTATAACTACTGCACTTAACGGTAATAAAAGTTGCCTACACTCATTATTGTTAGTATCTGAAGCCCTTGAGAATACTTGAAGTTTGTTATGAGTAAATATCATTTGAGAAACAAATTCTGTTGCTATGACATTTACTTCACACGCTGAAAATTCCATCATGGATGGATGTAGATTATTTTGTTTGAAAGAAAATTATGTGGTCCATGCAGGCTATTATGAATTTGACTAAAATTTCAGTATCTCAAAATTATTACCTTTCAAACTTTCCAATTACTGTTTTCCTCTAGGCATGGTACCTGGTCTCAGTCACTAATGTATGCTTTTTCAAAGAGCCATTGCAAAAAGTCAATATATTTCTGGGAAAAAATCATCATAATAGAAATCATTAGAATTTATGAAGTGCTTTCCATCTTCAAAGTGATTTACAAACATTAATTAATCACCATCCAAGAACAGGTACCTACCCAACACACCATTCAGTTCCAGGAATAAATGACAAATCTGCCGAGATTTTATCTAGCATACTTCTTAGTCTTTGATGGGGATGGGAAACAAAACACATCATTACATCAGGATTTCTTTTTTCTCTCATTGAGCTGCACCTTACTGCCTTTATTTAAAGTCATCAAATTTGCTTCTCTCCTGAGCTTTGCTCTGGACAAGGTAAGTATCTTCTAAGCCACGCCTAACCAGATTGTAAAGTATGTTTTTTAAAACAGGAAAATAATTCTGATACTTTCTCAAAACTATTATATTCCACGAATTTTATTTTTATTTATTACTTCTTTCAAGAATATATTATTCACCCACCCAAATCTGGAGTTTAGGCCAGCTTATTATTTTAGTCAGGCTATAAAAAAAAAAAATACTTATTTTCCTAAGGGAACTGGGGGAAAACAAATTGCCCTAACAGTTGGCTGCATAAATCTGTCCAGAAAGCAAAATATGTGTTGTAAGCATCATTCTCTCTGCCCAGGACTGAACTGAGTGCTGTCAAGAAGAAGAATATTAAAAATAATGGAGCAGACAAATTTACCTTTTTATAAAAATTATTTTGCTATGTAAAGAAATGAAAGAAATCCTAACAGCTATTATATATATTTTCATAAAGAAAAGAAATGTTCATATGGAAAAGTAGAAAGCAAATAACCTCTAAATTTTAAAACATTGAAGAGGGGCACCTGGGTGGCTCAACTGGTTGAGCGTCTGACTCTTGATTTTGGTCCAGGTCATGATCTCAAGGTTGTGAGACAGCCCCGTGTCTGTCTCTGCACTGGAACATGGAGCCTGCTTGAGATTCTCTCTCTCTCCCTGTGTCCCTCTCCCTTCCCCCCCAACCCTGAGCAGCTCAAGAGCATGTGCTTGCACTCTCTCTCTCAAAAAAAGAAAAATAATTAATTAATAAAATAATGAACAAATTCAGGATTTTGATATTCTTTTTTCATTATTATCTTGATTATATTAATAGCTTGTTATAAAAGGTTGACCAGACTTCCTAGACCTAAGGTTTATGTATATAAAAAACAATTCCATAGAACACAGAACCTTGCTATTCAAGGGACACAGGGTAAGACTGTGACATACAAACTAGAAGTCAATAAACAAAACCAAGCCCACTAATTTGATGGTAATGAGATAAAGAAGTAAGTGTAAAAAAAGATTAACTAGCCATCAGTTATTTTCAAACTTTTGATTTTTCTCTAAAGATAAAAGCTTTAAATAAGAATAATTGAATTGATTTATATACACTAACCTACTCTTTTTCTGCCAAGTAAGAATATTTTAAAATTGGACATGTAAAGCAAACCAGTATTTATACTCAACTTCATGTCATCAAAGAGTGGACATTTTACCACAAAAAGCAGAAGAAAGCTGTAATCTCTTAAATAGTTCACAAATTATTCATTATTAAAATCTCATCACACCGTATGAACTTTTCTCATTTTTCACTGAACAATGAAAGTTTTATCACAGCTTTGCACTTGGGGACCTCTGAAACGCACCAGCAATTCTCAGTGGAGAGTAGAGATGGGTCAGAATTTCTGAGGGTTCTTTGTGGCTTGAAAAAGCATACTTAATATACCCATTGTTTTAGTAATGAAAATTCAATTAACTCAGAGTTAAAGAAAGCTCAAGAAAGCTCAACACAATTACATAGGCTAGTGAAAATATAGAAATAAATTGGAAAAGCTGTGCAGAGTGTGCGTGTGTCGTGAAAGGTAATGAAACACTGCCTCATACTAAAAGTAGTCCACTCTGCGGCTCAATGGAGAATTGCAGGGGTTTTTTTTGTTTTTTGTTTTTTGTTTTAAAGATTTTATTCATTTATTTGACAGAGAGAAACACAGCGAGAGAGGGAACGCAAGCAGGGGGAGTGGGAGAGGGAGAAGCAGGCTTCCCGCTGAGCTGGGAGCCTGATGCGGGGCTCGATCCCAGGACCCTGGGACCATGACCCAAGCCGAAGGCAGACGCTCAATGACGAGCCACCCAAGCGCCCCAAGAATTGCAGGGTTTTAAAGGAACTCAGAGATCTTGTAATCCAACATCTCATTTTTACAGATGAAGAAACTGTGAAGAATATTTCGATAATTCCATTTCAAAAGTTGATGAGGTTAGAATTGAATTATTTAAACTCATGAAAAACAACACCATAATGGTTATTTTTATGTGTCAATGTGACTGGGCTGCAGGGGGCCCAGATATTTGGTTAATATTCTGGGTGTGTCTGTGAGGAAGTTTCTGGAGGAGTTTGAATCAGTAGACAGAGTGAAGAAAACTGCCCTTTCCAATGTGACTGGACCTCATCCAATCCACTGAAGGCCTAAGTAAATAAAATAAAAGGCTATGGAAGAATTATTTCTGCCTGACAGTCTTCATGCTAGAACATTCGTCCTCTCCTTTCATAGTCAGACTGAGAACAAAAATTATACCATAAGCTCTCCTGGTTCCCAGATCCAGACTGGAGCTAGGCCATTGGCTCTCCTGGTCTGGAATTCTTCGCCTCCATAACTACATATCAATTCCTTATAATCTCCCTCTTTCTCTCTCTTTTTATATATATTTATACATGTGTGCAATTGTGTATACACACTCCTGCACACAAACACACATCCTATTGGTTCTGTTTCTCAGGAGAAACCTGACTAATTCAAGTACTGAGTTCAACAGTGATGTGATTACCAAATTCTTGAATTCTATTGAATTAAATATGTAATTCTACAGCAAGTAATATAATAATTATGGCATATGGGGAGTGTTTAAAAGTTAACATCTCAAAGAGTCTAGCCTGATAAGATCTAGAGGCTTATAAAGAGTAGATTCACTTATGGGAGAGAATGATTATTTTACCGCATTTGAAATCCAAGTAGATTCCAGATATCTCTCACTGTATTTGCTGTTAAAGATAGAAGGCATGTTCTCTTATTGACCACCTTCTGGTGTACAGTTAGAAAAGGGACACTGACCTGGGAGGATTTTAGTGTGAAGAATAGGAGAAGAGAGGACATGGAGCTGATTTGAAGTTAACATTACCTGGCAGCCCATGGCTTTATAGGGTCATAAATCTGCTGTGTCAAGTCTCTTAATCTTATTATTCCCTTTTCCTCTAAGCTGTTTCCAGGTGCAACCACATTTTTTCTCCTTCCTGTAAGAAGTACGGAAATAAGTTATCATGCTTAAAACAGTTTTTAACAGCAATATACTTGGTCAATAAAGGGATCCACTAGAAATCTCTCCTAAATATCAGGCAAGTACATACATCACACAGAATATCTTCCTGAAATGGATTGATGGAATCATCATTGGTTCCATTCTTTAGTCCCATTTAGTGTCCAGAGTAGGTGCACTACTCATTTTTCTTGTAACTTTTTTGGATTTTGACATAAACATAGGCAGGATCTGTTTTCACAGTCTACTAGGCACTTAAGGAAATATAGTAACTTCTTTCATTAGGGGTTTAGTTCATAGCAGCAGATGATGGCAGCTCCATTTGTTGGCAACTTACAACGTTGCATGCATTACACTAAATACTTGTGCACGTTATGTCCTTTAATCCTGATAATAGCAATATGGGGATGTTAAAATATGTGTCCAAGGCTCACTAAGAGTAGAGATTCAAATCAGTCAAGAGCCAAAGCAGATGCTATTTAATATTAATGCCAAGTTAGATTCCAAATAATTAGTATGGGTTGATAAAAAATAAATATTAGATATTGAATAATGCATACTTTTAATACTCCAACAATCATGAATGAAAGCACAACTTCAAACCTGTAAGAGTTACTGATAAGAACTGCCTTAGCCTTCTTCAGACTTGTACACATATGACTATGTATCTAATTCACTTAATCAGTGGAAACAAAAATCTCACAGTATATTTAACTCTCAATACCTGCTTTGAGGAGGAAGATACAAATCTTGTCTCTCACCAAGTTGAGAAAACCATTGAGACCATGTGGCCCTGGTATTTCTGGTCAATACAGATGTGTCGTGGACAGGCAGCTGTTAACATGAGTGTGCCAAACAGCATTTGCTATTGCTTATTTATTTTGCTCCACTGAAACACAACCATATCTTAGGGCATGGAGGAGAATAAGGCTCATTAATTTGTACTGTATGCTTGACACACGATTCAGGCAGGGAGAAATTCTGAACTATGAAAAGTCGTTGTCCATCTGCTGCTGACTACACTGGGTATTTTAAACAGCTCTAAAATACATTAGAAATGAAAAGGACAAAATCCAATTTTGAGGACTGTGTGATTTGAGGGTTGTGAGGATAATTCAAATATTTTCAACATAATTAAGAGGTCGCACCATGTGAAGAAGGCAAAACTAGTGTGACCATTTCTCAATCCTAGCTCCCCAGGACATCAAGTCTGATTGGCTGGGATTGAGGGCAGACGGTCAGGAGGCCAAACTCCTCACGGCTCTTCGTGAAGGAAACGGATGGCCACATGGAATGGCATTAGCCCACTCATTAACCTTACCTTCTCTCGGACTTTTTCCAGAATGCAGTTCCAAGAAGTAGGACCACTGACTGAAATAGGTTCACCTTAGAGAAGAGTCGACCTGCAAACGTCTTTTTAAGTCTTGGACAGTGTAGGATTATTTTTATAGTTGCAGGGAAGATTGACTATATATATATATTGACCAAAATGTCAAAAACTTGGTTAAATAATTCTGTTACTAGATTTATTTATTGTATGAAACAAGGCCACATGCATTGCTAACAATTTGTAATAATTACCTGAGATTTGTTCATGCAACTTTTTCCTTAGGAGAATTCAAAATTGATTTAAAAAATTAAATTTTGCTGTGAGAAATTGCTTATTATATACCAGAGTTGTTAGATTGTCTTAGATGGATGCTTATTTCCCTTTTCTCTTTCTTTGCCGTAAAGCACTTTTTCCTGCCATTTTTCCTCCTAGAAAAGTGAGTTGAAAAGAACATCATGTATATACATATATTATTGGGTACAAATATTTCCCAGCCTCACCTCATTTAGAGGTAAAAGCACATCATCACCCTTTGGAATAGCTTACATTTTAAAAGAATCCCAGCTATAAACAAATAATTACATTTTATTTCCAAGTAGGGTAAAAATTTTTAACACTGAAGTAAATTGCCTGGAGCATGTAAAAAATATACATCTTCTCTATGATAACTGCAACCTATCTCATATTTATCATCGTCATCAAGGGGAGCTATTTATATTTTCCATAGAAGTCACTTAAAAGCCATAGCAGTTACAAATCCACAGATTATCTGGCACTTTCTGAATGTATGTAATCATGTGTGAACTTTAAAATTCAAAAATGTTTAAAATTGTTTTATTAATGTACTATAGATATTTACAAGATCTTAATAATATACACTTTTTTTTTTTCCTTTCCAAACAAGTCTGTATTAATAACATATTTTGTGATGGGGGCTGGAGAGCTTATTTACAGAATGATTTGCTTTCAAAAAATTCTCAAAGACTTATGGTTTTATTCATCGTGTACTTGGTTGAATTGTAAAACAGTAAAAAATGATGACAACTGACAGGGAGGAGACACTAGGTTCTAAGGCCGGAATTCCTCTGGAACTCAAACCTGCAAAACATAAAAACAAAACAAAATACCTTGAGAAAAAATAAAATTGCTTGTTAGATTAAGTTTTCGTGCGTCCTATCATTTCTCTTCTAATAACATGTGCTAGCTGCACTTACATTATATTTAATTTTAGGAAGTGTTGTTAGCCTTCTGTCCTAGGATAACTGTTTTAAATGTAAAAATGAACAAGAAAAATGCCTAAACTGGCCAAGTCTGACCGAAGGGTAGATTAGGATTTGCCAGTGTGTGGTGGCTGAGGATTTCACCCAGCTACCACTTCAGGCAGTTGAGGAAGTGATTCTTCCAAAGCAGAAATAATCAACGATTATTACGTGCTAAATCTGACTGATTGGTGTTACCTGCTTAGAACACTGTATTGAGAGGATTTGAGAGTTGTGACTCAGCTCAGTATGCATGTCATGATTGATTAGAGATGACTGCCACAGAAATGGGAATAGGAGTACATGTGTTTCATAAATTTTCTATCCCTGCTCCCAGAAGCCTATGAGTACCCAGAAAAAACTTTCTGATTTTTGTGCCCATAGAATGAATTCTGCACCAAAGACACACAGTTGTGTGTGTTTTCTTTTGCTTCCTTTTTGAGATTCAAATGAAGAAACATAAAACTGTTTATAATATGTAAGCATGTTGCAAATTTGAGGGATTATTTAAAGAAAACTTGACTCATCACCTCTTGTTCACAACTGTAAATGGAAACATAGACCTTTTATTTTTTTCAGCCAACCTTCAGAGAGCCTAGATCTCATGCTGCAGCTGTCTAGATTCAAAATCTACAACAGCGATGGTGATTCAACTTACTTGACATTTTTGGAATTCTAATTTCCTCACTGCTGCTTCCATCCCCGCCATCGCTAACTGTTCTTATTTCAATCAAGTAGTCTTCTTCAAACGGAACCAGAAGCTCGGCCGATGTATTGTTTGTTTCCAAAATATGTGTTTTACTCTGTCTGTTTTGCCGGTACAGAATCTGAATAAAATGGTGAATCAAGTTAAATGGACAAGTCACTCTTTTTAAAGTCCAGACACTCTCGTGGAACACTATGAGACATATCATTATAAATGCTGTACTCCTTGAATGGGAGTATCCAGTCCGTGCCTTTTCCTTAAATTTAGTCATAAAAAAAAAGATTTTGTCTTTGGCCAATGCTTCTGAAATGAGAATAGATTTATCTCTATTAATTAAATAGCTTGAGGCTATTATCTTTGGAGGTCACTGTGAAAAGTCACTGGTTAGTTTGGACCGGTTTCAAATGTCTGAATACGTGGATTTGCCAGGATATGTTGTCCATTACAACTGATGGAAAAAATTTGCTATGGGTACTTGGCTATACTCTTGTTAGATTCTTTGTATGTTGTTAAAAGCTCACATCCTACTGCAGCCTAACTTCTAGAAATTCTACTTGAATATATTCTTGGACTTCATTCTCATCTCACCTTACTACCCACACACACCATCATATTTTGATGGCAAGGGGAGTCACTTGAAGAAAAATTGTTGTGTATTATTAAGTTTTATTCTTGTTGTTCCATGACACATTACTGTCCTCAGAATATAAAAATTTTCAATGAAGAATTTGAGAGCAGCAATGCTAAGTATTTTTCAAATATTTTTAAAAAGATTCCTGTATTTCCACATGCATAAATTTGTTTCTTATTTGGTTGTAACACTCTTGGTTCCTTAGTAACTTAAATGATATTAGTAAAGAAAAAAACAAAATACTCACCTTGTAGCCCAACACTTCAGACTCATTTTCCATGGTTTTTACGTGCTCCCAGTTCAGGCATAATTTAGAGTTTGTCAGCTTCCAGGCAATGTTAGCTGGTGGTTGGCTTGGAGCTTTAAGGAGATAATAAAAGATCCAAATGAATATTAATTAGCTCACGGTTACTGTATGACCCATCAACATGAAAAGGGAAAATAAGTCCTGGATGATTATCAAAGAAGAAGCAAAAATGTTTTCAGTGTCATTTGAAATATCATATTAATTCTCATCAGAATAAGAAAATTCATTTAAATTCTGGTCATTTGGGACTGTCTTTGTGACAAATTTATGAATTAATAATGGCTTGTTGCATGTCCAGTATTAATTTATTAATCGTTGTTGTTGAGTTTGTTTACTTTACCATACATAAATAGATGGAGGGCTCTGTTATCTAGTGTTCCATTTGATCATCAATCAATGAGCACGTAAAGCAAATTCAGGCTGCAAACCTTTTATACATATCAACACAGAGGTGTTAATTCCTGGTAGTCTTTTCCTTTTTAATCTTATATTAGTTGGGACTCTTTGACTTTAAGTAACACAATCAACTCAAGATATGATAAGCAAAATAGTAAGAGATTGTGAAGCATATTGGGGAATTTCTTAGAACTCCTGCCAAATGCAGCAGAGCTTTAAGAGGGGCCAAATAAAAATGTCAAAAAGTCAAGAAGTTCTTTCTGCTTCCCACAGTAGTGTTTGCTGCATGCTCATCTTCCTATAGACCATTATTTTGTCATTCTCAGGGTATGTGGCACAAATCATGACTGTTCTCCATATCTGACATTTGAAACCTACTCTGTTCAGAGATAGTCCAGTCTAGAAGTCCCAGGAGAAAGACGATGATTGACTTAATTTGGCCATGTTTATCTTAGCCTAATCAATTGTGGCTAGATAGTGAGAAGAATGCATGTCATTTAATATAGAGCTGTTGGGAACCCAGAAAAAAGAAAACCATTACAAACCGGGTGATCATCCCAAAAAGCATTTACTTTAAATCCAAAATGCAGTTTTTAGTTCCCTGAAATTAATGTTGTCTCGGAGAAAGATGGTAAGTAAAAGGGACAATGGCTCTAAGGTAATGGACCTAGTCCAACTGGAGAATTCTACATATGAGAAAACTAGAATCCAGATTGGGAGGCCACTTATCCAAAAGCTAGCAGTTAAAGGGTGACTGAGTCACAACAGAATCCCGGTCTCTTGATTTCCAAGCTGGTGATCCTCCATGACAACATGCTGCTTCTCAAAGATTTGAGTCCACATGATTATTTTTGAGATTCAGAAAACTGGAGAGATTAAAAATAATTCAGCTGGAAGGCAGAGGCAAAGATAAAACTACCCAGCAAGATGTTTTTGGCATCTTATTTGAATTTGTGAGGCTGAATGAGCATAATATTTAACTCATTATAACACTGACGGAAATGGAAATGATTTCTTTTAGAGCTTTGACCCAACTGCTATTTATTCTCTTATATGTCACTGGAAAAGTCTCAGGGTGTCTGACATTGCATTATCATATATTCCCCTGTTACCATAAACCCACAGGGACATTATTCTTGTTCACCTAGTTACTTACACCTCAGCTGGGACATGGCCAAGAGATAAATGTTTCCCCCACTTCTCCCAGTGGGGCTCAGTTCATATTTTATAATGGATTTGTCACATTGAATTATAGTTATTCTTGATCATGTGTTTCTTTAAATTTATTGAGGTCATGTGCCTTGTCCAACTCTGTATTACCAACTACTGGCACAGTGGTTGGCATATAGGAGACATACAATCACATATGTTGAATAAATGACTACATATAGGAGACATACAATCACATATGTTGAATAAATGACTACAATAAGATGGCTAAGGAAAAACCACTAGGAGTCCTGACTGTTTTTCTCAGGTCATATTGACTATGTGCTGGGCTGTGTGCAAACACATAGGTGACACAATGTGGCCAATCCATTCATTATGTTTTCCTATAATCAAGATCAATTGCCATGGCCAAACCTACAGTAATTCATATGATTTATAAGATAGACTGGCCAATTGGATTCAACATGCCTTAGGACATTTCCTGACAATACAAGTCCAATCGTAATTAAAGGCCTAAAGTTTTGCACTTAGTAAGTACTCAATGCATGTTTGTCACTATATTTATTTCTGAAGGACTAGATGTCAACAATAATTGTTTTGTAACTATTCCCCCTCAACTATCCCAGAGTGCCTTCTCTAATCTTTTTCTCAGTTATAAAAGAGATAATATAAAAATTCTCACAAGATTTCATAGTTTTAATATCTAGTATGCTCTTGTGGCACATTTCTTTTACTTCTGTTCTTTAAAAAGAAGCACTAACATTAATGACATCATAGAATCAATACAGAGAAAATATAGATTTACTCCTTTGATGTCACTGGCAGTGATGGACTCTGAAGTTTTCATCTATTTCTGTGTCTATTTTGTTTGTTTATTTAGAGTAAAAGCACTGTTTTCAACACTATGAATCCACTGGTGAAGCTCCAGGCTGGGAGACAGAACTGACTTCTATCAACTATGTGGACAAGGAGTTGATGACTATAGCCACAACACCAAAATGTTTGTATTTGTTTCTTCATCTACCAAAGCATAAGTAAAGTATTCTGTGGACATAAAATGAGAAGAGGTTTATCAGGAATGAGTTCTTGGTATGAATGGCCAATGGCACAGATCACTTAGAATGCTTTACTCTCTTGCTATCCGGGAGGTGAAAGAGCTGGCCTTAAAAGTCAGAGAGATGTGAATCTGTATCTAGTCTCTTCCAGGAGGCCTGGTTTTCCATCTTTGAAATGAGACAAGAATCTCCTAGTTTATAAGATTTTTAGCTTATCTGTACTAAAATATGAAAGGTTCCTCACTTGGTTAGTGGTACATGCTAAAAAACTCAGTAACTGCTAATTCTATTTCCTGAGAGTAACAATTCTCCAGCGTGGTCTTATGACATAATCAATTTTTCAATTGTGTTCAAAGTGGTTTGTTAGTAGTAATACAATTCCAAAGTTTGCAAATGATCCACTTCTTAAATATAATTAGGATAAATTTAAGATTTGCCCTTAATAATATTGCTCTTCTTGGGTTCTTTATATGCTTTTTGAAAGACAGATAAAGTGGTAGAGTTTTAGCCAATTATCTGGGAAATTATCATAGTCTATCATCTTTCTTATCTTTGTCCATGAGGATGACTCCAATGCCAATGCCTTTTGTCTAGTATTTAAATAAAAACTTTCTGAAAGTTGCTTTAGAAAGTTGCTTAATATGAACACTATTAACTGTTCTGGTTTCATGAGCCTAATGTACTTGATTAAACTGGATTTCAAATACCTATGATGACATTGAGATTTCTATTGCCTTGAACATCTAAAACACTGTCACATGGATAATATGAAACACATGCCATGGATATTTGTACCAAGTTGGCCAATGGGAAACTCAACAAACAAGCATTTTTTTAATTTTAAAAATCTTTCTGGGCAATTTTCAAAGACTAAATCATTTTCTATTAATCAAATGACAGAGCAACATTAAACTAGCCCTCTACAGCTCTAATGGTTTCCCTGTGATCAATTTTTCTGTAGATGGCATTTATATTCAACTGTAGTTCACACTGTGAACTCAATTCAAAAACAACTTCTTATGTTACACTTCTAAGTAACAGCATGGGGTTGACATTTGGGCAAGAGAGAAAGAACATAAGTGCAAGATGAAATAAAAGCTTAATTGCAAATTTACAGCAAGAAAAATCCAGTACAGAGTACTAGTCAGTCAATGACAGGGGCCAAATTGAGCCAAAATTTACAAACACTTTGTGTTGCTGGGTCTGAGTATTTCTTTCTATACAAGTAGTGTTGTTGCTGTGTTTTTTTTTTTTTTTTTCTTCTTGGAATTGATGTAAATATTTTTATCCCTTTGATTGTAAGTCTAAATTCTGTTTAAGTGATATCTCTGTGGATCACAATACATTTGCAGTGCCCCTCAGTTGTCTTTTGGAAATAGATCGTTTTCACTAAGCTGTGATACTGTTAAATCACTGATAATCACTTTTTAAAAAAAAAGGGGGGGCCAACAACATCACCAGTAACAATAATAACAAAGTTTTCAGAAGCTTTGCATATGCTGTTCTTTCTGTCTGGAGATCCCTTACATTTGCAGTGCCCCTCAGTTGTCTTTTGGAAATAGATCGTTTTCACTAAGCTGTGATACTGTTAAATCACTGATAATCACTTTTTTAAAAAAAAGGGGGGCCAACAACATCACCAGTAACAATAATAACAAAGTTTTCAGAAGCTTTGCATATGCTGTTCTTTCTGTCTGGAGATCCCTTTGTCCACTAGCTCCTTTTCATGTTTTATGTCATATCAAAATATATACCCTTCACTTCATAGGTCCTCCTTTTTATGTATATCTCAGCTTCTTAATTTATTTGTACCACCTTTCATAATCTATAATTATTTAATTTTTGTTTTGTTTTGTTTTCTTTTCTTTTAGTTTGCCTCTTCACTAAAAGAGAAATTGCCTGAAGTCAGAGATCTTGGCTATTTTAATCTCCATCAGGCACTAACCTATGCATAGCTCATGGGAGGTACTATTTTCTTGAGTGATCGACTGAATCATATTTCCAAAAAAAGGTTCTGTCTTCTGTTAAGCTTACCCAATCAGAATAGGCAGATATTCTGGTAAATGTGAGCTTTGCTGTCTGGGAATTTACAATGGATGATCAAGTATCAGACTGAAAATCTAGACAGTGACAGTATGACTGTATGATGGATGCAGAGTTTTTTGCTGTCACCACTATTCCGAGGTAATCTTGATGTCATCTCAAGGACATGGAAAATCAAAGTTAGATCCAGGGATAGCATTTGGAATCAGAGCTATCTTCAATGTCTCCTTAAAGCCATTCCTCATCTTCACTTTGATTGTCCTTTCATGACCCTTGAAGAAAATTTCTCCAACGATTTATTTATAAAGAGAAAGAAAGTAGAAAGTGCTTTCCTGCTTTAAGAAATGCAAAGAAAGTGAAATCACTACAGAAGAAGTACAAATACATGTTACCATGCACTGAGCTCTCGCTGTATGGCAGCCTCTGGGGCACCTTGGTGTTCATAATATCCTTTAGTTCTCAGAGCAAACCCCAGAGGAAAGTATCATCATCTCTGTTTTTCAGATGAGAAAATGGGTTCTGAGTTATGGGGGAATTAGACCTGCCACACAGGTAGTACATGGCTTAGCTGAGACTCACAGCCAACCTTCTTTCACTCAGGAGTCCCCTTCTCTTTCCAACACTATCTCAAAATGGGCCAGAGTCATGGGACACCCAGCAAATACATTAAAGGGGAAAATATGGGAAACTTATAGATCAGTAGGAAAGACATGTGACTGTTGACAGGTATGGCAGGGGCACAACACACTGAGAGAACACATTAAGTTAGACAAGGGGATGTTAAACTGTAGGTCACTAAGTCTGGGGCTGCCAGGGCTGGACAAGGAGAGAAAGGGAGTTTGGCACAGATGGTGAAAGATTCTCTTAGCTTTTGTTCTGTGGAGTAGAGAAGACAATGAAATTTTGGAAGAATAGGGCATGATTCCATTTTATGAAGAAAAATCCAAAGACCATTTGAGGTTTGGACTGAAGATTTAAGTCTGGAGAGAGAGGGACTATGTAGATGGTGAGAGATGAAGATTATAAATTAGCACAGCGTTCATGGGATGAAGAGATTCAGAGAACCCATATTCATAGTGTCTCTGTCTGACAGATGCCCAAAGAACCTTTCTAAGCATTTGTTTTCTTATATCTAGGAATTAAAATATGAAATTCCTTGATTTGTTGTAAGAATTAAATGAAATAATGCATTGGAAAATTAACTCAGGGCTTGGGATATAGACATGCTCAGTATTTTGTAACTGTGGTAAACAGAATTAGGCCCCCTCCCTCAAAAAGTTCCATATCCTAATCCCCAGAACTTGTGGGATTAGTATTTTTAATCATCCCTCTCTTTTCTTGACTAAGTCAAAGAAATAAAAACCCTTGTAATTCCTAATTTTTTATATGGAAAAGGGGACTGTGCAGATGAGATTAAGGATCTTTAGAAGGGCAAACAAGACTGAGGCAGGAGGGCCAGAGTCAGAGGAGATATGATGATGGAAGCAGAGGATTGGAATCACAGGCAGATTTGAAGACACTAAGCTGCTGGCCTTGAAAACAGAGGAAGGGGTCACAGCTAAGGTGTGTAGGTGGTCTTTAAAAGCCAGAAACCACAAGGAAACACATGTTTTTCTGGACACTCGAAAAGGAGCACAGCCTATGCCAACACCTTAATTTCCAACACTGAAACTCATTTCTGACTTCTGACCTCTAGAAAAGTATGATAATAAATTCAGATTGCTTTAAACCCCTAAATTGTGGAAATCCGAACAGCAACAATAAGAATCTAAAACACTTTGTATCTCATTTTCACAATGTCAATGATATAGAATGTTACAGAATGAAATTAGAGGTTTAATTTGTATTCAAATATGATGAGATGGAGACTTGTAGAACTTCTTATTCTCAAGTCCTTGTTGGCTGTTTTGATCACAACACTGAAGCATACAGATTGGTAAAAGCCAAATTCAAGAAATATTGAAACAAATTTGCCATAAAGAAATTAGGAATTATAAGGTTTTTTTGATTTAATCAAGAAAGAAGGTGTTCTTAAAATAACTAAACTTCGTTTTAAATTTTCTGACTCTCATCTCACTTTTCTCTCAGCAGATATATTCTAACATTACATCTTGGGGAGATTACTCCTTGTTAATCAAACTGTTTTCAAAGGATATGTTCCACACTCTTTGATGAAGATGATCATGTGTTAATGCTCAAACAAACTACCAATAATCTTCTTGGCATTTAATCCAAATTTCAGTTAAGCCCACTTGAAGTATCAAGTACTTAAAGTAGGTCAACTGAACAAACTTGAGATCACCATGTCAAAAATGAGTTTTCTACCTAAACATGGAGGATAGGTTAGCATAAACTAATACACGGTTGATTTAAGTTGTATGGACAATCAAACTGGCAAATTCAGGTTGCAGAAAAAAATTATTTTTTAAGTTTTTAAAGATATACACAATCTTTTTAAAGTAGTTTATTGTTCAAATCTCAGTCCACCTTAAACTGGTCAATAGGAATACATGTAATATGACCTGACTTAAACATTGCCTCAACAACTGCATTATCATGTCTGTCCATTTATCACAATACAAATCTGTGAGGTTTTTTAATGCTATCTTTTTTTTTTTTAAGATTTTATTTATTTATTTGACAGAGAGATAGAGAGCACAAGTAGGCAGAGTGGCAGGCAGAGGGAGAGGGAGAAGCAGGCTCTCCGCTGAGCAGGGAGCCGGACGTGGGGCTCGATCCCAGGACCCTGGGATCATGACCTGAGCCGAAGGCAGCTGCTTAACCGACTGAGCCACCCAGGCGCCCCTTTAATGCTATCTTTACACATTTTTAATCACCCTTGATTTTGCCTGAGATAGAAACTGAATGACACACAAGATGTTCTGTGAGTTTGGCATCTCTCAGTCAGCGAGAATGAAATGCCTGGGCAATCTTAAAACCACTGAATGACTGGAAATTCCATCCAGATTTGCAGATTAGCTGGAAGAGGCCAGACTCCAGAAGGACTCCGGAAGCAAATCATTCTTACCAGCATATGGCAATGGCTTCATTGATATGGTCAGCATGGGATAAAACAAGAAGAGGAATAGAACTATATTTCTAGCTAGTCAGTTCTTGAGGATCGCTCATGACCCAATTTCTTTCCAACTGGGTGGATTGGAAGAGAGCTGGGTTAAGAATTGTTGGTCGCACATACTCTACCCTTGAAATGGACTGATCCCAGAGGCTTTTTGTTCATCTGTTTGTTTTTTTCTTAGCAAGAAACTTTGTATTTTCCAAGGTGCTCCTATAATCAGCACCACATTTGTGCCTCACCAATGATTTGGGAAAGGATTGAGGGCAGAGAGAATTTTTACTTAGTAGGTAAGAAAATTAAAGAAGAAAAAATGGAATGTCTTATTCTGTTTCAGGTAATGAGTCAGAGATGTATCCAGAAATAGAACATAGGTCTTTGGCTGCTGGCCTGGTGATGTGGACAGAAGTGGATTGTGTATTCTACAATCAAAAGTTTAATAGCTGAGATGGTTTCTAAGTTCTTTTTAGATAGGACAAATATATGTATATGGGAAAAAACTTTATATCACTTAATTTTCAAACTATGTTCCAGCACTTATTCTTTTTCAATATACAGGAGAGAAAAGAATACTGCATTTAAAAGCAAGCTATACAGGGGCGCCTGGGTGGCTCAGTCATTAAGCGTCTGCCTTCGGCTCAGGTCATGGTTCCAGGGTCCTGGGATCGAGCCCCGCATCAGGCTCCCTGCTCGGCGGGAAGCCTGCTTCTCCCTCTCCCACTCCCCCTGCTTGTATTCCCTCTCTCACTGTGCCTCTCTCTGTCAAATAAATAAATAAAATCTTTAAAAAAAATAAAAAATAAATAAAAGCAAGCTATACATTTCCTGTGTATCCATTTAGTCTTCCTCAAAATTCAGCAACTATATTTGAACCCATATAATGTTTGAACTGTTTCTCAAAATTAAGCAACTATATTTGAATCCTTTTTTCTATCAGGGTTCAGAGACCAAAGAATGTGTTTTTAAAAGCCTGTGAGCACAAATAATTTATGTTCATCTATAACATGTAAGGAATATACAAATATTATACAATCATAAAAAGTACATATGGCAGCTCTTACTACATCATATTTGATCACTGTGTTTCATATTAAAGAATATTTGAGTGATGCCAGACTCACTCTAGGACAAACACAGCAACAATCCACTATTCA
Organism: Halichoerus grypus; assembly: GCF_964656455.1. NCBI lineage: Eukaryota > Metazoa > Chordata > Mammalia > Carnivora > Phocidae > Halichoerus > Halichoerus grypus. Next base: position 174,277,616 of record NC_135712.1, read on the forward strand.
TCCTTTATCCAGTAGGCCTTGCCTATGTGAAAGACAGCTGGCTGACTATTAAGGGAGTTAAAAAGAAGCAGAAGAGTTAATTCTTAAATTTGAGGGACTTCCAAGTACACTGCAGTGATAAGCTATTCTAGAAAGAAAGATCTAGACATCTGGCAGTGCTAGGATCACCTCAGAATACAGTCTAATACTAAGCATTTTCTAAAGGATATACTAGAGGGGCGCCTGGGTGGCTCAGTGGTTAAGCATCTGCCTTCAGATCAGGTTATGATCCCAGGGTCCTGGGATCAAGTCCCGCATCAGGCTCCTTGCTCAGCAGGGAGCCTGCTTCTCCCTCTGCCTGCCACTCCCCCCTGCTTGTGCTCTCTCCTTCTCTCTCTGACAACTAAATAAATAAAATCTTAAAAAACACTAAAGGATGTACTAGATACTTTCTTTATGTCTTTCCTTCTTGAAGAGAGCCCTGTGAGGAAATAGGTACTATTTTTCTCTATTTTCCAGGTGAGGCTATTGAGACCCTGAAAGTTTAAATAACCACCCAACAATCCAAGGATGAGAGGTCAGGTTTTGAACTCAGGTTGGGGGAGGGCATCAGAACCTATGCTTTTAAACGTTACACTCTTCTGTCTTTAATCTATATACTCAGAATATTTTTTCTTTTTGAATTTCAAAAAGATCAAATGGTTTCTTTTGATTGTTATGAGAAAGTTTCAACAATTGTTCATATTTAAAGGATAAACTAGCCAAACAAAGCATTCAGTAAAATGATGAGGTGGGAGGAATGAAATGGAGATTGAGCAAATATGTTTCTATTTATAGATGAGTCTTGGTCCTTGCTGTGGGATGCATACTTACGAGACTTTTTGGTGGTAACGTTGACTGGGGGGCTTGAGGGCCCTGCTCCAGCAGTGTTGTAAGCTCTCACGGAAGCAAAGTAGATGGTATTGGCTTTCAGCCCTGTAATGTTTTTGGTTGTGACATTCCCACTGACGCTAATTTTCCTAATCATGGATTCTTTGGAGTCATCTGTCCAGTATAATACCTGATCATTAAAAACAAAGAACAAATAATTCATTATTTCTCAGCAGCTATCAACCATGGTAGGGTATGGGAAGAAACAGGAACATAAATAGAAGAATATTTTCTAATTATAATGGTTATACAACAACAACAACAAAATAATCAAGGTCTAATGTTTATAGGGAGGAAATTTAAAAATACAAATTCACAATGGAAATTAGAGAAACTAGAGGTTTTTTAAGAATACCAAAATAAAGTGGAGCACCTGGGTGGCTCAGTCAGTTAAGTGCCAGACACTTGATTTTGGCTTGGGTCGTGATCTCGGGGTCATGAGATCGAACCCCACGCTGGGCTCTGTGCTCAGTGCAGTGTCTTCTTGGGATTTTCTCTGTTCCTCTCCCTCTGCCCCTCCCCCCAAAATAAAATAAATAAATAAAATCTTTAAAGAAAGAAAAGGAATACCAAAAGAAAGTATTTCATGAGCTCTCTAAATGTTATCAGCTTAAACAAAGGGTATATAATAACTTGGACCAAAACAAGATTCATACCATCAATCAAGGACATTGGTTATGATGTTTTACTCTTGACATTTCCTCCAGAGTTCTTTGAATGACAGGTTAATTAATAATTCAACTTATATCAAGCTCTTCCTATACATTAGCACCGACTTAGGCACATAGAAAAAGACAAAAGAGAATAAAGCTTGGTGCCTGCCTAGGATTCCCTTATAATCTCATTAAGAGATTAGAATATATAGGTGAACAAAAAGCAGAGGATGCATTCCAAAGAAGTGATATTGGAAAAAAAAGAATGCTCTGGGAATTTGAAGAAAGACAACATCAGGGAGTGATTAGAAAAGGGTTCAAAGAAAAGAGGACACTAGAGATGAGATTTCAGAAATAAATAGGATTCAGATAAGAGGTAAGGCATTTCAGGATTACAGTAGGAAGAGAGATCGATCATATGAATAGAACTTTCTTTTTTTTTCTTTTCCTCTTTTCTTCCTTTCTTTTTGGACCAGAAGTTGCATTAAAAACAACAACAACAACAAAAACAGTACAAGGCAAAATTAAAAAGTTTAGAATTGTTCTTTTACTCCAAAATAAAATAAATGTATTTTCCGTTTGGGGAATCACTGGATTTGCAAGTTAAAGAGTAATAAGTAATTAATAAGTCTCGTCGCTTGACTTTGTGAGAGTTAAGGCCCATAAATGTGATTTACTGCATTCTATACAGACTATAAAGGGCAGATTAAGGAGAATCTAGGTTTTTTTCTTATCATTTAACTGCCTTTTCCAAGATGACTATATCTATTCAAGTCATGCTCCAATTCAAAGACAGCTTTCCCAGTAAAATTCTTCTATGGTTTAAGATCATTGAGGATTAGACATTTATTACTCCCCAAGAAACAAATATGATGGTGATTTGAATAAATAAATATGATAATCACTCGGTCACCTTCAAAATGGCTACCATTTGCTAATTTGCTTGCCTGAAATCACCTAGAAAGATCCCCTCTGCTCACTCCCCTTGACAGCTATAGACATACAATGTTATATGCTAAGAACTAGGTTAGTAGTATAGGGCTGCTGAACAAGAACTGCTGTGTGGTTAACTGGCATAGTCCCAAGGGAAAGTGAAATTAATGTGGATTACCTCATAGCCCAGCACTCTTCCAGTGTTTCTATTCCAGGGAATAGCATTCCATGAAACCTCCATTTCCGAAGCAGAAAAACTCTGGACAGACGTTCCCCTTGGGGCCAGTTGAGGTTCTATCATTTAAAAAAGACACAAGCATCTTCAGCAGAGTGCTTCATGGAAAATAAATGCAAAATATACATACATGCCCAAGTATGACCATTCCAGGGCTGACCACAACTTACCATCTTCCCCAGAGTAGACAATGGACACAGTACTCAGAGATCCTTCCCCTTCGTTATTATATACACCCACTTTGACTTCAAAGGGAGAGAGGGGCGTGATGCTTTCATTTCTGTAAACAAACCTTGATGATTCTACAGATGGTACTCTTTCCTTGGTCCAGGCTGTTGAGCCAACTGGCCGCAACATGATGATGTACCCAAATTCCTCTCCGTTCTGTAGTTCTTCTGGAATTGACTTGGGCAGAAGTGATCAATTACTGAGTATTTACAAAAATATTTTATAGAGCTGTTATAATTTTTATTGATTATTTGGCATTTCTTTTAATGTAGACAAACATGGATATTAACCCTGTTTAATGAAACATTGAAAAAATAATAATACTTTTTTTTTAAAGATTTTATTTACTTATTCAACAGATAGATAGAAAGAGAGCACAAGTAGGCAGAGTGGCAGGCAGAAGGAGGGGGAGAAGCAGGCCCTCCGCTGAGCAGGGAGCCGGACGTGGGGCTCAATCCCAGGACCCCAGGATCATGACCTGAGCCGAAGACAGCTGCTTAACCGACTGAGACACCCAGGCGCCCCAATAATACTTTTATTGGGAATGCCAATTAGGAAAACGATCCCAATTAAAGATATTCAGATAAATAAATGAAAAATTTAAATGGAAATGTAAAACAGGTTTTACATGTTTATATCTCTTTCCATGATTATTCATTAAGTTGTAATAATAAAATGTAATAAAAATGGTTTAGAAGATTTCAAGATTTTATAAGTTAAAACATAATTTGGATATGAATTTTTTAAACTCAGCACAAAATTAACTTATTAACTATTTCAAGGCTAGCTATGTTTTCTTTTCATAAAATTTTCAACAAATTCTTATAAGATACAGATAATATAACTGTTATGTAATAATATTTGCTTTAAGACATATAGAGTATTACTCAAACACAAAAGCATAAAAGACCTCCCAGTATTTTTTACCATACATCTTCATTAGTAGTAACATCAGCATGCACTTTTCCTGACATTAAAAAAAAAACAAAAACAAAAAAAACTTTGTTTATTCCCACAGAGACCAAATTCTGTAAGATTCATTTAAAACCTAACTTATCATTATTAACATTACAAAACAAAAATAGATATAAGGTCCCCAGAACTCTACAGATATTACACATTACAATCACATAAAATAAACACACAAAAATGAATTTATGCTTGAATTTAGACAAACATTCCACCTGTTTACAAGAAAGTTGTATTTAAAAATCTATGAAAATTTAGGTTTTTTTAAAGAAAAATGTTTTTCTTTTCTTTCCTTTTTCAAATATTTTGATAGACTAATAAAGGCATACCTGATAGGACATTAATGCTTGAGTCCCACCTGCCTACAACTCCTTTTCTGAGGGTTTCCTTTACCCATACATAACCATTCATCGTACCAAATAATCCTGAGACTTGGACCACATCTGCTTACCCAGCAATGGGCACCAGAATCAATGGTCCCATCTTTTTTTTTTTTTTTTCCAAAGATTTTATTTATTTATTTGAGAGAGAGAATGAGAGACAGCACGAGAGGGAAGAGGGTCAGAGGGAGAGGCAGACTCCCCGCCGAGCAGGGAGCCCGATGCGGGACTCGATCCCGGGACTCCAGGATCATGACCTGAGCCGAAGGCAGTCGCTTAACCAACTGAGCCACCCAGGCGCCCTCAATGGTCCCATCTTAATCACTATGTATGAGGTGTCCTGGTGCCAAATCTTCATGTTCTAGAGTGACTGACAGACCCCATCAATTCCTCTCCTCTACAGAGTTTGAATATGAAACACAGGAGGGGACAATCCTAGATAAACTTAGAGCAGGCAATAAGAAGAAAACATACAATGAATATAGTAGGGACAATGAAGCGGTAGAAGCCAAGAGAAAATGGAAGCTGTAACTCACATAGAGAAGAGATAGAATGGAGCTGTTAGTGAAGTAGGAAGTCATAAGTAAAGGAAACAGGTAGAACAAGGAGCAAGCATGAGGGACTACTGTAGCAGGAGCTGGATTACCAGAGTAGCTGGCAGCAGACTTAGAGCCACCGTGCTCTGAACAGTGATGAACGATGTTCCAGTTCTTCATTTGACCTGCCTGCTTGGTTATTGAGACTTCTTTCATCCTCATTACCTCCCACATAGCTTTAAAATAAATCCCCATTAACTGAGATGACCTGAGCTGGTCTCTGTTTCTTGCCATGTGGAACAGTCTAACAAATACAGAAAGTGAAAAGAGGAAGAAAAATATAGGTTCTCAAATCTGGGGAAAGAAAATGTTTCCTTGTATGCACTTTCACAGGGAGATCAGATTTAAAATTGTTAATTTTTAGTGGAATCGAGATTTATGAGAACTTAAGCTACTTGCTAGAGCATTTGCTTTTTGATGCTCCTCTGATCTAAGATTTAATCAAGATGTTTAGCTCATCTGAGAAAATGAAGGACTTCAGTTTTTGTTAGTCAAGTACAATTAGTGTTTCTCATGATGTTCCCTCAAGATCCAAGTCCGACAGATGCAGTTTAGAAAGGGGGGAGGGGAAGATACTTATTTAGGGTCTCCATTTTATTCTTCCCATATGCGCAGAGGGGAAAATGATGGAAAGATATATATAGATATTTAAGATGGTCAGGATGAAAGTCTCCTTCTTTAAGCAAAGGAAGTGTCCAGTAGAAAAAAGAAATTCAGAAATTCTTCTGGTAGTAAAATCTATTACAGTTGGTAAAGACTAAGAACAGAATCTTTAGTTTAGACCAAGGGCAGCAAACTATGGCCTAAGAGCCAAATCTTCTGCAGCCTGGTTTTGGAAATAACAAACACAGTCACAACTGTTCATTTATCTACGATATGTGGATGCTTTTGATGACAATGGCGGGGTTGGAAGTTGTGAGAGACCATGTGGTCCACAGGCTGAAAACTTTCTGAATACTTTTCCTGACCTGCCCTTTTCCAAAAAAAAAAAAAACAAAAAAAAACAACTCCCAGTATAGGTGTTTATCTTTTACTCCATAGTACTTTATCCTATATTCCTAACCTTATAGTCATATTTTATATGACATATTCACCACAAGTATCTTAAACTTGAGAGTATCTGGGAGTACAAATTATGATAAGATGTGAATAAAGATACCTTAAAAAGGAATTGGCATTTACTACATTCCAAAAGTTAGATATCAGGTCTAGGTTGCTGGAAACAAAACAAACCAAAACAAATAAACAAACACAAAATAGACATTACTTTGGTACTGGAGAAAACACAAGGAGGATGTTTATTTCAAGCAGATTATACTATGGTGTATTTACATGAGCAGCAATCTGGGATGACCAGTAAAGCTGTCACTTATAAACCATAATGGTGGATTCTCACTGAATTTAGAATGGTCATTGGTTGTGCATTAGTTCTGAAAGCCCGTCAGGTACTATTTCATCTGCAATAGTGGTGACTTTGGCCATCTCTCCACTCCCAATTTCTTTTTCAAAACATAGTTCCGATAAACTAGGGTGGTACCTTTCCTGACCTTCTTCCATGCTGGATTAAGACTGTCCTGTCCTGTTGGCCTCTGAACATTCAGAACTTTTTAAAATTTATTTTTGTACCCCCACTGCTTGCAACAGAGTAGCTCTTCTTCATTGAATTGAAAGAGTTCCTAAATGCCTTCTGGTGGCTTGAACTAATGTATGCATTGCCTTCTAAATATACATAACCTATTCCTTAAAGAAGTTTGGGCATCAGAAGGATTTGGCTCAGTAACTGCGTGTATGTGATGCCAAATGTGAATGATACATGGGAAACTGCATCCATTAATGTAATTTCTGCAAGTATCTATCTATATATCTGATACCCCAAGAAAAAACACACAGAGCAAATGATTTTGACTTAATTTTTTTTTAATTTTTTAAAATAGAGGCCAACAAATGTTTTCTGTAGAAGGCCAGATAGTAACTATCTTAAGCAATGGGAGACATATGGTCTCTTGTGAAAGCATGAATGCAACAACACTTTATACCTGAGAGGATGGGTGTGGTGGTCGGGGGATTTGTGTATGAAAACAGGGAGCAGGGCAAGGTTGGCCCATAGGTGATGGTTTGATGAAACTTGCTTGAAAGAAAAGGACCTTATAAATCATGGAAATATACATATTACATATATATATATATATATATATATATATATATATATATATATATTGTAACTCACATCCTCTCTGTTTAAGAATAGTATACACAGGATTTCCTATTCCTCTCACATATTGAATGTGCTAAAACAATTATTTACCAACCTTTAGTAATTTCTGACTTTAGAGGAGAAAAAATAATGCATGATATCAGGCAAAATTTCCTATACACTATGATGAAATGTTTATTTGACCTTCGAAGAATATTGAAGCCTAAATAACCTACTTAACCATCACACTAAAGCAAACCTCTTGTAGGCTCATGTGGGAGTCACTGGTTTTGTGGGAAATGTATTCAGAGGACAGGAATAATTTGACTAACTTACTGCTTAAGGCAGATATATAGGGACTCTTGCCCACTCTGAACCATGACACCGTGTAGGGATACGTGGAATTCAAATTTAGGACAAAGTAAAAGAGCATGGAGCGAGAGCCCTGTGTTAAAATGCTCCCACTGCCCACCACCCAAATCTTTTTTAAGATTTACTTATTTATTTTAGAGAGCAGAGAGTGGGAGTGGGGACGGGGAGGGGCAGAGGGAGAGGAAGAGGGAATCTCAAGCAGGCTCCCCACTGAGTGCAGTCGGTTGCAGGGCTCAATTCCACGACCCTGAGATCATGACCTGTGCTGAAATCAAGAGTCAGATGCTTAACTGACTTAGTCACCCAGGAGCCCCCCACATCACATTTCTAAACCTCTGTTTTCTTATCTGAAAGTGGGATTACCCACCTCCTAGCATTGCTGTGAGGACTGAATAACATGAAATGTCCAGCGCAGCACAGAAACCCTGTAAGTGCTCTGTGAGTCCTCTCTGCCTCAGGCCTCTGAGAGCTTCTTCTCTTTCAGTACCATCCACCCATCAAACAGTACTCGGGCAGGCCATGCCACATTCCAGGCACTGTGCTGGGCTCACCATGTCTACGTGAAACTAGATGTCCAGAAGAAAGGACACCTGGTTTCTGGCTCTGTCATTTACAACCTTGAGAAAACAACATCTCTGTGCCTGAGTTTACTCACAGATAAAAAGAGTTTACTACTACTACCACTCTCTCTCTCTCTATCTTTAATGGAATTTTGTAAGGAATAAAATGGACCTTTTACTACTGCAAAATCATTTATAGATACAGTGAATACTCTCATTCAACAACAGTGTTTCTAAACCTCAGCACTATTGACATTTTGGGCCAGATAATTCCTTGTGGTGGGGGCTGTCTGTGCCTTGTAGGATGTTTAGCATCATCACTGGCCTCTGCCCAAACACAACTCTCTCCCAACTTAGTTGTGACAATCAAACCTGTCCTCAGACATTGTAAAATGTCTACTGAGAGAGAAAATCACCCTGCTTCCCAATGAGAACCCCCCTTGTACGCGTCAGCTAGGATGATTTTCTTTTTTTTTAAAGATTATTTATTTATTTATTTGAGAGAGAGAGAATGAGAGACAGAGAGCATGAGAGGGAGGAGAGTCAGAGGGAGAAGCAGACTCCCCGCTGAGCAGGGAGCCCAATGTGGGACTCGATCCCGGGACTCCAGGATCATGACCTGAGCCGAAGGCAGTCGCTTAACCAACTGAGCCGCCCAGGAGCCCCAGGATGATTTTCAATTAAAACATCCATGGCCATCATGCTCTTAGGTATAATTTTAAAATGTCTGAGGAAGTGGATGTTTTGGCAGTATGAAAGTTATTATCAAAATGTCAAAAACACGTACACAGGCAATGAAACAGGGCAGGGCTCTTTTATCAGTTATAGCTGAGGCTCAAAGCTGACAACAAGGGTATGACATGATATGCATTCCAAAGAGAGACATCAAACCATTTATAGGCAAAATTTAGCCTCTCCTCTATGACAACGGTATATCAAAGGAGTGTTCGGTTTTTTAGGGAGAGAATAGCAGGAAAATATTTCTTCTGAGAGAGTTGTTGAAAACGCTGTGCATTCCTACCCCTCTACCAAGGGAAAGTAATGGGGCCACTTCTCATTCTTTGCCTAACCAAGTGAAGAGGCCTCACAAAGAACCACTTGGTATGTGCTCTCCGGAATTTGGGACAGATAGGTTCTTTTAACTGACAATGCCTGAGAAACTTCTAAAGGAGAGAGAGATCTGGACAACACATGGTAGCAGAGTGAAGAGAGAGGCTAAACAGGAATGCACTATACTCCCACTGAACATAGAACAAAGATATGTTTGCTGAGGGTAAGTGTGGATCCCATGCAAGGGACCCATGAGAAGCTTTGAAAGGGACTCTATCTACAAAGACCATCTAGAAGAGAAAGACAACCTCCACCAGAAGGGACTGGACATGGACCACCAGACCCCAGGAACTGAGGAGACTTTTCAGTAGCCAGCTGGGCTTGCACCAAGGAATTGTAACTAGAAGTTCCCTGTGAGGGATTTCCTGGATGCCCCACCCCCAACCAAAAACAAACAAACAAAAAAACAACTACCCTATAAAATAACAGCATCTGATGGTTACCAGAGGGGAAGTGGATGGGGTGGGGGGTTGGGCGAAACTGGTGATGGGGATTAAAGAGCACACTTATCATGATGAGCACTGAGTAATGTATAAATTGCTGGATCACTGCACTGTACACGCAACTAATTTAACACTATATGTTAACCATACTGGAATCAAAATTAAAAACTTAATAAAAAAAAATAACAGTGTCTGGCCATTTGCCACTTCTGGAGTACTCCAAAGTCAAATTACAAATGTACCAGCAATCAGGACCTGTTCAGTACTCTTCCTCTTCTCTCAGCCCAAACTCACCACAACTCCGGAGAAGTAAGAGGTAACATAGGGATTAGGGAAGGAGAGATTCAACAGCAGAATGGAGACTAGGTAGAGAACTGACTATACATTCCCTTTCACACTGTGGAATCCTTAGGCTGAGGCAAGCCCAAGCTACTGGAAACAAGAAACATTAGGTTGGAGAAAAGTCTAAAGTTTATGATAATAAACCAGGCTGAAATTTTTAATAAGTATAAAATGAGCCTATATGTTAATTTGTAAGAATAAGAACCATAAAAGCTATGCCATCTGCCCAAGTTTTTGTCTGGACGCAGGGGTGTTTAAAGAACAGTGATAGGAAAAGAATTTCCACCTGCATTCTACTGAGTCTAACTTGTGTGCAAGAGCATAGTTCCAGAAGTAATAAATACAAAAATGTCTAGTCCATCAAGTAATAATTGAAATGCTACTGGCAAACCTTCAATAAACCCTGAAGTTGTTTTTCTTATATCTGGGAGAGAATTGTGTTGAGTTAGTTACACTCTCTCATGTTAGTAGAAATAAAAGTTTCTAATACCTCCTCTAAGTAATTCATCATCAGGAGTCTTTCATACCATGTATTTTTATATATTCTCAGCAGTGATCAAATAAATCTTTTTGTTTTTCAGTATTCTTCCTGGCCAGCTAAATCTTTTTCTTTCAAAATAACTCAGTTGGACAGAAAATTACCTCCCACGTAATGACGAGTTCCGACCGACTTCCTCCACCTCCATTGATGTTTGTTGGTGCCACAACGGGGACTGAAAGCAGCCAAGAGAAATGTGGGATGGCAATTATTAAAGTACATCTTCATCAGGAAGAATTTTCTTTTTAGATTTCACCTTTCAAAATCTCATGCTGCACATTGTGAGAGTCTTGCATTTTTAATGAACATAAATTATGTTTACACATATCCAAATTTCTAAGAGAGAGGACACAGTTGTGTTTGATACATGAGCACCCTGGCTCCAAAATTAATTAAAAATCGAGTAACATCGTGTATTTGACATTATTATGCATCATCTACTAATTGGCAAAATGATGTTCCATTCAGATGGTAACCGTGACAGTGCTGATTTAGTGCCTAATTATACAGTTGTGCTGTAAACAAGTTACTGAGGCAGTCTATTAATTAATTCTTTTTTTTAATAAACCAACTAAAATGATTTTTCTTTTTTGTCATCAAGATAGTTTAACATTTAAAAATGCATTCTTAAAAATATCTAAGTAAATAAATTCTTGTTATTCTAACTCTATGTTTGAATCTCACATTCTCTCAGTACAGAACAGAAAGGACTTTTCCTCTAACCTTTCACGTGCCAGCTAAGAAGATGGCCCCCTGTCAAGGATGTGACAGAGGCGATTTTCTCCGTTTAACTCTAGGACTCTAAGGCTCTGTGGTAGAACATTCCAGACACTGATCATTTCTATGAATTAGAAAACAATTATGCCCTTCATGTATACCCTTGTGAGGACTAGTATGACAAATAATAAGTAGTTTGAGGTAAATTACAAAATTGATGAGAGCTGTATGTGTGGGGGTTGTAGTATATAATCAGAATGGGGTTTTACTTTATATATGTGGAAGTGTTGAAATGTAATCCTTTTCACAAAATAATGGCAGATGCATCCTAAATCTGTGATAATGGATATATCTGCATGATATACTTTTTTAAAGGTTGAATTATATGTAATTCTCTATATTTGGTCATTTTTGATCAAGATCCAAAGGTGGGGGGGTGGAAGTGCCTGGGTATGCTGGGTTTTGCTGACTGGTAGGCAGGAATTAAAATACATAATATTTAATTGCCCACTTCAAAATTTTCTCCCACTGTGGAGACCATGCAGACAAATTTAGACTACTTATCTTAATTATTGCCATTTGATACAGATGTTTAACTTTATAAACGACACAGTGATATAATAGTCTAATTATTCTTTTTGATAATAGCACCTATCAGACATTACCCATTTTCATACTCAGATTTGCCCTTTGTCTGCTTTGATCTTCACAATGCATTTAAAAGATTGCCTTGTACTTACACCCTATTTTCTAAGTCTTCCATGGCCTTTGGCCAAAAACACATAAATCCATGTGGGTTTTACCGTTGCAGGGTTTCTGGTACTCAACAACTTAGAGTGACACTTTTCCAGGACCATTAAATAGTGTAGATACATAAGGAAATTATTTTAAATTATACTTTAATTTACTCTCTACAAAGTTTCCAACATTCTGGGCAATAAAATTCCTTTTTTTTTTTATTCTTTTTTCAAATGAAACATACTAAACCCAAGACCATATTGAGAAGTGTCTTTAAGAAGCTACAAAAAAAAAAAAAAAAAAAAAAGGACACACTTCAGTATGATTTGGAAACTCGGGGTAATTATTATGAACACCAGGTCTCATCATGCTACTGAAACAAGAGTGTTAGTGGTCAATAGAAGGTAGTGCACAAGCTTTACTGTAAAATTTTACAGTTAGAGTCAACCCTGCCCAAAGCTACCATGATATGAATCAGCTGTAAAAAACAATCTAAAACTCAAGGTAACAGTGAGTCATAGGCCACCTGGGAGCGTCTTCTCCAGCCAGTCTACAGTAAGGTCTGGGACTTTTTATATTTACACATTTCCTTATGCCAATCTCTTGCTCATCTAGGTTAAGACCCATGGTTATGGAGAATGCCAGTGCCCAAGTCTGAAGATCTGAGTTCAAATCCTGACTATCTGAAACAGTCAGCTAAGATCCCGGCCTTCCTTTTCCTCTTCTGTAAAATGAAGGACTCTCCTCTCAGCTCTAAACTTCTAGGATGATCTCATTTAAGATCGTACTGTCAAATATGTTTTTTGTTCAGTCCCAATCCTATAATGAAAATATTTACGTTATCTTTAAGTTGAAAAAAAGCTTTATTGACATCTGACAGTTGTGCACACTTAATTGAAGTACTTCATGCTTGTTAAGCTAAGCCAGTGACAACAGAGTGATCCCTCATTTATATGACTGAGTAAGAATGTGAACTTTGTTAGCTGCATGCAGCAAGCAGATCAAATGTTACCCTGGATGTAAAGTTTAGGAGTAGAACAAAGAGGATCCATTGAAAAAAGCTTAAGAAGGGGTGATTTCTGAGCCAGGTTCCACTTGTATTTTGCTGTTCAGTGAACCAACTGATGCTCAGTTAGTGCTTCTGTTAAATGAGCTTAGGATTTACCTCATTTGCATGGGAAAGAATTTATACTATTGCTCAATGAAGCTGCAACTAGGTCAGAGTTGAGAAATAGATGGAAATGTGTGGCTGATTGCACCTACAGAGTCTCAATAAATTCTTGGCTACAACAGTTAATGAAACAAGCAGTAACTCATTTGCATGTACAAATCTACAGATTCTCTGTTGGAGTTTGGCTAGAAAATTGATGAGATGAGAGGACAGCTTCTGAAAAACTCTTATTTTTGACATGCCTGCTTAGCTATAATCATCTCTTATTGAACTTGTATTTAGGAGAAAATACTCCTTGCTTTGTATATATAAAAATGTGAAAATGAAAGCTGCTGGTTTCCTGCCTCTGATTTGGGGCCCAAAATATGACAAAACCCATAAAAATACCTCTTATTTGTTTTCTTTAAGAACTATACCATAAAGGATCTTCCACATGTTTAGAAGACATTAATTTCTTACCTGACGCTTTGGTTCTTAACAATTCTGATGCTTTACTTGGTTCTCCAATCCCAATGCTATTCCCAGCAACGACGCGAAATTCATATTCCACCCAAGGACTCAAACCAACCACTGTTGTATTGTAGGTCTTGCCACTGAGAATTTCTGGAACTAAAAAGAGGGGGGCACTTCAGTCATCAAAACTGGCACTACTTAACATCAATCAGTCAATCAAACAAATACATCTGTTTTAGAAAAATCACCCGAAAACACTGGTGTCACTTACCAGTCGAAACAGCCTGCCAACCCACAGAAAATGGTGTCCGAGCCTGAACAGTAAATATTTGAATGGGACTATTATTATCTGAGCCTGGTCTCCAGCTTAGTTGAGAAGTAGTACTGGAAATGTGTTCCACTCTTACATCCTCAGGGGGACCTGGTGGACCTTGAAAAATATGTTCATTGATAACTATATTGAAAATTATTAAATTCATTACTTGGGATAGGGGCAGTTTATTCTTATCTGTTATACTTAGAAGATAAAATACTGAACATAATGTACTTTTAGCAAATTATTTGAGATAAAGCCCTATTCATTCAGTTTACATGGTGAGAGACTAATTTAGAAATCTTCCTTTGAAGATTGGAAAATTCTGGGGTGCCTAGGTGGTTCAGTCGGTTTAGCAACCAACTCTTGATTTCAGCTCAGGTCATGATCTCAGGGTTGTGAGACTGAGCCCCATATTGGGCTCTGTGCTAGGCGTGGGAGCCTGCTTAAGAGTCTCTCCCTCCCCCTCTGCCCCTCCCCGCTCCCTCTTAAAAAAGAAAGAAAGAAAATTCCAATCATGGAATGGATGATTATCATCAGTTAGGGAGCTAATCTCAAAAACTGAAAACAACTTTCATATATTCCTTTTTCAAAAGGTAATTCAAGCAAATGCAGCTTATACGGAGAACTGTAGGAACATATGACTTTGACCCTGTTCTGATGAGAATGGTTTATCATAAATAGAAGGCATGCCTAACTTTTAGGGACTGACACTACACACTGAGTCTGACCACTCCTTATAAATACACAAAACCTACTTAATTCAATATCCATATCCACACTACATATGCCATGGAGTCTTAAAGTTTAGAAAATTTTTTAAAAAATCTATATTTTTATCTCACTTCTTTATCATGATGTGGTTGGTTACTCAAAGATCTACCATTTACTTATTAACATTTCTGTCTGTGAATAAATAATGTGCTCATTTATTTCCATCATTATGCTTACCTCTAACAATGATATCAGCTACAGCAGATAAACTTTCTAGAGTTGTTTTTACCGTGCATAGATATTTTCCTGAATGATTTAACTGAATATTCCTTATCATCAAATCCCCAACAGATTCCTGCAGATAGAAAATGAAAGGGGGATAAAAACATAATAATTCCCAGCAGGACCCATTTTTTTTTTACAGCTGGATAAATATTAAATATGAGACACCTCTGAAATTAGGAGATATACTAGTATCATTGTTGTTGCTCATATATGATCCCTTTTCCTATCCCCTCTTTTATAATTGCATCTAGAACACAAGCATTTCTATGAAAGACAGAAAACAAAATAAAACAAAAACAGATGCAGCTTCATAAACGGACAGTGATTATCCATGCAAATAAGTATGGGGAGAATAATTATGAAAGATGTTGATTCATGTGAAAGACTTGATTTATTTTATTAAGTACTTAAAAATTTCATCAACTTACTCCTCCGATCCTTTCAAAATGAGCCACTCCTTTTTTTAAGTCTATGACATCTCCATTGAAAGACCATATAAATACAACTTCAACGGAGGGGTCATGGGACACCTGGCATGGTAGGACTATACTCTCTCCAACTGTAACGTCCATTTTGGAAGGTGGAATGGTAATAACAGTCCTCTCTGTTGAGAAAAAATATTATTATTATAAAAAGCTTATAAAATGTGACATATGGCAACAAAATACATATTTTAAATGGTTTTACGATTGCTTGAAATTGTATAAATATAACTTGGAGTTCTACTATATTCAGTATTAACAATTCTATTCCCTTTTCAAATGTTTCTGCATTAATCAGTGTAGCTTATTACTTGTAATAAAAGGACATAGTTTTATTCATATTTTATATAAAAATAAATAGCTGATAGAAAACCGTGGACTTCAAAAGACAGTATTCCTTACATGAAAAATGCACCACACAGTTTTTATTGTTTTTTTTATTCTGAAAATCTAGGTGCAACATTACAGTCCACACACTGGTTGCAGCTCTAGCCCATATTAATTTCATATACTATGAGAAAAACGATGCCATTAAGATCTTAACTACAATAGTTTATATAGAGATTTATAATCATAAGTGTGTATTTACTAGTGTGAATATAATATTTATCCTATTTCTGACATAGCTGTGATAATAATTTTGTATTTTATCTAAAGACACAACGTGAAGGGGAAAGATGTATGTTTTCCCTCTCTTATCCAGATTTTCCAAGTCCTAGCATTTCACTGACCAAAGTTTCAAAGGTCATTTCCAAAAGTGTTCTAGTTGGACTCGAGAGTCCTATATTTCTCTGACTAAAAGAGACTCATAGTGATAGATCCCATCTGACTACATTTTTTAATAACAAAATAAATAGTTTCGATTTTAGAGGACTAAGAATTGACTGAAAGGGCAAACTCAGTAACCATAAAGAAGCCCTGCACATACATTTCAATTCAGATACACACTATTTTACTAAAAATAAAATATATTTTAAGGAATTTACATTTAAGAATTAGGGGTTTATTCAAATTATACTGAAAAAATACCGTACATAAAGAAGTTTCAAAACTGTGACATGAGAACTTAGAAAATCTTTCTCTAAAGATCATTCGTGAGATAAAGTTTAATCCTGTAGAATCTAATAATTTTGTGTTTTAAGGTACATATTGATAAAAAGAGCCTTGGAAAACTAAAAGCACATTTTATATTTCTGCATATAATGCAGAAAATCGAACTCAACTGACATCAGGTAGATCTTTATGTTTGTGTATTTATTTTTTATGTTTGCATAATTTAAAAATGCTCTTTCCTTTATTGTATTAGATGCATACACTTTGTAATTATTTTTGGAGAGAAGTTTGAAGAATGATTTTGTGGACTACATCCAGTCCTAATTCCAAGCCTTCTTCACTTCTCTCCCTGAGTAAGGGTTTCGAGAACACTTTTTAGAACTAGAAAATATTTTTCTTCTTGTAGTTTTTTGGAAAAGAATGTATCACTAATGTCTTATTTACATTTATGGGAGGATGAGTTGGCTAATTGGATGTGTTGGTAGTGCAAAACTGCTCTGATTTAAAGTTTTAGATCATGCAATTAAAGTAATTTTCAAACATTAAAAATTACAGCAACTCCTTCCGTTTATGGCACCACAAAATAGCAAAGTTAGACAAATCATTCCCTGCATACATAGCTCATTGGTAGTACAGTAATAATGACTAACATTTCATGAATAAGAAATAGTTGTATTATAATTTATAATGTTTAGATGTCATCCCTAGTTAATTCATTTATTAACTAGTATTTACTGAGCACCTACCAAATTCCAGCCATCTGTCAGAAGGAAAAAAAAAACAACATCAAATATAAATTAAAACGGGGGATCCTGAGGAGTCAGTTTATTGAAAAAGAGTTGTTTTGGCTGAGGGTAAAAGGCAAATAGGAATTAGCTAGGTAAAGGTGGCAGGTGGGGGAAGGATGCCTATGTTGGCGAGAGGCAGGAGCATTTACAAAGAGTCTGTGTGAAGATGAAACATGGATGGTAGATGCAGAGCAGTCGTTTTGCTGGAAATCCTAGTATTAGACAGAGTATAATACAGGAGTGAATATGGGAAATAGGAAGCTGGGTGATAGTCACAATAAAGACATAAAAATTGGGTGATAGTCACAATAAAGACATAAAAATTGGGTGATAGTCACAGTAAAAGACATAAAAGACATAATTGAGATGTCTTTAGGATCAGCTACATAATATGTGAGTCACAGTGTGAAATGAAAATGTGGGGTGCCTTGGTCAAAAAATAAAGAAGTTCTATTAAAGATACTAAATATACAGCAACTTGCTTTAGAAATGTAGCATAACTTATAAAACGTAATAGGGTAATAGTGATATATGAGTCACAGCATAAACTTGCAAACTGCAAAAATATTTTTGGTGTTAGTTTTATATAATACATTAAATAATGCTTTATTAAAGTTATATCTTGCTTGCTCTAAGCTTTTTCTCACATTTCTGTAAATTTACTTACTGGAATTTATGTTTTAAGCAACTTCATTTTTAATTGATTTAATTGGCATCAGTCGCTCATGACAAATGTAAAATCACAAATATTTTTCAATAATTTTTGATTTTGCTAAGGGTCTTTCTCTGCTGATATAACTGTTACCAAACTGTAAAGAGTAGTTTATAGGATGTGACAACATTGGAATATAGTGCTGATAAATTATTTTGAAATATAAATCTTAGAACATCTAGAGCTGATAATTCCACGGAACAATTTTTTCTAGATTTAACTCTTCATACAAATCCGTTTTGTGTAATTCTGAATTAAATTTTAAATGTAAATTTAAACAATGGAACTTTAATGTTCTTCTGACATACCCTGTAACTTCTGAAGGCTATACAAGAAACTGAAAGTGCCTTAATGACTTGTGTATAATCCAAAATGCCTATTTATGCATTCTATTGCCTTATCTTCAATTACAAGGAAACACTCATTAATAATTGGTTCACCTGGAGCTTCGTATAAAAATAGTGTTCTTTTCCATTGAGTGGAAAAACCATTAAATTTAATTTCTGTTTCTAAGCTTCTGGATATTAGCTTTGCAATGCCGGACAATTTTTTAAAACCAGGGATGCTAAACTCTTTGAAGAATGTGAATAACTCTGTGATACGCCTCATTGCAATGCTCACGTGCAGGCTTTTATTTTGTGAGTCTTTACTGACAAAGTTTACTGCCTGAACCCTGATAGTTCCGGTGCTCGTGCTCAGGTTGAAGAGTTAATATTTCTGCAAACATCACACAAATCACATGAACAGATTCTGGGGACAGATGGGCAAGCGGACCCCTCACACTGGATCCCAGCGCTGACTGCTTTCTGAGTCCCTTGTTCTCCTGAGGCCCTTGCAGCTGGCCATGGAAGCTTCTGAGGCTGCTGTGACCACCACCTCCACCAGTCTGGGCCCAGGTCCTGATGTGCCCACCTTCTCAGGGCCTCAGCGCTCCTGACTGCCATGAGGCATATGGGTGTACACGGTACCGACTCTTACCGCGTGGACGTGGTCTGCTTGGAGAACAGGCTTGAGCCTGTCCTGCTGCTGCACCCTAAGCAGGTGCACCTGCTACCACCCAGCATATTTCCTCTGCTCACGAGCATGCTCTGCTGTCCCATCGGACTTCACTGACAAAGTACAACTTCAGAGACAAGAGGACTACGGATTTCAAGACAGTGACATCAGGGCGATATGCCAAAATGGGGCATTTTTCAGTACAGGGTCCTCTGTGACTGAGCCGCACACTGATGTAGCCAGACCTGGATGACATGTTAAGGAACGTTAAGGGACAGAAAATGGGAAGCACTGAAAGTATGCAGCAGAGGCAATGGTACAAAGACATACCAGTATCTGTAGGGCGAAAAAATAGATTATACATAAAAAGAAATAGTTTCTATGAGAATCAACTTTTTATCCAAAAGAAGGGGATACATGATTATCTGAGCATAGTTCCTTATGAGTATCTGTGTGGCTGAGGGGGTGCTTGGGCAAGGAATCTTTTAACTACTGTAGCCTCTTGCCACACCACATGCAGACCTGTCCTAATCCTGTGTAGGTGGCTCAGCAAGAGCCACGAGGCTGCTGATTGCTCCCCGAAAGCGTTCTCTTCTACAACCACGCACAGCTCCGCGCTCAGAATTCGAAGTGGATACCCCACAGAGACAAAAATCACACTTGTGGAGAATGGGAGAGTGGTTCTTGTGCGGCAGAAATATACAGAATCTTCGATGCTATTTTAGGAAAAGAACAAGGACTATGCTTTAGTTCATTAACAAGTCCTCCTGTGCAAACACTTAAACTCTTAAGAAACTCTAAGATCAGAGATTTTTTTTTTTTTTCAAACCATTCAAATCAGTCTCAGGGAGCAGAGGGATGTATATACATACATCTACTCTACTGCCGTCCTGGGAGTCCATATTTACCAGTAGATAGGTGTAATAACATGAAGCTCATGATTAACATGAAAGCACTTCTTGGTTTTTATGGATAAGTGAGATCATTATGGCCTGAATTATAACAAATTAAAAAGGAAAGAAGTCAACTGTGCTAGACTCTATCTAATCTGTGAAACTTTGAAATTCTTTAAGCCTCTTTCTCTTAAAACAAAATATAGATGTTTCCTTTTCATTCTGTATCATTTCATTCTTCTTGCAAATTCCTTAAGTATTTGTAGAAATTCTAGTCTAGTAATTTAAACATTTTAGCATGCAAAACAGCTTCTCAGAGAACATGTTAAAAATGTGAATTCCTTTACTGCTACCAGAAATACTGATTCAGTAGGTCTGTGAAGGAAACGGAGAATATGGATTTTTAACAGGCCGTCTTTTCAGTTGATTTTGATGTAGTTAGTCCAGGGACCATGCTTTGAGAAATACTGCCTCAGGTTTTGAAATTTGAATCTGAAATTTCTATTTAAAAAATCCAAGTTATGTAAATATATGGTTAGAAAGTCTCTAATGCTTTAGATCCAGGAAAAAGTCGTATCAAGTAAAATGTCATTGGTTGGTAATGCTTCAAAAATAAATACACAAAAATGGACTTTGGAGGTTATTTAACTGTAATTAATTCTGTATACCGTATCTGCTTTTAGAGTTTCACAGTACATTTTAGCATATTAAAAGCTCAGAGAAATTCTGGAGTAAAGAAACTTCTTAAAGTGTATTTAATCTAGGTTCCCTACACTTACTAGATATGGAACAGTTTAACACCTCTTATTACATCTTAGGATATAAGAGGGGTGCCTGGGTGGCTCAGTCGGTGGAGAGTCCGACTCTTGATTTCAGCTGAGGTCATGATCTCAGGGTCGCGATATCAAGTCCCAAGTTGGGCTCCGAACTCAGAGGGGAGTCTGCTTGAAATTCTCTCTCTCTTTCTCCCTCTGCTCTTCACCCCACTCATGCACGTGCATGCATATGCACGCATTATCCCTCTTTCTCTCTCAAATAAATAAATAAATAAATCTTTAAAAAAGACATACATTTTGGGATATAAGAGATCCTGAAAAACAATGTTTGGAAATATGACTGTCATGGTTGAAGAGGATTAACACACATTCATATACACATGCATATGTGCTTATCTGCGTGTATTTATTTAGCACACATATACATATAGAAACACATATTTATGAGACAATCATGTAAATTTGAGCTCTAATTCTGGAATAATTATTAATTTTGTAATATAAGAAAACTAGTTTTATTGTTATGTTAAAAAGATTCCCTTTTCTGTTAAAGGTACATTATGAAATATTTATACATGAAATTATGATGTCTGTGATTTGCCTCTATATATTTGGGGTGGATGTTGAGGAAGTAGTAGGTGAGGGTATGGATGGAACAAAGTTGGATATGAGCTGATGATTAACAACGCTGACTGAAGGGTGCATGGGAGTTCCTTCTACTATTTTTTCTACTTTCCTGTTTGTCATTCTCAATAATAATAAAAGAAAAACAGAAAACGATGAAATTAGTAAATATTTGTATACAAAATAAGGAGGCATCTTTCCCATTCAGTTTCTAAAGTGATGAGGATATGTCACTTTTTGAAGATTATTCTAAATATGAATGACATACGTGAAGAGTTCATAAAATTACAGAATATTAATGTTTCCATTTTCAATCTATTTTAGTGAGATACAAATCATATAAAAATAGCTTGACCTAACAATCCTATTCTTGGGGCACCTGGGTGGCTCAGTGGTTAAGCGTCTGCTTTCGGCTCAGGTCATGATCCCAGTGTCCTGGGATTGAGCCCCATGTCTGGCACCCCGCTCAGTGGTGAGTATGCTTTTCCCTCTGCCCCAGCCCTGCTTGTGCTCTCTTGTTCTCTCTCTCTCTCAAATAAATAAATAAAATCTTTCAAAAATTATTTTAAAAAAATCTTACTCTTAAGAAGTAGAAGGAAAGGTTTAATAAGATATATAATGCTTTTGATGACTAGCCTTACTCAAATTCACATGGTCATAATAGCCAAAGATGCTTCCAGAACACATCTTTAGTTATGAGTACCTCAGGACACATGAGAACTGATATTAAAACTTCTGTCAGAATTGTTTAGCATGATTTCTTTAAACACAAATGAGACTTGTTCCTTGTATCAATGGCCAAATGCACTATTACATATTTTGATCCCTAACTACAGTTTTAGAAACTAGGGGATGGCAATTAAATGTGTAATTGGATTGGCCTTTCCTGACTATCCAGAACTTATTCTTTTTGGTCCCTTTTTATTTGTTTCTTTTGTACCTTCAACTCAGTTGAAACCTTCATCTATGAGTAATAATCTTTCAGTGTCACTGTTCAGAATAATAACTTCTCAGGTATTTCTGAAGTTACCAACTTCTCTCAAACAATGGACAAAATAGGAAAAAAAAAAAATCACCAAACCTTTCTTACTCTGTACAAACATAGAATTCTGCCTTCATTTGTCTATGACATTATAGGAAATGTTGCTAAGATACCAATATAAAGGAAACTCATGTATAAATAGCACTTCAAACAGGTGACAAAATTCTCTGATATTTTCTCTCACTAGTTAATTTGTGAAGACTACAAATAAATACTTTAAATTTGGTCCTCTTCCTAATTCCTCAGAATCTCAATTTAACGTACTTATTAACATACTAGTCCTTTCCATGGTTCTTAATGTCTTCTTCCATTTACATGCTTCAATCTAGGATCATAGTTTTTCTAACTATAGGAACATCATCAGCGTTTCTCTTAGTGGGGAGTTGATAGTGATGGAATCTCGGAGATTTTGTCTGTGTGA
This sequence comes from Halichoerus grypus, assembly GCF_964656455.1. Taxonomy (NCBI): domain Eukaryota; kingdom Metazoa; phylum Chordata; class Mammalia; order Carnivora; family Phocidae; genus Halichoerus; species Halichoerus grypus. The sequence goes on from NC_135712.1 coordinate 174,300,256, forward strand.
CAGCATCTCTACTTTGTATTCATTCAGGAGGATATTTTTGCTGGGAAGAGAATTCTTATCACTAGTGTCTTTCAGCCCATGAAAAAAGCCATTCCACAGTCTTCTGGATTTTCTTATTTCTGTTGCTATCACAACTGCCAGTCTTACTGTTGTTCTTTTGAAGATAATGTATTTTTTTTGTCAGGATAGTTTTTCTTTCCTTTTCTTCTTTTGGTTTCACTACTATGTGCTTATTTAAACTTTTCTTCCTGTTTATTATCATGAGGGCTCATATAATTCCCTGACTAGGACGACTGCTGTCATTTTCAGTTCTTTCTTTTTTTTTTTTAATCTCTGACAAATATTTCTTCAAATACTGCTCATCCCTCATTTTCTTTCTCCCCTCTCCACTGCTTTTGGAACTACAATTTCACATATGTTGGAACTATTCATATCCAATATACTCTTTATGTTCTTTTTTTTTTTTTTTTTTTTTTTTGTCTTCCCCATTGCATTTTCTCTTCATGTTGCAGTCTGGATCTTTTCTATTCATACATCCTCCATTTTACTAATTCTTTTCTCTGCCATATCTGATCTGGTATTAAATCAATCTATATTGTTCTTAATTTTAGCTTTTATATTTTTCAGTTCTAGACTTCCAGTTGATTCTTTTTTATTGCAGTAGAGTTGACACACAATATTATATTCATTTCAGGTGTACAACATAGTGATTCAACAATTCTATACATTACTCAATGCTCACCACAATAAATGCAGTCACCAGCTGTCACTGCACAATGTTATTACAGTATTACTGACTATATCCCCTATGCTGTACTTTTCAATTTCATGACTTATTGGTTTTATAACTGGAAGTTAGTACCTCTTAATCCTCTTCACCTATTTTGTCCATCCCTCCATCTTCCTCCCTTCTGGGAACCACCAGTTTGTTCTCTGTATTTATGAGTCTGTTTGTTTGTTCCTTTGTTTTGTTTTTTAGATTCCACATATAAGTGAAATCATATGGTATTTGTTTTTCTCTGTCCAACTGATTTTTAATACATGCCATTTCCCTCCTGAAATTTTCTATCTTGTCATCTATTTTTAACATATTAATCACAATTATTTAAGAACCCCTGTCTAATAACTTTCATATTCCTATCAGCTGTGACTTATTGCTAATGTCTGATGTTCTTCTGGGTTTTGATCATTTGATCCTGGTTCCAGCTCTTCCTGGTAACATTTTACTGAATACCAGCATTGTGCATTGAAATATAAATGTTTTTATTGTTATATTTTTTTTCCAAGAAAATTTACTTTTTTAATCAGTCAACTAAAAACAGCAGAGTGCTGTCAGGAATGGATATGAATGGAGTCTGAATGTCAGTCATTTCAAGCACTGGTCAATTTTGTTCTGTTTTCATTGCCAGGACAAAGTCTTTTAGGTGTCTCCACTCAAGGTCGAGTTGTATAGTAGACTTCATTTTATCTGGCTAATTCTGAGCCCCAATTTTTGTCTTCCTTGCACTGTGAGGCTACCGAAATTTCTGCTTGAAGCATTTTCTGCTATTTTTTCTTTTTCCTTTTTATTCCTAATTTGTAGTGCTTGGGAGGTGGCAAGTTTCTGGAGAAAAATACTGGAGAGTTCTGCTTTTCTTTTTGTGCTTTTCTTTTCTCCAGAATATTGTCCTTCATGTTGCAAACCCCTTGGTCACTGTCATAATTCCTTTGAATTGCTATTTTTATTTATTTTTAAAAGGTTTTAACAATTTGTGGCTGATATTGGTCTGATAAAGCTACTTCAACTAGTCAGGACAAAAGTTTCTCCAAATATAATTAATGTTTAATAATAGATTGTGTGCAGGGTTGAAAATATTTAGGCCATTTATCATTAGGTTTTTAGATAATACCTTGAACAGTATGATAATAATAACAGTTGGAGAAAGAATTGAGTATTACTTTCAACAGAAGTAGAAACCCATAACATAAAAATATACTAATTGTTTATTCAATCGTTTATTCAAAACCATTTAATTAGTATCAAATCCTTACATCCTTCCAGGTGTACATCTGTATGAATACTAAGCAAATGAAACAACACTGAACTGAGGAACTATTAGAGGACTTCCATCTAAGAGGCAAAACATTCTAGTTTCTAGGGGCGCCTGGGTGGCTCAGTTGTTAAGCATCTGCTTTCGGCTCAGGTCATGATCCCAGGGTCCTGGGATCGAGCCCTACATCGGGCTCCTTGCCCCGCGGGAAGCCTGCTTCTCCCTCTCCTACTCCGTCTGCTTGTGTTCCCTCTCTCACTGTCTCTCTCTTTGTCAAATAAGTAAATAAAATTTAAAAAAAAAATTCTAGTTTCTAGAAGGGAGACATGATAGAATCAAGACAAATCGTGAGGTTGTATGAATGGGTTTCTCAACCTCAACGTTATTAACGTTTTGAGCCAGATAATTTTTCATTGCATGTATGTATGGGTGGATTCAGAGTGAGGTGAGGAGGCTGCCCTGTGCATTCCAAGGTATTTATCCGCATCCTTGGCCTCTTCCCACTAGATGTCAGTAGATCCTTCAGTTGTGACCACCAAAAATACCTCCACACACTGCCAAATGTCCTCTTGGAGGCAAAATCAACTTGGTGAAGCACCTCTGTGCTATAGCAACACACTGGGAAAGAGATGGTGGTGGTTTAACTGAAGTTTAGTAAGTGCAGCGGTGAGAAGTAGTTAGATTCTGTACATTTATTGGTGCTGAGGCCATCTGTTGGACAATTGAAGATGAGGTTTGAAAGAAAGCAAGGAGTAAAAATGACAAAAAGGATTTGACAGGGCAAACGTCACTATCGACTATTATTAATAGAGAGGGAAAGACTGCAGTAGGAGGAAGTTTTGGGAGTAAGAATCAGGAGGCCAATATTAGCATATTGTAAATTGGTAAGTGAAGATGATAAATTTGTGGGTGGATTTGGGGAATGAGGTAGGTATCTGAACTGAGTGTATCATTTTGGAATTAGCTTGTGGATGGTATTTAACATGTTGAAACTGAATTAAGACACCAAATGAGTGGGAGTAGATATGGCAGAGAATAAATTCAAGAACAAATCCCTGGCGTACTCCAAGTTTAGGAAATGGGTAAGATTAAAAGGAACCAGCAAAGTAAATGGAAAGGAGTGACTTAAGATGTAAAAGGAAAACCTGACAAATGCAGCTTGTAGGCAGCCAGGTGAGGAATGTGTTTCAAGAAGGATGTGATCAATAGTTTGACAGGTTAAGTAAATGAAGATGGGGAACTGACTGCTGGATTTCACAATGTGGAGGTTACTAGTCACCTTGTTAAGAGCAGTGCTGATGGAATGGTAGGGGAAAAGCCTGGTTGCATTGACTCAAAACAAAGTTGACCAGAAAGACTGGAAAAGCAAGCCCACATAGACAACTTTTTTTTTTTTAAGATTTTAATTTATTTGACAGAGAGAGACACAGCGAAAGAGGAAACACAAGCAGAGGGAGTGGGAGAGGGAGAAGCAGGCTTCCCGTAGAGCAGGGAACCCCGATGCAGGGCTTGATCCCAGGACCCTGACGACTGAGCCACTCAGGCGCCCCACCCACATAGACAACTTTTGAAGAGTCTTGATATAAAGCAGAATAGTCAAATATGGCAGTAGCTGGAAGGGAAGCAGGGACAGAAAAGGTCTTTTTTTAAAATGATGAGAATAACAATATGAAAGTATTCTGGTGGGGATGGTGTGTTACACAAAATAATATGGATGAAAGAGAGACTGAGGTAGACAGAGAGAGAGAGGCAGAGAGGAAATTGTCCCTGAACACGAAAGGGAATCATATCTAGAACACAAGTGGAAGATTTGAGTTCATGACCCATTATCTACCAAATTGTGCTTTATTGATTTCTTGATAAATTTTGTCTAAGCAAGAAGTGACTAAAGCTTGACTTTTTGTAAATGTTAGTAGAGAAAAATAGTATCACTATAAAATATAAGATATACAATACCCTGATGAAGATAATTGATTAAACACAGTGTTTATTTTCAGTTTTTTATAAACATCTAATAAATGAAGCCAAAAGAAGTTTTCCCTAAGACCTAAATCCACCAAAACAGAGATCAAAAGGGGAGACAAAATTTGAGAAACTGGAACGAAATGAAATGATTTCTAACTGATCTACCATAAAGCTCAATATCCTATGCTGGCTGTGAGGAAGGCAGAGAAGAAAATTCATTGAACATGTCAAACCCCCTTTTGGACTTTATGAATAGGAAGCATTTGGGTCTCTGTAGTGTTTTCTCGTCTCAGTAGAAGACTGGCAAATTCTTCTCCTGAGAGGATATGAAACGGAGAGTCTCTGAACTGCTTGGTAGCAAGCATAGTTGAAGATGAGGGAATCTTAACTAAAAACAGGGAAATTAAGGAACATGTATATAGTAAGGGCTGAGATCCATGTCTTGTAATGTCAGTTAGCTCTGAGGGTGCTGGCTGCTGGGCCTTTGCTCTCTGGGCAGGGAAGCAGGGTGGGAAGTGGGGGACACTTGTCCTAGGGCTCTGATAAACCTAAGAGAAAATCCTAAACATAGTGTGTTTAAGTTTTCCAAGGATATATATTGGCCAGATCGTCTTAGTGTGAAGTCCAATATTAAATGCTCCCCCCCCACACACACACATACACTTGATCAGAGCTTTCTATAAGATTTTTAGTGCCCCATTCTTAAATGTGAGCAGATAACTAAGATTCACAAAGTATCCTGGTATATCTCTTACTAAAGGGTAGGGATTAAAACAAAGAAAGAGAAGAAAGCAGTTTGGGACCACAGAGGCCATGCAGGAAAAAACAAGCTAGATAAAAGAAAAACTATGAGCAATATTTTCAGAGAGAGGGAAAAAATGCAAGGTATTATATAAAGGAACAGTCAGAAAATAAAAGGACACTTAGACATTTAAAAAAAAATAGCAAAGTCAAAAATTCCCAGAGGTAGAACAAAAAGGATATAAAATGGATACTAGGAGAGAGAAACAAATAAAAATATACACAATTCATATACATATGTATAAAAACTATATCTACTATCTAAATATATAAATATATAAAATATAATAAACTACAGATATATACATATATACATACACATACACACATAAACTAGAGTAGCAGTTTAGGAAATCTAACTTTTTCAATAATAGGGAGTATAGACAAAGCAATGGAATAAATTATTAAATTATCCAGGAAGACATTCCAGAATAAAGAAGTATGCGTTTTCAGGATGACAAAGTGCACCAAATGCCCAGTATAAAGGCTGAAAATAGATTTCCAACACAGCACATCATCAAGCAATTGTGGAACGCTGGGAAAAAACAACTGAGAGAGAGAGAGAGAGACACGCAGACAGAAATGATGTCATAAACAACAGATCAGGAATCAAGATGGTTTCAGCTTTCAGAACACAGTAACATCTCCATATTGCTAAGAATAATGATTTCTAATCCAGAATTCTGTTTCCAACTAAGCCATCAATCAAATGTAAGCATAGAATAAATACATTTTCAAACATGAAAGAACTCCAAAACATTGCATTCCTCTTGAATTCTTTCTCAAAAATCCATTGGAAGATGCATTCTACCAATATGAGGGAGCATGTCGAGAAAGGCATGATGTTTAGGCAACTGGGCTCTCATACACAAAGACAGGTTGATAGTGAAGGGAGGCAACGGAGACAAAATTGAGGAATGAACTATTGTCAAGTCCATAGAAAATTAAGCAAACAAAACAAGAAAATTACTAACTCTAGGGAAAGCAAATAGAGGAAAATCAAAGCTAATCTCTGAAATAAACTTTACAGAGATAGCAAAAAAATAAGGAAATCAGTGTGATGGAGTCTTTAATTTCCTCCTCTAGCAAGCCAGAAATGGAAGAGTTTTTAATCTTTATAATATGCTTTTCCTCTTTGTACATATACTTGCATAAGGCTAGGATGTTTTCTATCCTCTTAGTCAAATGCAAGCTTTATCTGCTCAGATATGTGTTCTACAGATGAAAATCTGCATGCAGCACTTGGTACATTCCAATACAGGCAGAGTATAGTTTAATTTCATAATTTCAATTATGCGTAAAATAACCACAGCCAATATATTCCAGTTTACCTGCAGGTACCATTACCCATTTATCTTTCACCTCAATATTTAAATGATTTGGAACAAATATGAAAAGACTACCAAAACCCCAGAGTAAAAGAAATAAACAAAGAACAGTCTAGAGAAAGTAATTGTCTAACACTGGAATTGTCTAAATGAGAAAATATGTCTAAGTATCATGCAAGTTAACACTGAGAAATTCCCTAGCAAGTTATAATGTAAAATGTAAACACAGATCTTCTATATTAACAAGTAATCAAAACAGGGTCTGGGGCACCTGGGTGGCTCAGTTGGTTAAGCAACTGCCTTCGGCTCAGGTCATGATCCTGGAGTCCCAGGATCGAGTCCCGCATTGGGCTCCCTGCTCGGCAGGGAGTCTGCTTCTCCCTCTGACCCTCCTCCCTCTCATTCTCTCTCTCTCAAATAAATAAATAAAATCTTTAAAAAAAAAACAAAAACAAAAACAGGGTCTGACATCTATTTAAAAAGAGCATGCACCCTAGATTCTGCTTAATGAATTAGATATGCCAACTACTCAGTTTCAAAGCTGTTAATACATAATAGGCAATGACTATTTATGGCATCGTATTTATATTTCTTATAAATAGATAATGTTCACTCTGTCCTCCGACTGTAACTCTGTGCTGGGCCATAGTAAAACATCAGGTTGAAGAATTCTGTAGTTTTATAGGAAATGGAATGAGGAAATTTTATTTTGCCTGGCTACAGGATCTAGCAGAAAGAGGATGCTTTCTTCTGAACATTTATGTGGAGGTGAGGGAAGACAAAATGAGAAAATAAAAGCGAGAAGATGAGAATCACGGTGAATTGTATTCATCTGATTCCTCTTTTCCCTTTCAGCACCACCCTCCTCCACGCCCATCCCTCACTTGGGCTTGAAAGAATTTGCTAGCTGCTTCCTTGAGTATTCAGGATCCACAGACTGAAAACAGAACTTGCACCTGAGGGTCTTGTACATCGTAATGATACACATTATCCCTAAAAAATGGCACTAGAACATAAGTGACCACCGTGCCACTTTAGAAAGAGAAGGCTCAAGCAACAGAGGAGTCTAATAGTTTCTTTTAGCATCAGAATGGAATCAAGGACATATTACTAAACTTCCAATTCCTAACCAAATACGAAGGGCACACACATGTACAGGTAAACTGAAGACAAAAATACTTACAGTTCAAGATATTTTTTACTGCACAGACTAAACCTGCTGTTGGTTAAAGTTTTGTTTCATTCATTTTTAATCAAAAGAGAAAGTAGATACTAGTGGTTTAAGCCAAATGAAGGAAGCCAAAACATATCTACTGTATGATGACATTTGTATGAAGTTAGTGGCAGAAAAGAGCCCTAACAGTAGTTGCTCCTGTAAGTCGGGTGGGAGCAGGAATTGAGGGATTACGAAGGGGCATGAAGGAATGTTCTAAAGGGTGATGTTAACATTCTATATTTGGTAGAGTTTGGGATACATAGGTATAGGCACTTGCCAAAATTCAGCGAAGATACTTAAGATTTGTGTATTTCATTACGTGTGAAGTTCACCTCAAATGGAAAAGAGTATAGACAGATACTGAACTCTAATAAGTGAAAGCTGATTTAGGAAAAGGACTACATTTTGCAAATTACTCTGTTTTTATTTCCACTGGACTTGAAATAGTGTCATGTAAAACTGCATGTGTCTCCCAGGCAGTTATTATTACATACATTCAACTGGAAGATGAAAAAAAGTTCTGTCACTTACTAATACAAGGGCCATGCTCACGTCGTTTTAGCAATCTATGCCTCGGTCTCCCCTTGTGTGAAAGAGATAATGATATTTGCTTCACAGTGTTGTGAGGGATCATTGAGATAATGTACATAAAGCACCTACCACAGGTGCTTGGAACATAGTATATATTTGATAAGTGGTGGTTAATAATAATAGTAATAAAGAATACACCACCAGTAATGGTAAAAACAAACTCTTCAAGGTCTCATGCTAGTTAGTAATAGAGCTAGTTAATTTAATTCCAAACTCTGTGCTCTTTGTGACTTTAAGTGGTGTACACTCATCTGTCTGGCTTCCTCTACTTAGCTTGAAAGACTAGCTATACACTCCCTGTTTTTATTAAGAATAAGCAAAACTAAACAAAACTTTAACCAATTTAGGTTTAATTTGTTCAATGAAAAATGTCTGGAACAATAAAAAACAAAAGGTGAAAACGTGAAGTTCATTAATCTCTCTCCTTTACATTATATATTATAATAAAAAAAAACCACTGTTCAACATACCTGGAAATTTTATCTGAGTAGTATGTGCTACATTTTTAAAAGACTGTGGACTAAATTGTTACAAAGACCAAAATAACATTGATATTGTATTTGCTTAAATAAATGTTTTGGGGGTTTTCTTTGTTGTTATCTTTTTTCTTTCTTTCTTTTTTTTCTTTTTTACATTTTTACTTGAAGGGATTACGGAATTCAAGTGTCAAGAGTTCACTCAGCATTATTTTCAATATTGGTGGGGGAAAGAAAATTCCTGGTCAGTATACAAATTCACTATGTATTTTTTCACCTGAAAAATTAAATGCTTCCACTAATAATTTTTAAATCAAAGCTTCCTTTCTATAAAAATGCTTTAAATCATTCTTTGTGGAAAACTGGAGTACATAATTAAACATTCCGAGGAAAATATTAGCAGTACTGGGAGACTTCTCCGCAGTGCCTTTTTCAGCCACTAAAATATGACCAATGTATTCCAATGTGCTTTGTCATTTCTGTGAAATTGTACTGTTGGTTTATTCAATAAAGCTGAGCTTCTCAATAAAGCTGGGCTCAACACCTCAAATCCTTTAAACCGCCTGTTGAAGCCACAAAGCCCCCAATTATCTACCTATCTTGGTATTTCTCTTCGTAAATATAGAACCATAATGGTGCACACCATTCTTCTGCTGGAGAAAACGGATAGGCCACTCTCCATGCTGGTATAATAAAGACTTCTATCACAAAGAATAAACAACTAAATGAGCAGCAATAAACTTAATTTGCACATTAGATATGCTTTTCCAAGTTCCGACATTTCAGTTGAAAATAATGCTGAAGCAATGAGGCCTATAATTGAACATCCAAAACTTCTCCAGTGGGGAAACAAAGACAAATGTTGCCTGCAAACAAGATCATTTTTATAGCCTACTGTTACTCTGCTTTTTAATAATTTTTCAAATGCCAGATCAAATAATTTCCCCTTTTATGTGATTTTCATATACTTCTTAAGTGTATGCACACACTGTAATTTTAGGCAAGTCCTCCAAAATGAAAACACCTAAACTCTCTCTCTTTCGATTTCTTGTTTGTGCCTATGGAACATGTCCTCAGATTACACCGGGCATCTTCTGAGGCTCTGGCAAGGCTGATGCTAATTGCACTCCCGATGTTTGAATGGAAAGTGGCTTTATCCCTGCTGTATGAGTGAAATAGAAATCTCTGACATACAGTGCAGATAACTTCAGAATCCTCTTAACACAGATAAGCCATATCAGCCAAAACTAAGCTGGAAAATATCTTACTCTTGTAACTATTATCTTTTTACATGTTATCTAACAACAACATTTCTTGCATGACTGAGGCTGATAAGTCAATTCAAAGAGAGATGATTGTTTCTTCAGCTTTACTGAAATTTTTCTCATTTGCTCCTTACCACCTTATTTCCAGTAAGGTCACTATATGCTGATTTTGGTGTGAGAAACAAAATTATATTTGACTCTGTAATGACAATCAGATGAACATCATAGACTAGAAAATACAAACACACACACACACACACACACACACACACACACACACATTATATCATCTTAAACAACCAGATGACTACACTCTTAATAGTCAGGAAAATGGTTGAATCAATGCATATTATTATAATTCTTTCTCAGATTAAAGCTTCAAATTTGTAGGTTGTAAAATAATAATTCTTTGTCAGGAATAGCTTTAACATTCCTACTTGAAAGAGAATTAGCAATAGAAGTCCAGTTAAGAGGATATGCTAATGACAGATTTATCTTAGACCTGTATTTACATAGCAATCCAATGGTTTAATAAAAAAATCATAGAATACAGATCAATAAAAAATCAGGTTTCTAGAGATGCTTTTATTTGTACTGTACACATTTTGTGTTTATGTAGTTATTTTTAAATGTATGTTTTTGTGTTACTGTGTATGTACATGTTTCTTTATAACGTGGTTCTTGTCAATGGCAAAGAAGCAAATAGATCCCCCTTAAAATGGAATGTGGGTATTTCATGAAGATTAAAAATAACAAACACAATTTCCTTCGCATTATTAGATATAAATGAGTGAAAATTACTTGATATTCATGCATACTGATATATGCCCTGTTTGCATATGTAAATGATTCTCTTCCTTGTGCTGAAAATATTGGAACAGTGAGTTCTCTCCATGAAGTCTGTAGGATTTTCATGTAGCTTCACATTTGTTCCCCCTTGCCAAGTAAGGAGTTCTCTTTGTATCAGAAATACATAACTACAAACCCTAAAATAGGGAAAGTGAAAACATTTTAGAAGTTCATTATTTTCCTTTGATGTTCTTCATTGCAAAGTATCCTAAGCTTAACCCCTGAGAAATAGAAAACCTTCATATTTTAGAGCAAGGAAATCAGAACGGAGATTATCTAAGGACTTAAGAGTGTAAGATAAAATCATTTCACTCAATCAATAATTATTTATTGAACACATACAGTTCCCAGGACTATTCTAGGATTTGTGACATTCCTGCCTTCTTTATGCTTCTTTCTAGAGGAAGGGAAAGAGGGAGAAAAAAACATAGACATGAAAAATAAGTGAAGTATATAGTATATAAGAAAATGAAAAATCCTACCAAGGAAGGAAGAGCGGAAAAGATTAAGGTGACCAGGAATGCAGATTGCGATAATTTTGTTTCAATAGCCCCAGCAAACAACACTAGAAATAAATAAAACTACATCGAGTTTTTGTGTTTTGCTTTGTTTCATTTTGTATTAAACTGAGCAATCTTATTTAGTTTTTTTCTCCCTTGTAGAGAGAGTTGATCGTGTGTTTTATGGACTACCCCAAATTACAGATGAACTTGTTTCTATCCGAAGAACTGGGAACCTATCTAGCAAAGAACATGGCTATGTTACATATCTGAAATATCCAACTGCTACCTTGAGAAGTAAGCATGGTCCAGCTTCTCCAGAGTTACATATTTATGTGAGCCTCCTCCTTTTACTTTTCTCCCATTTTTTGCTAAAGGGCAGCATCATGATGCCAAATGTTTGAAACATTTGAGGAAGAGAAACTATTCATTCAGTCCGATGTATCCAATAACTTTTTTATCACCAGAATCTCTGGGATAAAAGGATGCCCGTCACTGTATTTTAGCAGTAAAACCATTGGTCCACCTATTGGATCACCAGTATTCTGCGGAAACTTTCATTGAGAAACTACATTTCTACTACCGATACCTTCTATCCTTTACACTTTATGTTTTAATTCCCTCTGGATTTCTCCATTCTTGGAAAAATTAACTGTGATGTCCTCCACCATATTTTAACCTTCTTCATATTTTTAAAATGAATGCCTACGACCTGCACCTTCTTAATTTGAAATGAGGGAATAAATCTCCTCTTTTGTTTTTCCTTAATGCTGAAAAGTATTTATGTTTTTCAGTATGTGGGTAGTACCAAACATTTGCTGGAGACATATCCTATCATTAGATATAGTTACAGCATATTCCTTGAAATGGTAAGTCCATCTCTGTCTTAAAAATCTGATGACAATCCAATCTTAAGGAAGTAAAGTTTTTCAAAATGTGCCACACTGGTGAGATTTTGACACAAGTTACATCAATCACATTACCCCTGAGTGTTTCAGACAATTGTCAGCAGGCATAATGTAATATGCTTAAGACAATGTTGGCAAAAATATCTTCCAGGGATAAAGGTAGGTATTTTTTTTCCTTGAGACATTTTAAAGGGTAGTTGAAGTGTAGTAGCTAACTACTTTTTATTTAATATATTTATTTTAATAGAAATGCTGATAAAGCACTGATTGCTGAATTTAATTATTTGGGCTTAATTAGCTGTTCAAACTATTTTATCAAGACTGTCATTTTAACCATCCAGGAGGCAATGAAATGATAAAAGTGGCATGTCTTCCAGTAAACATACTAGTTTTATGAGCTGAGATTCAACAAAGTAAAGTAGCAAAGATGGGGAATAGATACTTGAATACTAATTATGTCCCTTGGTGATATATGGAGGTACATTTGTATTGATAGTAGCTTAAAAGTCTGAAGAATAGAGTATGCAGTTTTATCATCACAAATTATGTGAGCTTATAGGTTTACTGTGATGGGACTATAATAATGACTTACACAGACACAGATATTTAAATTTTTTTTTTCTCCTTGAAACAAACTACTCACTAAAGTGTATGCAAGAGGGTCTGCATCTCACTAGCTATGCACTAGAGTTATATAAATAAATGAACTGGTTAGGCACTTGGCAATCTTATATCCATGGTAAAAATTTCATACAAAATGAGAGTTTCTGAAGGAAATTTAACCAAGAAAAATATTATCAACTGACTTTATCAAAATGTCCATAGCTCCCTACACTAAGGCATTTGTGAAAATTCAAATGTTTTAGGTGCCGGTTTTAATTCTGTTTAATTACCCACTGACAGCATTTCAACTGCCAAAGTATTCACATCTGCCATGGTATCCCACTGGCAAAGTAAACATACTATTAATGAATATGAATATGGGAACACAACTCTTAAATAAATTGTGAAATCAAATATTTCACATATACACTATGATACAGGTTTGACATTACGATAGAGGTTGTGATATGCATACATGTCTCCAGTGTTCATCAAGCACAAATGAAGATAATAAAATACCTTTTACGACTAGGCTGCCGGTGTTCTTTGCAACGCCAAACTGATTTGTAGCTACGCAAGTATATGATCCGGCATCTGACCTAGTAACGTTATATATCTTGAGGCTGCCATCCTCTGAGAGAAACACTCTAAAAAGAAAATGCATAATTAACAGAAGTAAGGCTCTTAAAATAAGCCTTAACCATTTATTTTCATTTTAAAACATTACTAAAACCATGGGCATATTCCTTTCCTTTTATCCTCTTCTTGATTGTGAGCAATCTCTGAACCCCTGTAGTAGAATAAATGATACTTGCTTTTATTCTGACACAGTATTGATAATTATCATACTATCACTTGAATTATTGTTGATTTTGAAGCCCATTAAAAATAAAAGGGATGCTTGATGCTACAATGCCCATTTACTGGATTAATAACAAATGCAACTATTCACTATGCATTTTGAAAAGTCAACTCTCTGGTGAAAATTTTGAACTTGGCATTAGAAAAATGTGAGCTAACTTTCACATTGTTTAATCTAGCTTTATAAGCCTGCTCTTACTTAGCACTTTCAGCGACCAAACAACAAGATTCTCAATGCCAGTATTTACCAAAGCTAGTGAATTGAAGGAATCATCTACGTGGTTTCATAGCCAAAGGGCCCAGGCTTATCCTGATACGTGGCCTATCATAGAGAGAATGAAGCTTTCATGAATCAGACTGCATTAAATCGTCCTAATATACATGCAATCACATAGCACATAATGAAGGGATAGCTGTTTAAGAAGTTCTAATCTTTCATAAAATGATTCTTACGTTTTCTCTGAAACTCAGAAGTAATCAAAAGCAAATTATCAGACCACTGATGTAATCAGGGAAAGCCCAAGATTGGTTTCTTGACAAAATCACCATTAAATGTTTTAATAAGGAGGCAAAAAAAAAAAAAAAAAGGAAAAAAGGAAAAATTAAAGCATGTGCCCCGTTTTATGTCTCATAAACATAATTAGCAACTTTTTAAAAACACGGCTCTTAAAACACTAGTAGGTAGTCAGGGTTGTACAAAAATAAGTGATGAAAACTAATTTGTCACAACAATAATTTTAAAAGAAAGAAAGACATAACAATTGCCATGCATGTCATATCCATTAACAATACCAAACAGTATTTGTTTCATTGCAAACATATCATTGTGCCTAATATGTGTATCACACAAAATGTAGCTAATATAATTAATTACCCAATTTGAAACCAAGAGAATATCAGCCAACTACAATTTGTATGAAGCCAGCTTCTGATGTTGGGTTTATTATTAATGATGTGTTCCACATTCTGTCATCAAGTGAGAAGCTGGGGCCACATCTGGGTTTAGAATGTTCCATGGCATATAATCAGATTTTTGTTTAAGTCATTATCTTGGAGTACTCTCCAACAGCAGACATTTGATATCTCATTTATTTTCTGAAATGTCTAGATTTCTTGGTCGCAATTTACATTAACAGTTGAATCATACCATTAATGACACAGTAGTAGTAAAGCTATTCTAATACGCAGCAAACTCCTGGCCAAATGTAATTCTGTAACTGATTTAATTAGAAGAGATCAATGTGAGAAGTATTTGGGTGCATTACTTATCTCTAGAATTTAGGAAAAACTAGGAATTTTCAGCAACATAGAAATGTTAAATTTTGGCCAATAAGACAATTTAAGTGATATAAAATATATATCTGCTGATATCTAAAGTCCATCAGACAAATGTCCCAGCTAGTAACGCCAGTGTTTGTATGTCATATAATTTTTCACTTAGCTTTCAGAAAAGAACAATTCATGTAAAAAGTGGTTTGATATTACTACCCTTTTCAGGCTTATGGTATATGTTCAATAATGTTTGTTAAATTGAAATTGTCATCACTGAAATTGATTATTTCTGTTGAAATCTTAATCAGTCAACCAATATTTCTCAAGTGCCTAGTACTGTTCGAAATACTGAAAATGCAGACCAAGAAAAATTACAATCTGTCCAAGAGTAAATAGCTAATAAGTATTAGAGAATGAATTGAAAGTTATATATCTCTATATTATCTCTATATTATCTCTAGCACTCATCCTCTTTCCAGAACCATCCATAGTTACTTGAGTAGACTAATTCTCCATGTTAATTTTGATGTTCAAGAAGTTCCTGTTGAGTCATCATTAGATGCCTTTAGAATAGTCATCTGTGTTTGCTTTTTCACAATGTGGTCTCATCCCAGACCTACTGAACCAAACTCTGCATTTTAACAAGATATCCACTGATCAGTATGCACAATAAGGTCTGAGAAGCATTGATCAATTAATTATAAGTTAAACTTCAGTCTGTAAAGATTATCTTTATTTCTAAGCAAGAATCCATACTGTTTTCCTAAGATCAATATGCAAAAATGTATAAAAGATAAAAAAAGGTTAGATTCAAATATTTTCTAAAAATAACCAAATTAGCAACCAAACTGACTTATCACTTATTAAAAACAGATGATTAAAAGAAAATAATTCTCCATAACAACCTAGGATATCGAAAGCCAGAGATTTAACTATAACTAGAAATTTTATAATATGATAAATAGTATGAATATTTCAACTTATCAT
Organism: Halichoerus grypus; assembly: GCF_964656455.1. Taxonomy (NCBI): domain Eukaryota; kingdom Metazoa; phylum Chordata; class Mammalia; order Carnivora; family Phocidae; genus Halichoerus; species Halichoerus grypus. Next base: position 174,315,908 of record NC_135712.1, read on the forward strand.
TTATTTTTTTAAATTAATAAGAGATGGTAAAATATAGTAAGAAAACTTAATCTCTGATAACATAGATGGAATCAAACCACATAATCATAGCCCTAATTTTATGCAGAATTATTAAACAAAAAATAGTAAAAAAAAAACAAAAGTGAGAATTTCAAGTTCTGTCACATTAAAATATGGCTTAGCAGAAATGATTAACATAAAAGAAAGAAAGAACAACCAACTAAAATCAAACTGTACTAAACAGCTGACATTTTCAGGTAAGGAAGAAAGCACCTATAAAAATTAGCTGAAACATTTTAATTCATGATTTTGGTAATATTCATAGAGAAAGATAAAGACTGACTTTTTTTATTCTTCTTTTGAAATATTCTAAAAAGTAGTTTAAAATGGTATCTGGAGGGATGGAAAGAACATATTAATAAAATATATTAAAATATTCTATCTTGATTTCATATAAGCTTCTTTGGTGTTTAAAACAAAACACAGCCACAAATATAAATAAGCTTGACTATCAAAAAATTTGAGAAAACATTCTAGTATTAAAAATAAAGATTTTTGTGAATAATTAGCAAAGAGAATATAGAGAGGGAAGCATAAGGCAATCAAGTGATTGATTACATATAATATATATTTATATTTATATTAGGACCTAATACAGAGATCATACTGCTTATAGACAATAAAAGCCTAAATGAAAATATGTGAGCATCATTTAATGTGGTACGGCTTCTAAAAATTCAATAGCAATTTAGAAACGGAATAGAAAGCCTAGGAATAAACCTGTGATTATATGGTCAATTAATCCATGACAAAGGAGGGAAAGAATATGCAATGAGGAAAAGTCAATCTCTTCAACAAATGATGCAGGGAAAACTGGACAGCTACATGCAAAAGAATGAAACTGGACCACTTTCTTACACTATACACAAAAATAAACTAAAAATGGATTAAAATCCTAAATGTGAGACTTGAAACTATAAAACTCCTAGACAAAAATATATGCAGTAACTTCTATGACATTAGTCATAGAAACATTTTTTTCGCTATGTCTCCCCTGGCAAGGGAAACAAAAGTAAAATTAGACTATTGACAATACCAAAATAAAAAGCTTTTGCACAGCAAAGGAAACCATCAATAAAATGACAAGTCAACCTACTGAATGGGAGAAGATATTTGCAAATGATATAACCCAATAAGTGGTTAATACCCAACATATATAAAGAACTTATACACATCAACACCAAAAAAAATCCAAATAATCCTATTTAAAAGTGGACAGAGTATCTGAATAGATATTTTTCCAAAGAAGACATACAAATAGCCAACAGAAACATGAAAAGATCTCAATATCACTAATCATTGGGGAAATGCAAATTAAAATCACAATGAGACATTACCTCATACCTGTCAGAATGGGTAAAATAAAAAAGACAAGAAATGACAAATGTTGGCGGGGATGTGGAGAAAAACGAACCCTCGTGCAGTATTGTTGGGAATGCAAACTGGTGCAGCCACTGTGGAAAATAGTATGGAGTTTCCTCAAAAAATTAAAAATAGAATTATCATATGATGCAGTAATTCTACCACTAGGTATTTACCAAAGAAAACAAAAACACAAATGCAAAAAGATACATGCAACCTTATATTTATTGCAGCATTACTTTTAATAGCCAAGACAGGGAAGCAACCCAAGTGTCCATCCATGGAAGAATGGATAAAGAAGGTGTGGTATATACACAATGGAATATTACTCAGAAAAAAAAAAAAGATCTTGCCATTTGCAAGAATAGGAATGGACCTACAGAGTATAATACTAAGTGAACTACTCAGAAAAAGACAAATACCATATGATTTTCTCTCACATGTGGAATGTAAGAAACAGAACAAAGAAAGAAAGAGACAAACAAAAAAAGCATCTTAAATACAGAGAACAAATTGGTGGTCACCAGAGGTGAGGCAGGTGGAGGATGGGTGAAATACATAAAAGGAATTGAAAAGAAAATTTAATAGCAATTTAAATATATAAATGGAAATGGAACAATGCTAACTCTTTCTTCTAAACTTACTTAGCAAATACTTACTAATCCCTACTAATACTTACTAATACCTACTGAGTTCTAGGCACGATGTTAGATGTTATAATAGAAATAAGAGAAATAGGGTGATAATTACCAAGGACATACTTCTCTATGAATAAACTCAGTGGTCAAAATCCACGGAAGTTATTATTACAGGTCAACTCTACACAGGCCCTCTACTAATTGAATAATAAATGTCAGCTCACTGAATCCTTAAGTCAAACCTCTGGGCTCACTATTGTTACCATCCCCAAGTTTCCTGATGGGGAAATTGAGACAAGGAAAGAAGCAATAATGTACTCAAGTTACCCACTAGGTAGTGTAGGGCCCAGATTCCAACCCGTCTTTCTCTTTGGACCAGAAAGCAGCTATTTGAGCAAGTGCTCTTTCACTTCAGTTTCCAAAGCATAGTTTACTAATAATATAGTTACTAAGAGCACAAACTTGAGCAGTTTACTTATTTTATATATGTATATAGCTTTGTACAGAATAACCTTTAATATTGGAGACTAATACTCTCACCTTCAGAGAGTCCATATGCATATTTTCTCATGAGCGATAAACACCCTTCCTCCCCAGTCTCTATTCTCAAATATTCACTTAATTAGAATATTTCAACTGTTTGCACTATTGAATAGAAAAATTTCCCCGAAATTACCAAAGCTTAGTATTCTATTTAGATGATTAAATCACAAATTAAGGCATTTGCATTTAAAATGTTCTGTAAAAATTAGAATTTAAAGACATTTACATGTGTAGATGTATCATGACCATTCAACTTTTGAAAAATTAATAGTTGGCATTTGTAATGTACTAAACTACTCCTCTAATTGCATCCTGGGCATAAAAAAGGTAGGAATTCGCTAGTACAAACTGTGTCTGACAGTCAGGTGACATTGGTAGATTTTATGGTGACATTAGAAAATAGAACATGTGGAAAACTGAACTACCAATATATGTAAGCATTTCAAGGTTAACTGATAAGTTGAAGGAACACTATATGAAGTGATTGAACATCCAACATTTCATTCTTCCTACTGTCAGGGAATATTAGGGGCATAAACAGAAAACAAAAGTTATAGTCTACCCATTTGCCTGATTTCATACCCTTTGCCTTCTATTTGATGCGTTATTATGAACGAAATACCAGGAAGATGGACTACCAATGAAATGAACTTATAGGACTCTTTTACCTGAAATGTATTTCAAATTTTATGTCATTCTGAGGAACTACAGAAAGACTAATGTGGAATGTTTTTATCCTTGCTTTCCTGCGTTGCATGTGATAACCTGTTTATTATAAACCTCCTAAATATAATAGAGATTAGCATCCACATCTAGTTATGACTACAGTGAATCTAATATATATCCAATTATTGGTTAACCTACATACAGAAAACAAATCTGTATACATAGATCCCACATGATTCAAAAATGACTAAGTCTCTATTTTTATTTGTTTGTTTGATATCAACCATAGCCCATCACAAAGTTTGAGGATGCAGAAGATTAGCAATAGCTAAATTTCTTAAACTAAAAGAAATTAGGACATTGAGCAATTATAATTTCTTATTGCTGAAACTAGAGCAATACTGCTATTTTTATAGTTAGATTATTAACTGGAGTATTGCTTCCAGTTCTGTCTAAAGATAATACTGCAGACCATGAAATTTTAATTGACGGTCTAATTTTACTGATATCTAGAAAATGTAAAATAGATTGGATTAAAATGAGTTAGATATGAAGTAGAAAAGTGTGTATAAATTCCGACTCTACACAATTTAGGTTTTAGGAAAATGTCCCACTGGAATCCACTTTAGATCAAATATTGATATTACATTTTAATAAGTTTAGCACCTGATTATCATAGCTAAGTTGTAATATCTATGCCAATTTCACTGTCATTTAATAAACTATCTCTTAAAAATTCCTTATTTTAACAAGCTACAAAAAATGACTGACATGATCTACAAACAAGTAAATATCAAAGCTAGCTCATTTAAATCAAAGTAAAGGTTCTCTTTCCCATCTTTTTAAGTCAATAACTTTAAATGGCTTTAATGGTAATTATACACAGAAAACAGCTCACACCTCTAACCAAGGGAAATTTAAAGATGTAATCAATGGATTAATGCAACCTTATTTTATCATTCCTTATAAGATCATCAGAGCTGTAAAAACAAAAACAAGAATGAGATCACACACACACACAGATAACACGCACACCCAAAAAAGAGAAAGAGATGACCATAGAACAAAAATGAAGTGCTATCTTGAGAGATGATTGAATGGGTGATAGAAAATAAAATCTAGCCTCTCTACTAAATGATGTAGATCATTTTCAGCAAAGCACAATACACTTATAATCTTCAGTCAGTTCTAAATGAGAGGAAACATATACTAGAACATTTAAGAAAATTTATGGAAGAAATTTATGGAAGAAATTATTAAATATGTTATTTGTCTCTTTTACTTCTCTGCCATTCAGGACAGAGCACAAATATTCTTTTCAGAAAAGAGTTGTGTAAGTCCCAGAGAGAAAACAAATGTGCATAATTTGAAAATCTTTTTTTTTATTTTATTATGTTATGTTAATCACCATACATTACATCATTAGTTTTTGATGTAGTGTTCCATGATTCATTGTTTGCATATAACACCCAGTGCTCCATTCAATACGTGCCCTCTTTAATACCCATCACCCAGCTAACCCATCCCCCCACCCCCCTCCCCTCTAGAACCCTCAGTTTGTTTCTCAGAGTCCATAGTCTCTCATGGTTCATCTCCCCCTCCGATTTCCCCCCCTTCATTTTTCCCTTCCTATCTTCTTCTTCTTCTTCTTTTTTTTTTTTTTTAACATATAATGTATTATTTGTTTCAGAGGTACAGGTCTGTGATTCATTTTTCTTAAGAGTATATCTTCACAGACTTGCCAGATGAAAACCCAGATAAAGGCTTTTCCCAAATACCTAGCAGAGGATTTGCCCTCCATTCTGCTTATCTGAATCCCATCCATCTTCCCAAGCCTACTCTGGATTCCCACTGTTAAAGACCCACCTCAGGCATTCCTTCAGGTTCTCTCAGTACCATTGGCTGTCAAAAGTCCAAATACAGCCCCATCATAAAATGGCAGCCAGCATATAAGTCCCTTTTTCTTTCCTTCCAAAGACTGTTCCCACATAGTTTCTGTCTGGAGATAGTCTATGTGGCTGACTGATGCCAAACTACCATTGCATGTTTCTGTTCTTAAAATGAGTCCATTGCCAGTGCAATAAAATATGATCCTGCATTGTTGTCTGTATGTACCTGCCTCTAAGCTGTTCCCAGGGAACCTGGCTAAAACATGCAGCTTCTCAACCACACTGCAGTACTTTCTCTTCCTCTTTCTCCAAATATTAAAGATTAGTAATTTTCTGCATATCAATAAACGGATACACAAGGAGGTTTAATACTTTACTTAACCACAGCCAGGATGCAGGACTTCTGATCCTGAGTCAGTCCTTTTTCTATTGAATCATTATCTGAATTATTATGCTACCTTGTGTTTTGAATTTTCTTTTTTTTTTTTTTAAGATTTTTTTAGAGCAGTTTTAGCTTTGTAGTAAAATTGAAAGAAAGGTACAGATTTCCCATATACCCCCATACATGCATAGCTTCTCACATTATCAACATTCCCACTGGTGGTACATTTGTTACAACTGAGGAATCTATATTGGCACATCATAATCATCATCATCATCCAGAGTCCATAATTTACCTTAAGATTCACCTTTGGTGTTGTACATTCTTGGGGTTTGGAAAAATATATAATGACATGTATCCATCATTATAGTATCACACAAAGCATTTTCACTGACCTAAAATTCCTCTGTGCTCCACCTATTTATTCTTCCCTCTTCTAACCCCTGGCAACCACTCATCTTTTTCCCGTTTCCATAGTTTTGTCTTTTCCAGAATGTCATATAATGCAATCACACAGTATGTAATCTTTCAGATAGGCTTCTTTCACTTAGTAATATGCATTTAAAATTCCTCCATTTCTTTTCATGGCTTGATATCTCATTTCTTTTTAGCACTGAATAATATTCCACTGTCTGGATGAACCCCAATTTTTTATTCATTTACTTACTGAAGAATATCTTATTTGTTTCCAAGTTTTTGCAATTATTAATTAAGATACTATAAGTGATAGTGTGCAGGTTTTTGTATAGACATAAGTTTCAAGTCCTTTGGGAAGATATTAATGAATGTGATACTTGGATTGTATGGAAAAAGTATGCTAAGTACTGTAAGAAACCTCCAAACTGTTTTCTAAAGTGGCTATACTATTTTGCATTCCCATTAACAATGAAAAAGAGTTCCTGTTGCTCCAAATCCTAGCCAGCATTTGGTGTTAGTATTCCAGATTTTGGCCATTCTAATACGCACGTAGCAGCATCTCATTTTAATTTGCATTTTCCTGATGAAATACGATGTGGAGAATCTTCAAATACATGTGCGCCATCTCTATATCTTGTTTGGTGAGGTGTCCCTTAAGATCTTTGACCCATTTTTTTATTGGGGTTGTTTTCTTATCCCTGAGTTTTAATCATCGTTTGCATATTTTAGATAACAGTTCTTCATCAGATGTATATTTTGCAGATATTTTCTCCTAGTCTGTGGCTTGACTTCTCATTCTGTGGGTATTGTGTTTCACAGTGCAGTTTTTTTTTTTTTTCCTTTAATTTTAATGACGTCCAGCTTATTATGTGTTTCTTCCATGGGTCCGCCTTTGCTGTATCTGAAAAGTCATGGCCATACCAAAGGTCATCTGGGTTTTCTCCTATTTCCTTATCTTCTGGGAGTTTTATAGTTTTGTGTTCTACATTTAGGTATATGATCCATTTTGAATTAATTTTGGGGAAGGGTGTAAGGTCTATGTTTAGATTCATTTAAAAAATTTTTTTTTGCTTGTGGCTGTTCAATTGTTTCAGCATCATTTACTGAAAAGACTATCTTTGCTTCACTGTATTGCCTTAGTGCCTTCATCATAATTTTCTTTTTAGACAAGTTTTCATTCTCTAAATAGACTGTAAAGCTAAGTTTTTTGAGGCAAGTGATATAGGAGTTATAAGACAATGGACTCTAAAGTCAGCTTGCTTTTTTTTGTGTTCTGGCTCCCCCTTTTTGGCTGTGGTATATTGGAAGCACTTACTTGATTTCCTTGTAAAATTTACATGTAAATGGGGATAATGGTAATAATAACAACACTGGTTTGTTTGGGAATTAAATTTTAACATCTATTAAAAATATCGAGCATAAGCCTAAGGATAATGAGAGCCCCCAAAATGGTAACTATCACTCTTGATTTCTTAGTATTCTCTAAGAATATCTACAATTCATTGGTACTTAGTAAATATGCTTTCTGACTATATTTACTCTGAAATCCTTAGCCTTTTCTTTGTAGGTCTACAGGTACATTTATTAATATTATCAGTAAATTCAGCAAACCAACATAAAGTCACTTAAGACAAATAACCTCTTTGCCTAAAAATAAATGCCAGGCGTGGGTATAAGCAAACTGCTTATTTGGCTAATTGACTTTCTGTTAGTTTGTTGACACCGTATAAAGTAGCACAAGAACTGAAGAGATACAGTCAAATCAGTCTTACCAAGGGTAAGACTTGAGTATGTAGAGCAAACCTTACTCATTCTTTTGTACAATTCCAATCATGAAACTAAAGTGTTAACAAAGGCCATCATGAAATCTTTTAAAGTTATTATGTTGATAGGGATCCTGTTGGGGGTGGAGAGGGCGTTCCTAATTAACTGATGTACAGAAAATGCAGCAATTATATCTGGAGTATTTTCTTAGCCTCTGTCCTAGCTCCAGACAAATAATAATGTTTCTTTGGTCTCTTGAACTGAGTTACATTAAGCACGGTGTGTTTAAATTTATATGTGCAATGGGAGGTGGGTAAGGCAGGAAAAGTAAAAAATGAAAAGCTACATGAAGGGGCATCACCAATCGGCAGCACAAATAAATTCAGTTTTGCTATGTTTTGTCAGAAAGCACATTTCTTTTGGTGCCTAGGGGAAAGCAGGCATGCAGGGATGTCTTTATGCTGCCCCTTTTACAAATGAGAGGAACATCTATTTTAAACACATTAAATAACTAATCCCTAGAACTGATTAATCAAACATGATTTGAGGGTCATTACACAACTAACTGAAAGGGTTTAACTCGCCAAGGATTGTATAGAAGTCCTACCTGCAGATTAAAATGGGCTCAAACACCTTTTAATTCACATGGAAATAAAAACATCACCGATGCCAGTGTCTAATTTTTTTTTTTTTTAATTTCTGCTTTTGGCGGTTGTATTTTATGCCTAATGTGTAATTAACCAGTGTGAACAGCCAGTGTTTCAAAGTTAAGTCCTTGGTTCAACTGTCCTAAACTCCAAAGCAGAAACCAAGCATCAAATATTCAGACCTTAGATCATCAAAATGTGACTCCTTGTTTAATAAACCCAAATAATTTAAGCACCAGCTTTGTAGTAGCTGACACACAACACAAACACAGATTCTGGCTGACTGAATTGTGACACAAATTAGGAGATGGCAGATAAGAGCAGTTGCTAAATAACATAATTATTTGGTGTCATGATGTGTCTTTATTCCGATGGCATGCCAGTGTGCGCTGCTAGGCTGATGCCCATGAAATGTTAAGGAAATGTGATTTAACATTAACAAAACAGCATCAGATGGAAAGCTTAGCTAAATTAATCCAGTGTAAGAGGCCTAAGAGGAGTATTTAGCTGTTCAGTAGAAGAAGGGAAGGAAAGATAAAGAAAAGTGTCTCCATTTGCTGCAGTATTTTGGGATGCCTGAGAAAACACAAAAGGGAATTAATACAGATTCATATGCTAACATGCCTTACAACCCAAGCAAATAAAAAAAAAAAAAAAAAGGGGAAATTATAAAGTTGACAAAGGACCAAAAAAGTTTGTAACACAGGACTTAAAAAGACATTTTTTTTTTTTTTTTAAAGTAGGCTCCTAAAATAACTACAGGAGAACCAATTGAAAACACAATGGGAGAGAGAGCTGTGCAGAAAGGAATGGAGAAGTTCAAACATTGTCAGGACTTTTGGCTACACTTCAATTACATTTATGATGATCAGCCTATTGTGTGATCTCCTTGAGACTTTGAAAGTTTGCAAATGTGAAGTTATACCTGCAGCATACTTTGAGACAGACAAGATTCAAACACAGCCCTGTGACCTTAAACTAGTAACTTTATCCCTGAAGTCCTTGGTTTCCCTCAGGTATTAAAAAAAAAAAAGGGGGGGGGGTGAGGGAGTTGGGTTGGAACATTTAGGATTATTAGCCCTTTTCATTCTACCTCTGTCCTTTGGTTTTTTCAGAACATGGTGTATCTGGGAAATACTTTCTCCTGCCATCTTGAATGTGGTTTTGGTGGTAGATGTGAGTGGAGTTTCCAATTCTGGATCCCCATTGGCTATTGAATTAGTATCTTCTTCAGAGTCTACAGAAGTAAGCTTACAAATGTGGCTGAGAATGGGATACCAACTTGGATGTGACTCCTTGTCTGCTAACTCTAATTATTCTTCTTCTTAATTATAATACATAATTTCATACCTAGATCAAGTCCTTCATAGAGCTTAGGGAGTTTATCCTTATTTATTGAATTTGTATATCGATGTCTATATGTCACCAAAAATTATATTGTATGTTACATTAAAAATCCAATCAGTCATTTGAATATTGCAGCTGTAGGAAACTAAGCCACTAAGAGGACTGATTTTATTTTGTTGGTGTGAGTTAAGACTCCATCTATCAGTGCTATGACAACATATAGACTTATACTATACCTTTTATTGATGTAAAAATAGAATTTGACTGTATATATCCCTGTTTTTGTAAGAGCTGTAGTTTAAACTGAAAAAAATAATGAACAAATAATGTGTATGGCATGATGGTCTGCTTTTAGCTTCACAGATGGACACCATACGACATCGGAAAACTAAACTGAAAGCCTACATTGTGGTGTTTAAGATTACACAGAGCTTTGGAGGCAGAGCCTCCCGGAACTGAATGCATTTCTATTACTCACTAGCTGTGTGACTGTAGATGTGATGTTTAACTTTGCTAAGCCTCCGTATTAACCATCTAAAAATACCAATAAGTAATACCCCCCTCATAGGCATCTTGTAAAAAGTAAATGAAATGATGTATCTAACATCTTAACACTGGTACTATAAGTTAATATTATTACTATTACTATTATTCTTATTATTTGATGAGATTCAGGGTCAACAATGAGAAGGACAGATTTCTCACTGTATTAGTTAATTTAATCTGAGATAGAACGAAAAAAAAAAATAGGTATAATTATGTGTCTCTAAGCATCCCTAAGCCGTCAGAGTCAACCGTTGGATGGCTCACAAAATGATTTGTGTGTGTACTTAGAGGAATCATATCCTGCACTGAGGAAGGTAAGTGCCTATCCAAACCTTTCAACTGGCATCACGTAGGACACTATGCAGTAAGATAGCCACATAAAAAAACCAGGTCTTCCCACCTTTGTTTTCTAGGAAAACTTCCTACCTACCCTTCAAGTGCCAGCTCGGTTACGCCCAACCTGCTGAAGCCTTTCTGAACTCCTGTAAGCCGAGTCAGTCGTCACCATCTTCTGTCTGTGGTGACACATACCCCGCTGCCCTGGAGCTGTTGACCTGTCTGCTTCCCCCGCGAGACTCGGAGCACATTCAAATTTATAAACCCAGAATTTTTTCGCAAGGCCTGTCAAATTGGTTTGCAACTGTGCTTATAAATAAATGAAGAGTTTGACAAGTCACACTTGAGAAGCAGATTTGTCACTCCAAATCAGCACTTCTCGGACTGTGCTCTCAGGAAATCTAAGGCGCTTCTGAGGGCGCACCACGGGCTGTGGGGGGGAAGCCAGCTCGGGGCTGCCAGGGAAGTGGGCGGGGCGTGGCGAGGGGCTCTGGTTTTCCCTCCAGGACCTTAGCCAGGTTGGTTCAGTTTTAGCCTGTTTTATGAAATGGGCTCTAGCATAAATTTCATTTGGAAGCAAAACAAAAGCAAAAACATCCCCGTCGACCCCAAACACAATTCTACAGTGGGAAAAAAAGAAAAAAAGATAAAGGAAAATGGTAAATAATAGCCAGTGATTAAAACACTGTTCTGACAAGCCTGACTTCATTGTGAAGATATTAACAAGACTGACTGTCACACAGTTGGTTAGGATTTTATTTCTTCAACTGGATCATAATTTCTATAAGACAGCAATTCTATCCTTCCCATTTATTTCTATTGGTTAATTTTCCATATGCCCATCAGCGTCTGTTAGGAGGTGAAGGTGTAACACATACCTGGAGAACAAACAGTTTCTTTCTAAGTAAGGAGCATTGTACTTTAAGCAAATCAAGTAATCAGATCTCTCCTCAAAAGTCAAACTAAGAACAAAAGGTCATTTGTATAAATTGCACTAATAACTGACCTTTTCTGTCTATAAAATTATTGCTGTTGAATATTTATGTAAACTTTGGAAGATATAAATGTCACTCAGAAATTAGAAGCAAACACTAAAGTAAGTAGATATCATTCCAAGGCCAATTGTATTCATATTTTCAAAAAGTAACTGAACTGAGGACTTATATCTCCTCGTCAGTGAGATAAGATGAAGAATCAAGCATTTAATATAGGAAGCAAAGTTCTGGGGGGAATGGAAATAAAATGAATTTTCTATTTTTCAAGTAACATGTTTGCATCAAACTAGTGTTTCTCTAAGGGGTATTCAAAAGTCTCGGCTTCTCTTGAGAGCAGAGGGCGTGAACTTATATTAAAAAAGCAGATTCCTCAGCCCTGCTTCCTACCTACTGACTGAAAATCTTGGACATGACTCTGGGATCTGCATTTTTCACAAGGATCTTATGCACGATCAAATTTGAAGCCTACTGATATAGACTACAAATTCACAGCAACTCCACAACAAAGCTTATGTATTTCTTATTTTAAGATACAGTAAGTGCCAGAATATTAGATGCCATTTATTTGTGGAACTTCTTCGCTTTGTCATATTTGCCCTTGGTTTAAAGCTACAGGATGTTATTACCCATCATTAAAACACTTTAAATAGGGAACTACAGCAATAACAGTCTAACCCAAGGCAGTGGTGTAAAAGAGCTCACACCCAGCTGGGCAGGCTGAGTTTAAAGGCAGGCTTTACATCTTTAATGAACCGGAGCCTTTTTCCGACCATGGCAGGCAGGTGGCTTTGCATGCATTGTGCTACAGGGTCAGTGCTCCAGACCCGTGGAGGCCAGTGGGGATAAAGAATGGAGGATTGGATGGCAAGAGGGAAAAATGAGGGCAAGACTGACAGGAGCACACAGGATTTTAGCTTGTTAAATCTTTGCGTGACAGAGGCAAGAGTATCAGATGGCTCTTGACATCTTCAGCATGTATTCCCTTGGAAAGGCTCACCTTAACAAGGCTCTCAGGAGTTGAGTATGAACAATTTAAAATTTTATTACAAAGAGGCAGCACAGAAGGGAGATTGTAATAAGCCTGGCATTATGCAGACTGTCATTCTTCCTTAAACATGGGAACATATGGTTCATTTGCCTATTTGATACTCATGCTACCTGATGTACTAAGCACTATTACATTAAGTAGTTGGTGATACAAAATAAAATTAGGTTTATTTGCTTGTACCATTAGGAAGCTCTGCAAAGGGGAGGAAGAGATAGAGAAATTTGCTTGCCGGTTGCTACATTGTGGTTAAAGTTGCATTGAATAGACATGTGTGGAGGGGATGTTTTATTAAGGTTTAGCACTTGGGGGTAAAGGTAAAAGAAAAAGGAACTGTGGTGATTTAGAAAGCAGATAGTGAAAGATACATAGAGAAGGGTCAAACAGGAAGGGGACATCATATAACTGGCTCCCTTACATTCAGGCAGATGGACCCCCATTAGCTGATGCCCTGGTCGTGAAAAGGCTCCAAGGAGAAAGTGGAATTGGAGCAAAGTGTTGGGCAATGGGCTATGTAACCAAAGGAACCACTTTGTATAGCTCGTTTAGCAAAGAGTGGAACAAAGACAAACTAATTTTTATTCTGTTCATCTTCTGTGTGACTCTGCTAAGGAATTTCAAAAGGTCCTCCCAAGGGTACATTTTTACTCATGAAGAGAATAAAGGTCAAATGACTTGCTCAGTAACCATCAATTTTTTCTTGGCACAGAGAATGCCCTGTTCCTTTCTTTCATCCTTCTTTGTCTTTGCTTCCTTCTCTCTTATCTCTTCTTCCTCTCTCCACTGATTCACTGCCATATTTCAACTCCCCCTAGCCCCTTCTCACAACTGACTATTGTGTTTAGGAGGGAGGTCTCAAGGTGTTGGAGTGCCATGCAAATGGAAGTGGGCCTGCTAAATTTGGGGCTCAAAGGCAAAAATATTGAATAAGCACCACTACTAGATTCCATGTTACTTAAGGGGTTCATATGTTCCCATAAGGTACATGCGTTGTGCCAAGGGCCCAGGGCCACACAGTTTAATAGGATCATTATTAAGGGATAAAGCACACAAGATTCATGGATTTGAGAAGGTCTGTTTGTAACTCTGCACCCCCCTTTCTCTCTGCAACCCCAAGTGGGTAGGGGTAATAGAATTGGTTCTAGGGAGTTTAGCAGTCCTCTTATATCAAATTGAGGAAATATGATCATGTTCTGAGACCAGCTGCCAAGGGACAGAACTTCTACTTTTCAGTTTGATATTCAGTGAATTTCAAAGTATCTTTGTATTTACCTCTTTGAGATTACTAAGGTGAAAGTGGTAGAAACATAACCCTATTTAACTGTGTGACAACGGTGTTCCTCAGAAATGTATCTGCATATGAAAAGAAGTATCCTTTAACTTGGAGATATATAAATTATCTGATATACTGCTTGACATAAAGAAGGTGCTTAAAATGAATCTTTTCATTATTAATGAGTCTGATATATAACTGGATTTTATTTTACTTTGTTTTGCTTTATTTTATTTTATCTTAGGACGTGAGAGAGAGATGTGGTGGATCTTTTCTTTTTCCGATAAATGAGGAAGAAATGTGGTGGATTAACTTATTAATTCAGCTATCTTTCAATAATAGGAAAAACACCCTATCTCTTATTTTTATTGCTCAGACATTGTTTGTGCACTCTGACCAAATATCAGGTGATTTAGGCATTGTATTTAATGCTGCTCATCAGAGGACAACTTGGAGCTGTCTGTCCAGCAGGTTGGCATTTACTATTAAATTCAGGAGGTGATCCCTGAACAGGCAGCCAGCAGTCACTGAGCACAAGGAGATAAATCTAGGCCTTTGGTTTCTGTCAGTTCACTTGCTAAGTGGAGCCACAAAGAAAAAAAAAAAGTGATTAATCAAACTTAGCAGATGCGGAATTGATTCCCTCAATTGCCCAGAATGCCTTCCAGAGATAAACTTAATCTGTATTCATCTTGACTTTCTGTGGTCAAGCTCATGGTTTTTACCCTGGCTGGTAGAGGTAAGACTGTTAAACTGGGATTTACATAAAGATTAGGATCACAGCAATAAAGGCAGCCAACGACAGGAGAGTCTACAGATCTCCCAGTCTTTCCACACATGCTGTCTTTTGAGTCTCATACAACCAAATGGGAGAGACAGGTACTATTTTCTCCATTTTTCAAGTGATTTAACTGAGGACTACTGAAGCTAAAGGACTTGCTAGAAGTTAACTACGTGAGAAATAGCGTTGGGACTTAAACCCAGATCTTCTGACTCCCAATAACTGCAAAGAAAAACACTTTCTTACGAAAGGATAGTAGGTGTCACGTTTTTGACTAGCTTAACATTTTACTCACAACACCTAGTATAGTATTTGGAACGTAGTAGGTGTTCATTAAATATTTATAGAATGAATGAGCGCATCATGGGCCTATTAATTATTAAGTAAGTTTTTGGTTTAACTGCAAAATGTCTTAAGTCAGGTAGATACAAACAAAGCAAAGTAGATTTTAACTTTCATTGATTTCGCAACACAGAAAATATTTATTGAATGTCTGTTATGTCCCAGGTTGGAGCTGGGTGCTGGGCCTATCATGGTGAAGGAGAGTGGTGCTCACTACGGTCTTGCTACGGTCCGGCTGCTGGGGCTCTCTAACATCTGAATCCATCCAATCAGATCATTTTGGCTGTTTTGATAATTTACAGCAATCATCATGTCTGGCTCAATCACTTGGTCACCTGACGAAATCAGTGAAATATATATAAAATTATAACTGTGATAGTAGCTGCAATTTTAACCTGGCACACTAATGTTTTGCATTGATTTCTAATATATAATCTCTATTCTGGCAGTCACTGCATGGGGATAGTGTTTAAATAAATCCAGAAAACAGCTACCTCAAAAGAAAAAAACAAAAAACACCCAAAAAACTGAGAGTATGCTGGTGGTTTTATCCAAGGTCAGGCCACTCATCAGTGATAGAACTGGAATCAAAATCCCTGTTTTCTAATTTCCAAGGCAGGGCTCTTTGCAATACACCCCCATTTTTGCCCATAGGAACATACCTTTGCTACTATTCAATTTAGGTGCTATTGCTAAATGACTTGCAGCTCCAAAAAGAATGAGGTAGATGTCATAAGACCATACATTCCCAGCAGGAAACCAGGCAGCCTTTGGACTCTGTAATGTTATCTACCTATTTTTAGTTGTAGGAAAACTCCTCTGCTTGGACAGCCTTCCATGAATACAGGCACTTATGAAAGACAGAAACCATAAAATAGTCAAGACTTCAATTGTGGCACACAGGCCAATAAGAAACATGTTAAATTAATCTCAGAATTGTTGTTTGATCTCAATTACCAATACATGAAATTAGGTTAAATCATGTGAAAACAGCCCTTCGAAAAAAAAAAAAAAAAGAGAATCAAGTATGTTCTCCATTATCGTTGAGTGGAAAAGATCTAGCAACAGAGATGGGCAACTTGGCATAGAGTCCAAGCTTTATCATTTACTACCTAGGTGACGTATGCTGTCTCAATTCATGTAAGAGTGGAGGAAATTGTCAAAATATATATATTGCCACTATTTTTTTTATAAGTAGGTAATATGGTAAGATTACTTTGAATAGGCTTCTTTAGAGTCCTTTCAACCATCTCTAGGTAGTTACACTTTATTGGAAGCAAGAGTTAGTGACAATCAAATTTCAAAGTAGACAGGACCATATAGAAGTTTTATAACAGAAAGTAAAAATGTGCATTTTCCCACATGTGCATTTCCAAGGTTAAGAACTAAAAACTATTCCTACTTGGAATCATTGTAAATATTTAAATTGTTTTCCATATATGACGTTTTAAATCTTTCTATGTATACAACTGTGTCATGCTTTAACAGAGGTATGAGAGGGTAGGAATTATATTTATCTTTCTATTTAAGGGAAATAAACAGGCTGGTGTGGCATTTAAAAATGTATATTGGCACTCAGTGTTCTGTCTTTGAGTTTAGGATCTGGCTCTATAAAATTCCTTCCTTCTTTCCTCCCTTCCTCTCTTCTTTTCTTTTTAATCACAACTCTAATTTTTACCTTCAACTTTGGAAATCCCCATGATTAGAAGACAAAAAAGCCATTAAGTCAACACAAACAGAAGCATAGGTGCTGCATTTCCCGGTAACCAGCATGAAACCACACACTTAATGGAACCAGTCAGGTCAGAAGGCAATAGAAAAGGGGACAGGATAGAAATCACGCAGAGACACGAAGTCTCACAGAACTGGCTGTGTGACCTTTGCAAATTACTGCTTAAGGTAATCTATAACTGGCAGAGATGTATGTCTGTAATTACCATGTACTTCAGGGCTTAACTTTTTTTTTTCCATTTTTTTTAAGACACGTGTTCAGGAGATAATTTTGTTTGTTTGTTTATTTTCTTTTGTTGAAACCTGTAATGAAGTCTTATCACAGTGAGAGAACAGAATTACAGAAGAAGCATCTGTGAATAGAAATCGCACAGATCACTCCTTTAATTACAGTGAGACAGTGCTGAATCTGATATGCTATTAGTAACTCTTCAGAGGCTAAAAAAGATCCCAAATTCATTCTACATGGGGCAAAATAAAACATAAACCTGAAAAGCCATTTTAAAAGCAGTTCCCCTCATACTCTCAATTTTTTTCCTCTCATTTTCTTATTTTATTCAAATCCTCTTCCTTCTCTTTCTCCTCCCCACATACACTGTGTTTGAGTCTTTAAAGATTATAGACAGTAAACATCAGTCATTCCTGCTACTTAGGTGAAGACTTTGAGTCACTTTAGGAAACGAAGTAATCAATTTATCTCAACTCTCAGTACAGACCACTGTGTTTGATACAATGGTGTCTCTTGAGTTTTCCAGTTCTACAGCAGTGTCTTCAAGCCTCAATTAGATTTCAGGAATCAAAGAGGAAACATTTAAAAGGAATCCCATGTCCAAAGCTGTTGAGAATACTTGCAATGATCTCCTAGGCTGTCTACACAGAGGAAGAAGCCCAGTCAGGACCAGGACAACAGATTTCCCTTCATCTGTCTTTTCTCCTTAGCTTTGAAGCTTCTGTTCTTCTGTCTCAAGGTATCTCCTCTGGAAGAGCTTTTCTCTAAAGCTGGTGACACCTTACATATTCGCCTTTTTTTGACACAGTCATTCATTCCACGGATATTTATTGAGTTCGGGTTCTATGCCAAAGGCACAGGGCATGTACAGATACATTTGACAAAAATCCCTGTCCAGGGAAAAGCTTCAGTGTAAGGCTATAGGGCTCACTGGAGACAGAAGACAGTAAGGAAAGAGAGTGCCCAAGAAAGGTCTTTCTCTTGTATATCTTGTCATGTCAGGAGAGGCTCTTCATGGCACTAGATATAACCCTGATAGCACTCTATACAATCAGCACTATTTGTCTGTTTTAACCTCCTTTTCTCTCTCCCTTGACCACAAAAGCAGTCCTAGATCAGAAATAACAAGATGGTGTCCCTGCATTCCAGCCTTTGGGCATTTTTATTGGCTCAGAAGATTCAATGCCAACACCCAAATTTCTAGTTTTTCTTGAAATGTTGGAAGTTCTACAACCCTGTCTGAAGTTCTACCCTCCCACAAAACAATGTCTGCCTGGATTTGGAGTGACTATCTAGTTTTGGTGTAGAACTCACTCTCCAGGCCATCACAGCCTTGTCTCATAAGACTGGCAGACTGCCATGTCTCATCACACTTGAGCTGTCCTTTCTTTTACCTGGCCTGTCTTGTTCATTTATGTTACCTGCCTGATCAGGTATGCATGTGAGTTAATGATACGAATGAGGCCTACAAAGTGCTCATTGAAACATTTTCACATCTTCAGCACAATGGCTCATTCCATTGCACATCTGATCACACAGTAACACACACGGGTCATTACAGTAGAGCTCAACTACCGACTAGTTATCTCTGGGTGTACAAGGTTCTATACTACAACTCAATGAAATGTATTCCAAGTAGAGGAAAACACCTGTTTTGCTCTATCTAAACTCTCCTAGAAAACATGCCAGTTTTGATCCAGGATTTCTCAATCACATCCAGAATAGAAGGAAACCTCTCTTCTTTCTCTACAGGAACCTCTCTACATTTTTTTCATGTGGTGAATTCATTTTGTCATGGGGTGAACACCTGTGTGACTATTTAAAAACCACAACACCAGGTGTGTGAGTATAAGTGTCTCTCTCTTTTGTGTAATGCTCTTCTCACTGATTTCTCAGCAGGCTGGGTCAGGAAAAATCTTCAAGTTGAATATAGAAAAAGGTCTTAAAGGATTTTTAAAAATATATTATAAGTGCATGCACGAAATATATTGCAGCAAAATTATACAAACAGGTCTTAAGTTTATAAGATTCTTTAGTTTTTGCTATCATGTGGAAATGTTTGGTATCTGTGAGTACCCAGTCGTAAGTTAAGGGACTTAACTGGATATCCCTTAACGTAGTTAAGGGATAAGGGAGAGAATTTTAGAAGACTTAGATTTGGAAGATACTGTACTACAAAATAGTTCAAACTATAACAAAAAAGAGATTTATTTACCTTTTGCTTTGTTTCAGGCTCTCCATTCCTCTTTTCCAGGAGATAGTTGCCCTAGGAAAAGCATTTGGCTTGCATTCGATAGTAATATCCCCACCAACTTGAACAACTGAATTTTTTTTAATGGGATTTTTAGAGAAATCAGGAGCTGAGGCTAAGAACAAAATTAAAAACAAAATTGTTAAGTTTCTCACTTAATTAACATGTGGTAATGTGATGATGTGGTATATGAGACTAAATTTAATATTTGTACCCAGAGCTCTTTTTCAAGCTATTTTGCTCAGGCTGTTCTGGGGCCAGTTACCAACTTGGCATTTTGGAGTTCTATTTTCATTTGAAAAATGAAGATGACAATAGATACCACCTCAGAATTTTACTGTGGAGATTAAATGAGATAACATCTGTGAAGAAGTATAGCAGACTGCCTGGCACCAAGTATGTGCTCAATAAATGTAATTTATTTTTGTTTTGGTGCAAGTCATTGGGATTAACAAAAGCCAGTTGGATTGGGGGAAGAAGCCAATTACAAAGAGTCACATTCTTAACAGTGTTTAAAATAAAGAGGGTGAAGATGGTTCCATAAGAGACAGAAGAAGGGATTTGAACCCTGATTAGGGAAATCACCAAATCTATTCCAGTTAAGGTAATGATCCTAAATGTGAAATGTAAGATAGCATTGAATTAAGTCAGGAATACTCTATTACTATGTCAGATTTCTTCAGACAAGCCTTTAACCAGCAAAATGGAAATACTCTGTCTTCTGTAGAAGCAGGCAGGCTGAGCAGAAATTAAAAAAAAAAAAAAAAAGTCTTTGTCAGTTTCAACTTTGTCCCCACTCAATAGATGTTGAACAAATATAAGTTCATGAGAGTGAGAAATTATTAGACTGACTGGATGCATCTGAGTCTTTCCAGCTTCATGAATGTGGGAACCCATGTATCCAATCCCCATTCCTAGTCTAAAGTCTAATTGAGCTGAAATTCTCTCAGATATGCCATACTCTTTTGTTTCTGGGCATTTCAAGTATTGTTTCTTTGCCCTTCCACTGACCTGTGCATGCTTTCGTTTTGAATCTCAGCTTAAAGAGAACGTCCTCAATTTAGGGTTATATTCAACTTGCCATGAAGTCTGACAACAATTACTCAATTATTGACCATAATAACCATATCTTTAAATTTAGCTTTCTTTTCTCGGTGAAACTATAGGTTCTCTGAAAGTAAAGATCACTTAAGTATTGATAATCATATTTTTAGTGCTTAGTACACATAAATGTTCAATACATAGTAGTAGTGATTCAAAGAATAAACAAACAAATCAATGGCCATTGTCCATAAGCTCATGAAATTTTGTCTCTTTGCTTGATCTTTCCTCTCTTTTATCTCCTTTATTCCTACTATGAAGAAAACTTTGTGATAAAAGACACTAATGGGTTATTTATTGTAACAGACACCACTGAGATTATCATTCTCAAACTGCTTCTATCACTCCTTTCACTATAGGGACTTATCTGCCCAGCTTTCCTTCAGGTCTGGGTGGCATTGTGGCAAAGTTCTAGCCATTGGCATAAAAGGATTTTACTGTAAGGACGCAAGGCAATTTTGCATTTTCTAATGAGAGGGATAGATTTGGTCACTTTTGTCCCTACCTTCCCCTTCTCCCTTAAGTAGGGACTTTATTTCTGTAGCTATAGCAGTCATCCCCTCAAGGCTATAAGCATGAGGGGAAAGTATAAAGAATAACATCATCAATCACAGTCCCATGGCTCAGCTACCACCCCTGAACTTCTTGTTAAGAGAAAATAAATACCTGCTTAAACATTATAAATTGAGATTTTTTTTTAATTGGCAGATGAAAACTTTTTTTTTTTTTAAACTTAAGAGAGAGAGAGAGAGAGAGCATGAGCAGGGAGGAAAGGGAGAAGCAGACTCCCTGCAAGCAGGGAGCCCGACGTCGGGCCTGGATCCCAGGACCCCAGGATCATGAGCTGAGCCGAAGGCAGACACTTAACCAGCTGAGCCACCCAGGTGCCCCAGATGAAAACATTTCTAATGGATAATTTTGAATTGTACTCAAAACATCATGTGCTAGGATCAGCTTTGGAGGAGACTTTTTCTGGTTTGGATGCACCCAACAGTGGGCTTCTCTGGAAGCCCTAATGTACTGCTCAAGTAGAATAATAATTACCACCCCGCATTTTTTTTAAGTTAATTTAGACATTTCCCATTATTTCAAGGTAAAGCAATCTCTAATTTACAGAAAAAATTGAATTCATATTATGTATAATCATAGCTTGCTAAAATGTCATTTTGAATTTTTTGGTTATAAATGAATGACTTACCTAATACTCTCAATTCTGCATTTGCATAAATTATCTGATATTTGTTTTCTGCAGCACACTGGTAGACACCAGAATCTGACACATTCAGCATAGTTATGATAAGTGTCCCATTTTCTATTTGAATTCTTTCCTAATAAAAGAAAAATCATGTAAAAGTGCTAGTATGTTAATGTAGGCATTTTCTTAACCAGAATACATTATTAAACATTTGTGCTTATCTACAAGATGGGATATTTTGGTGTATGAGAACTGATGTTTATGAAGATGAAACTTAATATCCTGCAAGATTCTGAGCAGCTTTTTGAAGTTAAAAAAAGAAACATCCTTCATATAATTTTAATGGTTAGTATATTTTATGTTATCTCATTTCTTTGAAAATTGGCATTGTCTGCATAGAGTGTATATTACTGTTCTGTTATATGGTATATAAAATAATTTGGAAGATTGTACCATTCCGATTATTCCAGAAAATATGGTTAATAATAACATTAGACATGAATATAATGGTTGAAATTCCTTTGGCTTTCCATCCTAAGGTCTCCAAAAGACTTGAAATGTGATGACTTGATAATGTTCTAATTGAGTCATAAGTTGGAGAAGCTAAATTCTTTTCTGCAGCCTGCCATAGTATGCTTAAACGGCCAAAATCTGTTACAGAGTCCCATTTGGAATATAGAAATACAATTTTGAGTGCACATAATGAAATAGTTTAATAGAGCAAATATAATTTTAAAAAATATTTCAATATACTTATTACCATCCTTTAAAGATAATAAAAGTAGGCTGGAGGAAACAGAAAATGCTCTATGCAAAAGGTATTCAGGAAGAAAATTCCACTAAAACCAAAACAAAGAACAGCATTATATTCAGCTTCTAAACACCAGATGTTCCTTGTGTCCCTAGCTGTGCCTACAAGTGCAAAGTAAAAGGGAGAATTAACAATTATTTGGATGATTTGATGAAAAAAAATCTGTCTCATTTTCAGTATACTGTAGAACAAAAGTATAATTTAGACTGAAAAATGTGGATAACTGCCTCAATTCTCCACTTCCTATGGGTTTAGAGTCATTAGTTTTCAGAAAAGCAAGATACTAGATAATGTTTAAGAGCTTGGATCCTGGAATCAGACTACGTTTAGAAATTCTAACATTCACTATCTACTGTGTGACTTTGGACAAGTGACTTAACCTCTCTGAAACCAATTTTCATCATCTATAGAAGAAATAATGTGAGCATCTTCCTTATAAAATTGTCATGAGGATACAATAAGATAACGCATGGAAAAATATTTACATAGGACCTGGAGCATACAAGAGTTCGGCGGATGTTAATTATGATGACGATGATGATGATGATGATGATGCTGATGATATGTGAATGTGGATCTATCGCAGACTAGTGTGTGACCTTATGCAAGTTGTCTTCTCTATCCTTATTTTTTCTCATTTGAAAAATGGGGATAATATTAATAGCTACTTTGAGTTTATTTAAGTATTATATAAATTAGTATATATGAAGAGTATACTACATATCCTAACACCTACTAAGCATTCCATAAACATTTGTTGGTAGTAGTAACAAAATTTCCCTAGGAGAATAGGTGAACTTTTAATATCAACATAGATACTTACCTCTGGATTGAGGCGTTCACCATTCTTTAACCAGGTGTACCAAGGATTTGGCTTTCCACTAGCTTTGCATTCCCAAAACAAACTGTCATAGATAGACAGGTATGTATTTTGGATTTTTTGTTCCCATTCTGGTGGGGCTGTTTCAAAAATAGACAAGAACAACTACTTGGCAAGTCAATTATCCAAAATATTGTGCAAAATTCCAAGGTCTATACAAAGCAGAAGGACAAGGCCTACTGGGTCCAACAGTGCTGCAAACACATGATTTGGGGGAAGGGAAATGCAGAAGCCTCAATGTGGAGCAACGGAAATCTTGATATAAATATCAGTGGTCCTTTGGCATAAGATAAGTATTTGCCACTTGTCATTTTGATGTACCTTTATGGCAACTTGGGAGGTGTGGAAAAAGATCCAAATGCAAAACAAGGCCAGAGAATAATTTCATGGTAAATATTAGTATATAGGTCAAGTTAGAGAATGTATACCAAATCTGAACCCACTGTGGGCAAAAGACCCTTGATTATATTTGGTCTGAACTGTTCTAAAAATAAGTATATCTATATCAGACATAATTACAATTCAAATATGAGCCTTCTCACATTTTAGTAGGATTACAGTCCAATTTTTTTTTTTTACCCTAGATAAAACCTTTGACAGGCAATGAGTACTGAGGCATTTATACTAAAGTGCTATTTAGGTATAAGGTGGTATTATCCTTACTACCATTGACAGAAACAGGTGGGGTATAAATTAAATGTTTTAAAACTAATATTTCTTCCATAAAGATGATACGGGGCTGCTAAGCTGTGTCATTTAATCCCTCTCTTTTATTCAGGACTGTCCTCAGATATGTAAGAGTAGATGAAATTTCCTTTAGAACTGCAGGCTATTACAGGTTAGATGTTTTATATGTCTAATTGCAGTTAATTCTCCCTCCAATTATTTGTAGAGGATTTTTGCAGAGATGTTAGGTAACCAGCTCAAGAAGACATAGTTAAAAAATAGAGAAGCCAAAATTTGAACCCTGAAAGCAGAGCCTAAGTCAAGGGGTTGTGTTCAGGTTGTCTGTTTGGGAATGCCAGCCCACAGGTAAGGTGTCAGGAAAAGGAATAGTCACCAGGGAAGGAAAGAGGCAATGCAGGGATCAGTTATTGAGTTGGCCACCAAGATGGGCCACTTAGAGCTTCTGTGAAGCTCTAAGGGGTCTTTACAACTGCCTACCCAGGGAAAGGAAGAGGAAGCATTTGTTCACTGGCTCCTGTCCACACTCGTTCAAGGGTGGTATAGGCAGTATGTATTAGCACATCCAGGTTGTGTGTGCTTAAGCACTGAGTAGGCTCTTAAGAACAAAGAAACCTGGAGGGGGAAACAAGATGGACTTCGTGTCGCACCTGAGATGAGACTTTGTCAGGTTATACCTACAAAACATAGAGCTGCTCACTGTAGCAGTGGCTGAAGTAAGAAGTGGGACTGAGAGTCTTTGAAACGTTCTACAAGTACAGCCGACTTCCCGGGTTTTCCCACTGCAACATTTGCTTCCACTAAGATAAAAGTTCCTTTAGGGAGCTGGCCACTGAGAAGAAGGAATCATGATGTCTCACTGTAGTAAAAACTAAGCCTGGGATTACCATCTGTGGAAATCAGGACGACTTCCAGTTACAGAACATGCTCATCACAGGTTTAAGGGACAAATCAAGGTAAGACTAAGAAGAAGTGGATGTGTGGGTGAAATTGAACCATGTTTCTGAATATTAACAAAATTTTATAATTTGTAGATGATTGTTTAGAAATTGTCTTAACATATGTTTGACCTGGGAGAAGGAATTCATCCATAAAATTCATATAACTTATAAAAGTTTGAAATATATATGGGTTGTTGTTTAATACAGTAATTATAACTTTAAAACACATTTATTTATTTAATATGTAAATTCTTTGGATGTTTTGGATTCTGAAGACCAAAGTTTTAAATCTTCATCTACTTAGTAAATGCTTGAAAGAAAGGACTTAGGATTTCAGGTCAACTATATGGGCATGGATTTTAGATTTTATTTTTTTCCCCATTGAAGGGTTGTGGAAAGTCACTTAACTTCTCTGAATATGTTTCATTTCTATAATGATATTAATACTTTAAAGATTTATTTTGGAGGTTATCAAGACACAATATAGAGGGATAGGGTTCCGAATTATAACTTAAACAGAGCAATATAATAAAACTGATTCTTTTCTTAAAAATTTCAGGTCTTATTGCAATTCTCAGGTAATTGAGTCAATTAATTGCTCCTTTGGGAGCGCAATGACAAATAAATTAATAGGTGAGCAAGAAGCATAATATTTGTCTTATTGACCAATTATTCATTATTACTCCACAAAGGCCATTTGGACTCATTAAATGGCTAATGACATGTATTCCTACCTCTTATTATTGTTACCAATTACATGAATTAATATTTGTAAAATCCATTGTGTAAGTTAACAGTTTCTGTAGAGTTGTGGGAGAAGGCACTTTATTATTGATTTCTAGTTTAAAGATACTCTCAGTTTCTGATAATCATTTAGATATACCTTTGCCTATTTAATAGAAAAATTAAGTATCTATTAAAAACAAGCCAAAGCCTTTAATACTTTGGTGCCACTAAAATACTTCCAGTCACATCCTTACTATTTTATTTACAATGGATGCTAGATTCGAAAGACTGTTCTTTAAAAATACGTACATATATATGTGTGTGTGTATATATATATATAGCTACAACTGTAGAGGAATAATCAGCAGGATATCATATTCTATATATAAAATAGTACTTTTCATTCAAGTTTAAATTAGGAAATTCTAAAGGAAATGGAAAATAATATAACAAAGGCACAATATGTTCTCCCCACAGGATACTCAATTGCCATTCCTATGAGGTAATTACAATACCATAGACTTTTCCAGTTATGAAAAAAATATATATTTTCTCCAATTACTTTATCATTGATTGTAAACATGTCACACAGAAACATGTTACATAGAAAAGTATTTTTGGTCTTGTATAAATACGGTCTTAAAAAGTTCTCCAGTATGGATATATTAAATTTAACAAAGAAGTTAAGAATATCTTAAAAGCACCAAACATTCTGGTAATTCTGGGGTGTATTTTATGGTTTGTTTGATGTAAAAAAAGAAGAAAATTTTATGCAAGTGTGTATTTTGGCCTGGATAAAAGAAGACATGAAGACAATTTTTATATAATATATGCTTTCATTTGAGATTCTGGTAATTGAGACAAACATATATTTTAAGTGAAGTAATGACTTTATTTTTCTATTATCTACATATGAATAGGATAAAATCTGGAAAATAGAAACAGATACTGAAAACTACCATTCAGTATTATGTTTCTCCTGTCATTTTCTCCTTCTTTTGTGAATTCTACTTAGAATTATAATTAAGATTGTCATGGGCTATTGCCGCATGTTTTGTGGGAAATATATTGGTACTTTGTGTTTTAAACTTTTATAGCTTTAATGTGACACTGCTGATACTTTCAAGGCAATTATAATAAACAATAGCATGCAAAGACCATGATGGAATTAAAGCTATATTTTAAAAATGTCATTCCCACCTGTCCATCACTGTATTAAGCATCCTAACTAGACATGTGTCTTCTTTATTTCTCCTATGACACTTCCACAACATGCTAATGACTTTCACTACTTACTATGAAGGATATTACCAAATATTTCATGTACTTTCTGAAATTCTATTAGCTTACCATAGAAAATGAGTTGACCCTTTGCAAGATTTCTTCCTCGAAGGTTGCCTGCAATGCACTCATAGAAGCCTTCATCTTCCTGTTGAAAGTTCGGGATTTCAAGAATAGCTTGGGATTTGCTGTACTTGACTTTCCCTGGCAACGGGTTTCCATCCAACCTCCTCCAACTAATATCAGGGACTGGACTAAACAGTTATACCTCATTAGAATAGAAGACGATTTAGTCTTTATAACAGCAGGATAAAATAAGAATGTCCTTAAGAATAATTCTCAAGGAAATATTTTCAATCTATTATATTGTGACTAGTTTTCAGATCATGCAATCATTCACCATTCACTCATCCAGCAATTTATAACATTTTATTAAGCCTGCCATGGCAAGTCATGGTGCTATAATCAGGGAATAAATCGATGAATAAAATAGACATGTTTTCTGCCCTCAGGTTGCTTAAAGACCAGTGGAGAAACATACACTAAATAAATAATAAAAAATAATACATTTGTAAATTGCAGTAAATGAAACAAAGGAAATAGGGTGCAGAAATAGGAACAAGATTATATCAATGTAAATATGGTGGTCAGGAAATTCTTTGTAAGCATGTGGCATTTAGGAGTAGACCAGCTTTTTCTATATTTATAGACTCTAAGACAAAAACACAGATTCCTCTATAGTTAAATTGGTACTAACAGATAACTGAAGACATATGTGATGGGTGATCTAGATTATCAAGGGGGACAAGTACTATATAACAGACCTATATAACTGGGAGTATAGGTTCCATGACTTTCAAAAGAATGTACTCATTTATTCCTTATCTAAAACAAAGATAACAACAAAACCCTATAAAAGATAGTTTTATTTTGTACCCTATTCCTGTTAGAATTTGTGGAGTTCCTTTATTTATAGGTTTAGCTTAATTTTTATATCTAATACCTTTAGTCTAATATGAATATCTTTTAAAATAGCAAAAATATATTTAAAATATCTGAATCTAAGTGCAAACAATAAGGGATGAATTTAGAAATTCATGGTGAGAAAGACCTTGCTTCTACAGATATAAAGAAATGCAGGCTATATTTAAAGTTACAGCAGGAGAGTATTTCCTAATAAACCAATCATTTGTAATAACAATCCCCAATCTATTTACATTAACATCTTTCCTTTCCTACTGTCAAGACATTCTTCACTCCCTTATAGATTTCCAGATGATTTAAATATTTCTATTCTAAATATATTTTAAATTAATAATAATAATAAAAGTAAATCATTTTGCAAAGCCAGATTGTAAACTTTGTCAAAGATACAGGATTTTTTCAAGTCAACAAAAATAATGCAGGAACTATCCAGTCAAATGCAAAGTGGTTGACAACGATCTGTGGAGTTTGAGCAGTAAACTGCAGAATATTGGTGATGGTGACTCAGTAGAGGCTTCAAATAAAGCAAAACTGATGAAGTCCAAGGAATTTTTTATTGGCAAATAATGATGATCCTTTTGTGCGAATCAAAGATATACACAATACAGAGAGTCATACATATGCTCACATATATTTGTCAGAAAACATATCCTCCAACCACTGTGTGATTTGTCTATTTTTCTCAGAATTAGTATATAGTTACAAATGTAACTTGAATTTTGTTAAACACAAAATAAAATAATTATTATGATAAACTTTAGTTTTTGTCCTTTTAAAAAGCCTTGCCACTTACCACAAATTTAGGTTGACATTTTAGTAGAATGGCATATTCCTGCCAACAATTAACCTCAGATAACTGGTTTTCTTATTAGTTCATATTACGGAATACAAAACTATAAATAAAAATGAAGTTTTAGAAGAAAATTTATTCACATAGAAAGATCTTCACCAAGTTGGTGAATTTCATAGTATATCCCTATCATCCAGATTTTTAAAATATATATATTGTGCATATGTGAAGATAGTAAGAGTTATTATCTGTGAGGAGTAAGAATATTAATGCCTTTAATTTTATTCTTTCTGCTTATCTCTATTTTCCATTATTTTCCTACAAAAGCATGCATTACCTGTGTAATAAAAATTTCTAAGAAAATTTATTTACAAAGAGAAAAATAGAGGCTCTGATACTTGTCTACATTCATGATCCTTTGTTGTTTTTTATGACAGTGTATCTCTGAGATTTATGACAAACACATGCAAAGTAACCAACTAAAAAAAAGCTTTTAACCTAAAGGATTCAGACAAAAAAAAAAAATCAGTAAAGACTGAGTATATTTCCCATAGTTATATCAAAGTTCTTTATTTTGATTATGAAGACAAGTCAATTTTTAACATCAATAAAGATCTAAATCTGAGTCAGTCTGACATTTAATAATAATAATTGTAATAATATCACAAGAAAAAACTACTGCATATTAAACAAAAACTATGTGCTCCGTATTATATGTGTGTACAACATGCACAGATAATTTCATTTGCTTTTCCTACAAGTAAAGGTAGAAGGGCTAGGATCTATTTCCAAGTTTCCTTGCCTCAAAAGCTATGTACTGAATCACAAGGCAATACAGACTCCACAGCTATTATAAGATAATCTTCTGATAGCTTTAGTATTTGTGGTCTTATAAGCGTAGATGTCCATTTTAAGTGTCTAAATTAAGTGGGGGGAGAAAGAACAAGTCCCACCCGTCCCAACTATTCTGACTTTCCCCAGAAGAACTCAGTGATAACATTGAAGTATTTCTGGATAAGCTTTTTTCCCTAAATGGATGAATGGTATATCCTATAGAGATACAGAGGTATAGAGATATACCTTTCCAGTAGAAGTAATGCAGCAGCAGATGTCAGTTCTCTCTCTACCTATGTGCCTTCTGATCCCTTAGCCACCCCAGATTCTGAAGTGCTATTACCCTGGACAGTTAGTATCTGTATCTCTTTGTTGACAACTACCGTCAAGCTGCTGTAGCTAACTTTACCTTCACAAAGAAAGAGGTGAAAGCAGCTAGGCACATACACACCGTGAGGGCAGCTCTTCTTAATCAACAACTGACTGGGTGCTGTGGTACAAATAGTCCAGCTCCTTGCCGCTGATGGTGGGACACCTCTAGGGTGTGATCTGCACTCTCTCCAGAGCTCCCCTACAGGACTGAGGCAAATTTAAATTCTGTTGAATTTTGCATGATGCCATACTCTGCTTGGCTGCTCTCCAGTCCCTGTCCCACTTCTCCATTCTCTTACGGGTTGTTTGTAAGAACTCTTCTATCAAATCACTTGCAAAAAATTACCCTTTCAAGGTCTGCTTCTTGGAAAACCCATTCCTTAGAATTCCCAATATGCTCTGGCCCTTTTTCTACTTTAATTACAATATCAACTGTAAGGAACCCTTAAATAATTCTCAGTATGGTATGTTCATGGAGCCATTAGACAGACAGAAATGGTATTCTGTGGTATTAAACATCAGTGGAATACCAGAGCAAAACTGAGCAGTAGAATCCTTGTGGAAAGCCATGACTGTGGAATACAAGGTCTAAATTACACCAGAATAACAGCAAAAGGCAAGAAATGTTGAAAAGACACAAGGCTGAACAGAGACAATTAAGTTTCTCAATTAAAAAAGAACACCCTCTAGATTTTTTTTTTTTCTTACCTCATTTGGCGTTGGAGTGATAAGTCTTCTTCCATAAACCATTTAATTATGAAGAAGGTTATAACACTCAGTGTACTGGCTTCTAACATAAGAACTTTCAATTTTGAAGAAGGGTATAAGAATTAGAGTACTGAATTCTCAATCTTCAGCGGACCCATGTTTGTTTGTTTGTTTTTTGTCTGTATTTTGATTTTCCTTTTAAAAAAAACAATGCTTCCTATCTTTACCTCATCTGATTTGGCCATACGTCATCTGATTTGAATTGGGAAGACTACACCTCAGGCTTCAGGAGAGAGCACAAGATTCAGAGCTTGCCATTTGAAGAAGGTGCACTATAGTCACTGTGATTTGTCAACTATGGGAACCAAGGCAACCTATAAGAAATAACTACACTCAATTCTGGGACTACATTTGGAAGAACTGTTGAAGGGAGAATCTTTCTTCACTGTGGTTTGCTCAGACAGTGTAATAGAAACTTGGAACTTCTAGGCAACAATTTTCCACCAAATGGAGTATCTTTGAAAGCCAAAGTTAACACAAAGGAAAGACACCTGGAATTCTTCACATGCCTAGACCAAGTCATGCCTGATGCCCACCACCCCCAATCTCTCTTGAACATTTCTGTAAGTCCATACATCCTTTTCTTTTTCTTTTTTGACTTAAGCTTGTTTGAGTTGTTTTCCCGCTGCTTTCAAACCAATCCTCTCACCAAAAAAAAGGACTTGACAAATAGTTCTGAATGTCTGGGTCTAAATGCTATCTATGTGATTGAATTATACAATATGGTGGATTCCCTCTGGATATTACATTTTGTACTCCATATACTAGAATTTTCAGGGCAAATAAACTATCAAAAAAAATCACTCAAACATTTTGAAAGTTAAAAAAAAATAGAAGTCTTATCAAATGTATTTTGTGACTGCATTTGATGTTCAAATTACTAATAGGAGACAAATCAAGCAGTTTTATAAGAATTCACAGTTACTAATTAAATGCTGAGATTTTTTTTCAGATTTGTTATGTCACTGCTAAATATGAATGCATGATCCTCCTGATTATCACTGGTAATGTGATATATACAGACAGAATAAATGCAAAACACAGATTACATAAAAATGCATATGCATTTTAATGAAAACTTTCCATTTTGTCCTGAAACTTCTTATGAAGATACTAAATGAACTGCTTTAGATTTCACACCCTCTGTCTTTTCTGAAGGCATCCCAAATGGACAGTGGGTGGGAAGAACTGGAATCTACAAAAGATGAAATTATTTTAGTAATGAGCTTTAGTTTTTAAAGATTTTTATTTATTTATTTGAGAGAGAGAGAGCAAGTACATGAGTGGGGGGAGGGGCAGAGGGAGAGTATCTTCAAGCAGACTCCCTGCTGAGGGTGGAGCCTGATGTGGGGCTCCATCCTATGACCCATGAGATCATGACCTGAGCCAAAACCAAGAGTCAACAGGCTGATCCACCCAGGTGCCCCAATCAGCTTTAGTTTTTAAATGCAAGTTCATTTTTCTAAGGCATGCCATCCTATGTAAATAATAATTATAATTACAATAATAAAACTATCAGAATACTATTTATGCTTTACAGAGCAGAACATAGCTCTCATCAGCTATATTTTGTTCCACCTTTATAAGCATGAATTTTCTCATTTATAGAACAAGGATTAATAATAGTACATAATTCACAGGATTATTGTGAGGATTAAATGATACAATCCATGTGCAACATGCTGTCTAGCACCCATTAAATACTACCTTGGAGTGTTAATGATAAATTAATAAAATAATTTAAAATCATTATTATGTTATTGTTATTATTTCAAAAGCAAAAATCCTAGCTGATATTTATTTGTTTTCTGTTCTCTGTTAAGGACTCTATATGATTATGCGTTCAACATAAATTGATTTATGAATCATTTGTCAATTAAAATTAGATCTCTACACTGTGAATGAAATGGGTACACAAACATCCCGATATGTCTCTAGAAGTAAATTTCTTGCTTCTCCCTGCTTTACATATTGACTGCTAAGATGATATTACCCCTGATCATAGTGGTCATGCTCAGTTCCTCATCATGACAGCAGAGCTCTCTCAGGTGAGATACTACATGTTCTGCTGTGAGGTATCTTTGTTTTTCAACCTGGCTAATCATCTAGGACCATGGTGGTAGGGAGGAAAGGAATTATACAGAGTTCTCCGAAGAGAAAAGAAAAATCCTATGTAACACACCTGAGCATTTTTATGAATATTAATAATCATTAATTGAGTGCTTACTATGTACCAGGCATTGTGACAGATGGCTTCCATACGTCAACTGAGTTAAATACTCAGCTGGCAGCTGTGAACAGTTCTAATTACCTTTTTGGAATGGTATTCACGTTTAGACAGGTAATTTCTGCTAAGTTATTACCTGCCAAGTCTCCTCCACTTAGAGTTCCAGTACAGGCTAATTTCTTGTGATTGACCTTCCAGTTCTTTGAGTTACCACCCATTCAATTATAAACACCAGTAGACTACTTCTACTGGGGCTGCAGCATTCTTTTTAGGATCTACCTAGTTCGGCCATGCTGATGATGATAGTGATGCAATATTTGCTGGCAGCTCATTCTAGTTTAAAATAAGTGGTCTATCGAAAATGCAGAGTTAATATATTAACACATGAAGAATGTCATGGAGCAAGGGGGATCTTCGAGCGTTCTTCAGAATGGAGATTATTGTTAAATCTCTTGAGAAATCTCTTGAAACTGTGCTGTTTTAGAAGGGAAGTCAAAATAAATGGTGCTATCATTAAAATAAATGGTCCTAACTGCAAATATCAGCCATTTCTGGTAATATTTCGCTTTTAGCTCCAATTCCTCCCTACACCTCCCCCCCCTTTTTCTGTCTTCCCAAATACGATGTAGAATAGAGCTTGGATATAAATCTCAATAAAGAAAACCAATCCAAAGCAACTTTCTTATTCAAAGTTTCCTCAGACCATAGGAGATGCGCTCAGGAGCCTTGCATTTCAAAAGGAGCTTTGCAAAAACCTTTTTCTGATTTTGTTACTATTTGTTAAATCAAGTTTTCCTGGAATGTGGGTCCTCACAGTTGTGAAATACTACCAGATAATAACAGCAAAGTTTTCTCTCTTTTTCTTTGTTCCTCCACCCCCCTGGTTTCATGCTTCTTAAATAAGCATTGCCATAAATAAGGACTTTTACTCTATTTTCTCTCGTCATTATGCTTTTATGGAGTGAGCATCCTATTAATTTTATCTGGAGACAGAGTATACATTTGTTAACCATCTGGCCTAGTTCCAACCTGAATTGGAAGTTAAATTAAAGCTCTTCACACTCTAGTAGAAACTGTGCTTCAATTCTATACTATTAGCCCATAAATAGAATTTTCATTACTAGTGCTATTTGAGAAAGCTTATATATCTCCCTTGGATTTCTTAAACCTCATTATCCACAGCTTAAATCCAGGCCAT
The DNA here is from genome assembly GCF_964656455.1 of Halichoerus grypus. Lineage (NCBI taxonomy): Eukaryota > Metazoa > Chordata > Mammalia > Carnivora > Phocidae > Halichoerus > Halichoerus grypus. The sequence goes on from NC_135712.1 coordinate 174,349,944, forward strand.
ACTAAGTTTTTAACTAGAAACTGCTACAGAGAACCAGTTTCCTAAGATGCTCATATTTGGGATTATTCTTAACTTGAACCTCATTTCAGAAAATCCTGTCAGTGGCCATTTTTAATCAAAGACAGTGAAGCAGAATAACAAAACCAGCAAAGAGTGCCTTTGTTAAATTTTGAGACTGTTCGGCTAGCTGCTTTCATTTCCCCAACTTGAAATATTCATGCAAAGAGCTTGGAATGTAAGATTGTCCTATGGGGATACAACGTGGATACATTCATGAGTTCTGCAGAAGAGCAATCTCACTGTTATGGAAAAGGGAAAACATTTTTTTTTTTTTCTGAGTGATCTAAATGTAGTCATGATCCTGTTCTACCGGTCAGTATCTACACCAGGTTTCTCTCAGGGAAAAAATTTACTGTGCGCATGTATTAATCTGGTATATTTGTCACTACAGTTGCTGCAGCCAATTGAGAAGCTACAAATGGTTCAGTCATAATAGCAATGGTAGCAGAATGGTGCTTGTAAGTAGGGTAAAAGGACACAGGCAGGTCTCTGTATGATTGAATGCAAATTGCCCAATTTCTCTGAGCCTCAGCTTTCTCTTTATAACTAGAGATAACGATGGGTTCAAAAAGGCTTCTTGAGAGGATCAAATAAGGAAATAGGAGTGAGAACCCATGGTGAAATAGAAAGTTTGAACCAAAAATAAGGTTTGCTAAATTTCCTTATTACCATGATTATTATCACACAGGACAAGAAGACCCTATTATCTAAAGACTCCCTAAGAATGTTATTGCCATTTTCTACTCCTTTTAACTAAGGTAAAATAAGCACTAATTTGCACATGAACCATAAACTGGAGACTGCCATTCCAAGGTGTAAATGACACTGCATTTAGCAGTTAATTAACAGCTTGTCCATAGTGTTTTATCAATACATAATATTAACCCTAAATAAATACCTCTCCAATCACATGAACATTACACTGCTCTAAAGTAAAGAAAATGATAATTTGGTTAAGGTATGTGAGGTTCTGGAGGTCTGTGTTCCATCAGATTTATAGGTCTTGATGTTAGCTCTGCTCATAACCATATGCTTTCAGGTAAACAAGTAAAGGAAATATTACATATAGTATGCTAATATTTAATCATTCTATCATTAATATATCTAATATGTATTGAGCACTGTGTTAAGTGCCTCAGTAAAACCATGTAACAATACTATGAGACACAGGATTACTGTTATAGATATTTTGTAGATAAGGAGACTGGGTCTAGGAAAGGCTGGATAACATGCCCAATATCACACTGTGAACTTAAAACAAAAAAGTATTTGAACTAAAGTCTGTCTTTTCATAGAGAGTGAGCTCTAAACCATCATGCTTTGCTGCTCCTACATGAACTAATCAGATATAAAATGAGTTATCCTATTAGGATGTATTAGGATGTGCTGAGAAATATATTCTTCATCTAATGAACTAATGTGTTTTACAACTAGTGGATAGAGTTCATTTTGTCCAAGGTTCAGAAGATGAAAGGATAGAGTTGCTTTATCTTGTTTTTTAACATACTGAGATGCCTCCAGATTCTGATAAAGGATCTAGAGATGGGTTTCAAGGTCAGCTGGAAAAAAGGAAGCAAGTAACTTCTTTTCCTTCAGCTCAGTACCACCTTGGATTTGAAATCTCTCTCATACAATTGTCAATTATTTAAAAAGTAAGAAATGTAGGTCTCCTGAGAAAGGTGGTGATAGACTGGGACAGGAAGGATGAGTTGCTTCCAGAAGCATATATATTCTTCTTGGATGATTTTTAGAGCCTTTAAATTAGTTTCCTTTTAGAAACTAATTAGAAACAGCACTGTTAAACTCCAATTTATGGCTTTGGAAAAAAAATGAAAGGAATGTTTGACACTGGATTCAGAGTATGCACGTAAAATCAAAGAGGCCCAATTTGTAGGCTGGGTCCCTGATCTGTGAAAGTGGCCCCTTTACAAGCATTCTTGAGGAGAATTTGGCAACACATTTCAGAAAACTTAGCTTTTTAGATTCCTTTTACCCAATAATTCCAACTTTCTAAAAATATACTGAGGAAGTTCTCATGGGCATGGGTAAAATCAGCCACAAGAGTATTCATTACATCATCATTCATGGCGACAAAAAATGGAAACAAAATAAAAGGAAAATAAGTAGGAGGCCAGCTGAAAACATACATTCAAATGTCCCCCTGTCATCACAAATGAAGGTAAAGAAGACTGTTTAAGGACCAGCAGATACATTCACCATTTATGGTTTTAAGATTTTTTAAAAAAACATTTTACAAAATAATATGTAGAAACAATGTGAACAGCACAACAAATATAGTAGTATTGGATTATAACCCAAAGTATAAAATAAATATCCACTAATCAATACTGATATAAATAAATAAATAAATGGGGAGGGGCAAATGACAAATCTCTCCTGCAGAGAAATGCCAAATAAATTATAAGGATTCAGTACCTTAAAGAGGTGAAGCATAACTCCCTTCATTAAGTGAGGAGGGTGCATACTAACCTCCTTCCAAAGAATCAATATGGAAAGAGAGAAAAATCAGTAATTTTACAGAGGAGCATCTTGACAAAAAGTACTTCAGCCGAGTGATGAAGGGCCAACATCAGGAGTCATAAATCATTTTGATAGAGTAGTAACCTTGATATGATGTGGTGAAATGGCACTTTGCCTTTGTGTGCTTCTTCCCCCAAACCCATAACCTCAATCTAAATATGAGGAAAATATTAGAAAAATTCCAACAGAGGGTGATCCTACAATGACATTGACCAGCACTCCTCAAAACTGTCAAGGTCATTGTAAACAAGGAAAGTTGAAAACACTGTTACAGGCAAGAAGAGCCTAGAGGGGATCCTGGAATAAATAAATAATAAAAAATAAAATAAGGACGTTAGACAAAAACCAAGGAAATTTGAAGTATGGACTCTAGTAAAAACATTGGTTCATTAATTAAAACAAATGTACCATCTTGGGGCACCTGGGTGGCTCAGTCGTTAAGCGTCTGCCTTCGGCTCAGGTCATGATCCCAGGGTCCTGGGATCGAGCCCCGCATCAGGCTCCCTGCTCGGCGGGAAGCCTGCTTCTCCCTCTCCCACTCCCTCTGCTTGTGTTCCCTATCTCGCTGTGTCTCTCTCTGTCAAATAAATAAATAAAATCTTTAAAAAAAAAATGCACCATCTTAATGTAAAATGTTAGTAATAGGGGAATATGTGTGGGGTTATATGGGATTTCACTGTTCTATCTGCTTATTTTTTCTGTTCTAAAACTGTTATTAAAAAGTCTATTAATTAAAAGAAAGTATTGGTGGAAGGAGAAAAAGAGAAGCAAGACTCTCCTATTTCTCAGAGATACAAAGGACCCCTTAAATAATAGCCTAGAATTAGCTCTGCCAAAGGAATTGAGAGTGACCCCTTCTAATCTCAATTTAACAAAGGGCAGCCTGAGGAAAAGATAATCAGTAAATCTCCCAGAGTGAGTATCCTTGAATCTTCCTTCACGGAAAGTTTGTAAGGAAAGAGTAGATCCCAAGAAAAATGTGTTATCATGTGTTGTTGCATCCATCCTATTTTCAGTAGCCTGCAAACTCCCCAAGGCCTATATATAATCTTTATTTCCGCAGCGCCTAGTTTGGTGTCTGCCGCTTGGAGAACTCCTTCTGACTGGCTGACTAAATAAGTGAAGGAATAAAGGAATTAATGATTGAATGAGGTATTCTAAGCATATTTGCTGAGTTAATAAATACTTGTGTTCAATTTGCCAAATGAGTGAGTGAGGGGATGACAGTAATCCTTATACACATTATTAACCACAGAATTTTGAAATAGTAAATCCATTATTCTGAGCAAGTCCTTGAGGATTGTGTTAGCACAAAAATGTAACACAGAGATCCCTTGTCCCCTTCCTTTGTGTTCCTTTTTACCTCCTCAGTTAAAGCAGTGCTGACAATGACCATAATTAAAAAAATTGTTAATATTTATTGATTGTCTTTTACGGGCCAGATACTTTGGTAGGTAAGTAGGTAAGTTTAATAGTATTTCCAGTCCTTACAACAATTCTACTCTATGTATCTATATAACTATCTACCTATCTATCATCCATCACCTATCAAATTTTGCCTTTGTTTTACAGATAAGTAGCCCAGCTATTGACAGAAAAATTTAATATTTAAATACTGATCTTTTTGAATTCAAAGTCTATGCTCTTTCCAGAACACAATGTTGCCTTGAAATGTTAGTGAATTCACTAGTAAGTCATTCAGTCCTAGGGGGAGTGCATGTGTATGTGTGTTTGTTGAGGATTAATGTTTTCAATTTCTCAACGATTGGTTTGAATATTTGTCAGTTCTCAGATTTGCATGCACGGTCAACAGAGGGGGGTATTCTATGGAGTTTACCTTAGAATTTACCAGTTTATGCCAAGCAACATAGTATCCTGATAACACATAAAACAATTAGCAAGCACCTAAAGATTACGTTCCAGTGTGGGGCAAATGGGAAAAAAACTATACATAGAAAAATATTCTGCTATCCAGATACTCAATTCAATGAGAAAAAAAAAAAAAAGCCAAATTACTTACAAGACATCCAAATAGGAAAAGTTTAAGATACCTCTTTGATTTCGTTTAAAGCTAATTGTTAAAGGCCTAAAAGATCTGAATGCATTTGGTTTGATTTGAAAATACTATTGCTGTCCTGCGATACCACAGTGACCTTTTTTGTGGCATAATCTGAAATGATGTCCATATGTGTAAGAAAAAAAAAGTGAATATTAGATAGCTTCTCTTCATCTGAGAGTTCTGCAATACCTAAAAACATCTTGGTGAAACTTCACATTTATTGCTTGAAATTAATAGCCAAGCTAGGTATCTTTTCCTTCATAAATTAGAAAAAAATAAATAAGATATATGTGAATACATACAGTCCTGTATGAAGGCTCCTGAACACATAGAACATTCAGTGCTGCTACGAATTTTATTTACATTTCTGAGCACTAACAGCAAAATTACTAAATTATGGTTAAAGAAAAAAGAAGAAGAAGGAAAATATGTGTGGTTGTTTATAAGAGCAGTAGAAGAGTTATGAGGGATATCAGTTTAATTTCTTCACTAAGAGCAAAGGCCTATATTTTCCTAACAGGAGACACTAAGATCTATCAGTCAGTCACACTACATTTGCACAGCACCTATACACAGGGCTTCTCAGGGTGTTTTACAATACAGTTAATTTGCAGCTTAGATAATTAAGAGTCTGCCATGTTAAACAAATGAGAAAAGCCGGGAGTTGAAAGCTGTGATCATGTCAGCGCTGAAACCCCAACACAGAAAGTGAGTTTCATATCCCCAAAGTCATAGCAATTAAGGTTCAAGCGGGTATCTGAAGTTTTGTCTTCATTATTCTATACTCACGCTAGTTTATGGTGGTCTAAGATGGTTAAATTCTGCGAGCAAACATTCTAGTCAGCTTTCCCTACACTTCACTCTCTAGACTCCTTGCCTGCCTAATGTAGCAGCCGACCACGTGAGTTGCTGTGACTGAAACTACGCTTTCTGTTCTGTCTCTAATCATCTATCCCAGATTTTTGTAAATGGTAGATATTGCCATCATCTCATACAAAGCTGTGAGGGGTATGGTCCTCAATGGCCCTGATCGATTTTTGGAAACACTTATTGCTTCTCATTAAAAAAACTGCCTGGATTTTAAAAAGGTTAACTTTTGAATTTTTTTAGATTTTTAATATGTAAAATAAAACTTACTGTTGCTGAATTGTTAGTAATTACAGAGACTCTAAATGGGAAAGATGTCTATAATTCCATTCCCCAGATAAAATCTTTTAAACATTTTACTGAAAATTTTCAAGCCTTTTTTTAGGAAAACTTTTATAGAATTGGGGCTAACTGCCTCTACACACAGGGAATGAATTCATATATTAAAAGATAATTTTTTTTGAAGATTTTATTTATTTATTTGACAGATAGAGACATAGCGAGAAGGAACACAAGCAGGGGAGTGGGAGAGGGAGAAGCAGGCTTCCCACCAAGCAGGGAGCCCAATGTGGGGCTCAATCCCAGGACCCTGAGACCATGACCCAAGCCGAAGGCATACGCTTAATGACTGAGCCACCCAGGCACCCCTAAAAGATAATTTGATGTAAATATCAAATGGCTATGAGTGTGAATTTTGAAGTCAGAATCAGTGAGATTTAGATTTGAATTCTAGATCTACAATTTATGTTGATTTAGTCAGTTAATTTCTCTAAACTTCACTGTATCCACCTTCAAAATTAGCATTAATAATAATACCTGGCTTCTAACTGTGTTCAAATCACTGGGACTACACTTACCCTCCTGTTGGCAACAAATGAAAAACTGGACAATTACATGGGAAACAAACCTGATTCCAGAAATACAATAATGCATGGCATAAAACTGTGATCCCTGAAGGAGGGGAAATACATGAAGCAAGACTTTGGTATCCTGGTTTTCTACATACAGGTGGGCACTTTCCAGAGGAGAGAATAAGGAAGGTGAATCTATATAGGACATTAATGTTTCACTGAGTTGAGGAGACACACAAGGGTAAGTGACTGGGAGTGCAGAGCAGAGTATCAGAGAGGATGAGATTATGAAAAGGAAGCGCATAAGTGTCACATGAGAGTGGGCATAGAACAATCTTCTGAGCTAAACAGGGCTATAAGACTGTTGAGTTCCTCTGAGCTATTAGAAAAGAGATTTTGTAAACATTTGGAGCTTCAATAGGGGGATGCATCTTACTAGTTAACTAGCCTTAGACTAAAGTCTATATCTAGTCTACAGAAGCTTAATAATAAGCCATAGAAAGATCAAGCAGATTTATAGTAACTTAAATCCTGTCAATAAAATCCAATATTTTAAATAAATATACCACAACCTGGCATATAACAATGTAACATTCGTTATGTTTAAAATTCGATCTAAAATTACCAGATAATCTAAAACGCATAAAAATGAGAATCATGACTAGGAGAAAAAGAAGTCAACAGAAACAGATTCATAAATTACAAGGATGATAGAATTAGCAAGCAAGGACTTTCATATCATCAACAGGGATCCTGCATAATAGCAGGGGATTATAGCTGAAGAACCATAGACTCAAACTCTACACGAGAAAGGATCTCTAGGGAAACCCAAAGACAACAGGGGAGACACAAACAAAGACAATAGAGAAAATGTTAGCCTCTGACTTCACAGCTACAGTAAACAAAAGCGGCAAACAGTAAACACAACTTCGCTCCTTGCTAGATAAACATAAAACCTCACACATAAATCCAGTAACCTCAATTCCTTTTAACTGATAAACCTCATCAATGGATTCAACAACAACAAGAACAACAACAACAATACAAAGCATGTTAATAAGCAGTCTGCAGAGACAAAGCAAGCACTGAAACCACACTCACATAAGGCAAATATTCTGGGATTACCAGACTGGAAATTTAAACTACTATGATTAATGTGCTAAGGACTCTAATGGAAAACAAAAACAAAAACAAAACAAAACAAAACAAAAAACCCAGACAACATATGAAAACACATGATTAATGTAAGCAGAGAAAAAGAAGTTGTAAGAAATGATCAAAAGGAAACCCTAGAAATAAAACCATTGTAATACAAATGAGAATTCCTTGATAGGCTTACCAGTGGACTGAACACGGCTGAGGAAAGAATAAGTGAACTGAACTGGAAGAAATATCAGTAGAAGCTTCCCAACCAACATGCAAAGAGAAAAAAAAAAAAAAAAAAGAATGAAAACCAACCAAACAAACAAAACCACAAACCCAGAATATCCAAGAACTATAGGAAACTATAAATGGTGCAACAGGTGTCTATTAGAAATACCAGAAGGAGAACAAAGAAAAAAATGAATAGAGGAAATAGTGGAAGTAATGATGGTTGGGAAGTTTCCAAAATTAATTGCAACTACCAAATCATAAGAGAACACCAGGCATGATGCAAGTGCCAAAAAAAGCTACACATTCAAGAGAAGGAATATTCCACAGGAAAAAGGGGAATATTACCTATATTACCTAATTATGCAAGTATGTATGTGCTGCATTCCACAAACATTTAATGAAAACCAGTCAGTATTTTAGGAACTGTCTTAGGTCCTGAAAATGAAAAACTTAAGAATGAGATGTAGCACTGACCTATCTTTTTTTTTTTCTCCCTTATATCCACCTATTCACCTACTGATTTCTATCCTCCCTTCCTCCCTCCCTTTTCCTCCTTCCCTTTCTCTATTTATCTCTTATCAAAATATATAAACCCTTGCTTAATGAATATATAGTTTATAGCATAAAAAGTATTCATTAGTTATTTAACAAGAGTGTTTAGAAACATTGTTAATAAGAAAGAGAACTTTGATTTCATTCCTCTGTGCTCAGTTTTGTGTTTATCGAATATCTTACAAAGAAGTGTGGCACCTCAGAAAGGGAACAAGGAGATTTAAATTGATTTATACAAGTAGTTCCTATATTTGGAAAAAAAAAATTACTAAGCCCAAATGCAGCATGGCAATATAATCATGAAGAGATATTGGAGAATATGATCCATAATTATCTTTTAGTAGAATTTATAAAAACACTTTAGTAGAGTTTATAAAAACACTGCAAATATAGGTTTATAATTTATAAAGCAAGAGGTTTGATTTTTAACACTTTCAGATTATTTTATACCTATCATATAATTAATCTTGGAGAGAATGTGTTGTTTTTTATGTTTATTAATTGTGCAAATTTAAAAAGTTGGTATAGTATTTGGTAAGCATCAAATTTTATAGTGGACTAAAAAAGCATTTTCAGTATGTTTGCAGTATTCAAATGCAATGCAATTTGTTCTCTGAAAACCGCTGGCAAGCATATATAAAAACTCTTTTTGTTAGTAGCTCACAAATGTATAATATTCTCCAAAGTACACAAAACATTTTCACATACATTTTGTCCATCTGAAGAAATGCGAAATGTATCTCCACTGCAATTACACAAAATAATGTGTTTCTTACACAGGATATTTTAACACTATCACTTTGACCCAGTGGATGCTTTGGACTTTCCATTTTAACTATAAGGAATTTTAATCCCATATTAATGACATAATTTAATAAACATAATCTCAACATTGACTGATTTTGTCACGTAAAATCTTATGGAGTATGTTCCATTAAATCAATTGTTTCCTTGGCAATTTTCTGTGAAGTAATTCTCATCATTTTCCATTTTTCTTCATTTTATTTCATGTGCAACAAATCTTTTATGTATAAACTTAACAATGTATAATTTATCCATCAGTTTTTTTGGACATACCCATGAGATTTAACGTTTCAAGAGAGTTTTTTTTTTTAACTATTATTTTTCCAACTCAAATTTTCCTGAGTCAAATATTGCTAGTACAAATTATATCAGAAGCTTAGGTACTCCCACATGTTTTTAAGATAATAAATTTTACCATATGCAGTTTTACCAGTTGTCAGGTTTTAATGTGTTGATTGTTTCCATCCAAAAGAGATGATTTCATTTATTTTTAAATCATTCCATTTGAGAATTTTCAACAATTTTCCTCATATATTCTAAGGCTTTTTGGTTCCCCTGTTTGGATTATCAATCCTCTCCTTCCGTTTACTTCCAATGAATTCTTACAGCATGTACCCATCAAGAGTGAAGTCAAACGGTGAACTCTAAGTGGGATGGTCAACATTTCCTGACTCTACCTTTTTCCTTTCCTCCACTCCTCCATCTCATAGCAAGCTGAGCTGAAAATGGAGTGTGGATCTTTAGCAGTATTTTGAGTGGCATATACCTCTCAAAAATGCAGGCCAAGTTATAACTTATCACCCACTGTTTTAATGCACGGCATGTGTGTGGATATGGGTATGGGTGTGTGTGGTGAGAGGAGAAGACAGAGACAGGGAGACAGAGAGAGTGAGCAAAGGACAAAGAGAGAGAAGGGAATGTGGCAAAGACTTATACTTAGTTGGTTCAGATGAAGGACATATATAATTGACATAATTGTCCAGGTATTTCTCTTTCAACATTTCTGTAGGTTTGAATTTTTAAGAAATAAAACATAAACGTAAATAAAATTAGGAAATCTGATATGTGAGCAATTCAAAGCCTATAACAATCAACTAAGTTTTCTCCTTGTCCCCTCCTCTTTTCTACTCCAGAACTGACCCTCTTTGTTGCTCTCTCTTATACTGCCATCAGTAGGAGACAGAGAGAAAAGGAATGAACTGTAGAGATGAGAATTTGTAGACCTTCTGAGATACCTATTTCTAGTTCCATCATCCCCACTAACTCAAACACTGGTTAGACAAAAAGATAAATAGAATTTGCATTTTGGGTTCAGAATAATTCAATGTTCATTGCCTAAATGCCACGCTCAGTGCTAAATGTTTTTTACATGTATTATCCACTCCATACTTCAAAATAAACATAAAAGGCAGGTATCATTATAACTCCTTTTGGATGAGTATATGGAAATTCATAGAGGTTAAGAAGCATGTTTGCTAATAGACAACTCTTGAGACTATTGTGAATTGAATCTGTCTTCACTGGTTTCACGAGCAGTTAGCTTAATCATTTATTTAAAAGTTTCTAAGTTCAGAACTTAAAATCAGGTGGGACTAGTTTTGAATTGCCCTTGCACTCTTAACAGGAGCTTGAAATTGAACAGGTTACTTATTCAGTCTGAGCCTCACTATTCTCATATATAATGAAAATATGATATACCCTGAATAATTATAAGGATTATACGTAGATAGAATATATATATGTAAAATCTAACCTCTTACTTATAAATGTTTAACAAATGAATTTTATTTACGTGAGATTCTTGAGAACGAGGCTCAATAATTTTCAGTTATTTATTATGTAAGAGTATTTTTTCAATTACAGGAATCCATATTTCCTGATGCCAAATATGATAGAATCATCTATAAATATTCTTTTCAGATGTTATCTTTCATTGGTCTTTTTAAGTAAATTGTCTAATTCTCAAAGTATTTTGCTGACATTTTATGTTTTTTTATAAACTTTAATTTCGGAGAAAGCTTGAAAATGTTGAAAGTTCATCATATCTTAAAAGGCTGTGACAGAAAGTCCCCATTTGTCACTTTCTTAAGCATGATTTAATCAGTCAGTAATTATTTATTGGACAAACACTATGGAACCAATACCGTATAAAAATAAAATATGGTCTCTTAAATACCTGAAAAATGAATAACTCGAGAATTTAATTTAAAGATCTACAAAATTTCATATATAGAAAGAAACTTAAAGAGATTTAGTAACCAGCATTATTTGGATTGCTCAGTATATTTGAGAAAGGGACAGGTGGGGCTAGGTATGGAGAGATAAGTAGGGGGCTACATGATCAGGTTCACAGAAATCCCCGAAATGTGGAGGTGTAAGGAACCAGAGAAAAGGGAACACACCCTACCACCCTGCCCTCATGGGGGGGTGGGGAGGGGAGAAAGGGCTTTTTTTATGACAGTCACCTGTGACCAACAAAGAATAAATAGGCCATGAAAAGAAGTAAGCCATTAAAGATGCTATGGCTAGTCTGCTTACACAAAGGTGCTGTCAGTAGAGAAATTAAAAAGATTTAAGTTCCCTGGTTAGCTTTCAATATGAGACCAACCCTAAAAGCCCTCAGTGGCAACCCTGTTGGGACGCCCCCACACACACACTCCTAAGAGCTTTTTCTTTTTTTTTTATGTATCCTTGCTTAATAAAACTCTCGCTTTACTCACGCTCCTTTGTGAGATTCATTCTTCGACTACTTGAGACAAGAACCAAGCTCTTCCCCTTCATATTTACTTAATAACAAAATGGAAACTTTTAAAAATGTTTTTGATGTTTTGGAACATAAATTACTTTTTCTAAATGTGATGACCACTTTGGGAAGAGACTGTATTTAGAGGTAAACCCTCAAATTTGATAGGGTCAAGTCTCTTACTATTCAAAATATGTTTTATAGAAAATAAGAATCATCATTACCTGGAGGCATGTTAGAAATGGAGAAATCAAGCCTCACCTCACACCTACAGAATCCCAATTTAACCATGTCCCCAGGTAATTCATTTGCATATTGTTTAAAAACAGCAGATCTAGTCTATCTATCCCCTTGTTACTTGGGTACTAGTATTTAGAGGCATAAAAATGAAGTCTGAATATCGCCAAAAGGCAAAGAGATGTCTGGATATTCTATGCCAAAATGCAAATATTTGGCCCGCTTAAAAGCATTCCAAACCTGTTGGCTGATAAACACTTATCTGAGTAAAACAAAGTGCCTCCACTTCCAGGGCAGGTTTCGCTCAATTCTAATGACCACTATGAACAATGGCCTTTAATTAGTCTTATTTTGGAAACCTGCAGTGCAGGTTTTTTTCATTTACAAGAATTGCTGATTAATTAAGCAAGAAGACACTCCAGGCAATATATTTCTGGATGTAGGATAAGATGGAGTGAAGGATATGTTGCAGATTTAGTGACTTGTTCACCATCTTATACAAGTACACATATTCCTCTACAAGATGCTGCCCAAATGGGACTCATTATGCTCAAACTACAGGAAATATGAGCACATTTAGGGGAGAATTGCAGTCCCAATCATTTTCAGAGTATTAGGCATGTTTGTTTAAAATTCCAATCAGAAAGTTCCACTTTTGCCCAGCATTTGAAATCTATTTGGTAATTTACCTTAGAGCAATGTTTGAATAACAAAAAGGTTTAAAAAAAAATTAAACAACCAGAAACAAAACAAAACAAAACAAAAAACCTTACTTTCCAAGGGCAAAGCATTCCAGTTTTACAGATGAATCCTTTGCAGCTTGTATAGTTTCAGGAAAACGCACTTCAATCTTTGGTTCATATTCCCCCATCACACCTGTTAAATATCAAAAGAGCTAGCAGCATTTCTGGAGAATAGAAGTTTTCTGTGAAGTAAATGCTTCATTAACCAAAATCCGATTATTTTGTCCTTCAATTAAAAACATTTTCATATACTTTAAAGAGTGATAGAGGGCAAAGAAACTACATGATGCTACTTAAGGAATTAGTTCATTCCCTTCTTGCTTAAAAAAGAAATATCTAAGATATATCAAAGTATCAGAATAGAGGCAACCCAAATTTCCCTATATTCCATGTTAGAATCTTACAAAGAATTTGTCTTTCAATTAAGAAATGAATGCACCTCAATTCTAAAATATTTCTGAATTATCAAGAATGTTTCTTCTCTAGAGATATCCAGATCTATCACCCCTTCACAGAACTCTTGGGGCCAGATCTGTTCAGGAATAAGGAAATTTTCAGTTAACACTGTAGGAGTTCTCTTTATACAAAATAACAGTTTTTCTGCAACAAAACCTATAAAGTAATAACAATAACTGGGATAAAGACATAAATATTCTCATGTCAGTTCACTAAGGATTTACTGTTAAGTGAGTTTCCTGTTCACTTATAAAAAAATTTTGTTTTTGTAGTTTTAAATTTTTCAATAAGGAATTGTGGATATGGGCTAAGATTAGGATAGGACAGTACTGTAATGTATGTAAATATGCTATCTACCAGAGGTGTAACAGAAATATATTTCTAGTCTATCCTCATTAACTTAATTAATTTAATCAGTGGCCAATCAAGATTCCTCAAAAATTTTTATTTTTTTTAACTTATGTACCAAATACCAGAGTAATATGTTCCAAAGGTAAATGATTTATTGGTGGCCAGTACAACTGCACAGAAGCTGAAATGTACAAAATATATATCAAATAAAAATACTTCATTTTCAAGACCTTGATCATTCCAAACATTCAAAGAAGCTATGGTTGAGGTGGTAGAGAGTACTAGTTCAGCAAACTAAATTGGTTAAATTTTCTATGTTCTATTTTCTTGACATCTGATTTTTCTTGAGTGACTACTTTTAGAAGACGTTTGATATTTCTTATATTAATACTATTAACATTAATATAGTATAATTCTTCTGATCTGTTTTTACCACGTATGCACTGAAGGGAATAGAGGGGATAAAAGAATGAAGGAATTAAGAAGGGGAGAAGAAGGAACTAAAAGTAGACCAGAAAAAGGAAAAATTATGGTAGAATTTCTATGCATATTATTGGCTTATGAGCTCTTTCTGTCATGAACAGTGTACTCACTGAAGGGGAGAAATTGGACTTATGAATAAATCTAGTGGTTGCTGAATTCTGAATTAAGTCTATGCAAATATATTTGGGTGGTTAGTGATTATAAAAGCTCTGTCATAAGAACTCCCTGTATGGAGCTAATTCCATAATTCTGTTAGCCATCATTAGCATTACTTTCTTGCTCTTAAACCCCTCAGAGAGGAGAAAAACTCTGTGAGGTACTATATTTCAAGTCCAGATCTGATCATAAAATGCATCAACAGGTTTTCTATCTTTACATTTACCACTGTGAATATTTAATTAAAGAATCGACTAGAGGATTATTCTACTTCGATGACTTCCCTAGGTTTCTAGTTCTCTAAATCTTGTGCCAGCTATGTCCTGACTAAGCTACAAAACTCATCAGAGACCAATTTGAATTACGTTCCTCAGAGGAATATAATTAGTATGAATCTTGTGTTTCATTCCTCTCTGGAATGCTTATAATTAATGTTTGCTTGCTTTGCTTTCCTCGGATGTGAATTTTTTTCCCATTTTGCCAGCCAGGTAAATAAAGGGTGAACAAAAAAGACAAATATGGAAGAGAAAGAGGCATTAGAGAGAAGCTGCATCATATGCTCACTGAAAACAATATTATTCACTTAATAAGTTTGGCCTCACCCACACGTGCACACACACACGCCTACTCCCCCAAACTTTTTTTATATAAAATGTTCCTTAAGCAACGAAAGGATCTGTTCCAATGCCAGTGAAGAAATGGCACGATATACCCAGAATCATATAAACTGTACCATGTGAGTGAGTTATGGAATTTTCTATTTTATTTTTTATGCTATCTGATTTTCATCATATTTGTAAATTGAACCTCAGCTCATTGATGATGTGGCTCCTCGAACCAGAGGGAAACTGAAAGCTCAACAGATGTCCCCAGGCTTCAAAAGCGACGGACAAAGTATATTCCCAAGATAGCTCATCATCTTACCATCAGTGCGCTGCACTAATGGAGTAGGTGGTCCTTGAACACTTCTCTGGGCTTCCTTGTTTGTTATGAAGCAAGTGTAGTTGCCCACATCTGATGGTTCCACTTTGGCAATGTACAAGTTTCCTGTCTCTTGGGATACAAACCGCCTGTTGTCCTCTTGAACATATAAGGGGTTATCATTGAAGGTCCATGCATAAGATAAATCTGGAAAACAAAAAAATAAGCATTATCCTTACTGTATTCATTCTTATCTGAAAGTTTTGTGCCCTCTTCTCCATAATTAGAATAAAATTGTGCCTCTGTTTGTCCAGTTGATGCCTGCTGTCCTGGTATAATTGTAATATTCCCTTATATTCATATATATTCAAATTTGGATGATATATTCTATAGTCATCCTGCCCATCATTGGCTTTGTGCATTTAGGGATGCAATGATGGCATGCCAAGAGAATAAGTGGATGAATGTATTAAGAACAGCTGTAACATATATAAAATATTATGGGCTTAAAATGCACACTGAATTTCTCCAGTAATGCTCACATTAAAACAGTCTCTCTATATGCAGTCCAAAGGATGCCTGCACTAAACTGTTTTATGTCTGATTCTTTTAACATGTATTTTTTTAATGTTCACCTATGTTGTGTGACTATCAGTACTTCTTTTTTTTAAGATTTTATTTATTTATTTGAGAGAGAGAGAGGGAGCGTGAGCAGTGGGGAGAGGTAGAGGGAGAAGCAGGCTCCCCACGAGCAAGGAGCCCAATGTGGGGCTCAATTCCAGGACCCTGGGATCATGACCTGAGCCAAAGGCAGATGCTTAACCCACTGAGCCACCCAGCTGCCCCAACTATCAGTAATTCTTTGCTTTCTATTGCTGAGTGATATTGCGTTTTATAAATATACCACAATTAGTTCAGCCACTTTCTTGTTGATGAGCATTTTGATGGTTTCCAGGTTGGGAACATTATGTATTAGGTTGAAATGACTGTCTGTCGACATTTTCATTTCTCTTGAATAAGGCCCTAGGAGTGAGAAATAAGGTAGACAGATGTATGTTTAACTTTATAAGAAACTACAAAAAATTTTCCAAAGTTGGTGTACCAGTTGACCTCTCCAGCAGAAATATATGAGTTATAGTTGTTCCATATCTTTGCACAAATAACATGTCAATTTTAAAAAAATTTTAGCCAGAAATCTTCGAACAAAGAAAAATATTCCTGTGGATTAAGGTTTTTAAGTGTGGTACTATCTGAAAACTAAGAAATTGTATGTATCATGGAAACTAGGTAGAACTGAACTTACGTCTAGGGAAATAGAAGAATATAACTGGTTCTAATGGGACACCAAAATAAGTGAAATGCACAGGTGCTAGGGGTGAAGAAGGGAAATACACAGTTTGAAAACATCTTCACCTGCAGATGAACTTAGAAATCACATAATAGGAAATCACAGCTCATAGAACAAGAGTTGAAGCAACTAGGGGCCTCTTGTTCAGGCAGAGGCTGCGGGTCATATTTGTCATCTGCACTTATATTAAAAATGGGTGCAGAAGCAAGATATGGTAGAGCCAAAGATGATTAATTATTTCTGATAAGTTCTAGCAATCTACCCCAGGTGGAAGCAGACTATCTGAAGCATTTTTCACTAACTTTACAGAATTTAAATTCTCTAAGATGAGGAGGCAATACAGATCAATAGCTAGTCTGACCTTAAATTTGATCTATATAGAAAAACTTATGAGGAAGTGGGAGTGTGGGAATGTTGCCATCTTTATCATCTCTTTCACCAAGGAAAAAAATAAAGCACTAACAGTACACTTAGGAAACAGATTTTAGAAAGCACAAAAGGAAGGAAGGAAGGAAGGAAGGGCGGAAGGGAGGGAGGGGAAGAGTGAGTATACAACCGACCATTAATAGGAAGGGGGGAGGAGCTTAAGTATTGCATTCTAACAATTCGTAAGTTATTTTAGTAAAAATGAATTCATCTATACTGACAGAACTCTGATATAATTATCAGGAAAGAAGAAAACATGAGAAGATGATATGTTAGAGAACAATCAGCAAAAATGCCACTTATGTGTAGAATGTGAAAATGTACAAAGTGGCATTAAATCTATAAAACTAGTGTTCAGGTAGAAAAAAAATCCCAAATGTATGGTTATGTGAAAATCATGTTGTAAATCAAGACATTTAACATTGTGTATATGTGTGCGTATGTATGTGTGTGTGTGTGCATCTGTGTTTCTTTATACAAATTATTTAATTTAGCAACCTAGGAATGTATATAGAGGTTTTCTTAGGGTGAGGGGAAGAAATACAAAAGACTTCTACTCTCTACATAATGTGTTTCTGTCATATTATAATTTTTAATTCCTATGTAATATTTGTGTAAATGGGGAAAAAAACAGGATGAAATAGTGTCAGGAAAACTAAACACTAGAATGAATTACAACTTGTAAAACAGTAAGACGAATAATAGTTTTCATTCTTACTCTGAACTGTTCAGACTTGAGTATTATGTTTTATTTATTATAATCACTAAGTAAGCTTGTTAAAATACAGAGAGCTAATCCTATTCCTAGCAATTTGGTTTCCTTGTATCTGAGTGAAGTATCACGGAATCTGTATTTTCAACACCCTATGAACGGCTCATGTGGTTGAACTGGAATATTATGTTCAGAGCACCCCTTACTGAAAGGGGGATTAAAATTCTCAAGTATATCAAGAGACAGATAATGAACATAGCAAAGGCCAGAAGTTAAATTACAAAAGAAAATGATAAGAACTTAAATTTTTACCTGGGGTCAGGGTGGGGAAGAATAATTGAGCGGTCTTCATAGATTCGAATTGCTGTCATGTGCATGAAGGGTTAAATAAAGCCCTTTCTGTTGATGCCCAGGACGCAAAAATAGGACTTTAGCTCTTGGGGGTTACACAAGGTCCTTAATATAATGAAGACCAATCTAAACTTCAGAGCTATAACAGCAAGTGATTTGTGAGGTAATGAGCTCTCTATCATTAGAGATGGCCAAACAGAGAATGGATAAGCTATGTTTGAAACGTTGCAAAAATATTTATTTTTTCAATGAATGGGAAGTTAAACCTATGTTTCTATGGATTGTCTACTCCACCCTCAACATTCCTTTGATCTCCTTAACAGTCTAATGCTTTTAGATCAAGTATGCATAAATGCAACTCACTTTTTAGTTTTGAAAATATGCTTTGACATTCTCATCCTGTTCCAGGGTATTGAAACTTCATTGCTTTTGCAAGTCCCTACTGGAGTCTTTTATCATTTCATGTGGTCTCTTCCTTCTAAGTTTCTTTACTGATGTCCTTTGCTGCCTCACTTCTAAGCCTGTTACTCTGTCTCCACCAAAGAGTTGCTCAAAGGATTTTTGTTTGAAAGTGAGAGGTATCTAGATAGTAAATTTTTCTTCAATATAAAGAGGAAAAAATGTAGTTCAGATTCCCTTGTTGTCAGTGACTCCTCATCTTTTGAAACTTTTGTGAAATAAAGACAATCTTGAGCAAATTCCCAGGGCCATGTCTCAGTTTAGGGATCTTTATTCAGTGCTGATTTGGGGAGCGGAATAAGCTCTAACTCTCCGAAATCCAAGGTTAACCCTTCTCACTTAACAGAAATTACAGGTTGTCACTAATGCCCAAGAAATCTTTGAATTCTTTACCCTATAATCTTGAGAACTGAGACTGCAATTTCCATTTCTCCCTTGGTGAATTCATTTTTACCTTAGTTGCTAAAACTTTCTCTGATCTATTCCTTCTTTAATAGTGGAACATTTAGAAGCTGCCAGAAGAAAATGGTCCAGAAATAAGAAAGATTACATAAAGAATAATAAAAAAAAAATGAGTACTTTTATTTCATACCTGTTTCATCATCCCAAAATTTTGTTTTGTGACGCTAATTGGATGTTGATTTAATATGCCCATTAAACATGAGAAGCTACTAGAGCTAGGGATATAAAAGTAATTTTCCAAAATCACATTGTTTGTGTGTAGAAGGAGGAGTACTTGAACCTAGATCCTTCAGATGCCAATCCTTTGCTCTTTCCCTAATACCACTTTTCTTCTTTTCTATGTATCTACAACTGATCCTCTTCTTGTCATGTCATTATGTCAATATGATCCCCTTGGAGCATTCTTCCTTACTCTCAGACTTCCTTCCAAACCTGCAAACTCTGCATATCAAAGCCTACTCAGAACTAGGACAAAAGTTCCTCACCACTCATCCGCTCCCCCCATCAACACTGTCTGTCCTGTGTTCAATTTCCTCAGAATCTTACAGAATAAAAAGTCAATCTGTCATTTCAATTACTTAAACGTGTTTATAGCCACTGTTAGCAGGGAACAGAAATGCATTTGCTAAACCATTAAGAAATAATTCTTTTCTCCAGAGTGGCCTCACTAGAGGAGCGATTTTGAAACTTTAGTGTGCATAACAATCACTTAGAGGACTTGGGAAAACACAAAGTGCTAGGTTCTACCCTCCCAGTTTCTCTTTCAGTAGGTCTGGGGAGGAGCCAGAGAATTTACATCACTAACAAATTCTCTGGAACTACTGATACTGATGGGTCACAGAACACTACTTTGAAAATCACTAATATAATGGTAATTCTCAATCTCCCCTGTATAATCATACCAGGAAGGAAAATGGCTCGGAGTTTGATAAAATGGTGACCATCTTGTATATTTCTCTTTGGGTGGCACGTGGGAGCCTAGAGAAAAGGATGTTCCTCAGTTCATAGATGCATGGCATGTCTGGGATGGAAGGGACCTAAAGATCTTCCAGCCCAATCTTCTCATTTTATAGGTGAGTAAGCAGAGGGGAAGATGGCAGCAGCTCTGTGACTAGAATCAAGGTAGCCCTTTGCGCTCTTCTCTGAATTGGTGAAGATGCTAACCTGCAAGCCCTTCCTGTCACTGTATTTTTCATCCTTCCCTTCTCCCTTCTCCCCATGGGCTCCCTATTCCCATTCATCCAAATAGGCTGTAGTGGGGGCTTTTATCTATTTTGTTCCATCATCAGCCACTGTCATGCTTAATTTGTATATTTTTAATGGGGAAAGAAAAAAAAAACTACCTCACAAATTGGAAGTTTAAAATTCTTCCCATTTGGCTTTTCTTAATTAAATGTATAATTCATGAGCCACTTACTTTGAAACCATTGGATTTTTAAAATATTTTCTCCATCATCTATGACATTTATCTGTTATTAATGATTGTGATGCATTTTCCCTATGATGATTCAGCAGTTACATTAGAACTGAATGATAATTGGTCCTTCCTGAAGCATTGCCTGCAGTTGCACATTGACACCATCCTCTGCAATTTTAATATTATTAGAAATGGCAGATCTGCAGTAAGCAACTGAAGACTCTATCTGCTGCTCTCTCAAGCATACGACAAATCCTATTTTCCCCAGAGCATGATTATGTTTTGACATCTTTTACAGCCCTATATCTTGCACTGTAATATTTAAAGTACAAGCACAAGAGATATATGCAATCGTACCCATTATATGGGATGTAATTTTTATTAGAGGGGAAGTATCCCATGTGAAAGAGACCAATAGTGATAAACACTGACATTGAGAACTTCTATTGGCTCTGTAAAACAGACTTCAAAATTGTTAGCATGTTTCTAGAAGTAGAAAATAAATGAGAAGAATAAAGGATTCAAAGCATAGTGCTCAGATTTAGTGGATAAATCTCCCCTTTGGAATATTCTGGAATGGGTGTACTTTACTGCAAACTTTGTGCAGAGCTCTAGGGTTAAATGTGACTGCCTGTTGGGTGGTAAATCATGGTTATGCTAGCTCAGTGGCAAAGACCTAATCCAAGAAAAATAATTCCTTTTCTGGGTTGAAGTCATTGATATTGGTATTGAGCAAGTTTATGATGTAACCCAGAACACTGCCCTGACACCTTTACAACCACTCCGATTTGAGTTCCCATTTGGTCCACAATTACTGCTTAACCACCTAGATTTTATTAGATCCCTTTTGATTTACACTTCTCCTGTTCAGAATCATGGCGATAGCTGCTTTTGTGGCCTACAAACAACCACTAAGTAAAGGCCCTCTGAGTTTCTGTTATTGCTGACTTCCAAAGAACTCTAGGGCTGGCACATCCTATCTGGAAAAGGAATGAAAACACAACCAGCTTCTGAATGAATTTCCAAGAAACCTCCAATTTTAAGGAAGACTGGGTAAGTCATGGGAGGCAAATACAGAAGGACTAGACTTCCTTTTTTCTTCTCAATTCCCATCATCTATGGGTGAATTAAATACAGAGAATGTAAGAGATGGGTCATTCCAGTGGTTCTCAACCAAGGGTGACTTTGCCTGAGAGGGGATATTTGGCAATGTATGGAGTTTTTTTCCTTCTCGCTATTGGGAGAGGAGGTGCTATTGCATTAAATGGGCACAGGCCAGGGATGTTGTTAAACATCTTCACAATGCACAGGACAAACTCCATAACAAAGAATTATCTCACCCTAAATTCTCAATAGTGCTGATGTTGAGAAACCCTGGGCTGTACAAATGGAAACAGACTATAACCTAAGAGTTCTGTTTGATGTGCTGGAAAGCAAAGGAAAACATTCTTACTGGGAATGAATAAGATTCTGAAAGTAGACAGAGGAAATGTGGAGCACAGGGCCTAGAAAATGAACGCTGGGACTCTGGTTAGCTACATGATCTTTCTGGCTCTAACACGGTCCACTAATATTAGGCAAATCAATTTACCTCTCTAGGATTTATCTCTCTACATATTCTTCAATACAGATACACTTGCTATTTCCATTTATACTTCATTTAGCAAATATTTTATGTTGTGGGCCATATTATGCCAGACCAGATTAGGCAGCAGAATAAATGCAGTAGGGTTTAAACTCAAGATATGTCTTCTTGGTCAAGTTAACACTAACTTCTTTAACACAATTACTCAATTTATAGAATGGAGAAATTTTCTTTGAAAGTGTTACATGAGTTGAGGCACACAAAATGCTGAGCTGAGTGTCCAGGATATAGGAGGCATTTGTTATCTTATCCAATCATGTGGTGTTAAAAGAGAGAGAGAGAGAGAGAGAGAGAGAGAAGAGTCCCCAAAATGGAGTCACTTGTGCTAAGTCCCACGTCAGCCAACCAAAACTTAATACCTAATCTAATTCTACTTTCGGCCTCTCCCAGAAACGTTACCCTTCATGACCCTTAACCAGTCAATCTGGAATTACCTGGTCAGCACTAGTGAGGTAACCCACCTGATAGACCCTACCTATCCTCCAGAGGAAGGTGACCTTGCCTGAAACAATCTACTCTTTGATGGAACAACTTCCTTGTCCTGCCTCTTTCTGCCTATAAAAGTCTTTCATCCTATATAGCTCTTCAGGGTTCCTTTCCATTTTTTTTAAAGATTTTATTTATTTGTTTGTCAGAGAAAGAGAACATGCACAAGCAGGGGGGGTGGCAGGCAGAGGGAGAAGCAGGCTCCTCGCTGAGCAAGGAGCTGATGCAGGGCTCAATCCCAGCACCCTGGGATCATGACCCGAGCTG
Source organism: Halichoerus grypus (assembly GCF_964656455.1). Taxonomy (NCBI): domain Eukaryota; kingdom Metazoa; phylum Chordata; class Mammalia; order Carnivora; family Phocidae; genus Halichoerus; species Halichoerus grypus. Next base: position 174,372,715 of record NC_135712.1, read on the forward strand.
AAGGCAGACGCTTAACTGACTGAGCCACCCAGGTATCCCATGAGTTCTTTTCCATTTGTAAGATGATATGCTGCCCAATTCATAAATCATCAAATAAAGCTAATTAGATCTTTAAATTTACTGTTAAATTTTGTTTTTTTAACAAGGTTAACTACCAGATTTAGTTCTCCAAACCAACTTTCCCCCTAGATAGGTAAATCCAGCTGCCTAGTCAAAATTTTCATTGTTCTATCTAACAGACATCTGAACGTTAAAATGTCCCCAAAACAAATTCCTGATTTCCCCCATTCCAAAACCTGTTCTCCTTTTATTGGTATCATCCCAATAAATGGCACTCCATTCTTGCAATTGCTCAGCCTAAAAGCCACTCCTCTATTTCTCTTTACAATCTACATCCAATCTTCCAGGAAATTATTTCAGCTATTCCCTCTAAATATATACTTGTTCACCTGTCTGCTGCTATCATCCTGCTTCAGGCCACCATTACTTCTCACCTGAGTCATTGTAATCACCTTTAAGTCCTTATATTATTGCCCCTTTATGGTCTATTCCTTGGAATAAACTTTTTAAACTGGAAATCAGAGAAGGCATGTCAGTCTTTTGCTCAATACCACATAATGCATTCTAATCTAACTCACAGTAAAATTCAAAGGCTCTATAATATCTTTAAGATAGTGTTTACAATCTCATCTATGCTCCTGTTTGCTCACTTTTCTTTATCCATACTGGTTTCATTTCTATTCTTCTAATGTGCCAGACACAGCTCTACTCTAAGTCCTTTGCACATGTTGTTCCCTCTGTCCAAACTGCCTTTTCTCAATGTCTCACTCTCTCATTCCTTTAGTTCTCCTCTCAAATGCCAACAAAGCCTTCTTTGGCCTCAGAATATACAACAGCAACACCCACCACTCCCTACCCCATTTAGTTTTCTCCCTAGCTTTTATTACCATCTGTCACATTTTTATATTTGTTTATTATAAGATTCATGAAGATAAAGACTTTGTCACATTGCTCTCCACTATATCCCTAAAATTCACTAAAATTAGTGGCACTTAGTATGTACACAATAAATATTTGTTGAGTAAGTATATAGTACAAGTTCAATAATGCTGGCTGTCACTATTATACCAACAGGCAACTGTTCTGCATATCTGCCTTTTACATATTCAAGCAACCCCAAAGTAATACTGTCACAGATGATTTGACCTACTCACTAAGAAAACACCACTGTCAAAACAAACAAACAAACAGAAAAACAAAAACAAAAAGAAAACACCACTGTCATTTACTCTAGAAACAGAAGGAAAAAAAAAACAAAACAACTAATTGGGAAGAAGGGCATATGAAAATTGAGCACTTTTTCCTCAATGTAATTTTCCTTTTTATTCTATAACACAATTTTGAGTTTTTGCTGGAATGATTTTCCATTTATGTTGAGTTGTCAACATTTTTATTGACGGAAATACAAATGCTAGGCTCAAATAAAGTGCTATCTTCCTACCACAGACATAGATACTCCAAACTACTGGCATAAATTCAATTATTCTACCAACCTAAAAGTTATATCTTTGAAGACGATGGAATATTTCCTCTAAAACAAATTTTAAACCTCTGATTTTTATGAGTCCAGGATTGAGAGTTTTATATCGAGACAATAAAGGGAAAGAATCTGCTTTACTTTAGATATGGTGAAACTATTATTTCACAGTGAAGGTGATCTTAATTATTTTAGACAACATGTATCATTTCTTCACTCTATCATTTTTAAAGAAAATCTCATGTGAAGCTCAGCTAACTCACTGCACCCATGAAGATCTACTGACAGCTTATTTTCATATCCAACCTACAGCTTTGGCTTCAAGGGTTTCATGTCCATTAGAAAAATTTAGAGTCTGAAATTTTGCTTTCAGTGCTGTTGCAAATGACTTAACGCAGAATCTCTGTTACAAGTGACCAACGCTCTCACCCAAAGCTCATCCTGGAGGTGAGTGAAAAGCCATGGTAGTAAGACCTCTTGGCATGGCAGTTCAAAGTCCACCTCTAGACTCAGTGACCCTCCCCCAAATGAATAAGTAAAATAAATAGTGTATTGCCCTTCCTGTCACGTAAACCTGGATGTAGAGAAGAGACCTTAGAATGCCCCATAGACCTAGTGGAGGAAAGGAAAGGTCTTTATTTAGCTGACTACCAAATTTTACCTTTGCCAAGCACCAAGAGGCTAACTAGGAGACTTGTATTTTTCTGACATGGGTATCCAAATTAAGGATAATAACTATAATAGACAATAGAAGGGATTTTTAGAGATTGTGTGGAGATGAGGGAAGTCATAGACTACCATTAAGAGCATTTGGGAGAAAGGAAAGTGATGTCTAATAGGGAAAATGGGGTTTCAATCAGATGTGCATTGTAGGACTCTCTGTGTTCTTCAGACAAAACTTTCAGTAAAACTTATATTTCTCTGTAATATCTTAGAATTGTATTTTTTAGGAAGATGGAAACGAGGGCTTAATCTGGCTCTGTTGGCATTGAGTCAATCACATTCATGGAGTTTATCTCTAGTTAAGAAGTAGGATTAAGGAAGTGAATATACTTCTTTCCTCAGAGTATAGGGAATAGTTCCTGTTTTGTGTCCAAATATCACATTTCTAAGAGATAAAGCAGAATGTTCCAGTTTTGTGTTCTGGCATTATTGCCTGGGTTTCTTTTCTTTTTCACTATGGATACTTTCCTCTAGAATAAGTTGTATCTGTAAATCCTCTCTTTCTAGAAGAATAGCACATTTGTGGTTACCTTAAAAATTGGGTATGAAACATCCATGAGAAAGCCTATTCTGGAGTCAGGTCTCCTTTGGTCTATTCAGAAAAAAAAAAAAAAAAAAAAAGGACATCCATATAACAGCACCTGTTCAGTTTGGCTTATGTTGATTACTCTATTTCACTGACTTGTCACTAATCATTTATATGGGAAATCCATCTACACACTTTTTTCTTTTCTTTTGTTCCTAGAGCTATTGTTTTTTTCCTGGGTAAATTTATTGGATTCAGCCTAGTTGATAATTTTTCTTACTCTCCTATAGTTCTTTTTTTTTGGTTTTGGTTTTTGTTTTGTAAAACACACTAAAATGTATTTGACAGGCAGGCCTGCCTGGTTAAGAAATGTTTTCCAATTTTTTGTTATGATACTAGAGAGAAAATAGAAAGAACTTAGAATGTTCTGATAATATCAAGTTTAATATAATTTCTCCCTTGTCCTGGCTAGAGAGATTTGAACTATCCGAAGTAACTAATGTGAGGGATATTCTTTGCTGCTGGCTCTGAAGATGGAGGAAGACATATGGTAAGAAATGTGGGCATCCACTAGACAATGAGAGTGGCCCTTGACATCTGGCCAGCAAGGAATTGGGAACCTTAATCCTACAATAGCAAGGAAACGAATTTAGCCAACAACTTAAGTAAACTTGGAAGTGGACTCTTCCTCAGACTTTCCAAAAGAGAATGCCATCTGGTCATGACTTTGATTTTATCCTTGTAAGAGTCTGAGTAGAGAGACCAGCCACAATCTTCCTTTGGCTTCTGACATACAGAACTGTGTCCTAATAAATGGGTGTTGCTTCAAGCTAGGAAGTTTTAGATAGATTGTTACATACTAAAGAAAAAAATATATATAGATATACATACACACACACACACACACACATATACACACACATACATATACATATATACATATATGTGTATATATATCCTAAACCAAGGAAAAAATTTCAAAGACAAAAATGTCTATGTGTAAAGTTGGCTCAATTTAAACCCGCTGTCCACTAATCCAATTTGAAGGTTATCCAACCAATATGTTTCTCTACATTCTTGAAGTCTTTCTTGGCATAATTCACCATAGGAAGGTGAGAAAGGAAAAGGAATAATAAGGATTTGTTTTAAATGAGCCAGTTAAAGACATTCTTAGAACTCTCAGCAAATCCAGGAGGTGTAAGAGTGTTGAAACTATCTGAGGTTTAACCATTAACTACAGAGCTTTCTATCCAAAGGCATTTTTTTTGAAGTCAGAAATTCCTGCATTGGAATCTTGCCTTCATTTACTAACTGAAAACTGATTTACTTAGTTTATCTGAGTCTTGGTTTCCTCATTTTAAAGTTATTCTTCTTAATTATTGGAATACTGGGAATGAGAAAATAAATGGAAAGCCCTTATAGGGCCTGCTCATGATAACAATTCAGTAACTGGTAGCCATTGTTATTATTATTAATACTTTCTCCTTCTAATTAATTGATGACTATTTGTATAATAGGATCAAAGGGTATCTGTCAATATTCCCCTCAGTTTTGATCTGGGAGAACTATAAGGAACAGAAGAACAATATTCCAGTATTTTTGCCCTTGTGGAGATGAGGAAGCCTATGGCATACCCTAGAGCTCTGGGGATGAAAATTCCTATAATACCTGGATGAAGTCAATATTGACTAATACCCTTGGAATCCTGCTAAAACATTATATATGATATAATCAAATTTGGTATTAGACAAGTTTGTCATGACTTGCATGCAATAGGCATTAGTTATTCAGTTAAAAAGATCTTAACTGAAGGCAGTGTTCATCTATCTGTGGCTTAATTTCATGGCATTAAGCAGAGAGACACTGTTACAAGGGTTACATAATCAACATATATTTTAACAGTGGTAGGTAACAAGGGAAAGCTTCTACTTGTCTGCCTTTTTTATTTTTATTATTTTTTCTAAAGATTTTATTTATTTTAAAGAGAGAGAAAGTGGGGGGGGGGAGAAGAGGGGGAGGGAGAGGAACAAGCAGACTGCACTGAGCACAGAGCCCAACTCGGGACTGGATCTCAGGACTCTGAGATCATGACCTGAGCTGAAACCAAGAGTTGGATGCTAAACATACTGAGCCACCCAGGCGCCCCATTGGCTGCCTTTTTAAAATATGTGACATTCATTTACAAATATTTGACATTTCTGCTACCTTTATTTAGAGTAAACAAGGTTGAAAATAATCTTCAATTCTGTCAAGATTCTTTGACCAAAGTCAGAGCACAAAATGACATAGACTGACAGCACAAACAGACATGACTTTGTATATCTTGTCATCTTAGGTTATAGTACTAAAAAATAATTTCCCTATGGTTTAAAAATAAGCACCATCAATTTTTTTCAATGCTCTGGAATAATATTATTTTATCTCAGATAGCATTGAAAACAGTATAACTCTCACCTAATATTTCAGGTGAGCATAATGCTATACTACTCTAATATTACTGAATAAAATATTGTTAACTTCTAATCAGTTTCCTTTTCTTTTTTTTCCTTTTCTTTTTGTATCAGCATTTCATGAGATTGTGTAAAAATGAAAATAATGGAAAAGTGTTTTCAAGTTTTTAAAAGATTGTTTAATACAGGAATAAGTTGCTTCCATTTTATTTTTAATTATTTGTTATATTTTCTTTCAAAATTTTCCCATTGCAGAGTGGAAATCAACTATAAAAGGGCTGCTCTAAGGAGCCAGACTGCCTGGATTTGAAGCTTGGCTCCGCTGCATATCAGCTGTGTTATCTTGGACCGGTTACTTAACCTCTGTCTACCTTATTGTTCTCATTTGTAAAACAATAATCATAGTATCTCTCTCATGAAGCTGCTGTGAGAAATTTAAAAGTTAGTACATACAAAGTATTTAGATCTCTACTGTGTAAGAACTTGCTATTATTATTAAGGTAACTGTAATACAATCAGTGTGATATTGAACTGTACCAAATGAAATGGCTCCAAGGATATTTTGATACTGCCTCTTCCAGATTCACCTTTGGTTGAGAATCTACCAAATTTTACCAGATCATTTGGAATTTGACAAAATGCAGCCCCAAAGGGGTGAGAATCAATAGGTGGTTTAGGTCCTTGGCAACAGGTTAATTCACAAGTCAATTCAGATTCTTAAAAACTAGAGATTGTCATTGACTGCATGATTTCACCATTGCTAAGAGATACTCTGATGTTGTGCCATCCAAAATTTACTTCTAATTAATGGAGTAGCTCTCCTCTTCCAATAGTTAAAATGAGGTTGCCAAGAGGAATGGTGGAATTTGCTTTTCCATGGAGGTCAATAATAATGAAATAACAAACTTAGCTTTCTTTTCTGAATAAATACAAGCCATTACACTAATCAGGTTACATTCATTAGCTTACTTAATATTCACAACAGCACTACAGTGCAGATATCAGTTAGTGTCTCTATTCTACAGAAGAGGAAACTGAGCCCAAAGAGGTTAAACAAATTGTCTCTTGTCATTCAGGGTGAAAGCATCAGACAGCAGCAGTGGTCAGTTTCACTTTGTACGCTGGCACTCACAATGGGTGCCATGTTGCAGCTCCTTAAGGTCATGTTTGTTGAGTGATTGCTTGAACAAAAATTTCTTTTAAAAAAGATTTAGATTAGTACTGTTTAGATACAGTAGGATGAACATGAAGAGCCTTCAAAGTCCTTTTGAATTGATGAAGAGCTACCATTGACTTCAAGACATGATGTGCCTTCTTTACTCCTCCAGTGACCACATTAATGGTATCACCTAAATTACCCCCCCACCACCATACCTCCAAAGTGTGGTGGTGGGCCACAGAGAAGCACCACACCTTGACCTTCTCGGACGGACACTGCGCTTCTTGTTTTGGTTTCAAAGTCTTCGATATCTTGGAAAACAAACAAAACAGCTTTAGAATTATCTTGCAGTAAAAAAAAAAACATTTTAAAGTAGAATCTTGAACTTATTTTTATTCCAAGTAATGAACACTCATACTTGACTGACCAGAAGATTTAGTTGATGATCAATTTATCTACAATGGTTATTATCTCTAAAAATCTTGGTTTTCTTTTCTTCTTTCTTTTTCATATAATTAAATGGAGTATGTGAGGAAGACATTTATTAACATTACTTATTATCTGTTTGCTTTTATTCTCCCAGGCAGCCTGTAGCCCAGGAGGAAATCTTTAAAACCCAGCACATATTTACTTTCCTTGCCCAGGGAAGTTGTGACTAAAAAAACAAAACAAAACAAAACAAAAAGTATGCAGCAAGTTTGTTGCAGTCTTCTGGCATTTTAGATTAATGGTTGGTATTTGATGTGCAGATGGAGTCCGTGAGAATTTAGGATGGAATGGTGTGAGGGAAAGAGTTCTATGTGACAGAACTATTGAGAAAGAAGGTATATTTTCTAGTTTTCTCATTCTACTTCACAAAGCAGTTTCATGATCTTGTTTGGGGTGTTGTAATTTCCTACAACATCAGAGAATCATAGAAATTCACTGTTAGAAGAAAACTAACTAGTTATCTCGTTAAGCCATCAACATGAAGTAAAAATCTTTCCAAATTCCTGGAAGCGTCATTCAGCCTTCAGGAATGTGTAATTGTTAAATTTCTCTGAACCTTAGTTTTTTAATCTGTAAAATCACATTATACACTCGTTTACTCTTTTAACAAATTTGTATTGAACCCCTACTAAAAATACAGGAAGTATATTTTTTTAAAAAATTTTTATTTATTTGACAGAGAGAGCACAAGTAGGCGGAGTAGCAGGCAGAGGGAGAAGGAGAAGCAGGCTACCCGGGGCTCGATCCCAGGACCCTGGGATCATGACCTGAACCAAAGGCAGTTGCTTAATCAATTGAGCCACCCAGGTGCCCCTACAGGAAGTATATTAAGGAGAGAAGACATATTGGTAAATAAATCAGGCATGTACCTTGCCCTTATTGTGCTTATTATCTAATAGGAAAACTAGAACACAAATTAAAAAACAAATAAACCAATGTACATTTACAAATTGTGATAATTATTGTGGGGTGAAGACTGCTATTGTCTACAAAAATGTATTCTCCCTTCTTCCATAGTAATAGATTTGTAGATCAAATACGCTTTTCTAACCGGAGGATACATTTCTCAGACATCTTTGCAATTAATGTGGCAAGCAGAGAAACTTACATATATTATGTGTGAAAGGAAATCTCCACAATTTTATGTTCTCCCCCACACCTAGATTGCCAATGACATGAAAGATCTTGTTGAAGATGAAAGAGCCACCATTAACCTGGGTACTTGAGTGACTGCATGGAATATAACCACAGCTGATCTGGAACATCTACCCTGGGTCATTATAGTAGAGACAAGTCAACGTTTATCTTGTTTTAGACATTTATTTTGGGGTCTCTGTGTTATAGCAGTTTAACCTTTTATCCCAACTGATATATCTTGTGAATGAAAAGAACAGAATGCAGATCTGTTGGATGAGAAAGAGACAGCCATGCAATGGTGACATGGAGCAGGGAAAATATTCCTTGTAGAAAGAAAAACAGGTTTCAAACCTAGATGTAGAAAATGGCAGGGAAGTGTCACAATATTGAAAGGAAGCACTGTTAATGGGCACATAGTGGGCAAGGGTCAATGAAAAACTACAACAATCGACATTTGGGGCTATTATATTACATTAGGATTATATTAAATTACAAAGGGAATACCTGGAAACAACTGAATAATAAATCAGTGCAAAAGTTGAGTAATATCTGCAACATTTATAGAATGGAAGGCCATCAGTGATTAGAAAGAATATGTTAATTATAAAGGACTGACTTGGAAAGTTCTTGGAAAGTGAGTTATACCATTAAGTTAAAAAAGTTCTAAATATTGCTATGACATTATCCCACTGTGAAAGAAAAAAGTAAAAACCTAAATATGAGCATCTCTTTTAACTGGTATAGAGAAAATTATAGAATATATATTTTAATATTCACCTTGGTTGTCTCGAGAGAGCGAATGGGACATATGGAAGTAGAGATTATTAAATCTTTACCTATACCTCTCTTTATCTTTAAAAAAATATTATAAAGATTATAAATTGTGTGTTTTTTTGCTCATTTTTAACAACTTTACTGGAGTATAAATGCAATAAATTATTGGTGTGATTTAGAGAAATTGAAGACTTCTATTTTGTATATATTATGTGTGTCTTTATCCATGAGTTATTTAAATGACAACATCATGTATGCTATATAACATATGAGCACTGAACTCAGAGGAGAGGCAAGGTCCAGATTTATAAGAATAGAATTTATCAGCATATATATAGTATTTAAAGCCATAGGGATGTATGTAATCCCCATCAGATGACTCTTAAATTTTTGGCATGAGCAATTTTATAGACAGTCATCTAGAATCAAACTCTAAAAGTCTCCAATATTTAGAAGTAGAGTAGAGGATTATGGAGAAAGGAAAGGGAAGGAGGGAAGGAGAGAGTGGGACAGAGAGAAGAAGGGAAAAAAGGAAGAAAGCAGGGTCTAAGACATGGAATAAGATGTGGACAGAAAAATGTCATTGCATTAGGCAACATGAAGGTCACATGTAATCTTGACAAGAGAAGTTTAAGTGGAATTATGGAGAAGAGGTCAAAGTGAATTGAGGGGTGAGTAGTAGATAGTAGACAAGAACATGCGGATCACTGGTGTGCAAACTCTATAAAGTTGGTTATGAATGGGAGGTGAGATTTTGAGAACAGGGAAAAGTCTGGAGGACAGGGGTGCTGTATTGATGTAAATAACCAGGTAAAGAAAGAGGTTGGGGGGGTGGAGCAAGATGACGGAGGAGTAGGAGACCTGGATTTCGTCTAGTCTCAGGAATTCAGCTGGATAGGGATCAAACCATTCTGAACACCTACAAACTCAACAGGAGATTGAAGAAAAGAATAGCAACAACTCTCTGAACAGAAAAGCGACCACTTTCTGGAAGGTAGGACGTGCGGAGAAGTGAATCCGAGGTGATATTCGGGAGGATAGACGGCGGGGGAAGGACCTCCATCGGCCACTTCTGGCAAGTGATAGAGCCACGGAGCACAAAATCGGAACTTTTAGAAGTCTGCTCCACTGAGGGACGTCACTGTGTTGGCTAAGCTGGGGGTGGAACCCTCGCGGGACAGTGCGGTCTCAGGACCCTCGGGGTCACAGAAAGACCGGGGCTGCCTGAGTGTGGCAGAGCTCCCAGGTATCGGAGCAGGGAAGCCGGCTGCAGAGACAGAGCCGAGGCGCAGGCTCTCAGCTCGGGGTTGCCATAGACCATGATCCGCAGCACAGTCGGGCCACTGCTCCTCCAGCAGGGACCCAACAAGCAGCAGATCCGGGGAAACTCACCTTCCTACCCCGGGAAGAGCGGCGCGGGAGTGCACCGCAGGGATCTGCTGGGTTTGGAGACTCCGCACGGGGTCGGGTGCCAGAGATAGAAACGCGCGGTCACAGGCCGGGTGAGCAGGGAGTGCGGCCGGAGACCGGGGAGAAGGGAGTGATTGACTGCTTTTCTCTGGGGGCTCACTGAGGAGCGGGGCCCCGAGTTCTCGGCTCCTCTGGGGCGGAGATTGGGAGGCCGCCATTTCCACATTCGTCCTCCAAAGCTGTATGGAAAGCTTGCAGGGAACAAAAGCTCCCGAGACCAAACCCGAGCAGATTACTTAGACTGGACTGGACAAGAGCGGAGCAATTCCGCCTCGGGCAAAGACATTTGGGAACCATGGCAACAGGCCCCTCCCCCAGAAGATCAGCAAGAACAGCCGGCCAAGACCAAGTTTACCGATCAATGAGAACGGCAGAACTGCAGCACTAGGGGAACAATGCACATAGAATCCATGGCTTTTTTACCATGATTCTTTATTCTTTTCAAAGTTAATTTTTTTTTAACTGTCTTTTTTTTTTTTGAGTTTTTCTTTTTCCTTTTTTCAACCAACATCTTATCAATCCCTTTTTTAAAAAACATTTTCATTTTTTATTTTTAGAGTCATATTTGATCCCTTCATAGTAGTTACCCGTATTTTTGGCATATATATATAAGTTGTTCTCTCTTTAAAATTTTGAGATAGTTTCTTCTAACAGATCAAAATATACCCTAAATCTCTAGTGTATGGTTTTTTTCTACTCTCCTGCCTGATCACATTCTCTCCCTTTTTTTTCTTCTTTTTTTTTTTTTCAAACAACTTCTTATCAATTCCTTTTATAAAATTTTTTATAATTTTCATCTTTACAGTCATATTCCATCCCTTCATCATATCAACCCTTATTTTGTACATATATAAGTTTTTCTTTCTTTAAAATTTTGGGAGGCACTTTCTTCTAACAGATCAAAACACACCCAAAATCTAGTGTGTGGCATTGATCTATGTACCAGCCTGATCATATTTGATCATATTCTGTTTTTTTTTGGTTTTGTTTTGTTCTGTTTTTGTTTGTTTTTATCTTTTTCTTTTTCTTTTTCTTTTTTCTCTCTTTCCCTTTCTTTCCCCCCTGCTTCAGGTCTTTTCTGATTTGTTTAGAGTATATTTTCTGGGGACATTGTTACCCTGTTAGCATTTTGTTCTCTCATTAATCTATTCTCCTCTGGACAAAATGACAAGACGGAAGAAATCATCTCAACAAAAAGAACAAGAGGCAGTACCGACTACCAGGGACCTACTCAATACGGACATTAGTATGATGTCCTATCTAGAGTTCAGAATCATCACTTTAAAGATACTAGCTGGGCTTGGGTTGGCCGGTTAGCTCAGCTGGTTAGAGCATGGTGCTAATAAAGATACTAGCTGGGCTTGAAAAAAGCATGGAAGTTATTAGAGAAACCCTTTCTGGAGAAAGAAAAGAATTAAATTCTAACCAAGTCGAAATCAAAAAGGCTATTAATGAGGTGCAATCAAAAATGGGGGTGCTAACTGCTAGGATAAATGAGACAGAAGAGAGAATCAGTGATAGAGAAGACCATATGATGAAAAATAAAGAAGCTGAGAAAAAGAGAGATAAACAACTATTGGATCACGAGGGCAGAATTCCAGAGATAAGCGATACCATAAGACGAAACAACATTAGAATAATTGGGATCCCAGAATGGAAGAAAGAGAGAGAGGGGCAGAAGGTATATTGGAGCAAATTATAGCAGAGAACTTCCCTAATTTGGGGAAGGAAACAGGCATCAAAATCCAGGAAGCACAAAGAACCCCTCTCAAAATCAATAAAAATAGGTCAACACCCCGACATCTAATAGTAAAACTTACGAGTCTCAGAGACAAAGAAAAAATCCTGAGAGCAGCTCGGGAGAAGAGATATGTAACCTACAATGGTAGAAACATTAGATTGGCAACAGACCTATCTACAGAGACCTGGCAGGCCAGAAAGGACTGGCAGGATATATTCAGAGCACTAAATGAGAAAAATATGCAGCCAAGAATACTATATCCAGCTAGGCTGTCATTGAAAATAGAAGGAGAGATAAAAAGCTTCCAGGACAAACAAAAACTAAAGGAATTTGCAAACACGAACACAGCCCTACAAGATATATTGAAAGGGATCCTCTAAGCAAAAGAGAGCCTAAAAGCAACATAGACCAGAAAGGAACACAGACAATATACAGTAACAGTCACCTTACAGGCAATACAATGGCACTAAATTCCTATCTTTCAATAGTTACCCTGAATGTAAATGGGCTAAATACCCCAATCAAAAGACACAGGCTATCAGATTGGATAAAAAAACAAGACCCATAGATATGCTGTCTGCAAGAGGCTCATTTTAGACCCAAAGACACCCTCAGATTGAAAGCGAGGGGGTGGAAAACCATTTCCCATGCTAATGGACACCAAAAGAAAGCTGGGGTGGCAATCCTTATATCAGACAAATTAGATTTTAAACCAAAGACTGTAATAAGAGATGAGGAAGGACACCATATCCTACTTAAAGGGTCTATCCAACAAGAAGATCTAACAATTGTAAATATCTATGCCCCTAACATGGGAGCAGCCAATTATATAAGGCAATTGATAACAAAAGCAAAGAAACACATTGACAACAATACAATAATAGTGGGGGACTTTAACAGCTCCCTCACTGAAATGGACAGATCATCTAAGCAAAAGATCAGCAAGGAAATAAAGACTTTAAATGACACACTGGACCAAATGGACTTCACAGACATATTCAGAACATTCCATCCCAAAGCAACGGAATACACATTCTTCTCTAGTGCCCATGGAACATTCTCCAGAATCGATCACATCCTAGGTCATAAATCAGGTCTCAACTGGTACCAAAAGATTGGGATCATTCCCTGCCTATTTTCAGACCACAATGCTTTGAAACTAGAACTCAATCACAAGAGGAAAGTCGGAAAGAACTCAAATACATGGAGGCTAAAGAGCATCCTACTAAAGAATGAATGGGTCAACCAGGAAATTAAAGAAGAATTTAAAAAATTCATGGAAACCAATGAAAATGAAAACACAACTATTCAAAATCTTTGGGATGCAGCAAAGGCAGTCCTAAGAGGAAAGTATATAGCAATACAAGCCTTTCTCAAGAAATAAGAAAGGTCTCAAATACACAACCTAACCCTACACCTAAAGAAGCTGGAGAAAAAAACAGCAAATAAAGCCTAAGCCCAGCAGGAGAAGAGAAATAATAAAGATCAGAGCAGAAATCAATGAAATAGAAACCAAAAGAACAGTAGAACATATCAACGAAACTAGGAGTTGGTTCTTTGAAAGAATTAACAAGATTGATAAGCCCCTGGCCAGACTTATCAAAAAGAAAAGAGAAATGACCCAAATCAACAAAATCATGAATGAAAGAGGAGAGATCACAACCAACACCAAAGAAATACAATTATAAGAACATATTATGAGCAACTCTATGCCAGCAAATTAGATAACCTGGAAGAAATGGATGCATTCCTAGAGATGTATTAACTACCAAAACTGAACCAGGAAGAAATAGAAAACCTGAACAGACCTATAACCACTAAGGAAATTGAAGCACTCATCAAAAATCTCCCAACAAACAAAAGCCCAGGACCAGATGGCTTCCCAGGGGAATTCTACCAAACATTTAAAGAAGCATTAATACCTATTCTTCTGAAACTGTTCCAAAAAATAGAAATGGATGGAACACTTCCAAACTCATTTTATGAGGCCACCATTACCTTGATCCACAAACCAGACAAAGACCCCATCAAAAAGGAGAATTATAGACCAATATCCCTGATGAACATGGATGCAAAAATTCTCACCAAAATACTAGCCAATAGGATACAACAGTACATTAAAAGTATTATTCACTACAACCAAGTGGGATTTATCCCTGGGCTGCAAGGTTGGTTCAACATCCGCAAACCAATCAACGTGATACATTAACAAAAGAAAGAACAAGAATCATATGATCCTCTCAATAGATGCAGAAAAAGCATTTGACAAAGTACAGCATCCTTTCTTGATCAAAACTCTTCAGAGTATAGGGATAGAAGGAACATACCTCAATATCATAAAAGCCATCTATGAAAAACCCACAGCAAATATCATCCTCAATGGGGAAAAACTGAGAGCTTTCCTCCTAAGGTCAGGAATCACAGCAGGGATGTCCACTATCACCACTGCTATTCAACATAGTATTAGAAGTCCTAGCCACAGCAATCAGATAACAAAAAGAGATAAAAGGCATCCAAATCGGCAAAGAAGAAGTCAAACTCTCACTCTTTGCAGATGATATGATACTTTATGTGGAAAACCCAAAAGACTCCACCCCAAAACTGCTAGAACTCATCCAGGAATTCAGTAAAGTGGCAGGATATAAAATCAAGGCACAGAAATCAGTGGCATTCCTATACACCAACAACAAGACAGAAGAAAGAGAAATTAAGGAGTCGATCCCATTTACAATTGCACCCAAAACCATAAGATACCTAGGAATAAATCTAACCAAAGAGGCAAAGGATCTGTACTCAGAAAACTATAAAATACTCGTGAAAGAAATTGAGGAAGACACAAAGAAATGGAAAAACGTTCCATGCTCATGGATTGGAAGAACAAATATTGTGAAGATGTCAATGCTACCTAGAGCAATCTACACATTCAATGCAATCCCCATCAAAATACCATCCACTTTTTTCAAAGAAATGGAACAAATAATCCTAAAATTTGTATGGAACCAGAAAAGACCCCGAATAGCCAGAGGAATGTTGAAAAAGGAAAGCAAAGCTGGCGGCATCACAATTCCGGACTTCAAGCTCTATTACAAAGCTGTCATCATCAAGACAGTATGGTACTGGCACAAAAACAGACACATAGATCAATGGAACAAAATAGAGAGCCCAGAAATGGACCCTCAACTCTATGGTCAACTAATCTTCGATAAAGCAGGAAAGAATGTCCAATGTAAAAAAGACAGTCTCTTCAACAAATGGTGTTGGGAAAATTGGACAGCCACATGTAGAAGAATGAAACTGGACCATTTCCTTACACCACACACAAAACTAGACTCAAAATGGTTGAAAGACCTCAATGTGAGACAGGAGTCCATCAAAATCCTAGAGGAGAACACAAGCAGCAACCTCTTCGACCTCAGCCGCAGCAACTCTTCCTAGAAACATCGCCAAAGGCAAGGGAAGCAAGGGCAAAAATGAACTATTGGGACTTCATCAAGATAAAAAGCTTTTGCACAGAAAAAGAAACAGTCAACAAAACCAAAAGACAACTGACAGAATGGGAGAAGATATTTGCAAATGACATATCAGATAAAGGGCTAGTATCCAAAATATATAAAGAACTTATCAAACTCAACACCCAAAGAACAAATGATCCAATCAAGAAATGGGCAGAAGACATGAACAGACATTTGTCCAAAGAAGACATCCAAATGGCCAACAGACCCATGAAAAAGTGCTCAACATCGCTCGGCATCAGGGAAATCCGAATCAAAACCTCAGTGAGATACCACCTCACACCAGTCAGAATGGCTAAAATTAATAAGTCAGGAAATGACAGATGTTGGCGAAGATGCGGAGAAAGGGGAACCCTCCTCCACTGTTGGTGGGAATGCAAGCTGGTGCAGCCACTCTGGAAAACAGTATGGAGGTTCCTCAAAAAGTTGAAAATAGAGCTACCATACGATCCAGCAATTGCACTACCGGGTTTTACCCCGAAGATACAAATGTAGGGATCCGAAGGGGTACGTGCACCCCGATGTTTATAGCAGCAATGTCCACAATAGCCAAACTGTGGAACGAGCCAAGATGTCCACTGACAGATGAATGGATAAAGAATATGTGGTATATATATATATATATATATATATATATATATATATATACACACACACACACACACAATGGAATATCATGCAGCCATCAAAAGGAATGAGATCTTGCCATTTGCAATGACGTGGTTGGAACTGGAGGGTATTATGCTGAGCGAAATAAGTCAAAAAGAGAAAGACATGTATCATATGACCTCACTGATATGAGGAATTCTTAATCTCAGGAAACAAACTGAGGGTTGCTGGGGGGGGAGGGGTGGGAGGGATGGGGTGACTGGGTGATAGACACTGGGGAGGGTATGTGCTCTGGTAAGCGCTGTGAATTGTGCAAGACTGTTGAATCTCAGATCTGTACCTCTGAAACAAATAATGCAATATATGTTAAGAAAGAGGAGGTGATCAATATGTGGTAATTATTATGATTATGACACACCTGATTAAGTTATGTCGCTATATTTTCCTCTGATATAAAGTTCAGATACATGAATTTTTAACACAAGTTAAATAGCATATTTTGGTTCCAATAAATTTTTTTGTACGTGGATGTTTCAATTTGAAGCATCCGTGCTGTTTATCTATGTTATTTACCAAATATTAGTATTCTTTCTTGTAGATTTGCTCTCTATCCATGAAAAGTAAGAGTTCAATGAAATAGATGGATTAAGTCGGATACAAAAATTTAGTAACTCTTAAAGGTACTCTTTTTAATAATACAAATATTTGGCCAAGATAAGCTCTACTTATCCCCAGCTACACCCCCCTTATCTTCTTCCAGCTGCTCTTGATTAGCAGTCATTAGCTTTACACTAATTCAGGACCTGGCATGCCTTGTCTGTTTCTTATAGAGGATTTTTAATCAAATATGTGCCTTTTCTTCTTTGGCCATGGAAACATTAAATCAACATACATATGTTGGTACTGTTGATGTGAACTATTGCCTTGACTTGGGAGTCCTTTATGACTTGGGTTGGCATGATTTTAAATGTGACTCAATAAGAATCAAGCTAACAAACTCTTTTTAAAACCAAAAATCAATATATCGTATTCATTGTTTCTATTTCTAGTAGTAATAAGAGGTAAGGATTTAAGAATGTTTTTCCTACTATCATTACTGAAAGGTCCCATTAAACTGTCATTACTTTTTAATGGTCACAAAAACAAAAACTGTCACAAAGGAGTAATGAGAAATTGAATGATTCTATGAAATTAACAAGCTTTGGATTGAATTTTCTCAGTGTCACATTGTCAGTGTGCCATACTCCCAGTAACATCAATCATGTTCTCAGTGTTAATCAGAAGCCATTATAACACATTGTTGATAAGACCACTGATATTTTAATATATTCTGTGTTTATTTCCACTTATATAGGATCCACTTGTAACATAATTTCTTCCTGCCTTTTATGATTACAATGTGGTATCTAATAGTTGACATGAAAGGAAATCAACATCTCTCAAAAGTCATACAAGTCCTGTTAGCTATCAAAACACAGTCATTCCAAAATGGTACTAGTTCACAGGTTTTAATTAATAATTCAGATTTTAAAACTGTTTCATAGCCACATAGATGACAGACAAGATATAATTCTGCTTTATTTAAACTATGTGCCATCTCATGTGAATATGCTTTGATCAAGATCTGTTTTAAGTATCCAACTTGTATCTCAAGTGCCTTTTTGCTAGCCAGAGACATGATATAATTCAGATATTTTGAGGCAAGGTTGCCTGAATTGGGTAGCCATTTGAGCATCCAATTAGATTTTCTTTGCTCTGTAACACCTGTAAAAACTCTAGATTTATTCTTATATGAGGAGAGGCCAGAAAGAACCACCAATTTCTATTTTTGTCCTATCCATTTTTGTTCAAGAGAAAACAGCTTGGTGTGAGATCGTTCCCTGAGATGGTCTCAAATTCTGAACTATTTGGAGACACTCCCATAAGCCACAAAGGTGACCTGCCCAGGCTGTCCTTGTGCTCAAGGTATAAGTCCTGCAGAGCAGGTTGTTGTTAAAGACCCCGATTGTTGAGGTTGCTCTCATTAAGCCATTCTGATGACCATGGCTTATCAGATCCTGTGGTTTTATTGCTGGTTTTGGAGGAAGCATTTGGCAGGAGCACAAGCAAAAATGCAGTCACAAACAAGGCTCTGTTCCAAAGGCCAGCAGGAAGTGCCTGAGAATGGCCCATAAAATAAGCTTTAAAGAATTACAGGGCCATATGCTCTCTCCGGAAGCAACCAAGGTGCAGAGGAGGGACAAGGGCCACCGAAATGTACTTAAAATTAAGTCCAAGCAATGTTAAGTATTGCAGCGTCTAACTGTAAGGAGAATACATCTTTGCAGCTGCCATGTGTAGGAATGAATCTCAGCCTAATTAAAGTGAGAAAACTGTATTATTTGCTGCCAAGGCCTGAGGATCACAATCAGAGGATGTGCTTGGCAGTGCTAGTCCCTGACACAGAAGGAGGCCAGTGGTTTGCCAACTCTCACAAACTTGGAGGAAAGCTATGGGTACCCGGGGTTCATTGACCCAGACCAGGAGGACGCCTACGAAGTCAGGGATAGGAAAAGATATTCACCAAGAAAATGTGCATGCTCCAAGCAGGACATACTACAGCTGAGCTGTTCAAAATCTGAATAATAATATTAACTGGACCTTTATTCGCTTGCTATGCAGTATTTTATTTTAATATTTTAAATCTTTATTTTTCTTTCTTTCTGTCCTATATCAAGAATAACTACTATGTGCCAGACACTCAGTGAAGTAGTTTCATTGAATTCTCATGACGACCCTGGAATGCAGGTACCGCTATCACATTCACTTAACAAAGAAGGAAACAGAGGTTCATAAAGGATCAGCAACAGACCAGACACCACACAGTTTCTACAGGTCAAGACAGAACTGAAGAGGAGGTAGTCTGGTTCCAGAGCTCACACTCTCAGATGTGATGCTCTTCTGCTTTCCAAATGTTCACTGGGGTCTTGCTGCCATACGCAAGATATAAAATAGGCATAAACTGCCACTCCATGTTCCAACAAACAAACAAACAGACAGACACAAAAGCTTAGTGCCTTTCCAAAAAATCCTGCAAATTCCTGGATTGGGGAAGGAAGTGCTATATTTTCAGGTTTAGAAATAGTTTCATTTCTGATATCCTCACTTTTCAGAATCCTCGTTGTGTCCCCTCCAGGTGTATTTCCTGGTTTATCTCCACCCTCGTGTCACTGCAAACAAAGAACTCAGCTCCTTATCTTGACCTACATACAGTGATAGACACCAATCTCTACCCCCCCACCCCCCCACACACTAATAGGAAGCACCATCAGTGCCATATTTGTGCCTCTGCTAATCTTATGGATTTAATCAGATGCAATCCAAACACCTTGAAATCAAATATTGGATATTTAGTTCTTAAAAGCCTATAGCTCTCCCCTCTGTTGTTTATGTGTGCTCTCTCTCTCTTCTACAAACTTCCTGTTTCTGGAGCGGGAAGAAACCCAAATTCTCCCCTTTTCTTCTGCAAAGTTCACGTCCCCTATCTACTACTACCACACTCAGAAACTCGAGAGATCTGCCCTCCTTCACACAGCTTGTAAGTAAAGGAAGTAAAATTAAATTCCAAATACCATGTCTCCAGAGGGTACTTGCTTACACTGCCTCTCTAAATAGAGCTTCCCCACCACACAGACCGTATGCTCTGCCCCCAAAGCAGAGATAGTGCTCATTTCCTCTCTCTCTGCACCTCAAAAACAACTTCAATAATTTGTTACTTTGAGAATGTTGAATCTGATTTTAAATTCCAAGGTTTCTTGTACTGTACTTTGTTTTGCACCAGTAGAATACTATTCCCCCTTTGCAAATTCTGCAGAGGTTTCAGCACCAAAGGTTTGCACTGGAGTCAACAGGACTGAGGAGTATTTGTTCACCTTCCTGATGCAGTTTCCACGTTGGAGGTACGTGCTTTGTTTTGGCCTACGGCAAGAACGTTTTGCCGGGTGAGAAAATGCTGATACCCTGTCCAGCAAAAGGGAAATGGTGAAAGATACCAAGAATAATTCCCTAGTTCTGTATTAGTCTCACAAAACTCCTAGACATGATATATGTAACTTTTGAAATCAAAGTACTCCATAAGAATATCAAGACATTACAGTAAGGTTATTCTGAATTCACATCTGTCCATCAGTTTTCTCCTTTGAAGAGGACCATTCATGGAGAATATCAAATGGTTCATGTTACTATTTCCTATTTCTTGGGTGGTTTGGAGTAAGCTGAAATTCTTGATGCTGTAATTAATTTTCCCAGGCCTTTATTAAGTGGCATACAGAAATATCTCTACTGAGACCAATTTCATTTTTTACCATCATTTTCAGGATGCTATATACTCAGTTACAGTGTTCATGATATTATTGTGTTTCCTAGCATAACTCAGTAACATAACATGACATAACCTAATAAAGCACAGTGCTATTGTCAAATTCTGTAAAAGAGGCAGTAGCTGAGTCTCGATATTGAACATAAATTTGGAATGCTAATATCTAAGCAAGAAGTAAGGAGATATTTTAAGAGTTTCTGGTGTCAAATTCATTTATAATCCAAGTTACAATTCCTCCCCCCTCTTTTTTTTTTTTTTTTTTTTGATGTAAAAGGATTTTTATAAAACTTCATAAATAAGTGGAGAGCAAGTAAGTTGTTTCTTGGTTCCTGGAATAATAAATTCACTGAGAACCATTTCCTTATGGTGCTTAAGAAAATAATATATAGGATAGCAGTGAGGAGGGGGTAATATATTCTTTTCTATCAGCTGAACATCTAGGTTTTCAGAGAGATAAGCATTTATTATATAGGACATTGTAAGCAACTATGAAACGTTCACTTGGTCTATTAAAATACACCTGTAAAACTGAATTTGATTTTCTATAAAGGACTAATTTGTCTGACTAATGCTGGGAAAGCAGTGACAAAAAAATACAAGTACTAGATATGGACTGTTCCCAAACTTATCTCTTACTAAGTTTTCATATTCCCTACAATTAAAATGAGCTGAATGAAAGAGAAGCAGAAGGGGATGATGGAATGATATAATTTTGACAGCATAAGATAGACTGAGATGTCTGATTACTTAACTGTACACTGCAGTGGAGGTCTTCAGTGTTTCTGGAAAGAAAAGAAGCAATCTAAGTAGGCATGCAAAAATTAGACAACCCACTAATGAATTCTGTACAAGGTTATTAATGATGAAACGAAATGATCTAGAGCACAGGTTTAGGGTCAGACTCCGTGGATTCAAATGCTAGCTTCACCACACACTTGCTGTTGATTTAGGGCACCTGAATTCGTCTCTTTCTATGTCAAGTTTTCTCTACTTTTACGATGAAGCTAATAATAGCCCCTGTCTCACAGGAATAATGATGTAATGTCTTTAACATACTTAAAAAGGTATTAAGTACAAAATAAATGATGTTGGGGACTTTATATTATTGATGATCTACCTGCACATCATCAAAAGTTGGATGCTTAGAATTTTTAAGTGGGTTTTATTTTCAGTTTTAATTTCAGTGTCTGATGATTTAACAAAACATATTTTCTTAAAGACAGAGCCCAGAACTTCCTTCTCTGCCCATCCAGTGGCCAGCTCAAATGCTGTGTGAATAAAAAAAATTTTAAAAATGGCCTGAAGTCAAAAGTATGTGAATTTTATTCCAAGTATTGCCACATCACGTTGCATTTTATTACAGAGCATATTTTGCCAACTTGACTCGAATTGTTAGATGGAGGGTCATTGAACCTCTCTGCCCAGAGAGCACCACAACCCAGCTTGAGGCAGAAATAACCTCTTGGCTTGGTGTTTGAGTCACCAGAATAGTCCTAGACTGCCCTGTTTCTTCCTGATCTTGGACCGTGCCTTTTGGCAAATGCTCATTTTTCCCATCTTTTGTTCTGCGGGGAGGACAGCGCTGGTACCTTTTTAGTCAGTTATCTCTAAAGGGATTTCTTAGGGCTGTTTGTATTTCTTAGGATTAATGAATGATACAAATATTGCTCAAATGCAAAAAGGGGAGGATCCAGAACGGATCAAATCCTCAGAAGAATAAAGAATGCAATACAGTGTGTGGAAGATGGGGCTGTGTGTGTCATCAAGGTATGTCTTTCTACCAAGATGAAGACAGGAGGATTTTGCTGAGGAGTCCTGCAGAGAGAAAACCTAAAGTCTAGTGTGGACATCAAGCTAGCTAATCCAAAAGACAGTGGGTCTTTATTAGATTTTGGTTAAACATTTGAATGGAACAACTAAGAGCTATGGAAAGTGCAGTGAGAGAGGCTTTCTAGCATAGGGGGAGGGGAATTCTTATTTGCTGAGCCCCCTCCAGTTCCTGGAGCTTTATAAACATCATACCTTTTAATCTTCACGGTGGCCCAACATGTAGGAACTATGTCTCCCATTTTGTAAACAAAAGGTTAAGTAACTTGCTCAAAACCACACAGCGAGAAGGGGGCTGGATACAGACGGACTCCTCCCTAACTCTGACTCCAGAAACATTTTCAGGGATTCGGAACATTGCCCACTCCATGGAAGAAGAGGGAAAGAGAGGAAGGAGAAAAGGGGAAAAGAGGAATACAAAACAGAATTTCTTTTTTTTTCCCAACAGTGAGTGAGCACAGTTTGTCCTGCCTCTTGGGGAAGAAAGTCTTAGCCTGGGTTCTTGAGTTTTCTAATGTAGTAGCAAAAAACCCAAACTGGCCACTGGCCACCCGGAGGTCTGAGGCAGTTTGGTCACAGGCTCAGTTGTTACAAGTCCTGTGCCAGGGCATCAGTAAAGAGGGCTGGACATACAAGTTTTGGTGGCAAATGAGGTGAACTTGTGTCGTTTCAGGAACAATCCTACTCCTAGCTCCCTCTGGGCCCACTTCTGTGCTGGACGTTCGAGAAAAGGGAATGATTCCCATGGAGCAAGGCTCCGGGCCCCTTGACAAACGATGGTTCCCACATCTTCTTCCCAGACTCCGTTTGTCAAGTCTGACCCCTTGACAAACGATGGGTTCCCACAACTTCTTCCCAGATTCCCACATGGCTGGATTCCCCTTGACGTTCAGATCTCAGCCTACGTGCTACCTTTTTATGGAACCCTCTCTTGGCCAACCAATCTAAAGTAGCAGCTACCTATCACCCTCTATTTTCCCCCGAGAGGTCTAATCACTGTCAGAAATGAATATTGGTCTAATTTACTTCAATTTAGACGTTTGTGGAAAGCCATCCCACAAACGATGGTTCTTTTGAGACTCAGCCCATAATAAGCCCTTTTGTTCATTGTGATGGTTTAATCAGAAAGTTCCATTTCAAAATTTGCAACCTATGTAGAAAATAAAAGGTAGGGTTTTGAGGTAATGGGGTAGAGCCCCTGGCTAAATGTTACTACTCCTGTTTATAAGGAGTGTGGAACGAGAGCACTTCTTCAAAGACCCCCCACAGACAGAAGACAGACTTTCTATCCTCCTGACTTCAATTTGCAGGAACTTGCAGTACTGGAATTAGGGAGACCGACTCCAGGGTTGTTGCTAAATACTGTTATTTTTCCATCAAATTGTTTTACTTTGAGCAAGGTCTTTGGAGTCGCATCTGCAATCTGCATTTCCTTTGCAGATTTCTCCAGCTCAGCCATCGGGATAATTAAGGTCTAGTGATAAGGATTTTTGCATACATTGTCATTTAGAGACAGAGAAAAAGAGAGACAGACACACACAAAGAGAGACGGAGAGACAGAGAGAAAAAGATACACAGACGAAGAAACAGAGAAAAAGAGACAGAGAGAGAGCATTAGGGCCTATTTTAAATAAAAGCCCATTATTTTCCAAAGCACTTTTCACTTTTGTCATCTTTTTTAATATTTATAGTAACCTTGAGAGATAAACAAGAGAGGGATTACCAATGTGTGTGATAGGTATAATTGGTTGTATAGCAATGCACTTAAGTGTTACGGAAACATGTTTTTAAATTTTAATAGCTACATGGTGCTTTTTAAAGTTTCCATTTATTTATGATGATTTACATTAATTTTCTTGATACAGTGGTAATAAATACGTACTTTCTAACATATTTACTTATAAAAAATCAAAGCAATTTGATTGGGAAAAAATAAATAATAGTACAGGTGATACATGGATATTTTAAACCCCACAAAGGTAATGTACAGATGCCTGAAATTTGGGAATTCACTTAGGAAAATGGTGGATGCAGAGGATATGGTGGATCATGAGACAGGATACGTTTGAAAGGACCACAGTGGTCTGCGTTAGCAATGAGCAGGGATGGTGGGGGGAAGAGAAAGAACAAAAACAAAAGGAAAATCAACCTACAGAGTGCTACAGGACTTTTAGAAAAAGTATTTTCAACTTAAAATTCTCTATGTCCTTCTTGTGTCAGTAATCCTTTCCTCCCTCAAACTTCCACAAATGTTCCGATACGAAGCACAGACTACGTGAATGAGTTATTTTAGCGAGTGTGTCATTTGGGGCAGAATTAAGAAGAGTTCCTCTTTTAGATCAAGACTAACATGGAGAAAGAGAAACACCTGTAAGCCCTGAGCAGGGAACAGGACTTCAGCAGAGGTAGAGTTGGAGTTAGAGGGGTGGAAGGAATGTCTCTTCACTGGGGTATGCAGGAATGTGAACACTGATTTTCCCGGAGAACAGTGAGTAGATTTTATCTAGATTTTAAGAGCAGAGAGTGCCAACTGAGAGGAGTTTCATATAAGTGCAATTGGTCTGAGCTACAGTTATTTCCATCAAAGGTGAAACTGGGGCTGTCAGTCTCAGACTTGTAGCACCAGATCACACAGCCTGCCTCTCACAGACAGGGGCTCAAAAAGTATTGGTGGATTTAATACATTAAAAAAGAAAAAAAGGTAAATTGTTTGAATTATCATTTACCATGAAAATCTCGTAAAGGACTCTACTCCACTGCTGTAATTGTTTGTATGACTTCCTTTTACAAAATGAGTATAGGGGCTCGTCTTGCATTCCCAGTATACAGCCCAGTACTGGTACACAGGAGATACTCAGTAAATCTTTGATTAATGAGCTCAGAGAAATAAAAATAACTTTAAAAAGCTTACTAAGCTATTTCAGGCTCCCCATGATATGATCTCTATCACCCCTTTTCTCCTGTTGTTCAGAAAACTCCAGACACAATGAATACTTTCCTTTCCTGTTTCTCAGAACCCACTGTTTCCTCCCTTTGTGGCCTTTGGCCCTATTGTTTCTTCTGCTTGAAAACTTCTTCCCAGATCCCCACATGGCTGGATTCCCCTTGACATTCAGATCTCAGCCTGCGTGCTACCTTTTTATGGAACCCTCTCTTGGCCAACCAATCTAAAGTAGCAGCTACCTATCACTCTCTATTTTCCCCCCAGAGGTCTAATCACTGTCAGAAATGAATATTGGTCTAATTTATTTCAATTTTTCCTAAACAGACTATAAGCTTCAGGAAAATAGGGACCTTGTTTTTCCCCACAGTAACTAGGTCAGTGCTCACACAAAAGCAGGTATTCAGCAAACGTATGTTTAATGAATTAAGAAATAGTTATAACTCTAAAGTGAGTGAATGAATATAAAATACTATGTATATAGTCCACAATATTTTCTTTAGGAATTGCAAAGAGGATACAATTTTTGTTGCGTCACAGAGAAGAGGCTAGGATTTATTCTAAGAAATGATGTAGGAGCCAGACTCCAAAACGGCCCCCAGCGAACCTGTTGGTGGTATCCGTGCCTTGTCCAGCCCCTTCCCACTGCCCTGTGCCAGGATTGGTCTGTGCAACCAACAGAGTGTGGCAGAAACGGTGGCAGGTCACTGCTGAAGTTTGGTTAGAAAAGACTGTGTGTGGCCCAGGAGAGAGAGGCAAACCCGTGAGCAAAGGGAATGTACTCATTTTATCTAAAAAGAAAGAATGGTCACATAGTTGAAAGAAACTATTTGAGTTTTAGGTTCAGATAAGCCTGTGTTTGAATCTAGCTCTTGGATTTATAAACTATTAGACACTGAAAGTTTATCTTTCACCTTTTTTCAATGTTCTCTAATATGCTCAGTGTCTGATACATAAAAGGGCATTCAAGGAACATGTGACCTGTTTAATACACCGTGTCAAACAGCTCTCAGTAAGTTTTAACTGTCACAAAATGTATAGTTCATTAACGTACATGTAGAATTAATTTTATATATATTTCTATTTTATGTTGTTATTTTTTCTGCTATATTTATTATTTTGTATTGGTATCTACATTTAACGTTCATGAAATTTGTCCCTGTGTGGGCGCTATATAGCACATTACATGGCTATCTAAGAAGTATGCACTAGCATCAGGCATACTTCACACAAGAAATGCTAAAACAGAAAAAGATTTAAGGAAACTGCCAATAAATCATTAAACTAGTAATTAGTTGCTGGAGCTAAATTTTAAATCCCAAGGAGTATGACCTACAGTTTTTACCACAATGCCATATGCCTAAATGACCAACTGGCTGATTTTCTAATTCATTCCAATTTCTGCTGAAACAATAATCATGTGTTCGTTGTTTCTTCTGAGTCTCTTTGCACACCAGGGACAGACATTCACTTGGGGGAAAGGAGGGGGCAGTTAAAGATGTATGGAGAGAAAGCTCAGGCCAGCAAGTAGTAGAAACACATCTGAGAACAGTGAGGTTCACTCCAGCTGTTCTCTCTCCATCTCTCTTTGTCCCTTTGCCATGCAAGGCCAGTGTCCTCTCTGCTTCCCCTGGAGCACCTGCTCTCTTCTCTTCACTGCAGATTGGTGGCCCTGTGTTTACTTATAGTTCATGCGCCCATAAGATCTCAGCCGGCATATCATTTTGCCTTATCCTGGCCACTCTGCAAACCTGTCAGCTCCTGACCCTATCATGAAGTTCATTTGTGTCTTTTACCTGAGACTTCTGAGATGTTCAGTGTCAAACATCTGTCACCGTAAAAAAGAGGTTACCTATTTAGCAACCTAGGCCCACTCTTTTATAAGACAGGCAGAGACCATTAATTATCATCTTCAGTAAAATGATTAATCAAGGAGATCACTGTCGAACTGTCTCAATTAGGTATTTCGCTTATCTTAAGGATAGAATAAGTTCAGTCCAACACTTATTCAGTAACCAAGTAGAAACAACTGAAAAATACCCTGTCTACTAATAGACATACTAGAGCCAAGTAGAGGGAAATGCAAAATTCCTGAACTGTCATCTTTGAACTTTTACAAATCCTCTTACTTATTGGGTAAGAAGTATCTGTGACCTTTTTAAATTAAAACTATGTAAAAAATGTAAATATCAAACCGATTTTTTGAATTTTCTCACATTTAGGACTGTCACTTAGAAAGCCAAAAGTGTTGTGGTTCTTTTAAGGGATGGTGGTAGCAGCCACTGTAAATGTCCCATAACCCCTGAGCCCCCCGTAGGAAGTCACCTATCATTTTGGGGGACAGTTAATGATTGAGGGCTTGCTACCTTCAAGTCCCTCTGCCTGAGACTTTTCTGAGGACTTCTTTATTCTATGTGTACAGAACGCCTCAGACCCCAGTATGTCTGCTGGTGATTTAATGTCCTCAGCAGTGAAGCTCAACCAAGGAATAAGGGAGTTGGTCAGTAATACCCCAGCTTCCTTGCCCTAAGGTGGAGCGATCATGAGGCATGTTTTCTAAAGTCTGTAGGAGGGGCACAGCCATACCAGGCACAGTTGTCCACAGTGATAACCCACTCATTAGCCTACTCTTTCCGGGTTTTCTCCTTCCCTATAAACTTCCTTACTCTTCCCCCATGCTTCCTGAGATTACTTCCCAAATGCACTACTTAATCCAAATCTTTGTCATGAACTCTGCTTTTAAAGAAAGCAAATCAAACAGAGTGTGCTATGGACATTTAAAGCAGGTCTCATCCGCCAGTTTATTAAGCAGCTACTATTTGCCAAGCAATGCTCTAGGAGCTAGAAATGCAGCAATGAACTAAGAAGACAAAATTGATTCGTCTCCTGTGGGAAATCAGGGTTTCTCTAATATTTTTTTTTCATGGCACACATGGAGTTTTCTGAAACTTCACATTAAATTTGAGCTGCTTCCTTAATTATTTCTTCATAAAGCAGAGAATACGATATATTATGAAGACAAACCAATTTTTGTTTTTCTTTCAGTGCATTATTACCTAAAGCACCAGTGATAAGGGGAAATTTTTCGTTGTTGTTGTTACCACTATTAAAATGTCGAAGAGAGGCGGAGAAACTCACCATGGTATTCAGCAACCCAAACATGCGGCGACATCAAATACCTGCCCTGAATCCATCTTTGGGACTACACAGTTAATGGTATAAAATATTAAGGCTCACCTTTGGACTGTAAGAGGTGCTGTGCTGCATAGTAAGTGTGGGTGGAGCCTCTGGAGGTTTTCAGCCTGAACCCCCATCTGGAAGCCACAGGCGAACAAGGCCATTGACTTGCCAAAACAAACAAAATATTTTCAATATTCTGTGTTTTTGAAAAGTTCTCTTGCTTGTCATCGCAAAGTCACTTACAATCAGGGAGTCAATTTGTATTCAAGAGGTTCTCCTTCTATCAGCAAATGGTTTATAGGCACTTTCACTAAATTGCTTCTCTAAAAGAAATAGACAGGATCTCATCTGCATTGGCTTAAGAATATCTCTGCCTGAAGACAGAGGAATGGACTAGATGACCCTCAAGAACTCTTTATACTTCAGAATCTAAAAATTTCTTCTAAAATTTTGCTTCAAATGCACAGCATTTTTGGTTTAGATCACTTAAACCAGACTTTTTTACTCATCTAAAGAAAAAGTGACTTTTTAACATTCACTTTGATATATATGTGTGTGAATATGTTTGTATATGTACATATATAGTTATATATGATTCCATTTTATGCTATATCTATGATTATTATATATTGATACATCACTACAAATACTTCTCCATTTAGTGTCTCAATAGATCCTCAAAGTAATTTCTAATATAGCTAGACAGCTAGAGTTTCTCTAGTGTCTAGTTTCACAATTAGGGCTCAGAATGCAACTTGCCCAAAATCATACATTTTTTTTAAGTAATAGAGACAGAATTTAAAAACTCAGCTCATTTAACGTCAGATTCCTCTTTTTTTAAGTTCATGCTGACTTTACATATTTAATGTTTAGTCTTCTGCATATTTTCCCTACCAGTAAGTTAATTTTCTTGAATAAAAATTTAAATAGTTAAACTAAATAATAATAGCAACTTGCATCCTGTGAATAATGAGCTGGAACATAGGTGGTGCTCTATTAATAGTTTTAAAAAAAAGGTATCCACACATGAAAACATTTCACCAAAATGGATTTTCATGGCTTTTCAGTTTCTACTGATGAATTAGAAAAGCATTATGGCACAGTGGTTAGAAGCTTGGGTCCCCAAGTGAACCTGACTTCAAATGCCTTTCTACCACCACGTGAATTACTTGATCTTTGTCTGCTTTATGTTTATTTAACTGTAAAATGGGTTTATAATAGTAGTTACCTTTTAGTTTTGCTAAATGACATGAGATTTTTAAGTATATGTTCAATGAATGTTAGCCGTCACCACTGGCAGACTACATCTAAAAATATATTCTAAGTCTACCTGAGGGCTCAGTGAACTACAAAGACCCATGGGCTAAATCGAGCCTACTGCCTGTTTTTGTAAAGTTGTACTGGAACACAGCCACACACATTTGTTTAGGTATGGTTGCTTTCACCCTATAATAGCAGAGACCTTGGCCTGTCAATCAAAGATACGTACTATGTTGCTCTTTACAGAAAATTTTGCCGACTCCTGGTCTACACCATGAACAGCACTCCTTGAGACTAGTATCTCAGTCAAGCCTGCTTGATGGATATGCGACAGCAAAGAAGAAGATCTGAGAAAGAAAACTGAAGGTACCCTCAGATGAAGTTACCTCACCACGGAGCAGATAAAACCTGAACCCAAGAGCATCAAGATGAACTGAAGATAGAACTCCTCGGGAGGACAGTGATATTAGAAGGGTGCTATGAGAAGGAAAAGTTGAGAAAGTTGACTTTTAACAGCTATGATCCCCAGACACAAATGAAACTTCTTTTATTTGAAAAACTAAGCTGCTTCAACCCACACTTTTTTATTAAAGGTATTTATGAGTACTCTTCCAATCCCTCACACATAAACCATGCACCACCCGAGTCAGGCCACTGCACATTCAAGCTTTGTGACTCATATGAAGCAAGATTTACCTGCATTACAACAGTGAAAGGGAAATAAATTGGGTGATTTCATTACTTTCTGTTCAATGAAATCCTTATTTTATTGCTAAGCTTTGACACTTTTTCCAGAACCTCAACTATCTTTTCTCTTGCCCACTAAGAAGTAGCGGCAGCACCAAAAAATCATCCAGACGTCTGGATATTGCATCCAATAATTTATTGGAATCTCAGTCATACTGCTACAATGAAAGTAGAGGAGATAAAAGGAACTTCACCCACACTACAAATAAAAGAGCTGGAATAATAGCTTTTTTTCCCCCTTCCTTCAAAATATTAAATTTTATCAGTCAGAATCTAACAGTTCTGGGACCAGTACATGCTTTGTTGTTAACAATATCTCAATCACACATATTGCTTTTCCAATACAACCTGCAGGGGGCTGATTTGTGATAAAGCTGATATAGGAAATGCAGAGGGGGATAGACATATAGCCAAATAAATCAGGTTAAAATGAACTTGATGGAATGGACTCAAAGGCAACTCTTCAGTCACTTTCTTCAATTTAGACTCTGCATTTGGTCTTAATGGCTGCCTTTGAAACTTTTATATCTGACCTACTCATAGGAAGAATAAAGCACCAGAAACTACTAAGATCCAGACAGTGCTGTCATTTTCAAAGTTTGTCTTTAGATGATAAATGGGCTTTCTCCAGAGGAGAAGCAGCACCCTATAGCACAGCTCCGTGCTTTGTAGAAGAGCTTACTGTGTCCACCAAGCAGTGTTACATCCTGCGAAGAGGGACATGATGTGTATATGTCAGGGGTAGGTAATTATTTAGGGTAATTGGAGACTTTACTCTTAACTACTACATTGTACTGCCCCCACAGCAAAGAACTACTTGGATTCTAAGCGAAAAATGGGCTTTGTCAACACTGGACTATTTAATAAATAAAAATGATAAAACTTTACAGGATGAAGATGGGAAAGCAAAGCTAGGTGTTCTACCTCAAACTCATTACAAAAATAAATTCTAGGTGAATCAGAGATCTAAATAAAGTAAGTGAAATGACAAGAGTACTAAAGGGGAATAGTTTCATAATCTTGGGTTTAAGAAAATTTTTATACATGTGTCACAAAACAAAAATTTAATAAATTAAAAAAAAATTTTAAATTAAATTACAAAACAAAACAAAACAAACAAACAAAAAAACCTAACCAGTTTTACAGGCTAAAATACCAAAAGCAAAATTAAAAATGGAAACATTTTATGTAATTTATAATAGAAAAATATTAATATACTTTTAAAAAGTACTTAAGAAAAATCTGAATCCCTCAGTACAAAACTAGACAAAAACCATGAGTAGGAAATTTGAAAAAGAATTCCAAGTTTCCAATAAGCATATGAAAGGCTCAATTTTATTAATAACCCAAGAAATCCAAATTAAAACAACAAAAATTTGTTACTCGTCCAATGCTAAATGAAAAATGATGTGATATATAACACTGAGAAGGACTGAGGAAGCTAGCATACTCATTGCTACTCCAAGTGTAATTCGGTATAACTGTTTTTCAAGGGTTGTTAATCAAGATGTATTCACATTTAAAATGTAAAACCTATTTTTCCTAGCAATTCAACTTCTTAATATCTACTGTAAGGATATAATTGGTCAAATGAGTAAAGGAATATGTAATAGAGAGTGATTATAGCACTGTCTAATGAAGTCTAGCAAAGTCCGTTAACAGCCAATAATTTACAGTAATATAGTAAAGTCATATAATCAGATACTATGTAGCCATTTAGAGGCATGAATGTATCTATCTATATTCCTCGATGTCTAATAGTTGGAATTATTTTGGATTTATTTCTGGGCTCTCCTCTTTTCTTTCAGAACTTTCCCTCTTGGTGACTTCAAGTACTCCCATGGCTTCAAGTAACATTTATACACAAACCATTGTAAAATTTGTATGGTTGGTCCAGATCTTTCTTCTGCAATACATACCCTTGTATCTGACTATATGGCATCTCTGAAATGGAACACTTAATTCCTTCCCCAAAGTAGTTCTTCAAGTCTTCTCCATCAAAGTGAATGATAAATATCAACTATCCATTTGACCAGCTTTGCTATCATCCTCTCCCTTAAAATCTACATCGCATCTAGCAGCAAATGTTATTAACATCCCAAATTCTCAATAGTATCTCCACTTTTCTCATTCTCTACTGCTACCCTCTTAGCCATGTTTTCAGCATCTAATATCTGAATGACTGCACAGCTTTCCAAACTTTTAGTACTTACACAATTACAATCTTCAATATCATACATATTAGCCAAAGAAATTCAGTTAAAAATAGATTATATAATCTATTACATCCATGTAATAGATTAAATTGGATCATGCAGTCTATTAAAATGAGATCATGTAATCTATTTCTTAAAATTTTATGGGGTCCTATTTTTCTTAGAATACAATTCAAAAATCTAGAACATGAGCAATGTGTTCAGCATGATCTGGCTCATGCCACTCTCTCTAACTTTCTCTCACACCATTCTGTACTTTCTACAATACACTTTTTTTTCTAGGTTTTGAATGTCTTAGCTTCTTCCAGCCTGTAAACCTTTAAATATGTTTGTTGTTCCCTCTAAATGGAATGTTCTTCAACTCCATCCCTCACATCATTTACAGCAGATTGATGGCAAAGTAGCCCCAATTCGTCACCTCTCACCACCTCCACATCCCTGCAGTGTGACTTTGTAGCCCCTTCCATCACAAGTATAGTCTATTTCAGCACTCCTGCTTCATCTGGTCTGGCTTCGCAAACAAAATGCAGCGGGAAGTGACAACATGCCAATTCTGAGCCTAGGCTTCAAAATAGCTTTGTACCTTGTTGGTCTTTCTCTTTCTCTTGGAACCCCACCTAGCCACCATGGTAAAAGCTTAAAGTAACCTGGAGGAGCATAAGAAACTGCAGAACAATTGAGTTAGGCCAGATGCCACAGCCTGGAAGGAGAGAGCCCACAGAATCATTAAAGCTGCTAATTTGACCACCAATATGTAAGTGAGTACAAAGACCAGGAAAACCACCTAGTTACCCAAAGATTTGAGACCAAAATAAAAAGTTTACTGTTTTCTTATTGTTTGTTGCACATTATTATGGAATTGAATGGAAAAAAACACAAAAGGTAACTGATATTGCATGAACTCCAATTTTCATCCCTCAAAGATTTCATCCATCTTGAGTCCTATTTTCCTGTGTCCCCAGTGAATAACCCCTGCATTTTAATCTCTTAGAGTTTCTTCAACTATTAACATTTTTTAATGCTGTATATATTTACATGATCTCTTTTCCACTCCCTACTTAGACTCATGAGGGCTGAGGACATGGTTGTTTTTTCAAGCACTATACCCTCAATATATCACAGAGTGTCTAACACATGATAGTGGCTCAATAAAAAGAAGTAAAATAAATGCATAAATATATGATGGAAATATCTTTACAATACATTATTCTTGGAAAAAAAACATATTAAGTGTTGTGTATTTCCATCTCTACATTGAAATGGAACAAATTTCATTTTATTTTTGCAATGAAATACTATACAACAGTTAACAGGAAAGAAGTAAACGAACGTGTAGAAATATGGTTAAATTTTGAAACCATAATGTGGAGGGGAAAAAATTTCAAAAGGAATTGCATTCTTATTTACATACAAATTTAAACAAAGGCAACAAAAAAGCACCACCATACTTGAAAATGTTACCACCAACTTCAGGAAAGTGGTTACATCTGGGACGGTGTGGGGGATGAATGAAGTGAAAAGTGGCAGTGTCTACGACATTTCATATCTTAAAAAAAATGATCTGAAGCAAAAGTGGCAAAACATTAACATACATTTAAATAGAAATATGCTTATCATATTTTTCTAGCTATTTCTGTATGCTTGAAATTTTTTATAATTTAAAATTTTTAAAGAAAATAAAGTAGGTTATTTAGAATGATCCTATTTATATAAATGTATGTCTGTGCATGTATGCATGCATGCATCTGATTAATGTATACACAGATGGCAATTTTTTGAAGGATATGTCTTGTGGTTTTTTTCACACTTAATATCACTTAAATTGTCTTCAATAAGCATGAATTAGTTATCAAAAAATATAATAGACTTATGCTCATTTTGGGGAAAGAGAGTGATTGAGATCAAAATCATACCTTTAGATAACCAGGTAAAAGTTCAATATTTTTGATAGGTCAAATCTGTTGAAAATAGTATCATTGATATGCATGACTGCTTAAGAAATTTGTTGAGAATTAGCAGACAAAATTACCTTAGCAGGTTTTTACTTTCAGTCTGCAGTTACTATATCACTATTTATCAACATACCACAATTATAGGAAGAATATAAACACCAATAACTCTATTTATATCAAGAAAAAGAGTGACAGTCTACTTCAATATTTGTTAAGATCCCAGTTTTGTGAAGAATAAGGCAACTCAGGTAAGAGAATATGTAATACAAATATAAACATTCTTTCTCTTGCGTTCAAAAATATAAGGATAGAGTATGGTGTTTCAGTGCTGGGCTAGGTAAGATATGAAGACTGAAACAAATGAAGCCCTCTGATGAAAAGCAAGATGGGAATCTGGGAAGGTAATTAAGTATGCTTTCAGAGTTTTGCCTACTGACAAAATAAGGGGGATGACTGAAATAGATTAATTAGATTAGAATTACCAACAAGATTTAGAATTGCCTAACTTGGAGGTTCTCAGAGATGCATCTTACCACTATCTGTCCATCTCCTCAAGACAAATTGACAGGAAGGGCCCTCTCTTTATATGGAGAATAGCCCATCTTTCACCTTCAGTTTTGCATCTCCAAAAGCTTATTTCTCAGGAGTAAAATGAGCATCTTTGAAGATTTGAATTTTAAAACAAAGATCATGATTATCAAACATTGAGAATTCTGAAATTTTGATTTTTCTCCATATTTTATTATTTTTATTAGGTATTTTTTTCTCTAAAATAATTGACAGGGAAAATGCTTTAAAGTGCTATTATATTATCTTTTAAAGTGAAAAAGTAGCCTACAAATAATAAATATTCATTTGTGTGTGTGTGTGTGTGTAATTCCTATAAGAAAAAATTCCAGAAAGATCTACCAACAGTGGTTGTCTCCAATGCAGGTGATATTATTAATAACTTTTCTTTCTTTCTAATTTTTATATATCTTCAAGTATTATGATTGTAGTAAAAATTGATCACTACTAAGGAAGAAAAAGGCACACAAAAAGAAGAAACACATGCCTTGTTGCTTGTCCATGAAGGGCTGCATGCAGTCAGACTTAGAAGAAGTGAATTTCAATGCAGAAAATGAGTGTTAACAGCTGTTAAAAGGGAAAGGCAGGCTGGGTGATGTCTAAAAAGTGGGTCTAGGTTGAGAGATAAAAACAAAAGGCCAACACTTTTAGAACTTTGTGGCAGAACAGAAACCCACTGGTGTATTAAATCTGAGATTGAAAAAAAGAAAGAGATTGCCTCTATTATGCATTTTAATGATTGATAGGCTTCATTTTGGAGAAATGACTCTAGACACAGGCAACTGAATCTCATCTAGTTGGTCAGAGTGCCAAATTATCTGGAAAATCCCCAACATGGAAGGTACAGGCAAAGTCCATCCTGGCCCAGTGACCAGGCAGTAGAATTTGAAGGAACAACCAGACCTGAGTCAGGACTAGGTATCAATCAGTCTGTAACACAGAATACACTAAAGGGTGGGAAAAAAATGCTATTTGAGATATATTGTGAGATGAATTAGTTGAACAATATAGTAGAGAAACACTAGCTAGTACATTTCTCCTCACAAAGGGGACCTTCCAATATTAAAGACTCAGGTAATACAACAATATCTTTGAATTTCATGATTACTTGCCTTCCTAATCCTAATGTCAGGGAGCATTAAGGTCCCATTTGATGTAAGTTCTTATGAATTAAAAGTGAGACCAGGTGTCATGGTTGGATTTTTCTCTAGGTGAAAATTTTGTTTTGGATTTCACCATGGTTTGGGTTCTACCAGATGAATAAAATGAAGGGAGAAATGAGCAGTTGAGTCATGAATGCTTGGAAAGATGTTTTAAAGGTAAGCCAGGGAAGTTAGTCTCATTAAGGAGGGAATGATGACAAGAGGGACAGGGGGTAATTGTTAGAATTAATATATTGTAGGATCCAGTTAGTCAAAGTATTGTTGGAGTTCATGGACTGGAGATAGTGAGCTAGACAGTTCAGAAGTGGTGTTCTACAGTTGAGAAGGTTGAAAATCATATATGAGTTAAACTTGACATTTTAGATAATTGACAAGGTCTTAGAGTCAGTTTGGCAGGGAGGTTTTTGGCTAAATTAGGATAATGAACAAGGTCAATAGAACACAAGAAATGAGGGAACTAAGAAGTCAAGTTATTGAATATTGAATGCTGATTTCTGTGAAAGCTGAAATTACCAAAAATATGACAGGAATATTATGGACAGAGTAACAGTGAGCTAGGAGAAGTCTTCAGGGAACTATGGGGGTGATCTCAAGCAAGAACATGGCAGCTACGTGGGTAGCATAGTATGATGGCATGATCGTAGTGCCCAAGGCGTTAGATATGAGGGAGGAAGAATCATCTAGGAGAAAGGAGGACTCTAACCCTATTCACAGACCAAGTAGTAAGAGAGTATGGGAGAAAATAGTCACCAATTCAGGGGAATACAAAAGAAGCAGTATCCTCAGATGAAAGCCAAATTTCAGTCAAAGCAATGAAGTGAGGAAAAAGTTGAAGGCAAATGATAAAAGTGGGAGGATTCAGCTGGTAACTGATCTTTGGTTTCAGGAAATCCAGGGAAGAATCTCAGCAGCTAGGGAGGGTTGCAAAATGGGTTCAGAAATGAGAACATGCAATTATGCATAGATCAGTGTTTGGGCAATGGGGGCTGATCTTGGAACTCTAGGCTTATTACAATGCCTTAGGCATACCATAGGGAAGGCCTAACACATCAGAGATAATGATGTCAAGGCAGACATGTGGGCAAGGATGGGTGTTTGGCTGTGTGTTTATGGGAGAGCTTGTCAAAACACCCTCTTCATTCCTGCTATGAGAATGTGGAGCTGAAGGGAAAAGACAATTTTATCCAGAGCATCACAAACTCTGACACTTCTTTCTGTTAAGTGCAGACAGATGGAATATGCAGGTAAGAGAACTGGGACCACAAACAGGACAGACACTTCTTTAGAACACCTGCCATTAAGGATGCTTTGAAAGTCCATGACTGTGTTCAAAGCCTGACTTCTGTTGCTAATCAGAGCCAGGTTTAAAATCTTCCCTTTGCCACTAACTCATTGTGGGAATATTAGCATGGTGGAACTGTTTTGCCCAGTGCTTGGCTTACTGAATATATATTAGCTTTTATTAAAACTAATATGTAGGGACGCCTGGGTGGCTCAGTCGGTTGGGCGTCTGCCTTCGGCTCAGGTCATGATCCCAGGGTACTGGGATCGAGTGCCGCATTGGGCTCCCCGCTCCGCAGGGACCCTGCTTCTCCCTCTGCCTCTGCCTCTCTCTCTCTCTGTCTCTCATGAA
This sequence comes from Halichoerus grypus, assembly GCF_964656455.1. Classification (NCBI taxonomy): domain Eukaryota; kingdom Metazoa; phylum Chordata; class Mammalia; order Carnivora; family Phocidae; genus Halichoerus; species Halichoerus grypus. Next base: position 174,410,685 of record NC_135712.1, read on the forward strand.
TAAATAAATAAAATCTTAAAAAAAAAAAAAAAACTAATATGTATATTGATAACAATAGTCAGGACCTCTCAGTCAGCCAGACTTGCCAAAAAGGAATGTCATAAATCCTGATGTTTGACTTAGCCAGATTTCATGTCTTTTTAAATGAAAACAGTAGGATTACTTTCCAAAAGAATACTGAAAATGGTACAAAGATCAGAGAGCCTTCCAGAAAGCTAAGAGGCTGTCAGGGGGCATTGCCCTCCAGCACAATTGTTTACTTTTTGATTACTTTTGCTTACAATTGATGAAATAATTAAACTAAATCCTTTGTGTTCAAGGGATAGAACACTAGTAAGAGGAAGTCTAGTAGCTCTTATGGATGGGATTTCTGGGGGAATTAAACAAGCGTTACATAATCTCCATTCATGAAAGAACTGATTTATGCAAAACAACTCTTAATATGTATGTGAAAGTTGATCTCTCAACTGCACAATTCTTTTTTTTTTTTTTTTTAGGGAAACAACTGCACAATTCTTGTAAAAGAGGGAAAACAACCTGCAGTTAACTTGTGAAATCCTGTCTGTAGATCTAATCTCATCCTCATTTGCATTTCTTGGTGTCCTGAGTAGAAATATTGCCTAGGGGGATAGTATTTCTGACAGGGGATTATAGTAAAAAACCTATTACTTTGGATAATTCTCCCAGTGTTCTGTATACATATATGGCAAGCCCATGGTTATAGTTAAGCAGAGGCACAAATAGAGCTCACATTTGTCAGGCACAGAGTAGGTGCTCAATAAATATGCATTATTTGAATGTATAAATGAATACGTTGAACAGCTATCTTCGAATTTGGAAATATAGATTAATATTTGCTTTTCCCCTGGATTCATGTAGACCATAAGAGAGCTGCCTCCTTGTATCACCTTGGGGTGACCCCTATAGTAATGCTGCTACTGGATTGCCTTTAGGCAATGTCCTAAATCTTATTTTGAGACTATGTTTCCTACTCTGGTATTCAGACTGGCAGCATCAGTGTCCCCTGGTAGCTTGCTAGAAATGTAAACTATCGGGCCCCACTTTAGGCCTACTGAATCAATACTTGTATTTAATAAAATCCACAAGTGATTCGTATGCACATTAATATTGGACAAGCACTCATTAAATGATTAGGGAGGTGGGTTAAACCATCAGAATGACTGCCATCAAATCCCAGCTTCACTGTTTTCTAGCGTCTCTGGACACATTTCACTTCTCTGATCCTCATTTTCTTCATCTATAAAATCGGGATTATAATTTTACGTGGTAGTTTTGAGGATTGAACTACAGATTATTCTCTTTAACTAGGAAGAACTGTTGAGAAGGTTAGTACCTCTTTCAGAAACATATGTCTATAACATCTATAATAGAAGTCATCCTCAGATCGCAAAAGTTGAAAGGCTTATGTGCCTTATTTCTATAAATTTCTATCATTTCCTCACTCTTACAATAATGAAGGGGATTACATAAATATAATAACACCAATTCAGGAACCAGAACAACTTTCCTCCCAAGCACCCATCTTATAGGAAGAGACTCAGCCTCATAAAAGCACACAGGAATGTTCAAGGAGAATATTTTAACCCAGTTTTCTGAAATAAGCAAGAACTCTGGAGGGAGATACGCTTTGTAAACCTTCCACCAAGAAAAGCCACAAAATATATGAACAGAGTGAGCACATGATTCACTCAAAGTCTGAAGAATTCAGCAACTCACTTTTATTGCTTGTGTTTCTGAGGACCTACTGATGTTGTAATGGCTACAGCCAGAAATCAAGAGTTTGGTGGGATTCACACATCTTGATGGTAATAATGGCTACAGTAATGGCAAACTGGGCATATAGTTTGGGAAGCCTCCTAACAAATGTTATGGAAAAGGTCTGAGAAGTACCTAATGAATGTTAGCTCTTATTTTTGAAATATAAGAAGCCACCATAGGAAATCCAGTGTTGTTAAGTGTGTGAGCATGTTGGTGAGGGGAATGTCATTTACTGAATCACCCACTTTGCTCTTGATGAGCACTCACAGGAGAAACTTCTCTCAGGTTCTAGAGTCAGAGCAATTATGCTTATGGAACAATGGCATGTTTTTATCCCGTGAAAGATATGAACCCTTCTTTGTCTTGGCCACTAGAAAGCTCAACTTGGGTAACTGGATACGACCTTATCATATTAATTGTTATTCTTTTTATCCTCTTTGGGTTTTATTCTCCTTGAGTTTAGCTTACAGTTTGAGCCTCATTTTTTTCTTTATCCATCTCATCTATTCTAGTAACTACCAGACATAAAGACTTATTGTAAGACTGCAGTAATTAATAGAGTGTGGCATTTGCAAAATGGTAGACAAATATACCAGTGAAAGAGAGAATAGAGAACCTAATAGCAGTCCCAAGCATACATACTTGATTTCTTTCAAATTTGGTATTATAGAACAGTGAAGAAAGATTGCATTTTTTTTTTAAAGGACTGCATTTTTTAATATATCTGCTGACTCAGTTGGATCCCTATAGGGAAAATAAATAATGTATACTGGACCTATACTGAACCGACCTTGCACCAGACAAAAAAATAAATAATTTCTAGGTGCATTGCAACTTTAAACACAAAGGACAAAACAATAAATTATAGAAGATAATTTGGAAAATATCTTCATGAATTCAGGGCAAGGGAACATTTCTTAAAATTTTGCAAAAAGCACCATCACTTATAGGAAAAGATTGATAAATTAGACCTTATGGAATTTAAAAATTTCTGTTCATCAAAAGACATAAGAGAGTAAAAAGGCAAGTCACACAGTAGGAGAAGCTGTTTTCCTATATAAAAGCAACAAAGTGCTCAGATCTAGAATCAGTCACTAAGAAAAAGGAAGAAAACTCCAGAAAAATGGAAAAATGACTTAAATTTTGTTTTAAGATTTTATTTTTAAGTAATCTCTGCACTCAGTGTAGGGCTAGAACTTACTGCCCCAAGATCAAAAGTCTCAAGCCCTATTGACTGAGCAGCCAGCACCCCTAAAAAATGATTTAAATTTTTTAATGGGGGGGGAGTTGCAGGTAGCCAATACACATAAAAAAGTTGCTCAATTTTATTAGTTATCTAAAAATAAAACAAAATGACATACACTTACATATGCTCCCAAAATGCTAAAATTTTTAAAAGACTGGCAAATTAATAAATTCAAAATGGATGAAAGACCTAAATGTGAGATAGGAAACCATCAAAATCCTAGAGGAGAATACAGGCAGCAATGTCTTTGACTTCTGCTGCAGCAACTTCTTACTAGACACATCCTGGAGGTAAGGGCAACAAAAGCAAAAATGAACAATTGGGACTTCATCAAGATTAAAAGCTTCTGCACAGTGAAGGAAACAATCAACAAAACTAAAAGGCAACCTATGGAATGAGAGAAGATATTTGCAAATGACATATCAGATAAAGGGTTAGTAGCCAAAATCTATAAAGAACTTATTAAACTTAACACCCAAAAAATTAATAATCCAGTTAAGAAATGGGCAGAATATATGAACAGACATTTTTCCAAAGGAGACATCCAGATGGCTAACAGACACATGAAAAGATGCTCAGCATAACCCATCATCAGGGAAATACAAATCAAAACCATGATGAGATACCACCTCACAACTGTCAGAATGGCTAAAATTAACAACACAGGGACAGCAGGTATTGGTGAGGATGTGGAGAAAGGGGAACCCTCTTACACTGCTGATGGGAATGCAAACTGGTGCAACCACTCTGGAAAACAGTATGGAGGTTCCTCAAAAAGTTAAAAATAGAGCTACCGTACAACCTAGCAATTGCACTACTATGTATTTACCCAAAGGATATAAAGGGGCTGATTCGAAGGGGCACATGCATCCCAATGTTTATAGCAGCATTATCAACAATAGCCAAATTATGGAAAGAGCCCAAACATCCACTGACAGATGAATGGATAAAGAAGACACGATATAATGGAATATTACTCAGCTATCAAAAATAATGAAATATTGCCATTTGCAACAATGGGATTGGAGCTAGAGTGTATTATGTTAAGTGAAATAAGTCAGTCAGAGAAAGACAAATACCGTATGATTTCACTCATAATGGAATTTAAGAAACAAAATGGATGAACATAGAGGAAGGGGGGAAAAAAGAGAGAGGGAAACATACCATAAGAGACTCTTAAGGATAGAGAACAAACTGAGGGTTGTTGGAGGGGACGGGCTAACTGGGTTATGGGTATTGAGGAGGGCACTTGTGATGGGCACTGGGTATTATATGTAAGTGATGAACCACTAAATTCTATTCCTGAAACCAACATTACACTATATCTTAAATAGAATTAAAATAAAATAAAATAAAATAAAGTAAAATAAAACAAAATAAAATAGGCCATCAATAGCAAGTATTGTCAAAAAAGTATTGCTGGTAAGAAGCTATATTAATAAAATCACTGTGGACAACTGCTGGCATTATCTTGTACAGTTGCAAATATGCATACCCAAATGCCCTGTAATTCTACTCTATGTTATGTACAACAGTGAAATGTATGCACAATTGTACCAAAAGATATATATAAGAATATTCATAAATAATTATTCATCTTTGCCTCTTGAAACAATCCTGAGTTCCCTTAATAGCAGATGTCATTCATAGACTGTAGTACATCTATTTATTTATTTATTTATTTATTTTTAAGATTTTATTTATTTATTTGACGGAGAGAGCAGAAGCAGGGGGAACAGCAGAGGGAGAGGGAGAAGCAGGCTCTCCACTGAGCAGGGAGCCCAATGTGGGGCTCGATCCCAGGACCTCGAGATCATGACCTGAGCCGAAGGCAGATGCTTAACCGACTAAGCCACCCAGTCGCCCCTGTAGTATATTTATACAATAAAATGTTACATAGTGATGGAAATGAATGAACAGTGACTACCGACAACATGGATGAGTCTCACAAACACTGCTGGCTACAAAGCCAGACTTGAAGGAATAGATGTTGTATGGTTTTATCCATATGAAATTCAAAATGTAACATTCAATTATAAATTTACAAATGAGATGGTGGAGACGAAGGAGGAAGTAGTAACTGGGAGAGTATAAAGGAGAGGGCATTCTGGGGTGTTGGCAATATTCTGGACCTGGCTTAGTCATGCTTCATTGAGCTGTATATTTATGTGTTTTATAGTTTTCTATATGGGTTATACCTCTTGGAAAATATAATGTATAAATTAATACCTTAAAATATGATAAACATTTCCAGGAGTTGACACCAAAACTTCTTTATATTTCTATTTACTTTTTTTTAAATACTTGATTCTAATTTGCTATTAGGTAACATTGGATATATATTAACAATAAATCTAAAAAAATATTTCATCTGATTCTTTAATGCAAACAAAAATTTTGCTGTAATTCTCAACCTGCTTTATAAATCTCAGAATCAAAATCTCTATGGGCTATGCTCATAACTTCCTCAAAGCCATTTGTCAAATAGAACAAGAGTAACAAATAAACATTTCAGCTTTGGGTTTCTTTCTTAGTTTTATAAATCAGAAACTCTCAGTTTTGATAGGATGAATACCTTACTTTTTAACATTTCCCTCTCTTACCCCAAGTCAGTCTGGCAGCTTAAATGTGCAATTTTATTCAAATGGACCAAAAGACTAGGTCCTACTGAATATAAGTAAAGGTGAGAGGTGAGAGGAGGCCTGAATTTTGAGAGTATCATTTCTGATAAGGTACATAAATAGATGTCCATCAGTGATGGTGAAGAAAAAATGAGGCTAAAATATTGGATAATCTGCTTTCCTGTTGATTTTAAAAATATAATAGTGGCTTACTGTAATTCAACTATGTGACTGCTCCAAGTCCCCTTACTTAAGACATGAATTGTTTTTAAAATCAAAGATGAAGTTTTCTCCTTGATATATCAATTGGTGGTTATTAGTACGTTAAGACAAATTCAGAATATTAATTTCATTGAAACATTGTGTAGTGCTATTTCCCAAATGATAATGAAAAACCAATACTAATTTATCAACTTTTTTTGAGAAATTAAAGAGAAAATATGTATTTTCCCACTTTGTTTAGCTATTTCTTTTCTAATATACAAAAAAAAGGTTAAAAGCCATCTAACATTTTCATTTGTAATTAGATATGCATTACCCACTTAACACATACTTCACAATTATCGGAGACTTTACAATTTCCAAATGAGTTTTTAAGTGTTATTTTTAAAGCTTCTTTTCCTGGTCTTAATTTCTTTTTCAGATATAAATGTACTTTATCACCATATCATCAGGATCATGTATAACTGTTTTTGCATTTCTTACGTATGAAAAAATTTTAAGGACATTTTAAACTGATCAAAGACCTCTATATTATGGCTTTTACCTGGATACCTTTTCTGTTGTGCTGTGACAATGGTTTTTATTCAGGTGGATTCCATTTTACTTTCTCTATCTATAAATAAATATATATTTAAAAATTATTTTGAGATGGAGATATGAGAAATTCCGGTCTATTGTAGTTTGGGTGACCTTGGGCAAGTAACAGAGTTCCCCCACCCTGAATTTCTCCATCTGTAAAACACAGTTTAGAATAGCTTACAAGTATAGAATAAAGATGAACGGCATTGCAGATATAAAACCCTTGGCATTCCTCAGGAAAAAAATTATGATGATTGTAAATGCCTATATTTATAGCCCTTTAAAATGAATTATTATTGCATTTTAACCTTGAGCCCTCTAAAATCATCCCTCTGATGTGGAGCAAGAATTCCTTCACCCTATGTTACAAGTGTGAAAAGTGAGGTTTGGAGCATCCCTAAATATGTGTAGTGAGAGGTTTCAATAATATTAGTAATATCATTAATGTATCAGACTAATATTTTTATAGGAAAAGTATGTGGCATTTTCAAACTACATTTTATAAACAACTTCAAAATCCTTAATTTCGTTCAAAATATTTCCATTGTTCTGGGAATAAATACTGATGTCCCAACCAACTATTACATGATAGTTGATTAGCCAGGTCTCTGCTGAGCAATCCATTAACAACTCAGTCACCCTTACCCTCTGCTCTACATTTAATAAGTATTTGTCCTGATACCAATCCTATATGAAGTGAGTAATATTAACACCCCATTTTATGCATGAATTAACACTTGTGCACAATGTCACATTGACTGGAGAATATTCTTCAAACACAGACAGTTTTCCTCTGGTGCCTCTGCCTAAAAGCATCACAGTATGATGGATTTTTGTGTGTTTCTTTGGCATTTCATAGTATCACTCAATCATCCCATTGTTTAGATTGGGCTTGGATATAAAGGGCCTCCAAAATTTGGATGTACCTGCCTCCAAATTATTTTCCAGCCTTTTCCTAGAAAACTAGTCATTTTATAAAGATGGCCTTTTGCATTTCTGTTATCATGCCTGGTCTTTTGTCAATCTTCTCATACTTTCTTTACCTGGGCTTGTTCACACATTTGCATTTCCTCTTGGATAGACTTTCATCCTGAATGTTCTTCCATGCACTTGTATCAGGAACACAAACTGATATTTCAATGCCTAAGTCAAGCCACATTGCCTTTGGAAGACTTCTATTGCCCTTTTCCCAATCCAGGCAAACCTTACTATTCCCTACTCTGCGCTGCATTATAGGTTAAGTCTACTTCTCTTACTTCACCTGGTATTTTTTTAAGGAGGTTCGGTAGGCAGCAGGGATGTAGACTCTACATTCTGACTGCATGGGTTTAAATACTGAACTCTGCCACTTAACTATTTGTGTGATACAGGGCGAGTTACTTAATTCTTCTATGCCTCAATCTGCTCATCTGAAAATAACCTCATAGGGTTATTCTGAGGCTCACTGGAGTTAATTTACATAAAGAGTGTAGAACAATGCCTGCTCTATAACATGTACTCTAGAAATGTTAGCAATTTCTTTCTTTCCTTTTCTTTTTTTTTAATTGTGCTTAAGGTTTCAGCTGTTCACTCCGTAAAGACAGGGAGTAGCTGTTTCTTATTTACCATTTAATCGTTAGGCCCTAGCACAGGGCTAGATGCATATAAATAAGGTGTTTTCTGGATGGTTGGCGGATGAATAAATGAATGGCCAGTTAGGAGGCTCCAGTGTAGATCTGCAATAATGGGACAACCTTATTTGAAATGGTATCTGTGATTAAATATTAAACAGTGCATAACCAAAAAGTGCTATTTATGAGTAACTTTTATCCCAAATGTTTATCTATTCATTAGTAGAGCTGTATTATTACAAGAATCTCAAAAAAAAAAGAAAATACAGCTCGGTGAAATCATAGGTTTATTTCAAAACACCTATCTTTTTTTCTCAAGGCTGACATTTTAAACAGCAATGACAGATGCAATGTTCTCTCACACAAGTACAGAGTAATTCATTAACATACATATGAAAGGAAGAAGTCTACATTCAACCTTTACTACCAAAGTCCTTGAGAAATAGAAGAAATTCAAAGCAGCTACAACTGTAGCTTGTAAAAAGTCAAACTGGTTTTATCATTCAAGAACACCAGGTTGGTAGCAGGAGCTTTTGGTAACTAGACACCTGCTGAATTTGCTTTAGGGTTGAGGTTGGGGGGGAGGAAGGAAATGCTTAAAATGGAAATCTACCTGACAATCTGAAATGAGAGAATCTTATGTAGAAGAACTGAAGGGGACTTTTGTAATCAAATAATTCAAAACATACCTTTAATAAGTCCACAGAGATGAATGTCTTGTCTGGGTAACATAGCTGGTTAAAGACAGATTTGATTTAGGAGTACATTTTATAATAGATAGTTTTGTATACATGGGCTGCATTTTAGCATGGTTTCATGGTGGGATGAATCAGGATGAGGCAAAGAGTTACAGGCTGAGCCTAAAATAAACTCTGAGGGTGTTTTTGAATTGCTGAACATCAGGATAAAAGTTACAAACAAAAGCCATCAATTATCTAGAGGTATGTACCTACAGAGTCTTTCCCAGGGACAGGTTAGGTTCTGAAAGGCTGTTCATAGTTCATTTGTTCTGAAGGTCAAAGTGACACTATGCAATTGACTGCCAACCGATAGGAAGCAGAGTTGTTAACACAATTTTATTTTGATGTATAGCTTTGTTCTTACTATAGAAATTCATATGAGAAAGGCTTCTGGACCTAAGTTTTCTATCAATAAGTAGATCGAATATCTTATATTAAATGTTTAGTGTCTGTCTTACTTTGGGTCCCTTAGAAGCAGAACCTGAGGCAGACATTCAAGTGCGTATGATTTAGAGAGAGAACATTCCCATGAGAAAGGGAGGGAGGGAAGCAGAAGACAGCCTGGGAAGGAGCTAAGCAAGAAGGGGTTGGTTCTCAGCTGTTGTCTGGCTTCAGCCTGATCCCAAGGGAGTCTGGGGCATAAAAGATAGACCAGGTGCAGCTGTGGTCATTAAAAGCTGAGGATAGGCACGCTGTCCATTAAGTGGGATCTGGACAGGGTTTCAAAAGCATCTACCACCAGACTTATTGTGAAGCTAACTGTCCTGAAGATATGGCTTAATATTTAGGCAATTACTATGCCAACAGCAAATTAAGTAAAAAAAGAAGCACATGGGTTTTGTGTGGGCAGTGTTTGGGAAGGATACTATAACATGAAAGTCCTGCCCTTAAGAGTCTCAACTTTTATATTCAAGTTTCAGTTGGTTCTCTAACAATGGACCCTTAAAAAGCCCCCATCTCAGTGAGCCTCAGGCTTCTAATCTGCAAAATAGGAACAATAACATCTATCTCCTATGCTGGTTGCCTAGCTCAAGAAAGTTAACATATGTCAAAGCACCTAGAAGTCTTAAAAACAAGAGAAGGAACTAACTAGTCCAGAGGAAGTTTTAAAATGTAAATTAGAAGATTTTTCTATGAGTAACTACAGCAGTTTGAAATATGTACATGTTTGGCCAAATTGAGGGAAGTAATTAAAAGTAGCAAGAAGAATTAGAGTTATCATTTCATGAAGAATTTCACAAATTCTATAAAGCACCCGGCTTTGCAATCCAGGTCATTATCCTGCCTCCGATGCTATAATTTCCATTGTATACATTTCATAACAGAGGTTTACTGTTGTTCAGAGGTGGCCTGATTTTGCCACTAGATTTTTGACAGAGATAGAATTTGAACTCAGATCTGTCTGTATCGAAAATCTTAGCGTTAGACTACTGTTATTATCCAGCCTACGAAAAGCCTTTTCTACCAAAATGGGCATTGTTGGAAATTTATGAAGGTGGTGGTGAGGATTTCAAATTAAACTGAAGATACAGGTCTTGCACTTTAGGAACTTTCCATTTGGCTGGAGACTAGCATTCAGATTCTACTTGCTATGTGAAAAGAACCAGAGCAGATACTTAATAAGAAAAACTTATTCTTTTTCTTTTCTTTTAAGAATTATGAGAGAGAAAAAAAATCCAACTGAAATGATTACTTTATTCCACTGAGTTCTGATGATACTATTTTTTAAAATAGTAATAAAAGACACATAACATAAAATTTACCATTTTAATCATTTTAAAGTGTACAATTTAGTGGAACTGAACACATTCAGATTGTGTAATCATTACTACCATTCATCTCCAGAAAATTTCAACACCTCAAACTGAAACTCTGTATTAATTAAACACTAACTCTGGATTCTTCCCTCCACCCTGTCCCTAGCAGTCACGGCTCTGCCATCTGTCTCTATCAATTTGCCTTTCTAGTTACCTCAGATAAGGGAAATCATATAATATTTGTCCTTTTGTGTCTGGTTTATTTCATTTAGCAGGATGTTGTGTTTATTCCTTTTTCAAAGTTGGATAATATTCTATTCTACACACACACACACACACAGACTACATCTTCTTTATTTATGTTGATGGACATTTGGGTTGTTTCTACCTTTTAACGATTGAGAATAATGCTGCTATGCATATGGGTATAAAAATATCTGTTCGAGTCCTGCCTTTAATTCTTTGAGGTATATACACAGAAGTGGAATTGCTGTGTCATGTGGTAATTCCGTTAAATTTTTTTTTGAGGAACTGCTATACTGTCTTTCACAGTAGCTCTACCATTTTACATTCCAACCACCAATGCACGAGCATTCCGATTTTTCCACATCCTTGCAAATATCTGTTATTTTCCAGTGTGTGTGTGTGTGTGTGTATTTTAATAACAGCCATCCTAATGGGTGTGAAGCAGTATCTTATAGTTCTGATTTACATTTTCATAATGATTAGTGATACTGAGTGTGTTTTCATAAGAAAACTTATTCTTTTTTTTTTTTTTTTTTTTTTTTTAAAGATTTTATTTATTTATTCATGAGAGACAGAGAGAGAGAGATGCAGAGGGAGAAGCAGGCTCCCAAGGAGCAGAGAGCCCGATGCGGGACTCGATCCCAGGACCCTGGGATCATGACCTGAGCCGAAGGCAGACGCTTAACCATCTGAGCCACCCAGGCGCCCAAGAAAACTTATTCTTGATTAAATATGTCCCTTCTACCATTTTCTCTCGTTTCTCTCTCTCTCTCTTCCCTTTCTCTCTTTCTTTAAGAATAAACATTTCTCAAATTGTCTATAGATTTACATGTAGATACAAATGTACTTTCTTTGGATGAAATTGCAGAAAACCTATATTGCAAAATTTTTTTTTTTTTTTTAGATTTTATTTATTTGACAGAGAGAGACACAGCGAGAGAGGGAACACAAGCAGGGGGAGTGGGAGAGGGAGAAGCAGGCTTCCCGCTGAGCAGGGAGCCTGATGTGGGGCTCGATCCCAGGACCCTGGGATCATGACCTGAGCTGAAGGCAGACGCTTAACGACTGAGCCACCCAGGCGCCCCCCTATATTGCAAAATTAATATCCTATATTTTAAAATGAGATTAGGACAAAAGGATTTGTAAATAGAGGCTCCTGGACTGTAAGTCACCAACACTTTTTTGATTCATTCCTAAGATCCTCGTGTAAACCACCTTGAGTAAACCATGGAGAGTTGTACAACAGTGGGTGGCAAAGTTAAATCTGGCATTTTCACCTTTTTTAAAGCTGTACTTTACTACACAGATTGAACAAATGACTGAAGTGAGTTCACAGGGTACTTATGAGACACAGGAGATGGAGGGAAATAATTCTAAATTACTAAAATGTGCTGGTTATGCTTAGGGTTGGTTCAAATGAAGAAAGAGAATTACACTCAAGTAAATCTCTCCCTGAACCCAGCAGGAAACACTTCAGGCATATGGCACCACTACAGGTCCTGGACAGAGAGACAGGATGGTGTGGTTCTTGTTTTTGTTTCCCTAAATTTCAGACTTGGAACCTAAAATCCTTTAAGTTTTCAGAAGAAAGATCAGTTAATGGATATAGGCCATCCTGCTTTCTGCATGAATAGTAAAAGAAATGCTTTTAGAGATCAACAGTCATACACCTTCAACCCAAAAAGGAACATTTTATGAAGAAACAGGAAAGTCAGTGAAGACGGATTTGATTTCTCCCACTCATCCAAATAAAAGTATATAATTTCTTTTTAATTTAAAACTTTTCTTTTTTTTTAGCAAACATATTGTAACTTAAAGAGGCTCCTAGTTACATGTAATTTTTTTTTGAAAACTTATTTATTTATTAGAGAGAGAGAGCACAAGTGGGAGGGGCAGAGGAGAGGGGGAGAGAATCTCAAGCAGACTCCATGCTGAGTGCAGAGCCCAACGTGCAGGTCTCGATCTCATGACCCTGAGATCACGACCCCAGCCGGGGAAACCAAGAGTTGAACGCTTTAACCGACTGCGCCACCCAGGTGCCCCTAGTTACATGTATTTTTAAACAGAAAAGGGATAAGAAATAATAATGCAGGGAATTTAAAGACACATTTTTCTTTAAAAAGGGGATGAAGAAGAGGAAATCTACAGTTTTGTTAAGCACAGTGCATTAACTTTAGGTATAGGTATTCAGTTGTTGTCATGAATAGATAGAATCCATAGCTCTAGAGACACTCAAAGAGACATTTTCCTCTCCCAGGAAGTCAAATTTCCTCTACCAGAAAGTCAAATTTATCCTACAGAATCTGATCCAACTCATGTGTATCTTCTAGGGTCACATCCTATCCAAGCAGGAGAAATAAATAATTACTGTGGCAGAATCATTCAAAATCTCTGGAGCAATTATTTATTTCTACAATATAAGTTTCTGATCAGCATTTTGTTCTCTTTTATTTTTCCAAATGATGATCTTGGGCAAAATGCAGAAACCAAGTATTGTGATTATCTTTATCCTAAGTTTCAAAATAGCCACCAGCCTTTGTTCATATTCCACTTAGCTCCATAAACTTCTGTGTTTTCTATTTCCACATATATAAATGCATTCAGATACATTTAGCAATGTATGTGTGTACATATATGTGTGTCTGTGTATATATGCATATACATATACATATATATATTTGTGTATGTACCTATAGAATGCTTGTGTATATATACATATGACTAAATACACACATGAACACATATGCACATACACACACACACACATATTCAGAAACAAGACCATTCCCAAAATGGCCAACATAAGGGGAACTGTACATGAGCAAGGAATCTTTGGAACACAAGACCTGCAACAGGAAACAGACTCAATTATTAATTTGTGTATCTACTGATGACTACAGTAGTTCTGCAAGATAGGCTCTGGATATATATTTCATTAATAAAATTTCAAAACAATTATTTTTTCAAAGTAACAGACAGAATATCCCTTTTCCATGAGCACCCAAAGGATTAGCTGCTAACTCGTTGGCCTCCTGATATGTCCTCTCAGGTGGGCAGGGGTGGAGGAGGGGTAGGGGAGGAGGTGTAAAGAGAGAAATTAAAGAATAAAAAAGACAGAGAGAGGGAGAGAGAAATTCAAGGCTCCTCTTCCATCTACATCAACAGATATAATTACTTTCAATCAAGGCTATTCCTGGATCCAATATGAAACATTTCAGTCCCTGGAAACACTACATATAAAGGATATAAGAGGCAATATGTCTATTGTTCATCTGCTAATGTCCTCAAATGTCACCAGGGTAATTACTTGGATGACATTTATGTGATGCAGCTGGACATTGTTACAGTTAATATAAAGCCTGCCTTTGGCAACCACTTTATTTCCACCTACATCAAACTGTGGGTGCATAATCACTTTTCCTGAGAGAACACCCACCTCCCCCAAAAGACATCTCTACTCTCAGCTTTTTCTTCCTGTGCTCTGAACACTAATATATAATGCAAAAGAAGAAGAAGAAAAAAAAAAAAGAAAGAAAAATAGTAATATGTCATACATCTTTTTCTTAATATTTATATCTGGAACTTTTAGATATGTTTCTAAACATAATTTATAAAATATAATAACACTGATATTTTCTTCTTTTTTTAAAGAGGATTTTGACTATCCCCAAGAGAGAATTCATAAAATGCATAGTTAAAACTTTTTACCTCCATAAATTAATCACTCTCAAAGAACAGATGATTAGCAAAGCCAGATTTTTTTCCTAATATGAATATAAAAAATATTGTATTAAAAAAACACAGGGATTAGATTGTCCCCCACAAACTCACATGCAAATTGGAGCTTTGCCTTCCGACTCAGAATCGTCCCCAGAGCGTTGGTGGCCAGGCACTGGTACACGCCGGTGTCTTGATCCGCACGGGGGCTACTGATTGCCAAATCGCCTCCATCCAACCTGTGGTGATAACTCACGGTGAAATCAATATCTGTGCCATTTTGCTTCCACCTTCAAGGGAAAAAAATCAAATTATGTTATAATATACAGAGTTGACCACTCCTAATCTTAAACAACATGTGGTTGTAACTGCTAGGACCATTTACGCATGTATGTATGTATGTATGTATGTATGTATTTGCTAGGACCATTTAAAACAACAACAACAACAAACAACAAACATGATTTCACGTGGAGACAATTCTTCAGTTTCACCAAAGATGACTATACTCAGTAGCTCAGTGATATTAATAACTAGGTTATTTGAAAGATCTTCCACTCTTTATGAATCACAAACATTCACCCACGTGTGTCCAAAGAGGTAACATAACTCTTGACATGAGAAATAAAACTGAAACATTCAGACAAAGATACTGGCCATTCTATTCTGTCAGCGACTTTTCAAATAACATATACCATACCTGAACCCCCACAACTGATACTAAAAAATTGGACATTGAAAATGATTTAGAGATAGAAATCCAAGAAGCATATATTACAAATGGCATAAAGAAAGCCAGCAAAGATTTTCCAATGCCAAGTTGAGGCTGATAACAAAACAATAATAACCTGACTACTTTAGAACATGATTGTCTCTGTTCATCTCTTACTTGGAAAATTAATCACACTGAATATATTTCAACAGTACTTAGAAATGCCAACCTAAAATTATACTTTAACAAAACAAATGCAATTTGGGAGGTTTTTATTTTAGACAGCAAAAAGTCTCTTGGTTTACCTATTAGTCAATAATCTTTTAGTACATGAATTAAGTAGCAGAAGGGCCTTACAGTTATATTTATTTTCAAAGAACTGTAAGATGTTTTAGAAAATTCCATTTGATCATTTTAAGATGAATGAATACCCAGTAACCATCTCTAACCAAACCTACTTCACCCACCTTTCACCCTATAACTTGTAGAAAAACAAAGGAATGGGTTTACCCTATGGAACATAGCTAATTTCCAAACCATGTATATTTAGAATGCCAGCTTTGTTATGATTTTCCCTTTCATGCTAAGATCATATTAAAAATATTTTGATGAGGGTGGCTAACTATACAAAAGAAATTACATTTTATGGTATTCTTCCAAATGTCATTGACTTCTTTAGGAACATCTTGAAAAATCCAAATGTCTACCATAGTAGAAAAGAAATACAAACTTAGGTAATCCTCCACCATATGAAAGATGAGAAGTGATTGACCAAATATCAAACCAATCAGAGGTTTTCAATCAACTTTAAAATTATTTAGCCAATTCTTGTGTACCTCAACTTCCTTTTAATAAAAAGAAGTTGAAAGACAACAGCCAAAACCAGTGTGTTTCATTTGCCTGAACTTTGTCAAATTTTTTTTTCTAGAGAAATCTGTACAGTTTTTTGTTCTCAGTGTTTGGAGGAAAAAAATATAGAAACATTTTCTGTTTTAGGCCTATCCCAAGACTCTAATATTCTTCTCACTAGCTCTATAATACTGTCTTTCACAATTTGCTTACAGGGCATGATCTTTGGACCTCCATGTTCCCTTTCATTTTCAAAGCAAAGGATATACCACACTTAGTTTGTCAGCACTCTTTAATTTTGGAATCAATCGCTGAAATAACTGCTGTCATCATTACATGCTCCTAATTAAGCTTGGTAATTGTTTTTCAACACAAATTCAAAGTTGTTGGCTTAGCTGCAGCAAATGAATTTTTCACAGTATCCCCATAATCGTTCTAATCACTATGGTACAATGATTATTAAACTGTGCATATAGATCAGGGGTTCAGCTCCTGGTGTGGGCTTTGTCCTAATTAATATGTTTAAATCAATGGAGGAATAGTATTAATGAATTCAAGTGATCGTCATAAACACATTACTGATAGGATTGCATACCCAGGAGAATTTTCCTACAATGCAAAGTAGGAAATATGCTTTAAATGATTATTTTTAACATCTGCATTAATACCATATTAATTCCAGGAAACATAATGAATTTGAACTAAAATCTTGACCTTTTTCTGGAGAACATCCTTTAATATTAAGTAGTTAAGCCCTGTATCAAGAACATAATGGCTTGGGGCTATGTTTGTTGTCCTTAGATAATAGGTGCGTGTGTGTGTGTGTGTGTGTGTGTGTGTGTTTCAGAACTAGGCCTTATTTTAGAATTATATTGAGTGCTTGTTAAAAGTGTTTATTTCTGAGCCCATTCCTAGACTTATGAAGGAGAACTCCAAAAGTTAAATTTGTAACAGTCTCTCTGGGTGATTATAATGTGCACTAAATTTGACACCACTGACCTTGTGGAAAGAGTCCTTGGCCTAGCTTTGACATTCCCTTCCTGTGTATCCCTGGATGAGTCATCTAATTTCTCCAGAAGTCATATCAATCAATTATAAAATTTGTACAATAATGTATATCCTGCTTTATCCCATGGGGTTGTTAAGATGAAATGAGAAAATGAATGAAAAGAATAAAGGGCAGAGTGACTACTGCTATGATTCTTACACGAAGACACCTAACCCTTCTCAGACTTAAGAATGTCTTCATGACTAGGGTAGAGCAGACTAAATTAGAGAAAGGAACTTCCTGTGGTGATCAGGTCAAGAGGAGATCTGTCAGAAATCCTCCATGACATTCAAAGACCTTCTTCTGATAGAGTGTATCTGCCATAGAAATCATTTATGTGTGTGTTGCTTCATTTTCCCAAATAAAATAAATATTCTGAGCTGGAAATAAGCTCATTGCTATCTGATTATCTTAGACTTTTAAGTATAAGCAATCCCATCCAAGTACCAACTTTGGGTAACCCACTTTCCTTCCCTTTGCAAAGCTTCCTCTTTAATTCTCATGTGTTCCCTGGTCTTTAAAAAATTAAGAGTGACCCTTTCTACAGGGAAGATTTGTTCACACTTGCCTCACATTTCTGTACTTTCACACTTGCACTGAAATCCTATTTGTTCATGTGTTCACTTCACGGGAAATGACTGGAAGACAAGTTGCTTTTAAACTATTTCCAAAGTTATGCTTTAGATATTGCTTATTTTCCCCCATGAGATTTCTTTTCCTAAAGAGAAATTACTAAAAGAAGGAAAACATGTGGGGTGGAGGAATGGGGTAACTGGGTGGTGGACATTAAGTAGGGCATGTGATGTAATGAGCACTGGGTATTATATAAGACTGATGAATCACAGACCTGCACCTCCGAAACCAGTAACACATTATACGTTAATTAAAAAAAATAAAATAAAATAAAAATAAACTCCATGAGGGCAGGAAAAAATAATAAAAACAAAGTAAAGTGGAAAAAAAAAAGGCCTATGGATCTCTGCCAGACAGCAGCAGACTGTTCATTTTATCCAGTTACCACTGATCACCTTCTCTCACTTATTGAACTGATGTTTTGATTGTGATTCTGCTTTTGCCCCCTTCTGTGAGTCTGTGAAACTTAGTATTGAGTTCTGTTCTTTCCAGCCACACAATCTTCCTTGCTATTTTTTGGACATTGTGCTAACCTAATTTAAAAATTGATTTTGGGACGTCTGGGTGGCTCAGTCGGTTAAATGTCTGCCTTTGGCTCAGGTCATGATCCCAGGGTCCTGGGATGGAGTCCCACATTGGGCTCCTTGCTCAACAGGGAGCCTGTTTCTCCCTCTGCTTGCCACTCCCCCTGCTTGTGCTCTTTGTTTCTCTTTCTGGCAAATAAATAAATAAAATCTTAAAAAAAAAATTAGAAATTGATCTTAACAAGTCAACTAGAAAAAATATGTATGAACCAATCTGGGAAGGTTGAATACTAGAGAATATTGGATAATATTAATGGATTATTGATAAATACTTAAGTATGATAATGATATTGTAGTATGTCAAAGAAAAGTGTTCCTAACTCTGGAAATACATACTCAATATTTAAAAAAAAAAAAAAAGAATAAGGAAAACATGTCTTAAAATCAACCACACCCTCACTTTATGGATAAGGAAGCTGATGACAAGACAGAGAAATGATTGTTCCAAAGTCACATATTAAATATCACAGCTGTGACTAGAAATGATAACTCTTCATTCTAATCAAAGGCTCTTTCACATGACTTCACAGTATATTCAAATTATCTCAAATAATGTTAGAATGTCTATCATAAAGATTTTCCCTCTATTACACACATGCACGTTCACACACACACACACACAAACACACACAATCTAAGGTTATGAATGAGTCTTTTTAATAAAATTTAAGTTAGAAAGGGTCATATTAAAGCTAAAATTTCACATTTTGTTGCTAATGTGCATTATCTGAAATATCTCTGCCCTTTGCTTTATTATCATGGAAATTGGTCTGAGGCTGACATTTAAGCATTAAAAACAGCTCTTTTTTCACTCTCTTTCCAAAGCCTCTTGCCTATGAGTATTTTATGCTATAATATTAGAGATGAGCTAAACCAGGTTAAGGGGATTGAAAATAAGAAGCTAAATTACCTGTCTTTAGCCTACTAATTTACAAGTCTCTTAGAAACAGAAGCCTTTAACAACAGTGAAATCTGTAGTCTCTTCATTCAGAATATTTCTTCATAAGTAAAAGCTAATGAGCAAATTGTCATGAGATCCACTACTTTACATCTTTCTGCTTGTTACAAGCCAATTATATAATGATTGATGATTTATCTTATCTATACTTAGCAAATATTTCTTATTTTACAGGAATTCATGTATAGTTTTTCCTTTAATAAACCCTACCAATGGTGATGATCAATCAAATTAGCTCTCAAAAATAAAATTACAACTTTAAGTATTAATTGTGAAAAATGTATTAATCAGATTTTTATATATTTAACTGTACGTTAAATTAAATAAGACCAACTACTGTTTAAGGAAAACAAACAAACATACAAACCCTGAATTGAGAGAACCAGTTTATAAAGTAAATGATCACCTAACTGATGGGCTTCATTTGTTTGGGTATGTTACAGATAGGGAAGCTTTAGTAAGTAATGAGAAGACATAGTTTTTCAGTTCCTTTGTTGTAAAAAAAAAAAAAAAAAAAAATGCCGAAGTAAGTCCAATAAAATACAAGGTGAGAGTTGTCTCTAACTTTGTGCTTTTCAACCATTTATTAAATTAACTAGACATTTTAAGATCAAAATGATTATACATATAAATATGATATTTCTAATGCAACATAAAAAAGTAGGCAAAACCAGTTTATTTTGCCAAAATGGACTGAAATTGTTACTTTTCATGTGTGTCGATTCAATTTCACTGCTAAAAATTAGGCTTTAAAAAAACGCTTTTAGAACACAAAGCTATAACAGTCATTTTAATATTTATTGTCTTTCCTGATATTCACATTGCATATGCAGTTCTTACCAACAAAATATCCTTATTATTTATACAAGCATGGTATATACATGTATATATTTTTAAATTTGTGAATTCCTCTCACAATGTGGATCAAATTCTGCCTTTTTTGTTGTTGTTGTTTAGAGAGAGAGAGAGAGAGGGTGCACATGCATGCTTGCTCGGG
Organism: Halichoerus grypus; assembly: GCF_964656455.1. Taxonomy (NCBI): domain Eukaryota; kingdom Metazoa; phylum Chordata; class Mammalia; order Carnivora; family Phocidae; genus Halichoerus; species Halichoerus grypus. Next base: position 174,430,983 of record NC_135712.1, read on the forward strand.
AGTAGGGGAGGGGCAGAAAGGGAGGGAGAGAGAATCTTAAGCAGTCTCCATGTTCAGTGAGAAGGGCCATGCATGGATTGATCTCATGACCCTGTGATCATGAACCTGAGCAAATCAGGAGTCCAACACTTACCCGACTGAACCACCCAGGCACCCCTCTGCTTTTATTGTAACCTCATAAGAACAAAAACATTACTGACTTTTCCTTCCTGTTATTCTACAGGTAATATGTGAGAAACAAACATAATTTTTTTCTACTTGCCCAGAAAAAAAAATCTTTTTCTGCTTTGAGGGTACATAGCTGTATTCAACATTTCTAAAATCAGTGCTTTTTTGGCAATGGGATACGCCGGTGGAGTCACAGAAATTGATCTGATAAAATAAAAAGTCTGCATCTTGTTTAAAATTGTTTAGGGGAACATTTTCACAGTCATTGTAACTGGGGCAACTGAGCCTGTAGCCCCAAATTGGGGGAAGAAAGCAGCTTCTACTTTAGAGTCTTTCAAATGGAAGAAGCAAATCTTTTCCTTTTCTTGCTTTTCCCATCCTTTCTATTTCTCTTTCTTTCTTGCTTTTTTCCTATCTTCTTGTGCTTCTTTTTACTTGTCTATTTTTTCTTCCCTCTCTCCCTCCATCTTTCTGTTCCATTTCTTTTCTCTTTCTTCCTTTCCTTTCTTCCTTTTTCCTTATTTCTCTTTTTTTTTTTTCCTCTCAACTCTAGCCACAACATGGCACTCCATGGTACCAATCTCAAGAATAACTCTTCTAAGTCAATCTAATGAATAAGACAGAGTCCTGGGCTGGGGGTAGGGTAGTTATCACCTGGAAAGTGGCATGAGGGAACACTTGAGGATACTGAAAATGTATGTATCTTTATTTGAGTGGTGGGCACCCAGCTGTATACCCATGTAAAAAATCACTGACTGAGCTGCACCCTTCAAATTAGGTAAGTCTAAGCACTTTATTGTATGTATGTTTTACATCCAAGACAAAGAAAAAAACAGTGTTGTGCCCAGAGCTAGGACTTTACCTATAATGAGGTGAAGGGTAACCACTGGCAGCACAATTCAGGATGATTTCAGATTTTGATAAATCCAAAGGAAAAATAACATCTTGTGGCTCCTGGGTAAAAATAGGACGACTCAAAAGACCAGCACCTGAAAACAGAAGAGTAAACACCATGTGAAACATTTGACCCCGGTGTGAATGCAACTCTGTATTAGATATCAAGCCAATATACATTTTTTTAACTTTTATTTTATTTTATTTTATTTATTTATTTATTTATTTATTTGACAGAGAGAGAGAGAAAGAGACAGCTAGAGAGGGAACACAAGCAGGGGGAGTGGGAGAGGGAGAAGCAAACTCCCTGCTGAGCGGGGAGCCCAATGCGGGGCTTGATACCAGGATCCTGGGATCATGACCTAAGCCGAAGACAGATGCTTAACGGCTGAGCCACCCAGGTGCCCCAACTTTTATTTTGAAACAATCTCAAATACACAGAAAATCTTATAAGAATGGTACAAAGAAATATTTTTTTTTCTGAACCATTCAGAATAATTTTGCAAACCAATGCCACATCATCCCAAAAGACTTTTATATTTCCTAAAAAGTACATTCTTGTATATAAACTCAGTAAAACCAACAAATTAAAAAAAAAAAATAACATTGACTCAGTACGAGTATCTAATCCTCAGGCCCCATTTCAACATTTTTCTAATAAAATCTTTTATAGCAAAAGGATCCAGTCAAGAATCACAGTTTTCATTTAATTGTATCTTTTTAGTCTTCTTCAGTGTGGGACAGTTCCCTACTCTTTCCTTGATTTTTCTGACTTTGACATCACCAAAGATTACAAGGCAGTAATTTGGTAAAGTTTCACTCACTTTGGGTTTGTCTGAGCAGTCAGCTACCAAGGACAGGGTAGTGGACCTGGTAGGAGATGTATGTTGAGGGTATAGGTAATAAAAGGGTCTATGAAGACTTTAAAAAACGTAATAAAACCAGTGAAAAATGGCTCTTATTTTTAAAAATTATCACCTTGAAGAAGACTCCTCCTCCATCTGCCAGAGTATATTGATCATATTGTCTTATCCTCTGTCCCCCAGTCCCTTGCCCAGCTGGGTGCTCCTTAGTGTCTGCTGTTTCAGTATGATTAGATTCAGGAATACTGTGTGCTTTATACTGCGTCCTATCAGGTGGTACAGGACTTCTATTTGCCTCAAAACTGCTGAAGTTAACTTTGGTCACTGATTAAGGTACTGCCTGCCAGACTTCACTATAAAGTTACTTTCTTTCTCTCTCTCTCTCTCTTTTTTTAAAGATTTTATTTATTCATTGAAGAGAGAGAGAGAGAGCACAAGCAGGGGAGAAGGGCAGAGGAAGAGGGACAAGCAGACTCCCCGCTGAGCAGGGAGCCTGACACAGGGCTTGATCCCAGGACGCTGAGATCATGATCTGAGCCAAAGGTAGATGCTTAACTAACTGAGCCACCCAGATGTCCACTTTTTTTCCTCTTTATAATTAGTAAGTATTTTGTGTTTAGGTATTTTTGAGACAATGCAAATATACTGCTCTTCATTGAATATTTAAGTGTTTTATTAATATATTTCTATCAAACTTGTCTCCTATGTCAGTGTGAATCCATGAGTTCTTATTTTATTAAACAAGTTATAAGCCATTAATATTATTTTGATGGCCAAATTGTCAATGATTTGGCCAGCAGGAGCCCATTTAAAGTGGTTTGTCTTTTTGACATGTGCCTATCATTCTTTGAACTCTTCCTTACTTTCTGGTACAAGAAAGTGTTCCAGAATTATCTTGTGTATCTCCTACCCTCGCCATGGAAGTAGTCTCCACACCCCCCCACCCCCCACCGACCACCAAGGAAACCTGGATTCTTTTATTAGAGAATGGTATTTAGAAACCATGATCTGGATGCTAAGTGTACTCAATGTTATTGAGGTGTTCTTGTTCTGAGACCTTCTCATTCAACATGTGTCTATGTGTATAGACATATTTATGCATTTGTTCAATTCCCCTGTATATAACTAATCTCCAGTTACTGCTACCACCTTCCTTGTAAAGGTCCTTGTCACCCTACACAGGTTCTGATATGTGCTCCCGAGTTTACTCCCACACCTGCCCTGAAACCAATTACTGGGCTGTTCCCTCTCTTCTCACCTCCCTCAGGTACTGACCTTGTGCAGCATCCCATCCTTTGTGGATTCTCTTTCACTTCACTTGACCTCTGACACACTGTGCATGGTCATATTCCACAGTGCATAATTTTCTCACATCCTTCAGATCTAACAATGCACACTGGGACACCCCTTCCCTATGGAGACTGTCCTCACTCTGCTTGGTTCCAACACCAGAATCCAGGTTTCCACCTTCATCACCCTCTCCTGGCAATGGAACCCTCCTGAGCCTTCTCAGACTCTGATATCCTGGGCCAGACTACCCCACCGTAGGCATCCTTATCGCCTTTATTGAACTCTGCCTCTTCGCCACTGAACCACCACTGCCCTACACTTTACCCTGCAAGGATATGTTTCTCATCCCTCTCAGGCTCTATGACCTCATGCTGGGCCACTGTAACTCTCATCTTCCACATTCATGTGGACACATATCTTACTTAACTCCCTTCATGGCATTTAGGCTGAATTGTTAAAAAAAAAGGAAGGGAAAAAGGAGGATGAAGAGTTAATTCTCATGTTTAAGGTGAAGAAATGCTGTTTTGTTGTTGTTTTTTTTTTTTTTAAGTTGAAATAAACAACATAAAGCATAAATCTCATCATATTAAGACTTAATTTTAGGACACCCAGTCCATAACTCTAATAGTTATATTTGAGAGACATGTAAGAGCATGGTCATCTCCTCTGCTTACCATAGTTCTACATTTCAAAGTTGGTAGGTCTTTGTAGACCATTCAGGCTAGACTTTTGGTATGGAAAGACAATAGAGCTAGTGGTTGAGAGTCTGTGCTCCTATGGGCTGCCTGGTTGGTTCAGTCAGTTAAGTGTCTGACTCTTGATTTCAGCTCAGGTCATGATCTCAGGATCTTGGGATCAAGCTCCACATCAGGCTCCGCACTCAGCAGGGAATCTGCTTGAGGATTCTTTCTCTCTCCCTCTTCCTCTGCCCCTCCCCTCTCTCTATTTCTCTCTCTCAAATGAATAAATAAATCTTAAGAAAGAGAGGGAGAGTGTATGTGTCCCTGAATCAAATGAGCCTTAGTGAGTTTGAATAATTCTCAGTATCTTCATTGGTAAAATAGACATGTATATCAAATGGTTGTTTTGAGATTTAATGGTATACTGCTTATAAAGTCCATCATATTGTTTCTGGTACAAGTAAATGTGTAGTCCCATATCATGACAATCACCACTACCATTGTCATCATCACCATTATTATACACAAGGAAACTGAAACTCAGGAAGTTGGATCATCTTTTTTCCAAATTCACCACCTGCTTTAAGAAACAGCAAGAAATTAAACTTGGGTATCCTGATTCCTTCTTCATTGTTTTCATTATCCAGTCAGATCTAATTCCTTCCCTTTAGTCTTCCAAAATATTTGCACCCAGGTAAAATAAATTATTTTGTTAACTTTATTTTCAATCATAATTTCAGTATACTCCATCAATAACCTAGAAGTGGAGACAGACAGGTTTTAATTCTAGCCTTGTCAGTTACTAGCTACATAATGGTGGACAATTTACTTAACTTTCAGCTGTAAAATAGCCATATTTAGTCTTATATGTTTGTGTTGTTGTAAAAGCTAGTTGAGAAAGAGTGGACTGAGGGTGCAATACAGACTCATTTTACTCCAACAGCTAATGAAATGGTCAAGAAATTATAAATGCAAATAAACAACAAGTAAACAACAGAAATGAACCATGTCTGAACAAGAAAAGGGACAAATCCCATTGCCATTGACTTTAATTAAAACAAACAAAGAAGCAAACAACAACAACAACAAAAACAATGGTGCAGTGAGAAGAATTTGCCCTGTTCAGAGAAGTGAATTTTTGACCCTTTATTCTCATCCTCACTTCCAGTGAGATTTACTGGTGAAATGACAAAATGCTGAGAATTCTCATAACAACCTCCAGTTCTGGAGTTAAGCAAAGTTGTATATACATAATGCATTTTAATCTTTTTCCTCTTCAGCCGGAAGAGGAGTGACAGAGCTTATGGTAAGCAGAAAGTGAAGCAGGAAAGTGTGAATAGTAAAGCTGACTGTATTTTACAGACTAATAGTTTCAAGCCTATACACTCACTTGGTAAAACCTCTAGAGTCCAACTCTAATAAACAATCCATCTCCCCAGGGGAAGTATACCCATGACTCCTCCACCAATAATGTTGCTACACACCACTTATAAATAAATAATAAATAAATAAAAACCTTAAAATAGAGAGAAGTACCCAAGTTTCCCAATAAAGACTGAACTTCCTCAATCCCATCATTCCCTCAAGTTAAAAATGTGGGTACTCGTGATGTATTCAGCTTCCAAACTGAGCTAAGGGGGAGGGGAAAAAAAAAAGGTCCTTGATATGATGAGACAAAATAAGAAACATCCTCTCTAAAATAATACATGAATTGTCTGTACACATTTCCTCAAGTATGAGCAAATGAAAAGAAATGGAAGAGTAACTATGCAAATATATTGCAACGATAAAAGTGAAAAACATAGCATGCCAAAGATAGACAGAATACCAATCTAGGAAATTTCTCAAAATTATTTCATGCTGTGGAGTAAGAAAATGAATTCAGAAAAAGCTAACATAACTCAATGGCAATAAAAAAAGAAACAATAGAATCAGATAAATCAGGAGGTTACAAATGTAAGGATACAAATTGCAAACCAAAAAGCATCACTAAAGAACTAATAAATCAATTAGAATAGATAAGAAACAAAACAGATACCTACTGAAGTCAAATTACTGACATAAAGGGACATTTTGAGGTAATTGTAATCAATGAAGTTGAAAAAGCACAGATCAAAAGCAACTGAAAAATAGGCAATGAACAAGAAAGATAAAGATGAACAAACATAAAATCTTTGATGTCATTGAGATAGAGAATAAAACAAACGTATCAGCAGCAGATATCATAAAGAAAATTTCCCATATATTTAAAGAATATACCATGTTCTAAGGACATTTAAGAGAAAGCACTTAATACCAAGGCATGTGTTAGTTAAGTGATCTTCAAAGTTAAAGAAAAGCTTAAGAAGACCAGGCTGAAACAGAATATCATCTAAAAGAATGAAAGAAAATATTAAATTAATCTAGATTTTAAAATGGCAGCCTTCCATACCAGAAGACAGTGGGCAAGAAAGTCTACAATATTCTGAATAAAAGGGTGACATGTCTATTATCACCCACCGTGCTATCTTCCAAGTATAATGGCATCCAACATTCTTTACCATAAAAAAAAAAAAAAAAAAACTTCAGGGGACTGTAACATAAATGAATATTCTTAAAGAAATGACTTAACAATGAAATCCATCCAATTAAAAATGAACCAATATATAACTCTCAAGAAAGAAGGAAGAATAGGAGGCACTTTGAATATATATAAATATAAAACTAATACTTAAAATACATGTTATTTTTAGTTATAGAACAGAATATGAAAGCTATAAACTTGGATAATGTACATATAATAATACAAATAGAAAAATGAAGGGTCATAAGGGAATATAAATAGAAATGTGTGAGTGCTGGGGCTCCTGGGTGGCTCAGTTGATTAAGCGTCTAACTTTTGATTTCAGCTCAGGTCATGATCTCAGGGTCCTGGGATTAAGCCCTGAGTCTGGCTCTTCATTCAGCAGGGAGCCTGCTGGAGAATTTCTGTCTCCTTTTCCCTCTGCCCCTCCCCCATGCTCTCTCTCTCTCTCTCTCTCTCTGTTTCTAAAATAAATAAATCTTAAAAAAAAAAAGAAATGTGTGAGTGCTAATATCTTTTATAGCAAAGAGTCAAATGATGAAAATACATATGTATTATATGTATATACAATTTTTAAAAGCATAAACACTCTAACCTCTTAGTATTATTTAGTACATTTTAGAGAAATCTTTTAGAGAAACAAATACACATATATATATATCTTTGTTGACTCAAATAATTTATTAGAAGCTCAAAATTCTCTTCATTTTTACTTTTACTTTATCCTCTTCATTTTATTTTTACTTTTGTTAAACTAAAATAAAATTTAATCCACATGTTAAAAGTACTATCTATGATATGATCCCATTTTTATAAAAGCATTGTTCTATGCATTTATCTATCTCCATATTAACCTAAATGCTCTGTATTTAGAGGCACAGAAAGATGGCTACAATTTTATCAAATTTTAATAATTTTTATTTTGGGGGAGAGTTTTATTTGGGATAAAGGTTTTCATTTTGCTAGCATAATTTTTCATAGTTTGAATGTTTAAAATGAACACGGAATATACCAAAGAAAATACAGTTGACTCTTGAACAACATGGGTTTTAATTGCACAGTCTACTTATATATGGATTATTTATAGTACCATATTATAAATGTATTTTCTGTCTCTTATGATTTTCCTTAATAACATTTTATTTTTTAATTTTTTTTAAATTTTAAAAATTTATTTATTTGAGAGAGAGAAAGAGAGAGAGAGCACAAGTGGGGTGAGGGGCAGAGGGAGAAGCAGACTCCCTGCCAAGCAGGGAGCTGGATGTGGGACTTGATCCCAGGACTCCAGGATCAAGACCTGAGCCAAAGACAGATGCTTAACCGACTGAGCCACCCAGGCGCTCTAATAACATTTTATTATCCCTAGCTTACTTTATTATAAGAACACTGTATATAACACATATAACAGACAAAATATGTGTTAATCAACTGTTTATATTATCAGTAAGTCTTCTGGGCAACAGTAGGCTATTGGCAGTTAAGTTTTTGGGGAATCAAAGTTATACATGAATTTTCAAGTGCACAGGGAGTTGGCAACCCTAACACCCATATTGTTCAAAGATCAACTGTAACAGATTTTCTTTTTAAATGAAGGAAAGAAACTGAAAAGAAATAAATTGAGGTGGTAATCTAATTTTTGATGGTAGAATATAAATGGCTTTTCTATTCTTTTTGTAGAAATTTCCAACCACCCTCCTGCCCCCCAAGAAAAAACCTGCCTGAAATAATGCATATTAACCACCTAGCATAGTGCCATGCACAAAAGAGCCAGACAAGAAATGTTCATTTATTTACCTTCACTCCAAGAAAAGTGCTGTTCAAATTTAATATAATCCAAATTTGGGGTATAACTTGACTTAATAATACCTTATATTTAGGAGAGTGATTGGAGGTTTTCAAAGGACCTTTATATACACCAATTAATAAGTTAAATCTCCGTGGTACCTTTGGTGAGACACATTTTCATTCTCATTTGGTAGATTAAGAATTTATAACTAACAGAGCAAGGCATTTTCTAACAAACTTTGGTTTATTTTGGAAGACAAAAAAGCTTGTCTTAGTGAATTATCATCAGTTGGTATCTTATGTATTCATTTCTATTTGTTATGATCAATATTTGAAGAGCTTGAGTTCATACCAGTGAAAAGGCTAGCTTGTTAACTAATTGATCTCTTTTAGTAAATTCTCAGGTTTTTTTTTTTTCCAGACTGTAATGGAATGATTAAATAATAGTACACTTTTGTTGCTTTGTTTATACTGTCAGAAAGCAAAGACAACATTGGTTTTCTGTACAAGAACAGCTAAAACTGTGACAATATGATATCAAAACGAAGAAAACAAAATGCTTTTTCAAGTACTTTTACTTTAAGAAGGTGCTAGGGGTTAGGAAGAGTGTTGACAATTATTAAATAATTGTATTGATAATACCTAGTATTATAAAATCACCTATAATTATAATGCTACTCTATAAAATTATTTTACTTGACAGTAAAGTAAGACCTCTGCAATAAAGGTACACTGAAAAATACTTTTAAATGGTAATTAAAAGAAAACCATACAGTTATTGAAAATTAATGTAGGTTTCCATCCCAGTTTTCTTCCTCTTTCATCTTCCATGAAAAAATATATATCCTATGATCTGATACTGGATTAAACCTACCAGTGTCTAAAGTTCATTGTCCTCCCCCTGAATATTGAGAACATTTGATTGTCTCTAAGGCAGTCACATTTTGGCATTTGTAAACAGTTCCACAAAACTTTTCATGGAAAATCAGCTCTTAACCCATGTTAAGAGTCATGTCATCTTTTATAGCAAAAAGTCAATTTTTTTTTTTTATAGCAAAAAGTCCTGTTTGATTTACTTTACCCTTCTGGCCATGGTTGACTGGACCAAAGGTGAATATGACCTGCTGGGCTGCTATGTTTGTCTCTCTGGTAACAGGCAAATAATATTAAGACATGGTAGTTATTGATTGTTACTTGAATAGAGATGAGGCATTCAGGAATATTAGAGCAATCCATTTTCCATAAAACTCATGAAGAGTTAGAGAATGCTAGTCTATATAAAGACAGACTGAGACAGAAAGACAAGCAGCAGAATGATGGAGAGAAAGAATAATTTAGAGTGGCTTTATTCTCTGAGCTTTTTGATCTTTCAGTCCAGTTTTCAGTGAGATCTTCCTCTGGGTTCTATGTGCCATCAACTCTACTATTTCTGTTCCTTACAGAGAGACTTTAGAAATACAGATTCAAAACAATAAACAAAAGAACAAAACCACTGTTGTGCTGCTTTTCCTCTCTCTAGAACTATGAAAGCACAAATAACCTGGGTAGTCAACCATTTGTTTTGAGGAGAAGTTATTGGGGGCAAATTCAAGCACACGAGAAGCCTCATATCTAAAAGAACATAGAATTTAAAAATGTATTATCCATGGTTTTACTTGAATCTCATTGTTTGGACTTGGGCAAATTTCAGGTTTCACAGAGGGGCAAGACTAGATATCTCCAGGATCAAACCCAGATAGAAAGTTCCTGGGATCTTTGTTTCACAGTCCTATCCCTCCCAATATAGTTCCTTACCCAGGCTCCTGGCACTCCCTAAATGTCTTCTACTAAAAAAGTTCGATTTCTAAAATCATTTTTGGGGCGCTTGGATAGCTCAGTTGGTTAAGTGCTGACTCTTGATTTTGGCTCAGGTCATGGTCTCAAGGTCATGAGATCGAGCCCCATGATGGGGCTGCATAAGATTCTCTCCCTTTCCCTCTGCCCCTCTCTCCTGTTCATGCACAGGTACTCCACCTCTTTCTCTCAAATAAATAAATAAATAAATAAATAAATAAATAAATAAAATCTTAAAAAAAAAATTTCCAATTCACTAAAAATAGAACAACACGAAAAATAAGTAAAGTTTGATGACTTCACTTGGTTTTACCAAAGAGAAAACTAAAACCAGGGCAGGTAACCAATGTGATTGCACAGGGCTCAGCTCTTAGTAGGGCCCTGCATTTCTGGTTTAATGTTCTGAAGCACTGCCTTAACACTCTTAATACTGTTAGTCATAAATTTGAGTTTTGTAAGTGGAGCCTGATGAGTCTGGTGAGCACTGAGTGCTTGGTGCCTTGGCTAACACTTGGTGCCTCCTCCCGCCACCACCAGGCCTGCCTCTCCAGAACCCTACATTTTCAGATTACACCATGCCCTGTAAATTATGTAGCTGGTCCTGACTAAAGCTTACACAACCTAAATGATTTGCTCAAGATCACACTGCAGGTGAAATTCCAGCGCTAGTACTCAAATCTAGGTTTGACTCAAAGTGCAGGGTCGCACATACTACAGTATAACCACTGGAGTTCTGCAGACTTTCAGGACTAAAAGGGGCTCTGTCTTCTCTGGCTTTGTTTTCTTTCTAAGCCTCTTCGTTAGCTTCCAAACCATGCTCTTAAGCCTGTTTAACCTAAATTAGACTATGGTCAATTATGTCTTCTCAGGAATTCAGGTTCAGAGGGAAAAAGCATGAAGGATTGCTCAGAAGTTCGGTTTTTCAAAATAAAGGAAAAAAGAAAGGTGGTTTTATAGCTAAAAAATACATATTATTCACACTTGCAGATGTTCATTTTCATGAGTCTTTGGGGCTCATAGGTTTAGCTGTCCAGTAAACAGATACACTGTTGTGGCTGAATAGTGAGGGCTGGGTTGGAGAAACCGAGTTTTAGAAACATTGGCCTTTAAATTCTAACGAAAAGATAATCAAACCATGGTTTGATGGTAATTATTCTACTAATATATATTAAATTAGTTCAAAAGTGTAGGTTCCCATGTTCACTGCAGCATTATTTACACTAGAAAAGACATGGAAACAACCTAAGTGTCTATCAATGAATGAATGGATAAAAAATGTGGTATATACATAAATGGAATATTATTCAGCCATAAAGAAGAAGGAAATACTGTAGTTTGTAACAACATGGATAAACCTGAAAGTCATTATGCTAAGTGAAATAAGCCAGACAGAGAAAGACAGATGCTGTATGATCTCATTTATATGTGGAATCTTAAAAGAATGAATTCATAGAAAAGGTGGGAGAACAGGGTAGAGGTAGGGAGGACTGGGGGGACAGGGAAATAGGTGAAGGTTGTCAAAGGGAACAACTTCCTGTTATAAGATAAAAAAAGTTTTGGGGATATAATATATAGCGTGGTGGCTATAGTTAACAAGAGTATATTGTAGAGGTGCCTGGGTGGCTCGGTCGGCTGGACGTCTGCCTTCAGCTCAGGTCATGATCCCAGGTCCTGGGTTCCCTGCTCAGCAGGGAGCCTGCTTCTCCCTCTCCTCCCCGCTCATGCTCTTTCTCGCTATCTCTATGGCTATCTCTGTCTCTCTCTCTCAAATAAATAAATAAAATCTTAAAAAAAAGAGTATATTGTATATTTGAAAATTGCTAAGAGAATAGATCTTAAAAATTCTCAACACAAAGAGAAAAAATATTGTTACTATGTGAAGTGATGGATGTGCTTACTAACTTTATGGCGTAATCATTTTACAATATATACATATATCAAATCATTACATCATAAACCTTAAACTTACACAATCTTGTATATCAATTATATCTCAATAAGTTGGAAAAAAAGGTATAGTTTCAAAATAGCCTTAAATTTAAATCTTAACTAGAATAAAGCCGTACTTTGAAATTGGCATTCATTTTACAACCTGGATAATCAGTGAGTCCTTATTCAAGCAAACATCAAAAATGAGGAGGAGGAGTTTAACATATACGTGACAGTGGCCATACTTGATATTTTTTCATGCAACAGACATTTGAGAAGACAGTTCTTAATTGAGAAGCCACTTTGAACATAATAGAATCATTCTGGTTATTTTTATATCAGACACTCTAGCAGAAAAAAATAATGGTATACACTCAGTATATGATGTGTACATGGAGATCTACAGTATTTTGGTCCAGTCAGACATTTATAGGGACCTAGTGATTCGAAGGCTGAGCTTTAAACCTGCCTGGAAAGTATATGACATATCAGATGTGGTACACAGATCATAAAGTAAATCATTGTAATAAGTGTGCGTTACCATACCTTTTATATTTTGTTGATCTCTGCAGTTTAAAGCCAAACCAAAACACAATTCTACATCATTGCTTATTTAGATATTGCCAGTACACAGTAATAAAGTCTAACATAAGTTAGTTCAACCAAGTTTTATTAGCTCTAATTATTTGCTGAACCTTCTTCAGGTGCTGATAATAAAAATAAATAAATGAATTGCACTCAAGGAGCTTATAATCAAATAAAGGCAAATGGGGAATGTAGTAAGTGTCAGGGATAAAGTTGAACTTGTACATGAATTATCTTACTTTATCCTTACAAGAACTCTAACAAGTAGATTCTAATATTACCAATTTAAGTGTAAAGAAATTGAGGTTTAGAGAATTTTGGTAACTTGCTCAATATTGAACAGTTAGAGAGTGGTGGAATCCAATTTTGAATCTGGGCAATCTGACTCCAGAACACACACTCTAAGTCACTGCAACATATACTCCCATTCCCAGAAAGGGAATCAGACATGAAAACAAGTAACTAACTGCAAATATTACAGGATAAGTATTATACCAAAAATATAAGTATGCTTTTAAGGGAGTGCAAAGAGGAAGTGATTAATTCTGGCTAGAGGTTATGGAAGATTAGAAGGGCCCTGCATTTCTGTAAGCTATGTGAGGAATTATGTGAGCTTTGTGTAAAACAATGAGAATGAGAATGCCTTTGAAAGGGAAGGGTGTAGTAAAGAAATTCTAAGACAAGCTTGAATAAAAATATGAAAATAGCTGTCACTCAAAAATAAATATAACTAGTCTGGAAGGTAGGAGAATAATGAAATATAGAAATGGAATGGTATATTTAGAATATTTTGAAGGCCTTTAAATGACATTACAGAGGTTTGAACTTGATGTGTTAAGTGTTAGAAAACATGGAAGTGTTTTCAACTTTAAGCAGGTATATGACATGCTTAGATCTATGATTAACTGGAGGAAGGATAGGGGAAGAGAACCACAAGTCAGGGAGATTATTTATCAAACATTTGAAAACACTGAGATAATTGGGGCATTGTCAGTAGGAATGAAGAGAATGAGAACAATATGAGAGCTCTTTTGAAGTGTTTAGAGGCAATATCAACAGAATGATATAACTGATTCGAAGTGAGAGATGAGGGAAAGAGAGAATTAAAGATTCCTCTGAGCTAGCTGATGGATGAAGGCAAGAAGGCGCATCTGCTGACTTCCTTAACTGTTAAAGGAAGAAGGAGGAGTGGAAAGATGAGGGCACTGAGGATGAAAGGAGATGAGAAAGCAGCTACAAGTTTAATTCATTTTTCATTTATTTACTGAACAAGCATTTATTTACTGAACAAGCATTTATTTGTGGGATTACCATTTGCAAAAGCTATCTTTGGGTCTGGAAAATATAGCAATGAAAAAAACCTGCTAAAATTGCTGCTCTAATGGAGTTTGTATTCTAATTGGGGGAGGCATAAATTAAGTCAACAAGTAAACACATGGTACATTAGATGCTATTAAGTGCAATGGAGAAAAATAAAGAGTAAGTGAGCGAGGAATTCTGGGTAAGATGGGGTGTTATTTTATAAAATATGACAAAAGAAGATATCACTTATTTGGTACATCTGAACAGGGGGTGGTCAGCTTTGGCAAGTAGGGATAGTAGGGCAAATAAGACGAGGGGAAAATATACCATTTGATTTAGCAATGTAGAGATCACTGAGCACTTAGCAAGAGTTGACTGGAGTATGGATCCTGAATGGAGTGTGGTCAAGGAGCAATGTGAAGAGAGGAAATTGAAAGAATAAATATGAAAAAAAAAATTGTAAGGAGTTTTTCCATGAAAGGGTCCAGAGAATTAGGGTAGAAGGATGCAGGGTTAAGAGCACATTTTGTTGAGATGAGAAATTACAACACATTCGCATGTTCTGGACATGATTCAGTACAGTGTGAACAAGATGATGCACAATAGGGCACCTGGGTGGCATAGTTGGTTAAGCATCTGTCTTCGGCTCATGTCACCATCCCAGGGTCCTGGGATTGAGTCCCGTATGGGGCTCCCTGCTCAGTGGGGAGCCTGCTTCTCCTTCTCCTCCCTGCTCCTGCTCTCTCTCACTATCTCTGTTGCTATTTCTGTCTCTCTCAAATAAATAAATAAAACCTTAAAGAAAAAGGAAAATACTGTATATATATAAAAAAGATGATGCACAATAGAGGGAAGACAATATCTGGAGTGATGCCCTTGAAGAAGTGCCAGAGGAGGGATCCAGTTCCTTTGTAGTGAGTGGCTTTAGAAAGAAAGTTTTCTTCCACAGTAACGGAGGGAAGGCAGAGTATATAAAGACAGGTAGAAAATACACTGATATATGTGAGGTTGAAAGCATGTTAAAATTATCTTCTGATATTTTCCTTACTTTCTTAGGAAGGAGGAAGAAATATTATCAGCTGAGACAGATGATGGGAGAGGAAGTGTGGGAAGTTTGATAGGAGATGACAATGTATAAAACGAGCATCAGGAGAATGAAAACATGACAGAGCAGAGAGATGTTAGAGGCCATTATCATAGTAAATATTTGTGAAAGATTTCAAAATGGACACAAGAAGATTACTGGGTATCTTGTCCAGTGCATTTTTGGGGGTTAACTCTGCCTTTCAATGTCTTTTATCTATTTTACAACAATGTAAGGAAGAGAAAACGGTTAAGAATGCAAATGATTCTTAACCATTGAAATGCAAATGAATTGTGCCCAATACAATGAAATACTTCTTTCTCTTTTTCCCTTGTGGCTAAACCAGGTTTTTGTTTTGTTTTGTTTTGTTTTTGTATCATCTTCCATGAGATATAACTGGCATACCATGAAATTTAGCCATGATAAAACCATTTTGCATCCATTTATAAATCCATTTTATCATTTCTTACTGCCTATGCACACATGGTTCTTTGAATTCTACTTTGAACAAGTTGCAACACTTTACTGGTTCCCACATTAGTTTGTTAAACAAAAGCTATCACATTTATATTCATTTAAGATTCATTATTTTGCTATTTTGAAAATATCATTAAAACACATTAAATTTGAGCTGCCAGGGGGACTCATAGTTGTAGAACCAGTAGCTAGCTATAAGCAGGAGTTGGCTGGGGAGAAAGGCAGAGTTGAAGGGCACTGCTCTGTAAAGTTAAGTACCAACATGGAATTGAGTAAAAGGACAACTGAAGATGAAAACCAGGGATCATCAACATCTTTAGAATTGACAAAAGAGAGAAAAGAGCCAAAAAATTCTAAGAAGGTCTATATGAGAAATTGAGATTATTTTACCTGAATCATTATATAGTTATCGATTGCTATCATAACAAAGTATCTCAAACTTGTTAGCATAAAACTACACAAATTTATTATCTTACAGTTCTGTAGATCAGAATTCCAGAATGGGTCTCACTGAGCTAAAATCAAGGTGTTGGTAGAGTTGCATCTCCTTCTTGAGAGGCTCCAGCATAGAATGTGTTTCCTTGAGAATGTGTTTCCTTGCCTTTTCTAGCTTCTAGAGGCTGCCTGAATTCCTTAGCTTGTGGACTCCTTTCTCCATCTTCAAAACCAACAATAGTACATTGAGTCCTTTTACTTCAAATTACTCTAACTATTCCTCCATACTCACATTTCCCTCTGATTCTCTTCTGCCTCCTTCTTCTACTACTAAGGACCCTTGTGATGACACTGGACTCAACCAGATAATCCAGGATAAACTTCCTTTTAAATCAGCTGATTAGGGGTGTCTGGGTGGCTCAGATGGTTAGGCATCTGCCTTTGGCTCAGGTCATTATCCCAGGGTCCTGGGATCCAGCCCCACATTAGGCTCCCTGCTTGGTGGGAAGCCTGCTTCTCCCTCTCCCACTCCCCCTGCTTATGTTCCTGCTCTCACTATCTCTCTCTCTGTCAAATAAATAAATAAAATCTTTAAAAATAAATAAATAAATCAGCTGATCAGAAACCTTTATTCCATCTGCAACTTTAATTTCCCTTTGCCATGTAACCTAGCATATTCACATGTTCCAGGGATTAGGACATGGACCACTTTGGGGCCATTATTCTGCTGATCCCATCCATCATACAGGAGGCCAAGAAAGGAGAGTTTTTAATAAAAGACATAATTATGGTTGTTATGTGTTAGAGAGCAGTGAAAAATAACAACAAAACCTTACTTGGTAATCAGAAAATCTTTCGTTTCTTTAGGAGAAATTTCATTACCAAGTCAAGACACAAAATTTCGGGTGCCTGGGTGGTTCAGTTGGTTAAGCGACTGCCTTCAGCTCAGGTATGATCCTGGAGTCCCGGGATCGAGTCCCACATCAGGCTCCCTGCTCAGCAGGGAGTCTGCTTCTCCCTCTGACCCTCTTCCCTCTCATGCTCTCTTTCTCTCATTCTCTCTCTCGCAAATAAATAAAATCTTTAAAAAAAAAAAAGACACAAAATTTCATTACCAAGTCAAGACACAAAACCAAGTCAAGACACAAAACCAAGTTTAAGGTAAACTGAAGACTGAAAGAAAACTATGGCATGGGATAGAAACAACATAGAAGCCAGGTGGCAAAGAGAGAGAGAGAAATGAGTGGGGCCTAGAGAAACTGTTTGTATATGTGTGTTTCAGTTTTGATTATTTGTATTTTCAGGACTAAAGAGACAAGCTTATTTGTAGGCTGATGCTAAGGGACCAACTGAGAGGTAAACTCAGATTCTCTCTTTTGAACTTCTGGGTCTTTGACACTATTACTTCCCTAATTTAGAGCATTTCAACCTTAACCTCTGAAAAGTAACAGCATGCTGTCAAGTATACAAAGCACCTAAAAGCACTTTCCTCAGATGTCCCACAGTGAAGATGTTAGAAAGCCCCACAAAACCAAGTGATATCATTGAGATATTACAGTGGCCCCATTGGTTACCCTCTGAGATAAGAGTGTGTCTGCCTGAAATGGCATTGATTCCATGTGTATACCAATAAAAAACTAAAAGGAGAACATTTGGAAAAAAAGAGAAATAAATAACTGAGAAAGGCACTCTAAAATCTGTGAATAGCCAAGGTAGACACATACCTCAAATGGACATTCCTTGATGATAACTGACATAATTTTGGTAACAGAGTATGACATGTAAGCATGCTGATCCATCATTCTTATTTCATGCTTATTGCCAACATGCATATCTTAAAGAAATCTATAGGTTTGGGGTGAAATGTCACCCAAGTGGCCTCCTTGGAAAGCTGAGACTGTACCTCATTCCCATGTATGTCATCTATGCCTTGCTACTTTCTCAAGTTGAATTCCATTTCTCATTCCAGGCACATACTTCTCCTGCCCTCTCTGCCATGCAAAAATGCCACCAAATTTGTCAGAAAAGATTTGCCCTTTGTGAAACTAGCCTGATTAAGTTTTATCAGCTCATATCTCTCCGGATGTTTGGTAACCTCATTCCTTATTACTGTCTCAGAGATCTTGCTTACAGCCAAGGGCAGATCTGCTCATTTATAATTTCCTGGTTCTTTCTCAGCTCTTTTCTCACAGATTGGGGTTTGGTTTTTGTTTTTGTTTTGCTTCTATTTCCCTCTGTGAAATATTTTTGCTAAGGTTTCCTCATTTTAGTTTAAAACTTATTTAGAAATAGATTTATATGTTTTCCAATTTACCACAATGAAAGTTTCTTATAAATTTAAATTATTGGTTGATAAAAATCTTTCATGCATTTCCTCTACTTGCCAATGTGATCTTTCTTATGAAGAAATGCTCCTTAGAGTAGATCAGCAGTTGTTCTATTTCTCTCTTGCTACATCAGTTTAAACTTCATAAACACCATAATTACACTAGACTAAACTCGAATATGAAATAAGAAAATGAAATAGCATCCCCTGATTCATTATGCTATATTGTCTTCCTCCCAATATAAAGATTAAATGACAAGGATAGTTTACAAAGATGACAAACATAAGCTCGAATTTTTTTTTTTTCCAGACTCGTAAGCAACAAAAGATTTTTTTCTTTTCTTTTATGAATGGGAAACTGGTCGGTTTCCTGTGTGAGAGAAGCCTTTGACATTTTCTGTTGACTCTTTCAAGGTTCAGACAGTTCTAAATTTCGTTCCTGTTTTTCCTCACTTGAATATTTGAACATAAACAGTCTCTCCAGTGATGCTACACTGACTTTGTAAATATTTCACAAAGATGAGGATCTTTGTGAAACATCAAGCTTTTCCTTCTCCACCTTCCTATTCATGTTCTCCCTTCACATTCTTTATCAACCTGTTTCCATGTACTTCTCCAGAGGGGAAAAGTTAGACAAGAGAAACACATGACACATCTTATGGACATGGACTGCTATGGGCATGTAGGAAACAGTTTTATTTACTCAATCAGCATTTTTTTAAGTTTAAGGTTATTATTTTATGCCATTATATAAATAATAGATGCTTATTATGGAATATTTGCAAGTCTCAGAAAGGTAAAGAAAAAAAAATACCCAATTTTGGATACTGGTACCTATAATTCATGAATCTTTTTCTGTACTATGCTGTCAATTGTTTTGTTTTTTTTTTAAAGATTTTATTTATTTATTTGACAGAGAGAGAGAGAGAGAGAGAGAGAGCACAAGCAGGGGGAGTGGCAGGCAGAGGCAGCGGGAGAAGCAGGCTCCCCGCAGAGCAGGGGGAGCCCGATGTGGGACTCGATCCCAGGACCCTGGAATCATGACCTGAGCTGAAGGCAGTCACTTAACCAACTGAGCCACCCAGGCACCCTATGCTGTCAATTGTTAATCTCTACCATTACCCACTTAAAAATATAACATAAGCAATTTCCCTATTAATAATGAGCACTTGTGAACTTTTAGTTTTAATGGAACTATACATTTTGAAAGTTTCATAATAATCCATCATGTGACTAATATATCTAAATAAAATACAGACATTTGTCTATGTTTTGTTTTTTTATCATTAAAAAAATAAATAAATGCAATAATAAATGCCTTTCCTATACTGTATTTATTATTATTTTCTTAGCATAATTTTCTAGAATTAGAATTGATGGATCTAAAAGTATTAATATTTGGGGTGTTCTGATAATTATTGTTAACTTGCATCTAATTGAATCCTGTGAAATCAGGAAATGTTTTTAAGTGCAAATTTTATCCCAACTGGGATTTGAAAGATAATTAACAGTTATGATGACGTTTTTGACAATTTACTAGCTGTTACATGTACTAATTTGGCATTTATTATCTAAGGCTTGCCACAAACTCTATGAGGAAAATGCTAATCCTCCCGCAGTTTACACAGGTTAAAACTAGTCAGTCTAACATCAGAAACCACAATTTAAAAACCCCAAACTACAGGAATTAGGATGGAGAGATTCTTTAGAAAGAGGATAAGGTAAGTAAATGCAAATGCCTTGGGTTGAGAGAAACCAAGAAGTATTTGAAGATGGAATAATCCTTGTTAAGGAAGTTGACAAGAGATGGGGCTAGAAAGATAGATATCCAAAGAGACATCAAGAAGTCACTTTTAGCTACCTTAAAGAATGAGGAACTCATCTTGAGGGCTTTGGGAAGCCATAAATGTGACTTAAGCTTGTGATCACATTTTCAATTGAAAAACATGTCCAAATTCTGCATGCAAAAGAAGCAGTTGCGGTCAGGCTTGCATTCAAGGAGCTTAACAGAATCCTGATAGGAAGTGCTCTCCAGATAAGAAGGAACTAGACTTGGGGCAAAACTACTTTTTTCTTTATTTTCCTATCAGAGCTCAAAGGGTCTAAGTGCCTCTGGCTTCTACAGAAGCCATGACCTTGGCTGTTCCTTCTGGGGCTTTGGAGAAATCACAGGTAGCCCACCATCAAGTGTGACATAGACTCTGAGACTCAGTTCAAACAGAGCTGAGTGGATGCAGCTCTCTGAATGGCTGAATTAAAAGTATGTGTGGTTTGTTTTTCTAGACAAAGAAAAGAAAACAAAATTCTATTCAGCTCTTGATCTTTGAAATTGTAGACATTCATCTTAATTTTCCATGCTGATTCCAAAGCTAACCAGAGAGACTAATTTAAATTTAGCAAACATTGCTATCATATATTGGCTATTACTTATTTTATTATTTATTTTATTTGTTTCTCTTGGTGCTAGCATGGAAGAAGCTATTTTATAAACTTTTCACAAACACTAATAATTCACAAGTGCCAAGTGCTTTTGCTGACAAGAGTGCAAGTGATAATAGTGGAGAGTTCATTTTTAAGCCATGAGTTAGCTCTTAATCAGACTACTTAGCACTGGACATACTGCTTATCAGTAGCATGTACAATTTCTCCCTCTGCCCCTGCAATGACCAAAAAAATGGAACCTAAACAAATGGGCAGAAAAGAGAAGAAAGCTCTTATCAAGATACAGTTAATGACATTTTTCAAATTTCAAATTGCCGTTTTTGGAGTACCACATATATGTTTTATTTATTAGTTTCCTAGGACTGCCATAACAAATTCCCACCAACTTAGAGGCACAAACGAATAAATTTATTCTCTTACAGTTCAAAAGGCTTAGAGTCTAAAATGAAAGTGTCATCAAGATTGATTTGTTCTGGAGGCTCTGAGGGAGAAACCATCCTGTACCTCTATCCTGGCTTCTGGAGGTTGTCAGCAGTCCCTGGTGGTCTTGGGTCTGCATCACTCCAGTCTGTATCTATCTTCATATCACATCACTTCTGGATCTCTGAGTATCCTCCTCTCTTCTCATAAAGACACCAGTCATTGGATTCAGAACCCAATCAGAATCAGGATGATTTCATGTCAATGGCTGTTAACTAATTACATTTGCAAAGACCTTATTTCCAAATAAGATCCCATTCTTAATTTCTGGGGGGGGACATGAATTTTGTGGAGGACACTATTCAACCCACAACATTTAACCTTGGCATTTTGTTGAAAGATGTTTTGTGTGGTAACACAGGTTATGTGGAACATTTGGGGAAAAAAAAAAAAAAACCTAAATAATAAGCCAAATAAAAGGATTTAAGGCTGTCCCTTTATTCTTTTCATTAGAGCTATTCCAAATTTCTCCGACCCTTCAACACTAAAATAAGAACTGTGATTCTTCAAGGGGCAATTTAATATTCAGTGTTTTTCCAACTTCTTTGAAGGTAGATTTTTGTTGGTTTTTGGTAGCACCTCATCAATTTATTTTGTTTGTTTTGGTTTTTTGTCTTCTTATGTACAGTTCTTTGGAAATGCTGGAGAAGACAAGCCTCAAGTAGTTCATAAAATGAAGTTCATTTCTTTTCCTGCCTTCCAGTATTTCTTGGAATTCTGTCCTAAACTCTAGTACAACTGGACTACACATCTTGAGAAACCCAGCTGAAATAGTAAAACTTGTCTGTCTTTGACTTCTACTGTGATTTTCTGCAATCCTTATAAAACTGGAGCATCACTTTTTAATAAAAATTATTATAAAATGTTAATTGCTTTCTTTTATGAGTTGGGAGAATGGGGTGGTTTCCTAGAATAATAACTATCATGTAATTAGCACACATTATTGAGCAGACTGAAAATCTTATAAAATATTATTTAGTGTGTTTTAATCCTTACAAGAACCCTGTAGGTATTAATATTATTACTATTTGACAGATAAGGAGAATGACATTCAGAGAGCTAAAACTTGGCCATCTTCACGGAGCTGGTAGTAAGAAGCCCATGCTCTTTCTCTCCATATAAGTATGTATTTCACTGTTTTATCGCATTGTGTGTGTGTGTGTGCACGCGTGCACACAAGCATGCTGGATTTACATCATTAAATGTTGTTGATGCTATTTATTTATTTATGTATTTATTTTTACTTTATGAACTCCTTAGGTTTCATTAAATGTGTGTGTAATTGACTTGGAGATAAAGATGTCCATATACATATAACCTCTCACAACAATTTGGCTTTAACAATTGAAACAATGGTACCCCAGCAAATCACAGGAGCTGATTAACAAGGTTTCAGGGCCGTGCTTGGAACTGCTGATACCTCTATCACTGTTACATTCAGAAAATGTATGAGGTTAGAGACAAAATGGTCTAATTAACCAGGAGCTGCTTCAATATCCTCAATGACTGGACAAAGATTAATCAGAAACTGGAAGCCTGGCTGAGAGATGATGCGGAGATGTGTGTCAATGAACAATGACACCAAAATGACTAATAGCCAATTATGTCTATAACCTGAAACAACTGGTTGAGAAATTCTCTAAGGCAGAAATGGGAAATGAAGAGGGGAGCCTCTGAATAATCTCTTGTCTCAGAGAAAATGCTTTTGTAGCTCAAGAGTTTTAGAGACTCTGACAGATACAAAAACGGCAAAAGATTAATAATAAAGTTAATGGTCTAAAAGCTCTGTTTTCATCACTGGCCTGCAGGTTTCTTTTTCCTCAGCTATTGGTCACTGACAGACATGGGGGAACTGTCCTAGGGTGGGCAGAAAGTTTCATCAGTGTCCTTTATTTCACTGTTTTTGTTAAACTCTGAGTTCCCAGGACCTCCAATAGTGCATGTGCATGTGCATGTGATAATTGAATATATATTTGGTGAATAAAAAAATGGACAATACAATTAGGAGTCTAATTTAATTAATGAATTTCCTATAAACCCATCACCACACACTTCATTGAATAAAAAGGGTTTAATCTGTTTCTATTTTCATTGTAATGAAGGATAGTTGGAAGAAAGGCTGGCAGAGACAAGGGGACTGCCCTAACAGAAACCACCCTTCAAAGGATTTTACAGCACCCTGGAAGGATCTCTCCACCCTTTCCCACAGAACAACTACCTGATAGGTAGATGAGTGTGTGGACAAAAACCTGATTGGGTGACAGGTGCATGGAGGGCTAATCAAACTAAAACAGCTCACCAACAAGCCCATAAAAACTCCTAGACTTAGAAACTCTGCTGGCAACCCTCTTGGGCCCCCTCCCTCTTCAGGAGCTTTGTACTATTGCTCAATAGGCTTTGTTTTACTATTTCTCAAAAACTTTGCTCTGCTGCCCACTACTCTTTGTTTAGTCTACCTCTTCATTCTTTGGAGTGGCATGACCAAGAACCGCAGGCACTAAAGAAAAAGAAATCCTGCAACAAGTGTATTTTTTTCAAATGAGTATTTCCTTTGAGCTTACTATGTGCCAGGTTCTAGTCTAAGGGCTTTACATGCCTGATGTCAGTTTATCTTCATCACAACACTTTGTTCATTCCTTCCTCTGTGCTAGTCACTTTTAGAAGCAGAGCATACAGCAGAAAACAAAACAAATAAACAAAAAAACCCTTTCTCCTCCTGGATCTAAAAAGAAGAAAGTGATATTACCACCACCCCTTTTGAGCAGAGCAGTTAAGCTATTTGTCTGAGGTCATCAAGAGCCAGGTTCCAGGGTAGATTTAAATACCTAGAGAGCCCCTACTGCTAATCAGAGCATACTGCCTCTATACCAGCCACCGTAATAAAGGTTTTCTGCACCATATTCCATGTAATATTTCTGCAGCGATCACTATACTAAAGAAAGAAAGAAGATACAAGCTCTCTGGATGACTGTTCAGCCGGACCAAATGCCAAAAGCTGTTAAGCAAAGCCCATTGCTAAAACAAATTTTTTCAGATTGTGTCACCAAGGTTAAAGGAGATATTTCCATAACTACAAGCAAATCAATTTGGAGTTTTGCATCAACAATAATGAGATGGGGCAATAAGAATGTAACCTTTCATGTGTCTTTTTGCTTTATAACAAAGAGAGCACCTTTCTAGGCTGGGAAAAAAGGAATTACTTGCCCCTGAATTTTGTGCAAGCCTTTAATAATGCCTCATTTAAAAAAATAAAAAAACAACACACAAAAACTTATTTGGCTGCTGAACAGTGGGTACAGGTTCTTATGTAGAATATAGAAAGTTACAGTGATGTGTCCTCTAATAATGTAGAAATAAGATTATGCTGAAGGTGAGAATAGTAAGATTCAATATATAATGAATGAGATAAACTATCTGTCAAAATAGCCCCAGGGGTTGTCTATAAATATGTACCTGAAAAGGTCTGGGAATACCTAGGGTTCCTTAAGGGGTAAACTAAGAAGGCAGAACTACAGTACGTCTAACCAAAGGTTGTTAAGTCTTAATCAGGTACATGTTACCATGCACGAATAAAGAGTCCATTAACAACATAAAAATGTCTGCACAGACCCAGACAAGAAAAGCAAAAAGGTAAGAATTCGGCAGTGTTTTTATAGTACACTTCAGGCAGGAGAGATTTTAGCATGACAACTAAGACAGTAACAATACTAATGCTGATTATGCATTTAATGGGTGTGGCAACTAGTCTTAAGCGCTTATTTAGGAAAAAATTAAACTTGCCCAAAGGAATGTTTGTTCTTTGCCCAAGGATATAATCTGTATTCCTTGGAATGTCGTGATAATGTATGTGATAAGAGTGTCTATTTACCTGGGGCCTTGGGCCATGCCAGATAGTCAGTGTCCACAACGTGATCCATGGTGGGTGCTTTGGGCTACACTGCACAGTCTACAGTAACAATGTGGTTTATGGTGCAGTGTGTGAAAGGTAAGGGGAAGCTTGGGCTTTGTGGTATCAGCTTGACCTCTGAAGTGGCTTGGGACTAAGGTAAACCACATGGGCAAATCAACCAAATCTACATGATTGAGCATCAAAAAAACCTAACATCAGGACTCAAGTGAGCTTCCCTGCATATTGCCGTACGTCTTCCCTGGGAGAAGTAAGCAGTGTCTGCACATCTGCTAGGAGGTACAACTGGAAGCCCTGCATCTGGGCCTTTCCTGGGCTCTGCTCTATGTGTCTCTGCCCTTGGCTTATTTGAATCTGTATCCTTTCGTTGTGATAAACCATAACAGGGAATATGAGGGCTTTGTGTTCTGTGAATCCTTCAAGGGAATGATCAAGCTTGAGGGTGATCTTGGGATCTTGAGAACTTGCAGATAGTATCAGAAGTGAAGATGGTCTTGGGGATTCCTAACCTTTGCAGTACATTACACATACAGTTTAGTACGCATAGCTAATCCATGAAGTTCATAATCACATAGCTAAGAAGTAGCAAAGGTAAGGTCTGAACCCAAGAGTCTGACTGCTAAGATCATACATTTATCACTTTGCAGTACTCCCCACCAGCACAGAGAACAATAAGGATGGTACTTTGTAAGGGACAGGGAGAATTTATAAGGCTTCACTGTAACTCTAACAAGTAACTCTCAAGGCATTTCAGCAGACAGCCTCACCTCTGCTGCCCCGCCCGCCCCTCCCTTGTGGTGTATTCAATAAACTTTTATATCCTTAAAAAAAAGACTATCCATATTTCATGCTGACCAACCAACTTCCTGATACATAATTGTTTTAAAATGTGGGTTTTATTATTATTTAGGTATAATGAGGACAATTGATTGGGAGATGGCTGCCACTGAAAAGACAGTTCCCAAGAGGAGGGGAGATGCCACATCATGCAAGGCCACACAAGGGAGTATTGGGGCCAGTCAGGAGGCAGAGGGAAATGTAGGTAAGAGTGAAGGAACAGGCAAGGCCGGTTAAGAAGTCTTAGGATGGACTAGTTTCTATAATTTCATCAGCCTCTGGAGTGTAGGGGCTATCCCTAATTGTTTGGTACTTGGCTCTGGAGCCATCCAGGCAGGGGAATAGGGCCAAAGTGTAAGACCCAATATAGGAGTGGTTGGAATTATGGGGTCTGGATTGGTTAGTCTGCACATGAAAGACCACTCAAAGGTGAGTCCTTTAAAAATGAAGGGGGGGGAATCGGAGGGGGAGACGAACCATGAGAGACTATGGACTCTGAGAAACAAACTGAGGGTTCTGGAGGGGAGGGGGTTGGGAGGATGGCTTAGGTTCTGGAGGGGAGGGGGTTGGGAGGATGGCTTAGCGTGGTGATGGGTATTAAAGAGGGCACGTTCGGCATGGAGCACTGGGTGTTATATGCAAACAATGAATCATGGAACGCTACATCAAAAACTAATGATGTAATGTATGGTGATTAACATAACATAATAATAAAAAAAAAAAGGTGAGTCCTTTAATATCTGTAGGAATTGGCTAGCCTTGGCAGTCTCTCCACGTCCAGCAACACTCAAGATGGCAAAGTATCAGAGATACAGAAAATAAGAAGCCATGATTAATACAATAATCCATAATGCCAGGTAGCAAGAAAAAAGGAATAGGGCATACATTCTTAATGGGGTCAATATCAATCCCCAAAGAAGTAAAAATTGGCTTCAGGGTGTAAACTGTTACTTTTTATGTATAAAGCACAAGAACACATATATTATATAAACAGATATACAGCATATATGGTATTAAACCTTCATGGGTAGATCACTAAAAGGGCATCTTTGTGGAAATAGGAGAGTGATAATGAAATACAAGTTGAGAAAGACTAGTATAGAGTATCTTGGATAATGGATGTAAATACTGTACTAAATGAAAAATAAAACAATCCATTATAATAATATATTATTAATATATTGGTACAATATATTAATATAAACTATTATTTTTATATTTATATATAAATATCTTATGAATTTGCTTAGCAAGTGTTTATCCATAAAGACATGATCAACTCTAATGTTTCTGTGCTAAGAAAACCAAATCTCTAACTCCATAGAGCTGAGAATGAGACAGAAATGTAATGACTACAACTCCATGATGTTCTGTTTGGGTACCACCACTCCTCTAGGAGATTTCCTGTCTTCTCCCTCTAAAATATCAATAACGTTATAAAGACATCTTATAAGACAGAAATTTCCACTTTTAAACAGTCTAGGGGGTCATGCTCACCAAGAGTTTGCTGATCTTAAATTGGCTCAAGAGGATTTCTGGATGAATTGTTCTTTTCTCTTTTTTAATAATTTCTGCTGGATCTGAGGGAATAGGGGAGGTAATAAGAAATGCAGTGGTCAGTGCCCACATTGACAGAATGAAGTAAAATTGGCCCGATACAGAGAAAATTATCATAGAGCCTACAGAAGGATGACACAGGTTTTTGAGGCATTCCGTTTTTTTGTTTTTTTTTTTTAATTGAGAAAAGACATGAGAAATTCCCTGGGGCGATAGAAATGTTTTATATCTTGTTTTAAGTGGTGGTTTCATGGTGAGTACAATTATTAAAACTCATTGAACTGAACACTCAAGATCACTGTATTTTATTGAATATTAATTATACTTTGACTTTTTAAAATGAGTGCAGTGGGAAGACTGAATGATGACTTAAATCTGAGGTTTACAGGGTTGATTCCTTCATATATAACTAAGTTTGAGCAAATAGAGAACTAACCATAAGCTTGTTGTATTTTATGTAACAGATGAAACTGCACTGGAAAATCACATTATTTGTAAAGTGAATCATAGAGTTCATGAAAAAATGGAGGCCCAGAGAGGAAGGTAACTTTATAAATATAGCAACCAGAAGAAGAGTAACATTAAAGAAACAATATTCAAGAATATGCACTGATTGTTCACCATATGCTAGGTACTATATTAGCATTTCTAACTTTTTATTTAATTTAATGTTCATAACCTAACAACTGACCTGTGTGTATTCCTAGAGGCTGTTTGTAATCCACTAAGGATAAAATTACCTATAATAGTAAAAGTAAGATAGTCTCAGTGAAAGAGATGTAGTGAACAGAGTGTGAGAAGAGACATATAATATAGTGAAGAGTTTGAGGGTCTGAGTTTGTATTATAATTTTGCCACTGATTGTGTGACATAAAATATGTTAACACTCTGAAGCCTAGTTTTATCTGTAGAATGAGGGGGTAGAACACATCTTGGGGGTTATTTTACAGCAAAGGTGGTAGCCCTCTCTGTTCTGTTAGCTTAGTAGACATTAATACTCAATCACAGAATTCTTTCCCATTGAGTTCATATTTGCCACCAAGGGATTCTCATTGCAGTCAGTACAAAATGTTGGTAATCACAGCTAACTGATGTGGAGTTAAGTTGGAGAAGACAATATATCACCAGTTCAGGTATAGATAATCTGAATTTCCTGGCTCCAAAAGTCAAAAACTGTTACTTAGATTATTTTATATATCCATTCATTAAACAGATACTTGCTAAGTGTGCTCAGAATGTGCAAGTCAACGTGGTAGGCACTTTCAAGGATACTGAAATAAACTGGACAAACCCAAAGGAGTTAGAGGTTAGCAAATGTGATGATGCCTCTACATCTTTTCTACAAAATAAGGTGGACAGTGATAACTGCAGAGAAGGATGTTTAGAAATGAGGTTGTGTGAGAGTGAGTGAGTGTGTGTGTGTGTGTGTGTGTGTTAGGGGAGGGGCAAAAGAGTTCACAGGAGACAGTGATTTGGCTGCATTTTGTTATTTAAGTCATCAAAAATCATATACTTGGGTCACAAGGCTGTTGTAAAATCCTAAGATGGGTATGATAAATTCTGGTATAATATATCAACTTTAGCTACACCAGGTTACATGGCAGTCAACCCATGCTGAGTCTTGCCTTTTACTGCAAATACCTTTTCCAGCCTCTTCCTACATCACCTACAGATCCCTGCATGCCAAAGATGTCCTGCCAGATTTGTGATACCAATTGAATGAAGTAACTCAAGCCTATTCTAGACTGATATGCAATCACACATGTGCACAGAAAAAGAACCCAAAACTAAAATTAACCTATCCCTAAATGCCAGGGAATTTGGCCCATAAAAGAAAACTGAATTGAGATACCTAATAGAAAAGCATTGGTAACAATTTCACATCATATTTTTCTACAGAAGTTTGGGAGGAAGCCTACCATTCTCCAGGAGATAACTGAATATTCTCCTCTTCTAAATTTAAATTAAGAATTTTAATTGAATTTATGATCAATATTTATATTGGGTACTTTCCAGTACTTTCCAGTAAAAATATTAATTTTTACTCTTATAAGGTACAGCCATTTCTCATTTTTCATTTTTAGTTTCATTGAAATAGAAAGCATTTTAAGGGGTGCCTGGGTGGCTCAGTTGGTTAAGCATCTGCCTTTGGCTCAGGTCCTGATCTCAGGCTCCGTGCTCAGTGGGGAGTCTGCTTCTCCCTCTCCCACTGCCCCTCTGTCCCCCCTCCCACCTTGTGCTCTCTGCTCTCTCTTATGATCTTTCTCTCAAATATATTAATAAAATCTTTGAAAAAATGAAAAAAAAAAGATTCTTAAAAACCTCAACTGATTTTTTTTTTTTTTTAACCAAAATCTAGTCCTAAGAGATCACAGAAAAACCAAATGTACAATGGAATGGCTAATTCTGTATATCCTGAAATCTTTGAATTTTTTTCTAATATTATCAAACTGTAAACTTTCAAAATGTTATTATCAACTCCTGGAAATTCTAAAGGAATAAAATTCTTGCTAATCCCATAAGCAGAATATAAGAACCATCAATATTTTTGGTACAAAATCTTATTTTGGGGGAGGTAGTTTGTAAGAAGTGGTGTCTTATAGAAGTCTTCAGTCCTTTCTGGGGAAGAAGAGAAAGATAAACATGAAGAAAACTGCCCTCCAGTTCTGAAAGTACATACCAGCTACTGAGTTCATGAAGACTGACTCCTTCCTACCCTCGAGGTGGGGGATAATATTTTTCAGTTGTTCTTGATTGTTGCTGGATTATTCTCCTTGGATTATTGGGTTGTTATTAGGACTTTGGCACGTGTATATGTGGCATGGGGAGTAGGCTGATTGTGGATAAATGAGCACTTGTAAAGGAAGATGAGGAAGAAGAGGAAGGAAGGTTGGTGGCAGTGGGATCCAACAGAGATACATGTTGTCCTCTCAAGGGAGTCGTACGGTGTGGGGCTCCTATTTGGGAAATAGCTGGAAGTACTAAGGTAAGGGTCATCATAAGAGGCCTCAGGAACCTCATGGGGTCAGAGATAGATTGCCCTAACCAACTGTGCAGATTTTGTGTTCCAAAGAACAGCCACACACTGGATCTTTGTTATCTAGGTGGCCAGGGACTGATACAGCAACTGCACAGTGACCCATACTTATAAGGACTCCATACAATAACTTATGAACAAGGGACCCTGCATTTTCATTTCTACCTTGGCCTCCCAAATTATGCAACCAATTCCGAGCAGGAGCAATGCTGGATCCCTACCACCAATCTTCAGATCACCCCACCCTCCCTACTGCTGTCCCCATGAAAACTACAGGACCAAAGGTAAAACCAGGCAGCTGCTGGGCTATAGGAAAGAAACTACAAAATTATACTTGGGGAATAATATGAGGACTTGATATGAGGAAATGAAACCTTTATAGCCTGACACCATGGCCCATAACTGTGTATATAACATACTATATCTTCTATAAAAGATCAAGTGAATACTATTTTTATGAAGAAGGATTTTTGTACAACATACACAAACTTTAATTATTTCATCTCTGTTGGCTTCCACAACTCAAAGGAATGTAAAGCATGGTAGAAAAGGAAAAAACAATTGTGTGTGTGGATAGAACTGATTGGCTACCAAAGAAGTACTTCACTATATATTAGGCAGCTTTTTGAGCTTGTGTAGCTCCGCGTGGAAGGCTTTTACTTTAGGGGGAAATCAACCATTGAAACTGATCAATGGGGAAGACCATGAATTGTAAAAACAACAACAAAGGCTTTTTCAAGTTATTCTATGTGGATAAAGTAGGTAAACCTCACATTGAGGCATTTATGAGGACACATTGGCCTTACCTCTTCACCTGCCTTGATTGGTTTCACCCCTCAACTTTTTCTTTTGCTCTTAGGCAATGTGAAAAAGACCTTTATATATGACAAGATTTCTTTTATATGTGTATTTGCACAGGAATAAGGGGGAGAAATCACACTGAAAAGCGCAGTTTATCATACCTCTTTCCCCCCCTCCTTTATTTTAATAATAAGACTAGATTGAATGACTTCAGAAAGGCTACTGAGTGGGGCAGACATTTAGCCAGTGCAACAGGGGCTCCACACTGTAAAAGGTCTCCTGCCAGCAAGACTGAGCAATGCTTCTCGCCACAGCCAAGTTCAGGTTGTCTTTTCCACTCAGAAAGCTAAATTAGGAGTTAAGAGGTACCAATTTAGCTTTTCATGCTGCAAATAAAAGATGAAAGAACCCTAACTCACAGGAAATATTTAAAAAAAAGAAAAACACCTAAGTGGAAAGCAGGGTGGCTAAATGACTTGCATTTGGATTTTATTTTGCTGCTCATGCCGTAAGACTCGATATTTTGGTCATTCTAAATTAAAGATGTCTTTGTGAAAGTTTCCCAAAATGAGCAAAATGAAACAGGTCATTTTCTCTCCTGAGTAATTCTCATAGAGTAGGTGGAATTTGTGAAGCCATCTGTGAAAATTGGGTTTGTATTGACAAGAAGGTCTGAAGGTATGAAACATTTTCATATATAAACATACATCTGCAAATCTCTTTTCAAATGATAGGTAACCCTCCCAGGAACACCAACCATCTTTGTGGTTCAATTCTGACACCCTTCTGGGTGAGGCTCAAAATGATTTCTTCTACAAATACATAGAAATAACTCCTTTTTATTTTAATTTTTATTTTTTCTTGAGAATTTGGTATCTGTAATCTCTTCCATTTCCTTCAATATACTACTAACATATATACAAATATCTATCTTCTACATTAAATAATAAATACTTCTAAGACAAAAATCAGCTTATTCGCTTTTATATTCCTTCTATTATTTGGTGCAGTGCCTTAAAGTTGGCAGATGAATCAAATTGATATTTGTTAAATGAATGAAAATAACACAGGCCTGAAATTTATTGATAAGATTACGTCTCTAGGAACTAGAAAATAGTAAGGACAAAAAATAGTACATAGTTCCTAATTTATGCAAGTCTATTTTCTTAATTTATATAATCCTCATAAAACTTCATGAGATGTCATTATTAATATTTCAGTGTTTCAAATAAGAACAGTGAAATACGGAGATTAAGTGATTCAAGTGTACAGAGCAGCAGAGCAAGGATTTGAACGAATGCAGTCTTCAGTCTGTGCTTTTAATTACTATACTATATATAGCTTTTCTAACAGATTATATTTATTGTGTCTGTTGTAAGTGCTTTATAGGCACTAATTCATTTCTATCATGAGTTCTGTTTAAAGAAGCTGGCTATATGCCAGGATGGGATATATTAGCACCTTAACTGGCCTTTAGCAATATCAAACAAGGCTCAGAATTTTATACTTTTGTGGTTTTATTCTAATGCAGTGGTTATCAAAATGTCCATTGAGAACCCCTAGGGGTTCTTGATTGCCTTTTAGATTAAGTGTGCAATCAAAGCTTTTCTTGTTACCAAAGTGTTTTGTACTTTTCTGTTCTTTTTCTCTTCACATATGCTAAAAAACATTCTTTTTAAACAAATGGTTTTCATTGTGGAAGAGATAAGAATCCTTAAGTGTAAAACCTATAGCAAATAAATATAAAATTAAAAAGGAAATCATGGATCAGCTTCCTAAATTCAACAATTTTAAGCAGAAGGTGTTTTGATGTACTGTATCCCATAGGACTCGCTCTATTAACTAGCAAGCCATATGAAATTCCTTATTAGATAAAAATCTAAAAAGCAATGATTATTCCACAAATTTTAGGAATGATTCTTTACTGTCTAACTTTCTCTAATACAATGATGATACTTTAAGTGTGTGTATATATATATATATATGTATTATTTTAAACCATTCCTGGTAGAGCTACTTACTGATCTAATCTATACCAGAAGTATATTAATGTAATGCTAAAGCAAGCACTAGTTGTTTCTGATTCTATAAACATAAACAACATAATCTTATATATTACTATTAACTTTACAGTCTCATGTGATTCCCTAATTTGAACTTCTCGTGAAAAATACCAAGAGTGAAAATGTTCTAATAAATAATACATCATTTCATAAGATTTGCTGTATACATATATGCTTAATTCCTAGGCTTTGTAAGTTTCATGTAGTTTGCAGTTAGCTGTTTGAATTATATCCCAGGACCATTGAAATAACTATTACATATTTTCAGATATTCATAAGGAAAGTCATCATTATAGTCCAGTGAAATCAGTATATTATGGTACTGTAGTACAACTAGTTCCAAATTTGGGCATTATTATTATCATTATTACTTTAACATGAATTTGTGTTCTTCAAATATGGCATTAACATAAAAATAAACATCTGGCTTCATGGGCAAATATCCACCATTACATTAAAGGAAGGTATCTTTGTGATATTTACTGAATTCAAAGCACACTCTTCTCAATGAAGCATTAGAATTTTTGGTACCAGCCACAGCAAATAATTAATAATGAAACTTTTCCACCTACTGTATGAGCATTATCTTCCCTTAAATTTCCAGGTCAGACCTAGATTCAGTGACACATGCTATCTCTTCTGTTGTACTTCTGTAATAATCACTTGGCAAAACTGTCAAACTGCCAGTTGTGAAATAGAACAAGTATGGTGGGAAGACTCTTTAAGATGATCCCCAATGACCTTTCCTTCATAGTCACACCCTTTTGTAATTCCCTGCCCTTGATTGTGGATGGGCCCAGGGACTTGCTTCTTATCAACAAAACAAAGCAGAGTGGATGGAGTGTCACATCCATGATCAGTTACATAAGACTGTAACTTCCATCTTGCCAGAAGAGTGTCTCTATTGATTACTCGTATACTTTATTAAAGTAAGCAGCTGTGTGAAGAGGCCCACGTGGCAACTAACGGAGGGCAGCCTCTGGGCCAAAACCTGCTAGCAGATGAGGCCCTCAATCCAACAATACTCAAGGAATTGAGTCTGCCAACCTTAAGTGTTTGAAAGCAGATCCTTTCCCAGTTGAGTCTTCAGATAAAAACCTAGTCATGCTTGATACCTTGAGTACCACTTTCATATGAGATCTTGAAACCAAGAACCCAGATGAGTTGTGCCCAGAATACTGACCCACAAAAAACTGTGACATGATAAGTGCAGGTTGTTTTAAGCCACCAAGTCTGTGGTAATATTTTGCAGCAACAGAAAATCAATATAGTGACTCAGATACCAGTTCTCTTTAAAAGTTGCCAGAAACAGAATTAGGGATTTGATTCTAGGAGGTACTGTTATTTATAAAAAAGTAAGGAAATTTTATATGAAAATATGTCTAAAATACCTAGAAAATAAGTGACACTGAGGATTATAAAATATGAAATCAAATTGTGTACTGTATAATTAGTAGAATATTGGCCCTTGTGAGACATTTTGGTACTTAAATAATGCTTAAAGAAAAAATATGACCATGGCCAATAACCTGCTTACACCAGCTTTTGATCAACCTACTTCTTTTTAAATTTATTTTCACTAATATTTTTCATACATTTAAAATTACTAATTGACTAATAATAGATATTAAGCCATGGCATCTCTTTGAATCAATGGAATATTTTTAAGTAGAAGAATTTGGCACATTATTATCTTCAGACTCACTTTCTTTACTTTCTTTACTCTGATTTTTATTTCACCACATTAATTTTTTTCTGATGATAATCTTGTTAGGATGATTCTATTTCACTGAGAACTGTAAATTTCAATATTAACTTAGAAGCACGGTATGTTGCCTTTTAAATTCCATGCCCATGTATATAGAATATTTCATCTTGTCCTTTTTAAAATTCACAACTTTAACCCACACATGAAGGACAAAAAAAGACCATGCCTGTGAAAATTGCACCAATGTTTTTCAGCAACTTAAGTCAATGATAAAATAAAAATAAAATAATTATTTGAGATAATACATTTTACGCATTAAACTTGGACTCCTATAGAGCTGATCTTTAGTTGTATCTTTTCAAAAAGCTATACAGTGAATTTCTCCAGGATTACTTTTAAAGAAAGAAATTAAATTGTCCATGCAACACCATTACATATGCAAGAAAAAATATTCACAGATGCATGATAAACATTTCAATTGGATTACACTTTTATAGCTGGAACTGAAATATAATTTTAAGCCACAAGCATTCAGGCATGTTTCATCAATTTTCTGTTCCTTTGCCCATATGAAATGTGTGATAAATGATATAAATATATGCATACTTTGTATATGAGTTACACTTTTGAGGTTAAAAAAAAATAGCCAGAGAAAATGGTAATAGAAATGAGTGCTTATCTTTATTTTAACAAAGACTGCAGATTAATGATATGTTTTAAACTAAGAGAATACTCATTATAACTACATATTTGATCATTGCTCAGGAGAATGAAACTATTTTGAAAGAGAAAAAAAAATCAACAAGACTTGCTGAAAATGAACTACCAAGTAACTATAGTTCTACAATGACTTCAGAGAACATAACATCCTGACATCCATGATTCACCTTTCTAGGACTCTGGAAACAAACTATGTGAAAAGTCTGTTAACTGGAGTACCTCCCTGAAAACTGGAGAAGGAAGATGCTTATCTTCAGACTCTAACCCTGATAAGGAAAATATAATCATTAAAAGTTCTTGCATAGAAACGCTAAGCTTTACTTGTCTCTCTGGGATAATGGGATAAAACATTGAGTAGATTTGTCACCATTCCTAAACAAAAGGCTTAGAAGAGTAGCTGGAAATAATTAAGGAGATATTAATAGGTGAATGTCAAAAGGTCTTGAAATCATTCAATATACACTGCGTGCTTTGATAATATAAAGCTTTGAGAAGCAGAAGGAAAAGATGTTCTGGGGTGATTGCTGTGGTGACAAGTGTGATGGTGGTGGGGTTGCTGGAGATGAAGGCTGATGGTGGACAGAGATGGTGTTTTGCTATAGAGTGCACACAAATGTGTGCAATAGATACATACTGAATATTCAGCAGTCTTTTGTAAATGTTGTTACTAGTTGGATTCTTTATAAAGAATAAGCCCAACTGAGCAGAATAAAATGCTCTCAAATATCAATTTTCCACACTCGTGAATAACCTAGCTGTTTAAGCCATGAATCATTAACATGGCACAAACAAATCACAAGGATAAAGTACTCTGTGTGCAAGACACACACTTAGCTAGAAATAAGTCACCTTGCAAACTCAAAACTGCATAAACATAATGTTTGGAGAGACACCTATACACATAATGTTTACAAGTAAGATAAGTTTGTGTCTCAACAAGATGTAGCCCAAATGTTTAGATGTTCGTATTTTCAGAGCACTTTAAAAAATAAGAAACAAAAATAAACTCTATATTTCTTGTTGTAAAGCTTTTGTTATTCCTTTGTGTGTGTGTGTGTGTGTGTGTAAAATAAGATAAAATCTCAAAAAACTCCACAAAGATTTGCAATAATAACAAAAGCAGCTCACATAATTTGATGATGCATATATAATCACAATGTTTGAGAAGTGAGTTCCTCCTAATATAACCTCTGTGTAGAAAGAACAACTCCAAGTTTTTCTCCCCTTTGTGAGGGTATGGGTAAGTAAGTGTGTGCAACAATGTGTTTTATTCATTGTGCATCTCTGGAGAAAATCAGGTCACCTTCAGTGATCTTATCAGTCAAAGAAAATAGGACTGCTTCACAGAGCTATTAAAATAGAAGAGAATTAGAATGTATAAAAAGCTTTCAGATGCCAGGATCAAAGGGAAAAAGGTCACAGACTAGGCAGGGATTGTTGCCTTTGCTGAAATTCATGGTTTTGATTAACATGAAGTTGTAAATGGCTATAACGTTGTAAGCAGTCATAATAAAATAAAGTAAGAAAGAAAGGCCAAGGACATTATAGAAATATAGAGGAAAGAGTCAAAAAGAATAATTCTAACAAGTGAAGAAAAATAAACAACTAGAATAGAATTGTAATAACATGTTTTTGGTAATTTGTTTATGATTCACAAAATGCTTTAGCATATACCAGGGAATTTAACCCTCATAAGTGAGGTAGGTATTGTTATCCATACTTCAGAGAGATGGAGACCAAGGTTAAGATGGTATAAATTTGTGCAGGTTCAAAGAACTATTGGCATCAGAGCTACTGTTCTCTTCCAAGCCTTTAAAACAATCGATAAAACACTGTAGGATCTCCACCCATATTTGTTAAATAAATAAGCTTGTACTTAAGCCTATTTTTCTAATTCTAAATCTTATGTTCTTTCCAGTAAGCTGACTCCCTCAGTAAGTGATAAATCTATGCAAAACCATTTCTATTCTATTAAAAACTGTGCTGAGAGAGAAGAAAGTAAAGTATTTAGTAAATGTCTATTTTTAAAATAGAATTAGCTGTAGTAGTATCTTGGGTTACAATGTCCATCTAGGATGGAAAAAAAAAAATGACTCACCTATTTTTGTTGTGACTAATAAGAATATCATAATATTATCACTCAACAGATTATGTCTTAATTACATGTATGGTAATGAATTAAGCACTTTCTATGTGTTAACACAGATAAATGGAAAAGTAGGTATTATGAATACCCATATTTACTTCTCCTAGATTCACTAATTATTGTCTTTCCACATTTGCAGTGTTTTACTCCCTCTTTCTTTTTTTATGTTTCTGTGTTCTTCTTTCCTTTTTTTTTTTTTTTTTTTCCTGAACCATTTGAAAGGCAGTTGCAGGGAACCAACAATTTTTACTTAGGATGAACAAAGCTGGAAAATATTTTGCCAACACTTTTTTGAGCCAACTTTTCTGGAACCAATCAGAGCTGAGATCATAAGAATGTCAAATAGCTCCCGATCTAAAGGAAAACATGCCTAGAGAGAGTTGGTAAGCTAGTTTGCTTCCTTCATAACAAACGGGTAAAGAAGAGCATGGGGCTGATGGCTGCAATAACACAAAAATTTTTCCTCATTTTCAGGCTCTCACCACAGAAACTCTTGGGGCAAGAGCTATAAGGGAACTTTGTACCCAATCACAGGCTCCTTCTTTGGACCTCAGTAGAAGCTCATAAAAAATTACTGTGGTATAATCCTTATTATACAGACAAGGGGAGGGAACAATATCCACTGAAGGAAAGACAAGAAACCCCATTCACATCCTTCACCCCTATCTCTCCTATGGAAGGAAGGCTTCAAACTGCAGGGAGAAGTGCCTTCAGGAAGTGGTGAAAACACATTATAGCTGGAGATAGAAACATAAATAAAACAAATCAAAGCCTATACATCTTTCCCAGAGTTACAACTGGGAAGAGGACAAAAAGACTGGTGCAGCCACATTCCTGAAACCTAGGAACATAGTGTTTGCCTAAAACTGAAGCTTAGTCAGAACAAGAATGCCCCTCCATCACTGCACCCTGAGGTTGAACAGAGGTGAGTGACATCTAATAGTGGAACACAACTTGGGGAGTTTCAAAAACATGTGTAAAGACACTGTTTGAGGTGCAGTGCAAAGAGAAGACCCCAAAGAGGAGAGTGGAATAGACATTGAGAAAAAATTTCTGGCAAACCAATCCTCACCCTAAACACCACTGTCCCAAAGGAAGTTGAAATCAGTGGTACACTGAGGATAATCATAGCAAATCTAAATTCAGTACCTCTCTCAGCTAGATTGACTCAAACTCCCACGTGGGAGGCTTGCCAGAGGTAAAAGAATGCCTACTCCCAGGAATAGAAACTATTTAGTTTCTACTGTTCTGTCCAAGATGTTCAGCTCTCAGCAAAAAATTATAAAGCATAGGAGAAAACAAGGAAAAAAAAAATACTACCAAGGGACAAACCAATCAACAGAACCAGAATCAGATATAACACAGGTACTGGAACGATCACACAGAAAATTTAAAATAACTATGATTAATGCATTAAAGCTCTAATGGAAAACACAGATAATAGGTAACACCAGGAGGATAATTTAAACAGATAGATGGGAAAAATCAATTGGATATGTTAGAAATGAAAAACAATGATAAAGAAAGCCGTCAACAGTCTGATCAGCAGACTTGACACATTTGAGGAAAGAATCAATGAAACTGAAGATAAGTTAATAGGAATCCCTAAACTAAATCATAAAGAAAGAATATCAGTGAAGAAAGCAGAACAGAGCCTCCAAGAGCTGTTAGACAATATCAAACTAACTCAAATGTAATTAGACTCTCATAAGAAAAAAGTGAGACCAGGGCAGAAGGAATACTAATCAGGACTAAAAGTATTTAAGTGAGTCATATTCAAACAGAAAAAAATCAAGACAAACAGAAAGATCTTAAAGACAAACACAGAGAAATAACACATACATACAGAAAAACAAATACAAAAATTTCAGACTTACCTTCAGAAATCATGCAGGTCAGAAGAAAATGGAGGATATCTTTAAAAGGCTGAACGAAAAATCTGTCTACCCACAATTCTATACCCAGTGAAAGTATCTTTCACAATGAAGGGAAAATAAAGATTTTTTTTTTTTAAAGATTTTATTTATTTGACAGAGAGAGACACAGCGAGAGAGGGAACGCAAGCGGGGGCAGTGGGAGAGGGAGAAGCAGGCTCCCCGCGGAGCAGGGAGCCCGATGTGGGGCTCAATCCCAGGACCCTGGGATCATGACCTGAGCCGAAGGCAGACGCTTAATGACTGAGCCACCCAGGTGCCCCTAAAGATTTTCTTTAGACAAACAAAAACTCAAAGAGTACATTGTCAGCAGATCTGCACTAAAAGAAATATTGAAGAAAGCTCTTCAGGTGGAAGGAATGTGATGCTAGACAATCAATATTTGAAACAAGGAAATTAAATGTGCTGCAAATGGTAAAAATGTGATTTATTGCTCTAACGATAAGCTGCAGACTATTACATTTCATCTCTAAATGCCTCAACATTTATTTTCTAATAAAAGGCTATTATCCTTCAATAATCATAATAGTATTATCACAATTGAAACAATTAACATGAATACAGCATTTCATTATAGTCTATATTAAATTTATCCAACTGGCCAAAAATATTTACTCTTTATATCTGATTATGTTTTTCAGGATCACATCAAAATTGCATTTTCAATACAATTTCTTCAGCTTCTTTTAATCTGGAACAGTTCTATGTTTTCTACTTTTACCATATCAAGATTTTTGAAGGGCCTGCACAATGGAGTTTCCCAACCTGAATTCTATGATGGTTTCCTCATGATCAGATTCAGGTTAAACATTCTTGGCAAGAATATGACATAGATGATGTTCTATACATCTTATTCTATTAGGAAGCATGCTATTTCAGTTGGTCCCTTTATTAGTGATGCTGTTTGATCACTTGGTTAGAGTGGAACGTGCATATCTTGCCAGTGGGGAAGTCTCTTTCTCTGTAATGCAGACATAATCTGTGGGGTGATATTTTGAGATTATGAGTAGTGTATTTTATTCCCCAATAAATTATAAACATTTTAACTTCCATCAAAGCTAATATCTATAAATTGGCTTCTACATGCATTGGTTCTATTTTCTTACTTGTCATTTGCTAAATTTAACTTTACTTCTTATTTCTTAAATAAACATATAGTTCAACTAAGATTACAAGTGACATACTTGTCATCGCATTTATAGATATTTCTTTTAACTCTTCATGTACTTGACCAATCAATGGTCATAGACTGTTTCCTCACCTGAAAATACTCTATGATACAACACTCTCTAGCTTGCTTCGTATCTTTGTGGTTTCTACTTCTTTGACACTTTTGCCTGCTAAATATTCTCCATCAGCCACTCTCTTCAACTAACCGGCTTGAATCAAGTTGCCTCACATTTAGTCATGGCACCTCTTTTTTCATCTATGCCCGTTATATTTTATTCATACCCATGACATGATGATTCCCAAATTCACCATGGCTCCAACTCAGCCTTATTCTTTTTTGTTCCATGGGTAGCCCTTTTTGTAGTCCATACTTCTACAGGAATAGTAAACTTATGTGGAATAAGGAACTCATGATCAAACTCCAGATCTGGTTATCTTCCTTCTGCAGAAAATGGTACCACCACGGAACCAAATGCTTCATCAGATACCTGGGAGTCCTCCTTAACATCCTCCTTCCTCTCACCTCTCTACACAATGCCGAGTCCAATTTTTAACCTTTAGATTAAGTCCTCAATCTTTTCAAATAATTCTATTGCTACAGCCAGATTCCTATACCAAACCACTGATATTTTTTTTTTTGCCCTTGATTGCCTTTTAACTCTCATTTTTCCATACAGTCACCATTGAGTGGCCAATGTAGTCATATATCAATATTATATATATATATATATATATATATATATATATATATATATACACACACACACACACACACACACAAATTTGATCATGTCTTTGTTGTTTCTCTCCCCTTTCCTCACCTCCCTCTTCCAGCTGGGAATCACTTAATGACTAGATTGTTTTGGACAAAGGGAAAAATGCAAATTTGCAAAAGGACCTACAAAGTCCTATATGACTTGGTTTCTGCCTCTCCCTGTTGCCTCATCTGCTGTTCTCCCTATTATTATCTGTACTACCTTTCTGTTGGCCTTGAGCTACCTGTGTATCTTTCCACCCAGTTTCTCTGTTGTTTATTTTTGCTTGTGTCCAATCTGAAATGCCTTATCTCCACTTTATCTAATTAATGGTCAATTATTATTCAGATTTCAGAAAGTCAACTCCTCAAAGTAGTTTTATTGAATTCCCCAAAAGAAGTGAGCTTTTCCTATTATAAAACACTTAAAGATAGGCGTCTTTCCATGCACCAATCACAGGTGTGTGTGTGTGTGTGTGTGTGTGTGTGTGTGTGTGTGTAAGGATAAAATTACTGGCCTATAAGCTCTGTAAGGATTGGGCCCATGTCAGTTTTGCTCAGTACTTTACCTATAGCATAGTGGTTGGTATTTTAATTTAATTTTATTCGAGTTTCTCCTGTGTGCCCCTCACTGATTTAGGCACAGGGATTCAGAAGTGAGCAGTCAGAGACATGTGACTAACAGTTGTTGAATGAATGGATGATTAAGGTCTTATGAGGTGACAGTGGACCCTAAAGTCCACGTGAATAGTTACTAATTATACTTCTTACCATAATTATAATCTGGAATATTAAAAAAAAAAAAAGGAGAAGGATTCAGTGATTGTCATTACCATCATTCAATTTATAGGGTCCCATTTATGACAGGAAACCTGACAGGAGAATGTTTTGTGATAGGAAACCTGGGAAGTCCATGAGATGCAGCTAAATAATTTCAATTCGGGGCAGAGTCTACTCTAATGCATAAAAAAAAAAAAGATTCAATTTGAAAACATATCCTACATAGTTGTGTATTTAAAGAAATAATTCTTCTCATTGTCTCTCAGAGGGCATTGTATAGGCTCTCATGCCAATTAAAAGACATTTAGTAAATTGGGTGCCTCTGAAGAGATGTACAAATTTGTTAGCTTTACCTCTGGCTGTAGCTAAATGGACAGGAAATTCTTAGGGGAAAGAATAAAGCCATTGTAAAAGTGAATGTATTGTGTGGGTACCAGAGAAATGTCTCAAGCAGAGATTTGCAGAGAAGACCTGTTTTATAAAGGACTATATTAAATTAAGTAAGTGCTTGGAATCTCTAGAGAGACACTATGGAGATATTTGAATGAGCAAAGTTAAGTAGCAGTGGATGTAGAATTTCCTATTACTGGTGTCGTCTCCAGTGTATTTTACAAGCCCCTTGTGAGGCAGAAATACCTTATGCATCAGAAAATCAGAGAATATCAAAGATAGAAAGGAATTAAGAATTCATAAGTCCAACCCCATTAGTTTACAAATAAAGAAACTGAAGTCTAGAGAAGCTACGTGACTTTTCTGGTGTCAGTAAGGAGAAACATATTTTAGATTGGAACACTGGTACAGTCCATTATTCTAGGCTCCTATCACACACACACATAAAATATTAGGAAAGGGGAACTTCCAGAGACTGTTTTGTTTTTGATCCAATTTTTATGTCTTTGAAGATCTACAAAGGCATTCATTTTGTCAACAAAAAAATAAAATGAAGATGAAAATAATATTACTGATCAAGTAATAAAAAATAATCCCAACAGAAACTCACTGGAAAGCAGTGTGATAAATGGAACATACTTGAGTCTTGGGATTGGACAAATCTGGGTTCCAATCTCAACTGTGCCAGATACTAGGTATGTGAAATTCAAAAGCTATTTAGCTTTTCTTCATTAGTTTCCTCTGTCTAAAAAGGGGATAACAATATCTATTTCCCATAATAGTTTTCTGAAAATTAAATGAAATCATTCATGTAAAGCAGTTAGCACAATATTGGGCACATGTTAGAAAGCTTAATGAAGAGAGCTATTTTTATTGGAGCATTCACACTAAAGTCTATGCAAACTACCAGATGATATAAAAGCATTTAGCATAAGGGCTAGATTTCCAAATGAAGAAGCCAGAGATGAGTCAGTAATAAGCAGAACTGGACTGATTAACTCCTACTGCAAAGAAGAAAGGAGATAATATATACAAGCACTCCCTATATCTATAGCAAGAATGTTAAACTTTTCTAGGTTG
This sequence comes from Halichoerus grypus, assembly GCF_964656455.1. Classification (NCBI taxonomy): domain Eukaryota; kingdom Metazoa; phylum Chordata; class Mammalia; order Carnivora; family Phocidae; genus Halichoerus; species Halichoerus grypus. The sequence goes on from NC_135712.1 coordinate 174,475,003, forward strand.
AAACAAATAGAGTAATCCTTAAAAATGTCCTCTCCTTAAGGTTTGCCTGGAGTGATGTCACAGCTGGCAGGAAGGCCAGAGGGAAAGAACATCTTCAGATAGGAAGACAAGTAGGTTAAATGAGCAATGGCACAGAGTCAGTTCAAGTGTGATATAAATAGTGCTGAGATCTGTCTCTATTTCGCAAGATGAGACCTTGGCCTGAACCCATCCACTTCTGGAGAAAGATCTTCCAGTAGCAAGACATGTATCTTATGTGAAATGGGCAGAGATTCCTGACTCTGATGATGAATAGCCAAGCTAGACACTAACAGACTAGCAGACTGGAGGCCCAGCTGCCTCTAAATCATTTTAAAAAAGAGACAGCTTGCCTCATGACAGGTCTGTAGATAGAAACTTGTCTTCACTCTGAAGTGTATGAGTTGCTTATCAAAAAATTCAACTATTTTCTATGATCCTCTGGGACATAGTTGATTCAGATTTTAGTGAAACGATTAACATTTTAAAAGTAGGCTTAAGTTGTAAGATACACACACACACACACCACACAAATATGGTTATACCGGCTGTTCCCACTTTTCACAGGAATTCCTGAACATGGTTACAAGGGTACACTAAAGTGGGCACAGAGTACTGAGTAAGGCAGAACAATCTGGATTGGCCAATTACTTACAATGCACTGTTGAAAACTTAATCTATCTCAGTCTCAGTTTCTTCATGTGAGTTTTCATTGTAAAAACTAAATGAGAATATATACAGGCTACTTAGTCTAGAGGCTGGCATGTGGTAGGTGCTCAGTCATTGAGAGTTCACTAATTTTTTGTCTTCTTCCTTCCTTCCTGATACACCGTTTTATGTTAAAAGTCCATTTTTTTAAAAAACATTTTTATTCCTAGTAGTATCTACAGAAGCCAATGTAATCCTACTGTTTTTAGACACCCTCAGAAATTGATGAAAGTGAAGTAGGGTTTAGAGCAATGAAAAATACTATTTTTTAAAGCACCTCTGAGGAAGTAAGTGCAAAGTTGGGAAAGAGAGAAGTATGAATTTCATGTAGTTATTTTTTCTAGAAAGCACAAGGGGAATGAATTTGATGGGAGATATTCCTAAAGTAGCTGTCAACCTGTATGCAGAGATGGTCCAATAGGACAGGGTAGGAGTTCCCACTTCTGAAGACTCAATGGCTATAGTAGGTTTGAATGGTGTGAAATCAGAGGCTAGGTCTTCACTGGAAGGCAGAATATAACTAATAGTTGCTTAGAGATTGGGAGATTTCTTAAGTCAAGAGCATACAGGAGTTGTTTTCAACTGGGAGCACTTCTGCTCCCCAGTGGACTTTTTGAGTCTGGAGACATTTTTGATCATCATGACTTAGTTGGGGAGATATTACTGGCATCCAGTCTGGAGGCCCAGGATGCTGCCAAACATTCTACAACGCACAGGTCTGTCCCATATACCAAAGGATTATCTGGTTCAAAATCTGATTAATTATCAGGTCAACAGCATTGAAGCTGAGAAAACCTGATTTACGGATAACAGATTGATTCTGTAGCCAAAATTTTGAAATGAAATTTTGAAGCAAAATTTTGGGTTATTTTATCTGAATTTTCACAATTCCTCCCATCTCTTTCTGGTACCCATAATTATTCCTTCATTTAAGGTTGGGATTTTATATGTGGTCATCATAACCAGTTAGTATAATGGAGGTGGAGCATGGCCTTTTATCCATTTTAACATTGGATATGTGACTCAGAGAAGTAACATTAAGAAGTAGCCAGCCAAAGCCCAAGGATCGAAGGAAGACAGTAAATTTCCCAGTTGACTGAGTTTAAAGATCTGCCCTTAGAGATATGAACACAATCTAGCAGTCATGAATACATTGGTCACTGCTGCTACTTCAACTGTTACTACTAACACAGCTCTTAGCTCCACTCCTACTGTGATCACTAGCTATCATTTATTGAGCACTGTGCCAAGCATTCTGCACTCTTATATGTCTATAGTAATGTGAATGTGAATAGTAATATGTCAAACTCACTCTATGAAGTAGTTGTTATCTCTATCATAAAGGTGAAGAGACTGATGCTGAGAAAGGTAGGCAATTTTAGGGTAGCCAACTACCTGAAGGGCAGCAATGGGATTTGTACCCTGGTATGTCCTTTTCCAAAGTTCATGTTCAATGCTAAGTACATGGCACTGCATTTGAGGAAGGAATAAGGGAAGGAGAAAAGAGTTGGCCATGGGATATGTAACTTCTGACACTCTGAAGTTGATTCTCTATGTCACCTGTGCTAAGATTTGGGTAATACAAGCAATACAAAAAAGAAGTATTTTTGAACTTCATATAAATGTTTTAAGTTGCACTTTGATTATTCTGATTTATGCTAAGACCTCAATCTGTATCTTCCTGGGATATCAAATTCTTGAAATCAAAGGGCTCTAGAGATCAAGCATTTCCCCTCCCAAGGAAGTTTGCAATTTAAATAGACACTCTGGGTTTTAGACTCAGTTCTGCTATTAACTGAGAGTCTTAGGAGATAGCTTTACTCATTTTTTATAGATAATGGAGAGAATGACATTTTTCCTTTCTACTTCATATCTTTGTTAATTGTTATGGTATAATTAAAGAATTTTAATTATATAGTATTAATAAGAATATTAAAAGTAACCCTTTTCTAATAAAATTAAAGATGAAATATAACTTGGGCTACATATATAACTCGATAGTTCTAAGAAAATTTACAAAAGAGCTAAGTATTTGATTATTTATCAAAGTCAAAATCTTGGTGGTATTTGGAAATTTAGAATGGCCAAGGGTTGTCAAATAAAGTGAAAAGTTCAGGGAGTGGGTTTGGGGTCACTGTTGATCAGTTGGGACAAAAGCTGGATATGAAGAAAAGGACCGAGCACAAGCTCTTAGCTTATCTGTGTCTCTCTCACAATTCCTTACATGTAGCTTTCAGAGAAATGTGTCATTTCTACCTTCTAAATTTCACTCAAATTTCCTTTTTGGTCAACTCTAACCTAAAACCATACAAGGAAGGGAAATTTAGGAAGTGTAGTTTTAGCTAAGCCAAGTTTGTCAGTCCTTCTTTCTTCTGGATTCAGATTTCTCCTGATCATCACTCAGTTTTCTACTGAAAAGAAGCAGTCATGGAAATTGAGAAGAATCAAATGATTATAGATTGGCTGTTTACCTTCTTAACACATCAGCTGTTAAACATGTATTTCAATCTGTCTGCCCGCATTAATAGTTTGTTTGGAGTGTCTGGGTGTCCCACTGAATTAACTGATTGACCACATTGACAGACAGGCAGACTAATCAATGAGCTCTGGAAGCTGGGACAGGAGAGTATAGCACAGCCTTAGCCATGAAATTGTGGCATTCGACAACTCGACCACAGCACTGGAGTTTAAAAATAAAAAGCATTACTCATGTGTGACTACACTCCATTGGTGATGCTCTTGAAAATAATTTCAAAATAACATTCAGAAAATGTTTGATGAAAGAACAGCACAGAGCAATTCACTCATAATTACCCAAGAGAATAGCCTAAGATGGATAAATGAAATTCATAGATGAGTCCCAAAGTGCCTTTTAGCCGAAAGAAGCGGTGCTGTACTTGTACATTCTTTCATCAGAACTATTAACAAACAGTAAGTTGTGTAATGCTTTTCATTTTAGAATTACTGAATATCAAAACTGTAAAGGATTGTGGTCATCTTCTGGTACATGGATTACAAACTCAAATGTCACCAAGGGCCAAACTAAATAGGCTAAAAGGCCAGTCTTCAGACACAGATGATTATCCCTGGTCTGACTTTACTTCTGCCTCCTTTTTCTATTCCTGTTCTCATTTGAAATGATTTTGATGTTGTAAAAATAAAGGCAATATGCAGATGCAAAGAGGCAGAATATCCAGGTAGGTGGTAAAGAGAAAAACCCAGCAATTGAATAGGAGATGATTTTCTGGAACCAGTTCCAAAAAAAAAAAAAAAAAAAAAAAATCCATCTGCTGGTTGTAGTGAGCATAGCCTAATGGACAGACTTGTGGAATCACTAAATTGTACAACTGAAACTGTAACATTATTTCAATAAACTATTTTTCAATACAAATAATAATCTGTTAAAAAATAAATAAAATATAAAATAAAAACCCATCTGCATCATCAATCCTCATGTGCTTTGGACTCTGGAAATATCTTCTCCAACACAAGGCATGGTCCAGCTCCAACAGATATTTTATCACACAACAGAAAATCATTTGGCAAATTGTCAACTTCTACTTAAGAGAGAGTGAAAGTCTGGGTAAGCAAAATTAATGTATGGCCATGAACTTACATATATCAAATTATACTTATGGCCTTGGATTCAGTTTAGCAATACTACATGAAGAGTACAAAATGGAAAGAACAATTGGCAATTATTAAGAGACACAGTAGCTATGAGTTTGATTCAGATAATTTGCCCCAAGAAAGCACTCTTCCTTCAATTATACGTGATTCTGAATAAGACTTCTATGAAGAGGATGGGGGATTTGCACTTCCCTCTCTTTTCAGTTGTACAATTATGGCTGTGTAGAGCTCCAATCACAAATGTAGCACTTCCGTGTACTTTGATATAAGTGCTTTTTATAATTTTGAGGCATGCAAATACAGGTGAAACACACAAAAACAAACAAATCTCCCTGCCCTTTTGACATAAGAAATAATCATTGTTTCCTGGCTCAATGTTGAGAACCAATTACAGAGCTGGTGAGCACTTGGGGAGGGTTTTGTTCTTTGTTCAAATGTTGGTTTTAGCTTTGTATGTACCAAATCTCTCCATTGTGAGCTTCTGGTAAAGTGAGCAGACAACACCTTTTGTTAGGTGCAAGCTTTAGGAAATGCAAGTTTGATTTATTAATTATGAGAAGGGAAAGAAATTCTCTTCATCTGTTTTTTTGATAACTTATTAGGTATATTTTCAGATTGAGATTTTTTTTTTTGAGCAGCATCAAAATCTGTTGTTTGTTTCTGAAATTAGTACTAATTCTGTAAGGTAAACAAAATATTTTGTACCCTTTGATTATGTGAGGTGATGGATATCTTAAATAGCTTGATTAAAGTAGTCATATCACAATATTTAAGGATATGAAAGCATCCCATTGTACTCCTTAAATATATACAATTCTCTCAATTACACCTCAATAAAGCTGGAAAAATAAATTAAAAAATTAAAATATATAACCTCCAATGCCCATCAAGAGTAGAATGAAAGATAAACTGTGAAAGATTCATACAATGGAATCATAAAATGGAATACACCAATGGGAATTAGCAAACTCCTATTATACACAACAACCTGGGTGGATCTCATAGAGTTAATGTTAAATTTAAAAAGTCAGATGCGAAAAAATACATACTGTATGATTTTGTATGTATTATAATCCTACATATTAATACACATGATTATAGATACATACAACACAGAGAAGTTTAATATTACACAAACTTTGCATATAAAATATAAAACTGATCTATGTGATCAGAAGTCAGTTAATAGTTATCCTTTTGAGCCTCAACTGTAATTGGAGGGGCTTCTGGGATGTTGGAAAAATTTTGCATCCTCATTGGAGTGTTGGTTATATTGGGTGGGTTCAATTTATGAAAATTTATTGAACTGACACTTAAACTTAATCCTGATGACCAAACTGAGCATGATTAAATCTGAATTGCAGGGGGTGGGTTTCTGGCACAGGATTTTGAAAGGTCCTCACATGATTCTTTAAAATATACTAAGGTGTTTCTTTGAGGGGAAAAAAAAAAAAAAACAGAAAAGAAAAGAAAGGAGAATAAAAGGAAGGAAAAGAAAAGAAACAAATGGCAATATAGCTGCACAAAATCTGTAAAATTCAGAGGTCTTTTGAACAAAATCCAGCCCCTTAACATGACTTATAACACCGTGGGTAATTTAATCTCTCTCTACCTCTGTCCAGCCTTCTAGTTTTCTCTGATTCCAACTCAGTGAAGCCACATGAGAGAGAAACAAAGTGAAATCAGCAGAGGAAATATCCAGATAAGTTGCCGAATTACAGAATTAGTTACATAGCAATAGGCAACTGATACATATATCTACAATTTTAAGTAATGGATCTGTAGGACTGCATGTGTGTTCTTAAGGTTTGCATAATATTTTAATGAAATCAGATATAGTAAATCTATTTTCTCAATTTTACCTACTTTTGCTTTAATCACAATTTTTCAAATATGACTACTTTTCTATCTCAAATATTCCCCGTTATTCTGGTGAGTTGAGAATTGCTGTAAGTGCAGATGGTTTTCTATTTCCCTGTGACTCTTCCACATAAGACATATCCTTTTCTTATCTTTAAAATGCCTAATCTCAGAAGGAAGAAAAGATGGCAGAGGAGTAGGGGATCCTATTTCAACTGGTCCCCAGAATTGAGCTGGATATCTACCAGACCACTCTGAGCACCCACGAAATCAGCCTGAGATGTAAGAAGATCTGGATCTCTACAAACAGAATATCGCCAGTGGTTGGTTTCGAGGTACGAAGCGGGGAGCCGTGATTCTGCGGGCAGATATTGGAGGATAAATGGCAGCGGGAGGGAGCCTGGCCATGGGGATCCTACACCGCCAGTGAGCAACAGCCTCGTGCGCTGGGGACGGGGCACAGACTCGCAGACCCCTAGTGGCGGGGAAAGGACTTTAGGGCAGCCCCCAGACAGAAACCGGAGCAGTGGGGTTGCGTGTGAGAACTGGGAGTGGCTGGCGGTTTTAGAAGCACAAAGGGCAGAGACGTGCCCTGACCTGGAGGCAGGACTGGGGTGCTGCGGAGGGGTGCACAACCCAGGACTCTGCAGTTTATAGCAGCACAGACAGAAACGGAGATAGTGTGGCCTGGAGAGCTCACTGAAGAACAGACTGCGATCTCTTTGCTCTGAGGCAGAGGGTTGGAAACGGTCTCTTCTGCTCTGACTCTTGGAAGACACACAGAAAGCCACCAGGGAAAGCCACCAGAGAACAAAAGCCCCAAAAAACTGATTCCCACTGAGCCCATCCCCACCACAGAGGGGCAAGGCAACTCTGCCCAACAGGGTTGCCTGAGTAACAGCATGGCAGGCCCCTCCCCCAGAAGACAGGCTGGGAAAACAAGAGGCCAGCAACCCTAAGGTCCCTAGAAAACAGGTGCATCTTGCTTGGGTTCTGGCCAATAATTTGGACTCTATACATTCCCTCAACCACCCATCAACAGAATGACTAGGAGGAGGAACCCCCAAAATAGAAAAGACTCAGAGATTATGACTTATGCTGCAGATTTACAAATGGATGCAGATATAACCAAGATGTTGGAGATGGAATTCAGGCTAGCAATTGTGAAGACAATAGCTAGAATGGAGAAATCAATTAATGGCAACATAGAGTCTCTAAGGGCAGAAATGAAAGCTGAATGGGCAGAACTTAAAAATGCTATCAATGAGATCCAATCCAACCTAGATAATCTAACAGCTAGGGTAAGTGAGGCAGAAGAACAAATAACCAACCTGGAAGACAATATAATAGATAAAAAGAGAAAAGAGGAGGCCAGGGAAAAACAAATCAGAATCCATGAAAATAGAATCAGAGAAATAAGTGACAACATAAAGTGTTCCAATGTCAGAATAATTGGAATCCCGGAGGCAGTGGAGAGACAGAGAGGACTAGAAGATGCATTTGAGCAAATTGTAGCTGAGAACTTCCTTAATCTGGGGAATGAAACAAACATTTGTGTCCTAGAGGCAGAAAGGACCCCTCCCAAGATCAAGGAAAATAGGCCAACACCCCGGCATGTAATAGTAAAATTCGCAAATCTTAGAACCAAGGAAACCATCTTAAGGGCAGTTAGGGGGAAGAGACTCCTTATGTACAGAGGGAGGAACATCAGAATAATGTCAGACCTATCCACAGAGACCTGGCAAGCCAGAAAGGCCTGGCAAGACATTCAGGGTACTAAACGAGAAGAACATGCAGCCAAGAATACTTTATCTGGCAAGGCTGTCATTTAGAATGGATGGAGAGATGCAGAACTTCCAAGACCAGCAGAAACTGAAAGAATACGTGACCACTAAGCCGGCCCTGCAAGAAATATTAAGGGGGTTCTATAAAAGGAGAAAGACCCCAAGAGTGATATACAACAGAAATTTACAGGGACAATCTATAAAAACAATGTCTTCACAGGCAACATGATGACAATTAATTCATATCTTTCAATAATCACTCTCAACGTGAACGGCTTAAATGCTCCCATAAAACGGCACAAGATTGCAGATTGGATAAAAAGACAGGACCCATCCATATGCTGTCTACAAGAGACTCATTTTGAACCTAAAGATACATCTACACTGAAAGTGAAAGGACGGAGATTCATCTTCCATGCCAGCAGACCTCAAAAGAAAGCTGGGGTAGCAATTCTTATATCAGACAAATTAGATTTTTAAACTAAAGTCTGTAGTTAGAAACACAGAAGGACACTATATCATTCTTAAAGGGTCTATCCAACAAGAAGATCTAACAATTGTAAATATCTATGCCCCCAACATGGGAGCAGTCATCTACATAAGCCAACTGTTAACCAAAATAAAGAGTCATTTTGATAACAATATGTTAATTGTAGGAGACCTCAATACTCCACTCGCAGCAATGGACAGATCATCTAAGCAGAAAATCATCAAGGAAACAAGAGCTTTGAATGATACACTGGACCAGATGGACCACATAGATATATACAAAACATTCCACCCTAAAGCAACATAATACCCATTCTTCTCGAGCACACATGGAACTTTCTCCAGGACAGACCACATACTGGGTCACAAATCAGGTCTCAACCAATACCAAAAGATTGAGATTATTTCCTGCATATTCTCAGACCACAATGCTTTAAAACTGGAACTCAATCACAAGAAAAACTTTGGCAGAAATTCAAACACTTGGAAGCTAAAGACCACTCTGCTCAAGAATGATTGGGTCAACCAGGAAATCAAAGAAGAACTTAAACAATTCATGGAAATCAATGAGAATGAAAACACATCAGTCCAAAACCCAAGGGATACTGCAAAAGTGGTCCTAAGGGGAAATACATAGCCATCCAAGCCTCACTCAAAAAAATAGAAAAATCCCGAAATCACCAACTAACTCTACACCTTAAAGAACTAGAGAAAAAGCAACAAATGACGCCTAAGCCACGCATTAGAAATCATTAAAATTAGAGCAGAAATCAATGAATTAGAAACCAGAAACACAGTAGATCAGATCAACGAAACTAGAAGTTGGTTCTTTGAAAGAATTAATAAGATCGATAAACCACTGGCCAGACTTATCCAAAAGAAAAGAGAAAGGACCCAAATCAATAAAATTATGAATGAAAGGGGAGAGATCACGACTAACACCAAAGAAATAGAAACAATTATTAGAAATCATTATCAACAACTATATGCCAATAAACTGAGCAATCTGGATGAAATGGAGGCCTTCCTGGAAACCTATAAGCTGCCAAGACTGAAACAGGAAGAAATTGACAACATGAATAGGCCAATAACCACTAACGGGATTGAAGCAGTGATCAAAAACCTCCCAAAAAACAAGAATCCAGGGCCTGATGGATTCTCTGGGGAATTCTACCAAACATTCAAAGAAGAAATAATACCTATTCTACTGAAGCTGTTTCAAAAAATAGAAACAGAAGGAAAACTTCCAAACTCATTCTATGAGGCCAGCATTACCTTACTCCCCAAACCAGGCAAAGACCCCATCAAAAAGGAGAATTTCAGACCGATATCCCTGATGAATATGTATTCCAAAATCCTCAACAAAATCCTAGCTAATAGGATCCAATAATACATTAAAAGGATCATTCACCATGACCAAGTGGGATTTATCCCCGGGATGTAAGGGTGGTTCAACATTCACAAATCAATCAATGTGATAGAACACATAATAAGAGGAGGGAGAAGAACCATATGGTCCTCTCAATTGATGCAGAAAAAGCATTTGACAAAATACAACATCCTTTCCTAATTAAAACTCTCCAGAGTATAGGGATAGAGGGAACATTCCTCAAGTTCATAAAATCCATCTATGAAAAACCCACAGCGAATATCATCCTCAATGGGGAAAAGCTGAGAGCCTTTCCCTTAAGATCAGGAACGCATCAAGGGTGCCCACTCTCACCACTGTTGTTCAACATAGTACTAGAAGTCCTAGCAACAGCAATCAGACAACAAAAAGAAATAAAAGGTATTCAAATTGGCAAAGAAGAAGTCAAACTCTCTCTTTTTGCAGACAACATGATACTTTATGTGGAAAACCCAAAAGACTCCACCCCCAAATTACTAGAACTCATACAGCAATTCAGTAATGTGGCAGGATACAAAATCAATGCACAGAAATCAGTTGCTTTCTTATACACTAATGATGCAACTGTAGAAAGAGAAATTAGAGAAACGATTCCATTTCCAATAGCACCAAAAACCCTAAGATACCTTGGAATAAACCTAACCAAAGTGGTAAAGGATCTATACTCTAGGAACTACAGAACACTCATGAAAGAAATTGAAGAAGACACAAAAAGATGGAAAAATATTCCATGCTCATGGATCGGAAGAATAAACATTGTTAAAATGTCTATGCTACCCAGAGCAATCTATGCCTTCAATGCCATCCCCATCAAAATTCCAATGACATTTTTCAAAGTGCTGGAACAAACAATCCTAAAATTTGTATGGAATCAGAAAAGTCCCTGAATCGCCAAGGAAATGTTGAAAAAGAAAAACAAAGCTGGGGGCATCACGTTGCGTGATTTCAAGCTATATTACAAAGCTGTGATCACCAAGACAGCATGGTACTGGCACAAAAACAGACATAGACCAATGGAACAGAATAGAGAACCCAGATATGGACCCTCAACTCTATGGTCAAATAATCTTCGACAAAGCAGGAAAAAATATGCAATGGAAAAAAGACAGTCTCTTCAATAAATGGTGCTGGGAAAATTGGACAGCCACATGCAGAAGAATAAAACTCGACTATTCTCTAACACCATACACAAAGATAAACTCAAAATGGATGAAAGACCTCAATGTGAGACAGGAATCCATCAAAATCCTAGAGGAGAACATAGGCAGTAACCTCTTTGACATCGGCCACAGCAACTTCTTTCAAGATACATCTCCAAAGGCTGAGTGAAACAAAAGCAAACATGAACTTTTGGGACTTTATCAAGATAAAAAGCTTCTGCACAGCAAAGGAAAGAGTCAACAAAACAAAGAGGCAACCCACAGAAATGGGAGAAGATATTTGCAAATGACACTACAGATAAAGGGCTGGTATCCAAGATTTATAAAGAACTTCTCAAACTCAACACCCAAAAAACAAATACTCAAGTCAAAAAAATGGGCAGAAGATATGAACAGACACTTCTCTGAAGAAGACATACGAATGGCTAACAGATACATGAAAAAATGTTCATCATCATTAGCCATCAGGGAAATTCAAATCAAAACCACATTGAGATATCACCTTACACCAGTTAGAATGGCAAAAATGGACAGGGCAAGAAACAACAAATGTTGGAGAGGTTGTAGAGAAAGGGGAACCCTCTTACACTGTTGGTGGGAATGCAAGTTGGTACAGCCACTTTGGAAAACAGTGTGGAGGTGCCTCAAAAATTTAAAAATAGAGCTACCCTATGACCCAGCAATTGCACTTCTGGGTCTTTACCCCAAAGACACAGATGTAGTGAAAAGAAGGGCCATATGCACCCCAATGTTCATAGCAGCAATGTCTGCAATAGCCAAACTGTGGAAAGAGCCGAGATCCCCTTCAACAGATGAATGGATAAAGAAGATGTGGTCCATATATACAATGGAATATTACTCAGCCATCAGAAAGGATGAATACCCAATTTTTACATCAACATGGATGGGTCTGGAGGAGATTATGCTAAGTGAAATAAGTCAAGCAGAGAAAGTCAATTATCATATGGTTTCACTTATTTGTGGAACATAAGGAATAGCATGGAGGACATCAGGAGAAGGAAGGGAAAAATGAAGGGGGTGGAAATCAGAGGGAGAGATGAACCATGAGAGACTATGGACTCTGAGAAACAATCTGAGGGTTTTAGAGGGGAGGGGGGAGGGGGGATTGGTTAGCCTGGTGATGGGTATTAAGGAGAGCACGTACTGCATGGAGCACTGGGTGTTATACGAAAACAATGGATTGTGGATCACTACATCAAAAACTAATGATGTATTGTATGGTACTAACAAAACATAATAAAATTAAAACAAAAATAAATAAATAAAATGCATAATCTCCAAAGTGGGGCATAAGGAGTATACAAGGTGAACTACTGATAGTGAGGAAAGAAAATGTTAGAAATTCTGTAAGTGTTTATTTTGTCTATAATTTTAACATATACATATTTTGTTTTTTAATGTATATAAAATAAATATCCACACATTGGATTTATATGCTTATAACTACTACTCCTTTATTTGTTGGTCATAAAATTTGGAGAATTTCTCTTTAAGTCTTATTACACTCTGAGCAGAAGCTGGCCTCTAAACACAACTGACACCAACTTAAAAAAAAAACAAAAAAACTGTTACATAAATTTGAGTCTGTGTCAAGAAGCGATGTCTTGAATAAATACTGAACAAAATTTTCATCTGAGCTTTGGATTCTCATCATAAACTCTGCTATTTTCTAGCCCTATGGTCCTTGATAAGTCTTGTACCTCTGAATTTCAGTTTCCCCAGCTAGAGAAGAAAGATAACAATCTTTTCTCTACTCACTTTCAAGCACAGATGGAACATTGCACATAAAACACTTTATAAACTATAAAGCACTAGGTATAAAGTGTAACTAATCAAATATTAAAGGTTAGTTTTTATTTTCCCTTTAGAACTGAGCATTCCATCATTATAAATTTATTTTCAACAAGAGTAAATATAATATATTTCTCAGAATGAGTACATATTTGAGAAAAATGATGTCTTTTTAAACAAAGTTTGTGGAAATAAAATCCATTTCGTGGAGTAAGTATTAGGAAAAAAGGCGAATTATATGTTGCTTGGAGGATTTTTCAGAATGGAGGTCACATTTGAATGTGGTTGAGAAAGACTGGATTTGACTTCATTGGAAGGAACAGGATCTGAAGAAGGGCAATGCAGGTGGAGACATGCATATGAGGAATGGAAAAAGTGCAGAGATCTCATTGATAGTGCAGTCTGACTTAAATGAAGGATACATGAAGGAGAGAAAGAGAAGACATGGCCCAGGACACAGGTTGAATTAAATTAATTGGAGAACTTTCAATATTTGTTGAAGGAAATTGAATTTGAATGCTTGATTAGACAGTTTGAACTTCATAGGAAATGGGATCTGTGGAGGTCTTGACACAGAGTAATGACAAAATCCTCTGTGCTTGATGAAGATTTGCTTTGATAGGAGTCTGTGTCAATAAGCTATGTCTTCGGAAAGATATAGGGGACGCCTCGAAATAGGGAGAACACATAGGAGGCTACTACAAAAGTCTAGAGGAGAGGTAATGGGGGATTGACCTGGCGGATAACCCTGGAACTGGGAAGGAATGGATAAATACATCCTGAGATGAAATACAGCTCAAAGGTTTTAAATATTCAGATTATCTGTGACACAATAACAGTGGGTATCTGCTACCCAATAATATTAAAATAGCACTGGCTGTGTGTCAAGTATGCTAGTCCTTGAACAAACAACACTGAAATTATGCCTGTCTAGGTCAAGTGTGCCTGAGCAAACATCGTGTGTTCAGTATACACCATCGATTTTTTTAAAGAGTAAAAAAAGTGCCTGAAACCAAATGATATACTGTGATTAAAATGCATATTTTTAAAAGTAGATTCTAACAATATACAATAAAATTCTAAGTGTTTGGGGATATTGGATTACCCTTAAGTAGTTTTGGGGGCTTATTTTGGGAGGTCAATCATTTATTAATTTATTTAAAAAATATTTATTGAGTGCTTACTATGTGTCAGACATTCTACTATGCATAAGAGATGCAGCCACATACATAAGTGGAAATATTTTTACCTGCATAGAGCTTGTATTCCACTAGATGTAGACAGAAAATGGAAAAGTAATCAACAAATGTATAAGTTAATTCCAGATAGTAACAAGTGCATTAAAGACAGTAAAAAAGGTTGATAAGAGTGACTGGGACCAGTAGTGGGACCAGGTGCTGGCTACCTCCATAAGTTTCTTTTATTCTTTTTTTTTTTTTTTCTTCTTCTTTTGATAGGTTTCTAAGAGATCATTCCATTGAGGTGACTAATTGGAGATGGGCACAATGGAAAGAGCCAGGCATAGAGAGATTTGAAGAGTGCTCCAGGCAACTGAACAAGAAGAGAAGAAGCCTGGAGCAGAGAACAATCTTGATATTTCTGGGAGCATAAGAAAGAATTATGGCTCTAGTTCAGTGAGCAAAGGGGAGTTTAGTATAAGTTGAGATGAAAAAGGCTGAAAAAAAGTCAGATTGACTAGTTTCTTGCTAGCCATAAGGAGGTTGATTGGAAGTCTCAGGGAAGTTTTAAATAGGAGAAGAAAAACTCTATCAAAAATGCCCATGTTATTTTCAATTACTGGTTAAGCTATTTATGGTACCCTTAAAATAAAAATATTACCTGATGTTATCACCTCCAGAGAAAAGTTGACCCTCTCCTTCAAAGACTTGGAGTTGAAAGCACTATGTCCTACATTCCCATCTACTAAGGGCCAACATTCCCTATAGAATGCCTGATCTGCATACCAATCATTTCCTTCTAGTGCTGACAAAACAGAAAATTTTGTTCTACATTGTTATCAGTCCTAAAAAACCATTTCATTTAGGGTCTAAGAATCAATTACTTTGGAGGAAGATTTTATAACCATATAAACACCTTTATCAGTAGGCATTGCATAAAAATGGTGTTTTCAGCATTTCTAAATTGGGCCATCTCTATTAGAAATTGCAAAGATGTCACTTGGCTTAAAAATATAGCCCGGTGTTCCATTCCTAAAGGTGCTATTATGCTAACAATAAATCTGAACAAGACCGTAGGCAGAGTGTGGGTTGTGATGTACTCAATATTCATCACACTCTGACCCAAAGGAATATCCATTATGTGCTTCTGGGATCCTTGAGCAAAGCAGGTTTATTACACCTGCCAATTTTCATGGATTTGCTGTGTGATACATCGTCTTCTTTGAAGAAATCTTGGTCACAGTACATATTTCCATTCTTGCGGCTTTCTCTCTCAGGTAGTTCATTTACTCTGGTTCTCAATTCAATAGAAGGTTATGCTTGAAACAGAGTAAAATTCAAGCAATCACAAATACTTTTCAATGTCTCCTTATCATAGTCCTCTGATTGTGAGTGTTCAGAAGGAGGTAGATTTTCTTCCAGATTCAATTTCAGGCTACTCCATTCGCAAAACGGCAAGCTATGTAAAAATACTGACACACAGGTGTTTTTTTTTTTTTTTCTTTATTGGGATAAGCCCTAAAAACAACTTTATTCAAATTTAAAAAATCAGTTACTTTGGGAGAAGTTTTGATAATAATATAAGCACATTTGTCAGTAGATACTGCATGTATATGGTGGCAGGAAAGACATAATTCCTAGTCTCCGTTTATTTCTCAAGAGTAATTAATACAGAGGAAGAAACCAACTCATTAGACCCTGATGACATAATACAATAGTTAGAATGCCTAAAGGAAGCCTTTAATACTACTCTGCCAATAAATAATACTAGCTCCATGTTCACTTCCTTGAATTATTCAGTTTCTCTCTGAAACAAAAATGAGTCTCGCAGTGAATAACCAGTATTTCTTCAGGACTGACCAAATAGGTTTTCAAGTCCATAATTGTATAAGATATGTACAGAGTGCTCAGCCATAACAAAATAAATACAAATGGCACACAGATAAGCCAATTACATTTATGAACCAAGTGGAATGTTTAGAAAAACTATCATTTAAATGATAATATTTTGTTAAAATAACAAAGTTAAAAATAGAAGTTCTTAAGATGATATGAATTTTGCATGCCATGGAAATAAAATTCCTTATAACTAGTGAGGGTTGTTATTTCTTATTATGTTCTATAATATAATACCAGCCATCAGCCTTCATTGGCACTATTCTTAAGGACTGCCAAGCATGTATTAGGCATTGGGTTTAAAATTACACTGTCTCTAAACCCAGATGACCCAAAACAGACACAGCACACGATTCAGCTGATTATTACTTTTATCCTATTATTTAATGTTTAAAAATTTTTTACAATTGTCACATTTTTAAACATGAAAACTTGAATTTTGCAATTTGCCTATAATTTATCAAATTTTACAAAAATTCATAGTAAAGTGAAAGATCTAAAGAAACTTGGGTTTCTCACACTTGTGATATTCTACCATCAACAGAACCTGATCCTACATGGTTTTTGGTTTCTTCATTACACCCACTATAGATTTGCTTTAGCTACTTTGTTTAATATGTATCTTAAGAACAAAATATTTCTTTGTGAAAACTTCCTGTGCATTGTCTAAAAGAAAATTAGAGTTTTCCTCCATTTATCAATGTGGTCTCCAAATTATCCCATTAATATTTACGTTTTTCCTACCCTAAAGACATGCACATGCCTCAGTAATTTGGGGGCTAAAAATCAAACTTCTGAGTCTATACTAAACCTGTTGATGCTTTTTTTCCTTTCAGGAAAAACTGTGTCTTTTTGTCATTCTTTTATTTGTTCTGTTCCTCATTCCCAGCAGTGAGTAGGCATTTATCCCAGGTGGAATTCCATGTTCAGCCTAACCTTAGCATCTTCAGTGATTTACATCAAAAACAAGTTTTCTAACCTGTACTAGAAAAGATTCTTTCTGTCACGAGGGACAGAATCTCAGTGTAAATTAGCCTTAAGTGAGAAAGGGACATCTTATTGGCTTATCTTACTTAAAGTTCCAAAGGTAGAATAAAAAAACTGTGCTTTTCTTCCCTTGGATTGTCCTGCTTCTGTGTTAATTTCATTTTTAGGTGGACTGTCCCTTTACAGTGGCCATGGGTACATCCTTCCACTAACTAGAACAACACAAATGAAATGCCTGTCATTTTATTTTAGCAAAAATCTAGAGATTTGCTAGATAAAATACATAAGTAGATTGAAGGTTGAAAAAAGCAGCAGATGTCCTCTTCGAACAGTTCCATGTTATGTACTTGCTACTATGTTGTTCACATAGCAACTTGCACTTAATTGCATATATTGACTTACTTGCTTGTTTCCCCTTTTAGACTATAGGGTGAAGGGGGCAGGGACCAGAGCCCTCTTGTTGTTGAAAGGCAACATCTAGCTCAGTGCCTGGAACATATGAGCTACTAACACATGTCTGTTGAATTGAATGGAACTGCTTTCTTTAGTTTCTTCGATAAGTATTTCTAGACCATCTGCTAGGTGATGAAGAAATAGTAGAGAATATAGCAGACAGAAATCACTGTCCTCATAGAGTTTCCATTCAAATGGTTTGAAACTTTTAAATATTACTAAATATTACTAGAAACCCTATGACAATAACATAACACATATTTATTGGGATAGACTAGACCAGTTGTTTCTCAGAGGAAATGATATGACCAAATTTTTTCTATTTGATGATAATCCAAATAGGGCCAACAACACTGAATCTCATTCATTCATTCATTCATTCAACAAATGTTTATTGAATCCCTGCCAAGTGCCAGGAAGATATAGTCCCTGCCCCCTGGAACATAAGGTCTAGTGAGGAAGAAACATACTGCCTTGGTTTCCTATGGCTCCTATAAAAATTACAACATGGTGGCCTGAAACAACACACTTATTTTCTCACAATTCTGGAGGTCAGGGGTCCAAAATGGGTTTCACACGGCAGAAACCATGGTATCCAGAGGGCCACACTCCTTCCAAATGTGCAAGGGGTGAATCCTTTGGTTCCCTTGCCTTTTCTAGCTTCTAGAGTTTCATTCCTCTCATTCATTGGCTGATAGTTCCCTCCTCCATACGTAAGGTCAACAGCATAGTACCTTCAAATCTTTTTCTGCTGTTTTCATATTGCCTTCTGCTCTGTGTCCAATCCCCTCTGCATTTTTCTTATAAGGGCACTTGTGATTTCCCACACGGATTTTTCAGAATGATCTACCCATTTCAAGATCTTTTTAAATTAATCATATCCTCAAAATCCATTTTGTTATTTATTTATTTATTTTTAAAGATTTTATTTATTTATTTGACAGAGAGAGAAAGGGGGAGAGAGAGAGAGAGCACGAGCAAGGGGAGGGGCAGAGGGAGAAGCAGGTTCCCTGCTCAGCAAGGAACCTGATGTGGAACTTGATCCCAGGACCCTGGGATCATGACCTGAGCCGAAGGCAGACGCTTAACCAACTGAGCCACCCAGGCGCCCTCCATTTTGTTATTTAATGTAAAATTCAATTCCAGATACTAGAACCTAGATATTCTTAAGGGACATTATTTAGTGTATCTCACACATTAATGGAATAATTTAAAAGTATATGATTAGCAGTTAGTATCTTAATGAAATGGGCCTTTGTTTTCTCACAATATTGAAAAAATACTAAGATAGAACAATAGAACTTTTAAACACTCAAAATTTAAAAAATGTTCCAGAATCATAATATATGCCTAGATGGACTATGATTTATAGTAAAGGCTCAAGGGCTTACGTCTATAATAAAGGTGGTAGAAGAAGTTGTAAACTTAATGAAAACAAACAAAAAGAAAACAGGTGAAGAGTTTGGGGGCAAAATTTTGTTTTAATTTAGAATCTAGGGGGTGCCTGGTTGGCTCAGTTGGTTAAGCGACTGACTCTTGGTTTCAGCTCAGGTCATGATCTCAGGTTTGTGAGATGGGGCCCCACATCCGGCTCTGCGCTCAATGCAGAGTCTGCTTGTCCCTCTCCCTTTGCTCCTTCCCCCTACTTTCTCTCGCTCTCTCTCAAATAAATAAATAAATAAAATCTTAAAAAATATTAGAGTCTGGGAAGATTCAAAATATCAAAATTTTCAAAAGATTATACCTGTGAAAATAGGAAGGAAAAAGCAGATAACTGTAAAAGATTGGTTAACCTTTCAGAATTAATAAAAAGTAGGTTTTGGGAAAGCAAAGAAGATATTATATATATGCATAGAAATAGCACTTCGTCATCGGATAATCTAATTTTCCAAACTACCATAGTATTTGCAAGTAGGGAGACACACCATGAGGTCTCTAAAAAAACAAAAACAAAAACAAAAATAAAAAACAACAACAAAAAAACCCAAACAAATTTAAAGCAGTGTTCTGTTGTGTATATCATTATCAACATCCTTACCTCTGGAGCATTGTTTAGCTCAATTTTATTTAAATAGCTATGTCTTAAAAAAAAAAAAAAGATCCAATCTGCTCTTTCACAGGGATATTGTGCACCAAGGACATATTATTATTTTTCCCTTTAGACTAAAGCAAAAGGACATGTTGAATTACATCCAATTTGGATAAATAAAGTTAATAGAAGAATTGGAAGATTTCTCAGATCTGATATGCATTCTGAGACTAATAATTTATTTTAACTTAACACAAAAGGTCTTTTAGAGATACTAGGCTGATTCAATATACATATTTAAAGAGCAAAATGTTAATGCTAAATTTTGACAGGAAGCTGAAATGTAAAGTTGGAAGAGAATTTCTTATTTATACACGTATAATTTGGGGGCATCTTGATGATTCTGCTCTGCCCTTTTTTAATCTATTACCAAAAAAGAGACATTATTATTTACCTCTGAATCTTAGTTACAGAGAGTTAGAAGTGACATGAATCAAAATAATGTTATCACTTTGAATAAATATGATTGTAGCACTTCTAAACACTGGATTCTCTAGTGTTAAAAATACCTTTATTTATATGGTTTTCTGATGCTAATAGTTGATTTCTACATATTTTAGCATTCTCATAGGTTTCAAGATTAGTACATCTTTCCATTTCTTGGAATTGCTATCAAATATGTGTCTCTTATAATTGCTGCTTTTCTGGCTTATAAATTACTATGTTGGTTTCTGTGTTCTCCCAATATGTTACTGGTTTTTGTTTTTGTTTTTGTTTTTGTTTTTTTACAAATATATGAACTTCAAAAGTATCCATTATCACACAATTGGTGGGAAGCAGCATGATATGGTAGAAGGGCTACTCTGACAGGGAGATAATCTAGCTAATGTCCAGATTCTGTGAGAACTCAAATAGGTAAACTTGACAATTAAGAATAGAACTCTACAATCTTAACAGACCATGGCTGATGATTTAGAAAAAATGGCCACTATTATTTCCTTTTTTATTTCCATGCCCCTTTATATTATAGTTTTGCAGTTTTTCTATCAAGAGATGAAGATATTTCCAAACCTCTTGAATCTGGACTGGTCTTGTGACTTAGAATGGTTAAAAGGATATAGCAAAATGACACTGGGCCAGTTGCAAGTCTCAGCATCATGGTATTTTGCATGCTCCTGATTTCTCTTGGCACTCTGAGCAGTCACTATGTGAAAGAACCCAGGGCCATAGAGGATGAGAGATCACTTGAACCAAGGCCGAGGCAGCCCACTTGTCTCAGCTAAGAATGTCCTCGACCAGCGTAGTCCCAGAAGACCCAGGAGCTGACCACAGATGTTATTCATCCAAGCCAAAACTAAAAGAACAGCCCAAGTGAGTCTACCCTGAATTGCCAACTTTCAGACTTGTCAACTAAATACATGGTTATTTCTTGCTTTAATCTACTTAGATTTGGGATGGTTTGTTACACAGCAAAAGCTAACTGACACACCAATATTAATAGATCTAGGTTGAGTAAAAGAACATGTATCATTGAAATGGAAAGAACAATTTCAAAGGTTACTTCTAGTTTTGATATAACATTCTATATCACTTTTTCTTCTATTTCAATATAGCTTTTTTTATACCAAATTTTAAATTTGAGAGAAAATAGGTATTTCAACCTTAATTTGTAAAGACTTAACTATACAGGAAATAAAAAATAACTATTCTTCATTGTTTATTGATGCAAAAATCATTTAATTGCATCCTTTTACAATAAAAATTTCATATTTGACCATTTATAATTGAAACATTAGTTCTGTTTAAAAATAGAGCTTGATGCATTTTTTAAGGATTCTATATTAGCCATAGAAATTACCTTAAAATTTTTGTTTATCACTTAATAATTCAAATAACATAAGTGTTATGCATTTAAAAATTGCTTCACATATTGAAAAAAATAAAATGCCAATAGATTATCAATCAAAACTCATAAATAGAACACTTTACCTGCACAAGTATTTATGAGTGGCAGCAGAATTACCAGTTTCCATAGCAACCTCATTTCCACTTTCTAAGGTCAAAATTTCTCCCATACAATCAGCAGGAAAAAAAAATGTCTATCTTCCAGTCAGTATCTCAAGAGTCTGAAAGAAACAAAATTGTCATGAAATGACAAAAATACAAACATGAATACTTAAAAATGTATACGAATTTTTGTTATTCAAAATAAAGCAACCTAAATGTCTACCTTTTGTGTATATATATATTTTGCAAAGTTTCCATAATTTCAATTCATATTTCCATAATTTCAGTTCATACCTTAGATACACATGTCATTTGCTATGAGATTTGATGTAGTAGATAATGGGGTGGAATGCAATTCAATTGAATGTATTATATAGATTAAAACTTTCAGTAATATAATTTTGAGTTAAATGCTTTTGATGTGTTAATGAGGATTAAAAACATATTAAACCAACTCCTGTAATTCTGTTGCTGCTCTTATTTTTTATTCTATGCCATTAGAAATAGGATAAAATATTACTCCATCTTATATGTATTAACAGTGATTTTATAAATTTCATGGACTCTTCTAAGTTTTTTTATTACTATTTTTGAGAATATATTCATTAAGAAACACAATCTTTCCTAATGTTAGTACAACTAAAACTAATATTGTACTACAAAATTTGTGCAAGAAATGAATTTCTGAAAGTGTTATCTTTCAAATATGAGACATGCGTTTCCTGTGGTGTTACATCATAATTTTCTCTAATTTTTTTGACAGTTAAGCTATCTGATGATAAATGAAATTAAGATGAAGTGTTTTGTGTTCTTCACTTCAAAAGAGAAATCTAATAAGGAGACTCTTAAAACTCATGATCTCAAAAAAATATAGAGAGAATAAGTTCAGAATACACTCAACTAGGTTACATTTAATAAAATGATATATATATCAAATGATAGGACCCTTTGGGAATTTTTAACTTACACATATATATTTCTTGTAACTTCAAATACTTTTGGAAATATGTGGACTTTATATGTGATGCTAGCAGATAATGAAATTTTGAACATTTCCTGATATAGTTTTAAATTTTAAAACTCTTTTCTTTCTGTTGCTAACTACTTCAACTAAAGTAAAAAACTGACTATATTCAACTTAAAGTTTTTACAAAATCTAAGTTAAATGTTTTCAAATTTAATCAAGGAATAAAAATCCAAGGTAAAATAATTAATATTCAGTCCTGCCATCTTATGAGAGACACAGACATTTAACAAAAGAACAAAATCAAACACAGATATATACATTGGTGAATGTTTATGCGTGGTAAATATGGTAATGTTTTGAACTAAAAAATGAAATCTATGAGATCTATGGGCTGGGGTTCAAATAGCATTTTTGAGCTGAAGCTTGAAGGACAGGTAGCTCTTAGCCAGGCAAAGAGTGGGTGTACATGGTATGGGGGTGTGTAGGTCTGAGGGATTAAGATGGGTAAGGATGAGGAATGAGACTAGCAGTCTAAGCAAAAGGGAAAAAATAGGACATGGTCCTGAGGCAGGACTAAGTTTGCATTTTCAAAGACCTGAAAAAGAACCAGTTCATGACATCAGAAGGACAATGGCATGAGACAAGGTTGAAAAAGGAGAAAGAAGCTCAAATATGCAGGGCCTATAGGCCATGTTAACAAGTATGGATATCATACTTTCAAATTATAATTGAGGATTTTAAGCAGGACAGATGCAATTTAAATTACATCTTACAAACATCACTCTGTTTGCTGTGGTGGAGAATGGAAGGGGTGGACTGAAACGTGGACTTACACAGATAAATGATGAGGTTACTTTTGCAGTCTAAGAAAGGGATAATGATGGTTTTGACTAGAGTAGTGGAATCTAAGATAAAGATAATGTGATCTCTGAATAGCCTTCCTTCCTGAAATCTCTTGTCCTCTCCATACATGTGAATATTACACGCAAAATTATCTTTCTAAAACAAAGATTTGGTTCAATTATGCCAGCATTCTGAAACCTTTGCTCATTCTCTACTGCATAACCATCTAAAGTTTTTGGAATGGTATTCAAGGTCTTATACAATGAATTTCTATCTGTTCTTTTCCAGCCAGATTACTCAGTAAATACTTCCAGTATAGGCACAAGGATCTACTCTCTATTTACTCTGCATATGTATCATACACTGTCTCTGTATGGATGCTCTTTGACTTGCATAGAATTCCCCATTGGAGCATACATCTCTCTTAAAAACCATGTAATGGTAACATGACCATACATCACTATTTTTCCCTGACAGTTTCTGTTTATCGAAATGTCAAAGCACAGGGGCGCCTGGGTGGCTCAGTCGTTAGGCATCTGCCTTCAGCTCAGGTCATGATCCCAGGGTCCTGGGATCGAGCCCCGCATTGGGCTCCTTGCTCTGTGGGAAGCCTGCTTCTCCCTCTCCCGCTCCCCCTGCTTGTGTTCCCTCTCTCGCTGTCTCTCTCTGTTAAATAAATAAATAAAATCTTTGAAATGTCAAAGCACAAATAGTAACAGTACCCTTTTCCTCCTCCAAAAAAGTCCTAATTTACAAGATAAATTATATGACCAACTTATTTGATGGATATTCATTATTTTTCCAACCCAGCAATTCCTTCCCCTTCTTTTGATAAAAGCTCTGTGACCTTCTTTTGAGGAACCACTTCCCTAAACACCCTCAGTCCATATAATTGGAGTGGGATTGCCTCCACCTTCTAGCTTCCAGGATGAGGATGTAACCAGGGCCTTGTCAATCAGAAATCCATTTAACTCACTGTAGTGTTTTATAAAAGGAGGGGCACATAAGCCAAACCAATGACAGTCAAAACCAGGACCTTTGTCAATATTATTAAGATGATTAAGTTGCTAATATAAAAATCTGTTGATCCAATGTAATATAATATTTCACTAGGGCTGTCTTAACCCAATTTTGTAAACATGGCTAAAAACTCTCAATTCCCCTTGGCAGACAGTTTACTAAGTCCTCACCCCAACTATTTCTCTTACAGGATCTAATACTCCTGGGTTAAATTGCACACAAACCCAATTTCCAGCAGTGTCCAGATACCTAACATTCAGGAACGGTTCCTTCTTCCTTGGGCTGGTATAATTATTCAAAATACCCAATGTCACAGAAGCCCACAAAATCTAGCTAACCTTACCCCACCTGATACCCATGAGCTGCTTCTTACTCTCCTAGCTTGCTTATATCCTGTCCCTGGGTACACTCCCCTGCATGGCCCTTGTCTCATCTGGATCTGTAAGAAACAAGAGTTCTGCTTCATCTATCCCAGTTTTGTATATCTGAGTGTTATTGTGTTGTATTCTGCCATTCAAAAAACCTATAATCATACCTGATACCATGAAATTATGAAGCCATCGGCTATGCTTACACCCCTGGAATTTCCAGATGTGAACCAATAAAATGAAAATTTGCCTAATCCAGTTTGTGTTGTATGTTTATCTCTTGCAACCAAAATCATCTGAATAGTTCATACATTCTTCACCCTGAATTTATATGAAGTATTTCTCAAAGATGCCAGAGCGAACTGACTGATATATACCCTCTGAGACTTGTATTTATCAAAGGCTCCATTGTATTGCCAGAATTTTCATACCTTACCTTGAAGATAAACACCATATATAATACTTGCTCATAATACTTGGTGTGGTAGGTTTAATGTAGAGCTCATAGTTATTCCATAATATGTGCTTGGTTTGTATTTGGTAGGCAAACAATCTAGTATTACCAAGAAAAAGACTAAACTGGGAACCTAGAGACATTGTTTCTGCTGTTGTCTCTTACTCTTAACCAGCTGAGTAATGTTGGGTGATTCATTTATAATCACAATGACTGACATTTTCCTCTTATGAAAATGGAGGGGTTTGACCTAGAGATTACCTTTAGGTTTCTTCCAGCTCTAATATTCTAAAATTGTTTGATTCAACCCAGTGTATAATTTCATAGCAAATATTTCCCTTTACCATCTGAGTATTTACCAGCATCCTATAATGGGCAAAAGCCCAGGAGATATTTTATTTGGCAAAACTCTATAAAGATAGGTTAATAGTTATTATTTATACATCGGTTGTCATTTGTAAAAGTTCCATTTGTAAAAGTTTAAATTACATGAGGAAGGAGAGTACTCTGGCTCAATGAGAGCCATCCAGATGAGAAGAGTCTGGTTATTTACTCACAGACAAATGGCCTAGAAATATTCAGTAGGTAAAATTTATGCTGGTCATTGACACACAAAGTAGCCATAGGAATTATTTCTAGGTTCCTAGAATACTAAAGATTGCTTGAGGTAAATAAAGAAAGCCAATATATAAACTTAAAAGAATTTCCAGAAGCTCTAAAAAAGTTTCAAAAATGCATCACCAGGATTTTGTTTTAGGTGAGGATTTTAGGCCATGCAATCTTTTAAATATCATTTTGACCTGGAAAAGTGGGTGTCTTCGTTCATGACCCAATTGCTAAGATCACTATTGTATGTTTACTGAACAAACTTTGTCCTCTCTAGACCATGGTGTTTCTTTTTTCTCTCATGGAATTTCTCAATGCAAAAGTATTAATTTCAAACACTTCAACAAAAGAATATGCGTAGGTTCGGAATTCCTTTCTTGCAATTCCAAAATATATTTTTTTAAATCTCTGAAAATTAAAATATTGTTTTAAGTTGGATGGCAAAATTCAGTGGGTGGTAAAACCTGTCCTGAATTAATGTGAGGTTGTTCAATCTGTTTTATCCAACCTATTATAAGTATTTACATGTTTTGCTGCTAAACCAGAAATGTTGGTTGATAGAGCTGTTGCCCACTGGAGGTGTTGTCTAAATATATATGAAATTATACCACAATGTCTTTCTAAAGGCTAAAATAGGGATCAGCAAACTACAGAATGATGACAAAATTTGGTATCCTGTCTATTTTTGTAATAAAGTTTCCCTGGGACCCAACATGCTTGTTTATTTATGTACTGTGTATGGCTATTTTTGTGCTACAAAGGCAGAGTTGAATAGCTCTAGCATATGAGACCATATGGCCCTCAAGAAAACACTGATTATCTGACCCTTTACAGATTTAGTTTCTGGAAGTTCTTTTGCTCATCCCTATCCTAATATATTCTAAACTCTAAAATATATTTGGCTATAAAGCTTTCAGGTAAAGGATTGTGGCACTGTATTTCTTTAACCCTATGTATATACACTCAGCAAAAATAACATCTGTTTAGCGGAAAAAAATGGGTCCTGAATTTTGAAGTAGCTTCAGCCAGTGAGTGTCCTGCCTTAAATTGACCTCTGTACCATGTGTTGTTGACAAGCATCTGACCCCAGAAAACAGGTAAGAGAAGAATTCAGAAACAATTGCTGTGACTGTGAGGTCACACCCAACATTAATTATTCTTAACCCAGACAACACTAACAGTTTCTTTGTATGGGTCAGAATAATTGCTTTTTTAATGTCCACAATAACCAAACTATGGAAAGAGCCAAGATGGCCATCAACAGACGAAGATGTGATACACACACACACACACACACACACACACACACACACACACCATGGAATATTATGCAGCCATCAAAAAAACAAAATCTTGCCGTTTGCAACGATGTGGCTAGAACTAGAAGGTATTATGCTAAGCGAAATAAGTCAATCAGAGAAAGACAATTATCATATGATTTCACTGATATATGGAATTTGACAAACAAGGCAGAGGATCATAGGGGAAAGGAGGGGAAAATGAAACAAGACAAAACCAGAGAGAGAGACAAACCATAAAAGACTCTTAATCTCAGGAAGCAAACTGAGGGTTGCTGGAGTGGAGGGGGGTGGGAGGGATGGGGTGGCTGGGTGATGGACACTGGGGAGGGTATGTGCTATGGTGAGCGCTATGAATTGTGCAAGACTGTTGAATCACAGACCTGTACCCCTGAAACAAATAATACATTATATGTTAATAAAAAAAAAGAATAAATGTTTTTTTAGAATTGGAAAGCTATCACTCAATCTACTCCTTGGCTATAAAACCATTCATCAGTCTATGAATTGCATACAATTGCCAGTAAACAAGGAATTAATTGGGAAAGTCAAGTATTGGCTAAGCCTCAAGCAGCAAGGAAATTCTGGGGGGGCTGTTGTCATGTTCAACTGTGGTATTCAAGCAGATATGGAAGACCATGGGATTTATCAAAAGAGAAAAATTCTTTTTCTTTTAAAAAAGAGGTTTCCAACTTCTGTTTGTACTGGGAACTAGGGACAGGAGTTTTAGAAAAAGGGGGGGCAAGGTGTGGAACCCCTGGGTGACTCTGTTAGTTAGGCATCTGACTCTTGGTTTCGACTCAGGTCATGATCTCATGGGTGTGGGATCAGGCCCTGCATCAGGCTCCGCGCTCAGGGGAATCTGCTTAAAAGATTCTCTCCCTTTGCTCCCCACCCTTTAAAATAAATAAATAAATCTTTTTTTTTTTTTTTTTTTTTTTTAATTCAGGGTAATGTACATGTGTAGCTCTGTAACAAGCCTTTGAAAAGGGCTCATACAGGATTCTAGTGGGTACTCCCCAACCATACGCACAAGCTTCAGAGAATGCTTAAGGTGACCTAATATATCACATTGAAGGACAGAGGAAAATATGGGAAGTTATTCTTGTCCAACTCTCAATCTGATGCTCTTTAATAATAGAAATATGTAGGTGATACCAGTCTGGGTGATGGGAGAATTATTATACACTCTTTATAGAAATCCCTAAGTGAATTACAAATTATAACTGTTCCTTACCTCTTCTGTACTATCTGAAATGATTTTCTCACTCTGATAGAAAAATCAAAACAAACTACTGCTACTACTGAATGGCTTGGTGATTGGAATGGCTCTAAATACAGGTAATAGAATGGCCCATGCAGGAATATTACTTAAAATATTGGCCAACTTCTCTCTCTAATTGGGTCTCGCTTATGTTGCTTTAGCATGAAAAACAAACCATTGTTGAAAGTGCATTAGTTCTAAGGGCTTTATTCTTCTTCTGCTTACAGCAACACTGCTTTGACATTAAAGAATTTTGTAGCAGAGATCAAGATCCATTTTCAGATCGTGTACTCGTCATCAGAACAAACGTGCTCAGCACTAATTGCCCTTTTGTTTTTAATTGACCAGTTAATTAACTGCATCAGATAAATTAAAAATCCCAAATCCATTTTCTTCAGGTACCTTCACTGTCGTATTTTAGTGTGATCAAATTCCACTGATGGACAGAAAAAAATATGCTTAACAATTTTTATAACAGATTTCCAACCTCAGCATTCATAGAGTTATTTACTATCAAACTAAATCAATAATAAATTAAAAACTGAAATATTTATGATCTGAAAAAAATCTGGCTTGGACTAGGAAATCCCAACTGCCATTAAGTCAGGCAAAGTAGCAAGATAAATGGTACCATCACATTCTTTGTTTTCAGAATATAATGCTATCACTTATGATAATTGTTATGTCAGCTCTCAAAATAGGCAGTCATAATAGATGATGGACTAGTAGAAAGATAGAACACAGCGTGTTTAATGCAATCACAGAAGTATTACTTCTTTTCTTAGAGGAGGCATGATTACATGTTAAGTTGTTAACAGCATGAAATAAATGCAAATATGTTTGTTATGAAAATAGAATCATTTGTACATTTTTGTTGTTGTTATCAGAGCAACCAAGCTGTAAAACTCAACTTAGTCTTTAATACAGTTGATCTCAGACGACTTTTGCTTGAGGAGTCTCACTGAAACAGATTAGTGTGGAAAAACTGATTTTCTAACTGCTAAAAAATAATATTTTCAGTGGATTGCAGAATTTAAAGAAACTGTATAGATAAGATAGGCCAGCCCTTTGCTTGCATTGATGAGGACACCGAGGCCTAGAGCAGGTAAATGTTTATTCCAATTCAGTTCAGGACCTAGAATAGATTTGGGACTTCCGGCACAACCCTGACAGCGGGTTCTCCTTACTAGTTATTCCTCTTGATCTGCGACACAGGGCATGCCACCCAAGTCTAAATAGCTTCAGCTTCTGTGGGTCCGTTTTCCCAAAAGTAAAATATGGGTAATTATACCAGAGAGGAATGCCCTCGGTGTTTACATTAATCAGAATAAGAGAATGAAGGATGGGTGATACTAGTTTGGAGGCTTTGTAATGTCCACTCTCCACTCCCAGAAGGGTGACAAGAAATATCTGTTCAGCCAAATCCAAGTTTATTAGACTTACTGCAGAAAAGGAGAATATAACGTGACACAGTGTTAGCACTACCTCAGAAGGGGAGGTTATGGATGATATAGATACAGGGTTTTACGGCCTGAGCTGAGTGATTTTAAAGTTGTTCTTGCAAGACGAGAACCTGAGTAGGACTGGGCACAGCTTATGGAATAATAGCTTTAGACTGATGGGCACCATGAGGTGAGACTCTTGATTGTGTCTTGAAATGTAAGTTTTATCCTGTAGAAGCAAATATTTCCTGAAGCAAATAACTAAATGAGTTTTTTGCTTTCAGTCTCATTTAACATAAGGATAGGGATATGCCAGTTTTATTCCCAGTATAATAGAATGAATGGACTGCTAACCAACCGCGAAAACAGAAGTTAGGAAACTTTTTCTGTAAAGGATCAGATAGTAAATACTTTCGGTTTTGCAGATCATTTGGCCTTTGTCACCACTACTTAAACTGGACTATTGTAGCATAAAAGCACCTATAGACAAGACAGTAACAAATGGAGTAGCTGTTTTCTAATAAAACTTTATTTACCAAAAAACAATCAAGGATAGAGTTTAGTCCAAGGTTGGAGTTTACCAATCCCTGGCTAAAGAATGACATGGAGAGTAGTTTCTCGTGGTTAAGTTCTCAGCCCAAGCCTACTGAATATTTGATTAATCTCTGGAATGGCAAAAGCTGAGAGGGATAGTAAACATATCAGATAACAAATTTCAGAAATATCTGGATTACAAAGAATGAAGTGTATGCATTTATTCCCATTATTTTTAATCCAGGTATTTTTGAACTTTGCTACTGTATAAAATATACATATAATAATGACATATATGATTTGGTATAACATATATATATATTTTAACATATATATAATAACATAACATATATATCAGATATATATATTAAATAGCAAGGAGATTATTTTTCTTTTCACTTTTTTGCCTCTTGATCACAAATTAACCAAAAAATAATCAAAACAAGAATATTTATAGCAAGATCCTATTTTAAAACACTTAAGTGTGTGAAGTATTTATGTTTTGTTTTGGGGAAAGTATAAAATCTGGGGAACAGTATTAGAGCAGTAGGAAAAAAAAAACAAAAAACCTTTTACTTCTTTCTATGCCTAAAAAAAGTAGTTAGAAGAATTTTTTTAAAAAAATTTCTGCTTTGCTACATTTTTCAAGTTAAAGAAAAACAAAACAAAACAGATCAGTATAGGCCAGAATATTACCTAAATCTGATAAATCATATTTAATAAAAATATATATTAAGTCTTATATTTAGGTTTAAAAAAATGATCTACTTATTTAGAATTGGAGTGGGGTGGGGAAAAGTGACTTTATATCAATCAATGGTTAAAAAAGGACACAACACACACGTATGGGGTGATTCTAGGCCAACGTTTAATATTTGCCTATTTTTTACATAGTTGCCAAAAATCAGATATAACCAAGATTGCATTAATAAAAGCATAGTGGTCAAAACAAGGGAGGTGTTATTTCTGTCTTAACCTGCACTTATGTAACCACATAGGGGGGTTGTATTCTCTTCTAAATATCATGGTTTAAGAGGAATTTTGAGAAATCGAAACTCCCTCCTGGGGAGCAGCGTGAGGATGATGAAGTGCCTAGCACTTATGAGAGGGTCAGTAGAAAGAAATGAGTGTGTTTAGCCTGGAGAAGAGAGGATTTAGCAGGCAGAGAAGAGCCATCTTCAAATATTTGAAGGGCTGTCTTGTGGAAGAAGGATTAGACTTATTATTTGTGTCTCAGGAGAGCAGAACTGTGACCAAAGGGTAGACATTTCAGGGCAGCAAATTTCAGCTTAGTATCAGCCCAGAGCATTTTAACAAGTAAAATTGTTCAGCCAGTGGTTAAGTGTACTGGCTTTAAAACCTAGACAGTCTGGGCTTCTATCTCACAACCTACAGATACTTAATAGCTTTGTGACTTTAGAGGAAATAAAATAGCCTCTCGGAGCCTAAGTTTCGTGATAATTATAATGGAAAAAGTACTATCTACCGCATGGGGTTTATATGAGTATTTCATGAAATTGTTCCTACAAAGAGTAAAAGTGAAACGTTTTCTCCTTGGGATACCAAGTTCTTTATGGCTAGGGGTATATAAGAGTAGCTAGATGACACCTTTCCTGGATAATATAGAGGGCATTTTTGCATCAAGGAGAAGGTTAAACCAGATGGCCTCTTAAGCCCTTCTAAACTTGTAGCTTTTTAATTCTATATAAGAGCAGGAAGCCAGAAATCCTCTGGACCAGGTTCATTAGGTGGTGGTCCAAAAGCTAGATTTTTGTAGCAGAGTATTTACATACTGGGAAACCCATATAAAAATGAACATTTGGGTTTCTCTTTAAATATCTGAAGAGATACCACCTCACACCTGTCAGAATGGCTAAAATGAACAACTCAGAAAACACCAGGTGTTGGTGAGAATGTGGAGAAAGGGGAACCCTCTTACACTTGGGGGGGAATGCAAACTGGTACAGCCACTCTGGAAAACAGTATGGAGGTTCCTCAAAAAGTTAAAAATAGAGCTACCCTATAACCCAGCAACTGCACTATTAGGTATTTACCCAAAGGATACAAATGTAGTGATCCGAAGGGACACCTGCACCCCAATGTTTATAGCAGCAATGTCCACAATAGCCAAACTACAGAAAGAGCCCAGATGACCATCAACAGATGAATGGATAAAGAAGACATGGTGTATATATAAAGAATTTTTAAAAAATCTACAGACTGGGCATCACTGGGTCCACATTTCTACACAGTAACAATACAACAAAAATGCATTAACGACAACCAGTTTCAGGAGTGTTGGCCCTTTTCCACTGTTCGCCTGTGTCTGGGGGACCTCGACTATCTCAGACCCATACCATCTCACTCTTTCCTACCACCTGCCTGGTCTTTGCCATCTCTGCCTGACACCACCTGGGTGAGATAGCTAGAAGCAGAGTCCTTTTGGATTGTATGACAGCGCAGAAAAACAGAAGGAAGAGGAGAAAGAATGAGATACCAGGGGGCTGGCTGAAAGGGAAGATCGCAGGAAGAAGAGTAATATGACTTTTTGAATACTGACCAGGTTCTATGCCAAGGATTGTATGTGCACTGTCGCATCTAATTTTC
The DNA here is from genome assembly GCF_964656455.1 of Halichoerus grypus. Taxonomy (NCBI): domain Eukaryota; kingdom Metazoa; phylum Chordata; class Mammalia; order Carnivora; family Phocidae; genus Halichoerus; species Halichoerus grypus. Next base: position 174,507,825 of record NC_135712.1, read on the forward strand.
TCAGCAGTCCTACAAGATATGTACAATGACTGCTCTCACTGGGGACGAAAGCTGGGAGGGGTAAGGAATTGGACAAAGTGCAGCCAACTAATCAGTGGCAGAAAAGCCCCAAATCTGACCAGTATCTGTTTAGATCCTGAGCCTGTGTTTCCCACCACAATTTTATAGACTTTACAATTTTGCCCAAAGCTGGCTCTGGAAGATGCAGCTCAAATTTCTTAGCATTGAAAAAGAAAGATCCCTCCCTATTAGAGTTGCAAATGGATGATTCCTCCTTCGTTGTGAAGAATCTGAACTGTTATAAAGCTATATGGCACGGGCAGGGGTTCCCATCATGTGCTTTTCCGGCTTAAAAAAAAGTAGCATGCAGTCAAATACTATGCAAAACACAAGGTTGGATAAGGTGAACAAATTCCTGCAGTATTTTTCATTGTCTCTGCTACTCATATCATAACATTTGAAGAGAAAGGTATGGTATATAGTGTTGCTCAGACTTCCAGGATCCTTGGATTCTGTTTTCTACAGTGCTTTTCCTAGGATGAATGCTCCAAAGAAGCACTTTGGGAAAACCTGATCCAGGAAAAAGAGCCCTGGACCAGAAATACAAAGGTCTCCAAGTCCCATCTCTGCCAATACCTAGTGATACAATCTGAGTAAGTCTTGCAACCTCTGTTCTTAGGTTGCTCACGGTAAATATTGGGGCAGTAATATCTGTCCTACCGACTGCTCCTAATTTTTGTAGGGATCAACTAAATAAAGGATTTGAGAGAGCTCTCTAAATTGGAAAAAGCTCAAGATATACATCAGGGATTAAATGACTAAAGTGTCTCTCTCCTGCATAGCTGATCAGGAAAATTGGCTGGATTCTAATCGCTTTCATGCCAATCAGTGATTTTCTGACCACACTTAATGGCATATCTTCTTTTTTTAATGCCTGGATGTGTGAATTTTTTGACCTTCCTGGAAGAGAATTATTAAAAGAAAATCTATATAGTCATATTATCATGAATACATTAAAACTATGCAGTTGTAGGCTCTCTGCTGAGAAAGAACACACTTTCTTCCAAGGCTATCCATTAAGGGAGAAAGGGTGAAAAAAATAGTGAACACTCACAGCAGGATGTACACTGATTCCATTCTGTTCCTTTTGGCTAAGGTTCACGGTCCCCAGCCCCTGGACAATTGGACCTTTTGCCTTCTCTTCCATCAACCTGTCCCCTGATATGTGCTCCCACTGGCAGTCCTGACCTCATGCAAATAGGAGTCGCCTCAGGAGGAAAATGCAGTTGCCTGTCAACACTGTTGCTTTAAAAGTCTGGGAAATTCCTCTGCTATTGAGAGGCGAGAATTTTGAAAATAATAAACATAAAAAGGAGAAAAAGAAAAGAAATAACTCATTTGGGAACAGGGAATGCCATTATACCTCAGTCTCTTAAGGGTCCCATTCCTTGGCTTTTTGAAGTTACAGAAATGCGGATCAGTCTTTTTTGTTGAAGGTGTGTTATTCTCGTTAAATACATGGGCCCTGAAAGGAGAGACTGTGGAAAGAGGCATCGGGGACTGACCTCATTCCCAGCCCTTGGCACATTCTATCGCCTTTGGAGATAGCATTTGCAGGCAAAATAAATGCACCTGTTGACCTGATCAGACACTTTCCCAAGGGGAGGGCATTAAGATATTGTCACAGTTTTCTCCCACTTCATGTCTGCTTCTTGTCCTCTTACTAACAAGACTTAACTGCCTTCTAATACTTAGAGCTCACGTTCATATAAATAGTACCCACTTTTATAAACTGATCTATAGTGTGAAAGGTGCTTTCTCAAATAAAATGTCTCTTTTTGATTTCTTAAATTACCAAGAAAAAGAAAGTAAGGCTCACAGAGATTAACTAACTTTCCTAGACCCACACAAGATAAAGTGTGCATACTCCTTTAAAAGCACTGTTTTATATTATGTACCCTATGGTCACTTGGGACAAAACTGAAAGCCTAATTTGCAGCCAGATCTAGATAAGAGTCTTGTGAGCTATTAACAGTGGGGAGGGAGTTAAGAGAGGATGTGAAAACCACACTCAGTGCCTTCGGCAGAGCTTCCCCAAGGGTAGACTGGCCCAGCGAGGGGAAGGGGGGAGGGGTTGAACCAGGAGTCCAAAGGGCTCAGAGAGAGTCCACCACTGCCTATAATCAGTGACATAATTTCAGTGAGTTCAGCAACATTTTGGATCTCAGAATTCTAAACTGAGATGAGAGAGCAGGTAATTCAACAGAGACAAGTAGGAGGGAAACTTCCAAATAATGTAACACTACTTCAAGTATTATTAGGTCAAAAGCACATAGATGGTATGTACTTGAGCTGGACTTTGTACCCAGATCTTTTGATTTCAAGACAAGGGCCTTTTTCCTATTATATATAGGAAGCACAGGATTGTTGTCAGCTATCTGGATATATGTGTTTGGAATTACTCTGAAAAGAGTATTAATTAGTTTGTAACACAGGAGGCAGGTTGAAATGTGAAGGTAATTGGGGAAAAAGTCTAAGGAAGGAGGGGCTGTAGTGAGAATAAGAGCAAAGTGTTGCTCTCAAAGATGGCATTGATTCTGTCAGATCATCCATGTCTGAAGGGAAATTGGAAAAACAGTCATTGACTCAGCGGCTCTGTGGGCTCCTCAAGAGAAGGCAGTAGTAGGTAAGAGTCCGTGCTTTGTAGCCCCAAGCTGCTCATTCCAGTCCAAACTCTGTCTCTCGCTAGGGGAGAGACTTGGTACATACAGGTTACTTAACTCTTCTGTGCCTTAGTTTCCTCCTCAGTAAAATGAGAATAATAATAATAGCTTCTTTCCAGGTTTGGGGTGAGGACACATTAATTCATATAAACTGCTTAAAAGAGCATCTCAGATGAAGTCAGGGCTCAACAAATAATAGTTGCTACTATTACTCTCATCATTATCATCATTATTAAGTACAAAAAAAAACAAATTTAAAAGATCAGGTCATTTTCAAGGATGCTTCTGTCTTTGATTATGTTGGGCCATCTTTCCAGAATTCTCTAATTTTAGCATTCTGCCAAGATCCAATGACCTTTATTCCATGAAGATTTTTATTTTATCTTCATTTAGAAATGCTTTTGCTTTCCTTTCAACTTCTAACTGATTTATCTTTAATGAAGGAATGAATGAAGCATTTAAGGTGGTTCCGCTTTTTTATGATATATTTTGCACCATCTATTTTTCAGGGTTGTGTGTTTATGTGTGTGTTGTGTGTGTGTGTGTATGTCTGTGTCCTTGTACACAGGAGGGGTTAAGTTACATTAAATCACTGAGTGAATGGGTGATTTGTTGGTACTTACGAGCAACTTAAATGTATTTCAGGGTGTTATGGAAAAAAGCCGTTCAGAAGCAATAATAATTTTGAGAGTTACTGTTCTCTTTGTTATCTTGATAGAATTTAGCACAATCTCCTTGAAAGGTGATACACTAGGCCTTTTAAATAAGGTCTTTAAAATAATCTGGACTACCTGCCTTCAAGTGACTGAACAGTTGAGAATGAGAACATAAGTGAAGGAAGAATTCTTTTTGCACTAAAGTGACTCCAGGCAAGGGTGGCATCTCCCACCCACCTCTTCATATCTTTTTTTTTACCTATGCGTCCGGTATGACATCAATGGGACAATTGATCTTTAGGCCCCAGAAAGGTGCATAACTTCCAGAAAAAGGCAACAACTTCAGATTCTGCATCTGGACCCCCAGTGGCTTAAACCTGCCTTTCCAAATATAAAATGGTACCCGGGTATAAGACATTTTTGGCTTACTGGTTACAAACAGATTTTAAAAGGATATGAGTTTGAAAATGTATTGATCATGTTACGAGATGTTATTTAAAGGTTTTAGAGTCAAAGAAATAGAAGCACAGCTGCATATTTCACAAGTTTCAGGCCCAATCTAGTTGTCAATTCCCAGAACACACTAGTTTTTCAGGGGATGTAAACATATAAATAAACTAAATGCATATAGAAAAGCACATACATCTTTTCTTTTCAAATCGCTTTCCTTTACTCTACCTGACATAAACTCCCTGATGTCCTGGCCAGAGCAGTATTTTTGGCACAATATTGTTCCTGATTTCTCTATTGCCTCCTGGGGACCTGCCTTTCAGACATCTAATGTGAATTTTCTCATGAATGCCAATGATATACAGCTACATTTTTCCTTCAAACTTTTCATTCCCCCAGGCACTCCAAGTACTCTGTGACTACTTCCCGGATATCCATAAGTAGATGAATAGCAATTACTTGTAATAGAGGGTAGAAAAGGCAAGGGCATTTTTATTGGTTCTGGGAAGATTTAACTACGTTGATACAGCATTTACTGAAAATCCCCATTATCCCCAGAGTATGATGAATGGCCACCTCCATCTCAGCTCTGCCCCGGGGAGATTCCTGGGTGCAAAGTGCCCTGAGGTCTTCCCTGCCACACAGAGAAGTTTGTCTCCATTCATTCTCACATGTTAACTTCACTTGAGTTTAGTGAGCAGTGAACACTTTATTCACTCCCAATTCAAATCAAAATAAAGGTTTAATTTGCTTCCCTGTCTTCTGGGGCTAATTTCCCTTCATTGAACACTCATACTTCCATTAACTCAAGGAGAACAACCCCCTAAGCAGCCTTTGATTAGACTCTGAAGGACTAACTGTTCATGTGGAAGCTTGCACATAGCTCCCACCAGCATTAACAAGAACCTCCCTTTCTGTACCACATATCCCAGGGCAGAATAGGCTATGAGACATGACCATCAGGCTTTATGTGACCAGTGGCTCATAATTCACACTCTACCTATTTCTGAGCTCTTATGCTGAATTTCTAGGATACATATCATAGTCCTCCATATCCCCTGCAGACCTACCATTCACAGGTAGAATATCAAGACATCAACTCCTGCTAAGTGTCAAGAACTTTTATCACATAGGAGATATTGGAGCAGGCTTTAGCAGAACTTCGTTTTATGGAACATCTCTAGGGTCTGCCTCTTATGTTAATGGGTCAACCTCCCATTTGAGAAGAACAGTTCTCAGTTCCTTTCCTGTTCTTTATATTCTATGACTTCAGCTTTATTATTTATATTTAAAGAATCTCTAGAGACAGAGTAAAATAATAAGTTCCATCTTAATTAAGAAAGGACTTACTCTCCCCAAATCTTAACTGAGTTCCATTTGTAACAGTTGTTATAAACCAACTGAGAGAAAGATGACATGATTTGTATGTTGAGACAAAGAGGCAGAGGCTTACCTGTATATGTGCGTATCTTTTCATCCAGGTGGATTAATTTCTTTATCAAACATTATTTTCTTGTTTTGAGTTCCCCTCAAAGTAGATTATGAATTAAGGACTTGAATTCAAGAAGATTTTTTGGGAGGTGATCCCAAGAAACAGCAGAAGAGAAATGGATTACTCAGACAGAAAATGAAGATAAAGGTTTGTTATCAGGCCTATTATCACTGTGGTCAACTGAATCTCAGTCTCTCTGAGGAACTGAGTACACTGGGTACAGAACAATGTACAGTTATCCCAACTGAAGGGCACAGAAGATGGGTATTTATTTATTATTTCCCCATCCATTATTGGTTGAGGGTTGCTTCTGGGAGTATTAACTCTCAGGCAGTTCTAGTTTGTCCTGCATGGAGGAAAGCATGTTTCCCATGTGAGAAAGCAGTCAGAGATAGGTTTCCACAGTATTAGCTAGTCATCAGGGTTGTAGTGGTCAATCTTGGGGGTGGGTAGTGGTGTAGGAAATTCACTCAGCAAATGGACAGCATCAGCTACAATTATTAAATTCTGCCATCTGTTAGATATTAGCCTTAAAATACAGTCAGTGCCTTTTATGAAGATTGGACTTCAGCAAGGATTTTTACTGCTAGAATACCAAGACTATTGCTATTAATCAATCTTCTTGTTTTGAAATTGGCTTTTTCATTAAGTAAAGAGAAGATAGAGAAGACAGGACTTTTAATAGATTAGTCACACTAAAAATTAAGGTTTGGCCTTTCAAACCAATTTTTTTAAACTTCACATTAAGGAAACATATCTATGTCTACCTAGACATGTATGTGTGTATGTATGTATATATACAAAAGAATTTAGTATTTAATATAGGTAATGATAAAAAGCTTAAAAAGAAGACAAAAGTTATTTTATACAAATAAACATTGCCTAATGTAAATAGTTTCCAAAAGCATGACCTGGGACTTGAAATCAATATTGATAAGTAAACAAAAACTCATTTCTAAAACCAAGTCATGTACACTTAGCATTCAAGTTACAGTATATATGTTTCCAGCAGTTATTACATAGAACGTGTTGTGTGTACCAACACTGATGCTACAAACTTGTCAGAGTTAAGAAAAACATATATATATAGCATTATGAATGTTAGAATACATTTCACATTCGTATTTTACTTAAACTTCATAAATACATGTGAGGAAAGTATTATTCATATTTTAGGAAAAAAATGGGGAGTGAGAGTGAACAGTTGGGTGATTTGCTTTAGGTCACAATACTAGGAAAGGTTGAAGCCAAAAATCAGCCCAAATTTTCTTCCAACTTGTGCCTACATACCCGAAGACAATGCATTCCTGGCTACTTTTTCACTCAGAACTTTTGGCCAGACCAATAGGACCAAATTTCTTGAGCTGCCTGTGAATGGAGGGTTTCTTGGGATGCAATATTTTGAGTTCTATAATCAGGACAATCCCAGGCAAACAGGAAAAGTTGAGCCCTCTGACACTTAACACATGCACATGATTTTAAAAGCACCTCCTGAAGTCTGTGGTACTCATACTGCTCTGTATACGTTCTCCAGAGTCACAGTTCGAGAAGAGCACACTGCTGATCTTTTAAGATTAGTAATATTCTATAACTTTCTTTTTTAAATGAATCCACTTTTTCCTAAATGGTTCCCAAGAATGGCATTAGCCGTATCAGTGGTCTAATATCCTTCCTGGAATATATTTCACTCATTTTTCACTTATATCCATTTACATAAATACTAAAAAGAAAACCATTCAAATAAAAGAAGGCATATACCCAGTTGTTCCAATATTGAAATGAAGATTAGATAAGAAATGAAAAACTACCTATCGAAAATAGCTTTGTAGAACTTAATAGTACACTTAAAGCTTGAGTCATTAGAAGTCCAACATCTTTCAATTTATAATTTGAATATATTTGGGTTGCTAAAGGGAAAATCAGAAGTTCTAATGTTGTCATTTGATCAAAACCTTGAGAAACAAACAGCTACCACGATGTTGCGGTGCAGTAGTGTGTGCATCTGTAGGAGGCTGTTGACATTCAAAAGGAAAAAAGTTAGGTCGGCAGCTAAAAACCAGCACAGCTAAATTCCTCACTTCTAAACTCAGTGATTCCATTCCTTGAGGCTTCCATAGCACAATTGTTTATCTATATACCTGACTTCTGCTGTAGGTACTGTCTTCTAATTTTCTGTGTGACTGTAGGAATGTATTTTTCTTTTTTGGATGCTAGTTTTATAACTGACAAATTGTGGAGCCGGGAGGAAGTCAAACTAGACTGAGTTAGAGAAGTTGACCTGATGACAAGGAACATGATAGCTGGCCCGAGATTAATGGGGAATCACAAGGTGGAGGTGGGGCCCACTCTGTATCTTGGCCACACATGCCATCCTGTTTACTTCAAGGCATCATCATGTGGCCATGAATGCAACAAAGTAAGCATTATATAACAAAATGTGAACAATACGTTTATGGTGCATAAGTAATGTTGAAAGCTGTGGTATGAAAAATATTCTGAGATGAGAGATAGCAATTTCAAAATGATGAGGTAATTGACTCAGGTAGGACAGTGTCTCTATAATTCAACCAATAATAAATTGATTAAACCATTTCAAGGTAAAATCTAACAGTAGCGAAAGGGAAGGCAATTACATAAATATGGTTGGTACATTCTTAATTTAGAATATTTCTTGTTAGACAATGATTCCGTTATAAAATTTTTGAACCTCTAGGCCCCGCAGTGGGTACTCCTTCAATTAAAAAAAAAATACCCTTTGGTACCTTTTTCAATTTTTTTTCCTTGAACAATCTATGTTTTATGCATATATATATACACTCACATAAAATTGAATAGCCATTTGAAATATTGGAAGTTTCACATCCTGAGAATATCAGTTCAATAACTGCTTTAGCTTAATGGGAGTCCCTAAAAAATTCTGGGAAAACAGAAAAGATTATCTCATTATATGTTAGTTTGTCTTACCCAGTGGGCAGGAATTCAATCAAAAAATACATTTAATGCTGAGAATACTTGATATCAAAGTAAAGATTAAAAAGTGAAAAATTCATTGTATTGTTTTTGTATATAAGACATGAAACTAATTTATTGTCTTGATAAAGTTCCTCTGGTCTGTCAGCTGAATCTAATAATTGGCCCTAATTGAATCTCATGATTATAGAGGAATAAAGTATAGTCAGAGAGGTCTATGTGCTTACATATATCTCTGACAGTACATATCAATACAGATAAATTTGACTTGAAAAGTTTAGAACTCAAAGAACTTATGTCACTGAAAATGGATTTGGTTTATGATACACAAAGTATCAATCTTAAGGAGTTTTCCTCTTTTTATCCATTATATAATTATATTACTGGTATATAATAAGAAACATTTCTATTAAGTTCTAATTAATTAATAAATAATTTATTATAAATGACAAATTGTCTTTTTTGTGGTTGTTGTGTAATTATTATCAAACTGTGCTAGGGTTTTTAAGCAACCACATTTCCATATCTCTTAGTAAAGGAAAAGAGGCATTTTTAACTTTTCTATTATATGTGCAAATAATAAGTACTTTTACAAAAGTATATATAAAGTATATACAGTACATATAAAATAAATGAAATGTATATAATCATAATTCATGTATAATATATATTATATCATATTATAATAGTTATATATTGATTATATATTTCTATATTATTTTATATAGCCTATATTATTATATGTTTATCTATATCTGATACATATAATATATAGCATTTAGAATGGTTAAGCCACCAGTGATGTATTGATGACCTATCAGATTATCAGGAGACAAGAGGTTTCAGAACCAGCGAGAAAAGCACTTTTCTCCAAATGGCTTTCCTTCTATCCTTCCTTTGGATATGTGGGAAGTTGCTAGTTGGTGTTAGGAAGAGGAGTAGGCATGCAGAAGATACACAGGAAGAAGCTCTAAATGTAAAGATTATGCAGTCTTTGTGAAAGCCTTTCTCACTTCTTCTGGCTTTACCCAGGGCATTGATTTCAGTCCCTAAAATGTGATATCTACAACCAAAAAAAATTAATTTAACAAATATTGGTCGATGTTCTACTAAGTGCTCTTCACATCAGTGATAAAAAAAAAAAAAAAAATGAACAAGGCAAACACGGCCCCTGCCCTCCTGGAGCTTTTATTCTAAAGATGGTGTTGTCAGAAACAAAAAGAAAGTAGGCAGAATCACAATAAATAAAGATTGCAATAAGTATGAAGAAGGAGGGCGCCTGGTGGCTCAGTTGGTTAAGCATCTGCCTTCGGCTCAGGTCATGATCCCGGGGTCCTGGGATCGAGTCCCATATCAGGCTCCCCCTTGCTCTGCAGGGAGCCTGCTTCTCCCTCTCCCTGTGCCTGCCACTCTCCCTGCTTGTGCTCTCTGTCAAATAAATAAATAAAATCTTAAAAAAAAAGTATGAAGAAGGTAATAAATGAAATAATAAGATAGTGACCTGGGGTATAATGAAATGGGAAGTCATTGCCTCTACTTTAGATAAGCTGATTAGGGAGGATCAAATCTCTGAAAACCCTTCCAGCTAAATGTACTCTTGCCTTACTGAATGCTAAGACAAAAGTGAGGAATGAGTCTGAGGATCAGATCTACTTTAACCAGAATAATAAAATTTATTTTAATAAGCAACTATAATCAGTCCATACCCATATACATGCATATGCTTTTTTTTTTTTAATATCAAGTACTGATTAACTTTCTCTCCAATTCTTTACATTGCAGCTGAGGAAATGGAGGCTCAGAAAGTCTGCAAGCAAAATAAGTTAATGAAATCCAAAACTTCTCCAAATAATTCTCAATTTAAATATTTGGACAAACATACAGGGAAGACAAAAATACTCTAAGGAACATAATATGCATTTAGAAGATTGTTAGGCCTTAGAAAACTCCCATAATTCTAGAGGTTTTGGTATGTAGCTAATGGAAAAAGAAGAAATTAGAATTTTTGAAAAATGCTAAGAAACATAAAAGCAAACAAACTGAAAACTACAGTCCCCCAAAGGCAGAACATATCTAGCACACCATAATAACATGGTGTTAGCTTTTGTCTTAAATCTTAAATCTTTTCTCCTACTATCTCAGGGTACTGGGGCTTGTCAAATAACCATGAGGATATATTATCAGTACTTTGATTAGATTAAATGAAAAAGTAGCCTTTGATTTACAGAAGTTCATATCATAGCCAACTCCTATTTGAAACACTTCTGGTCCTTAAAGCAACACTGAAACCTGAGGCATCTTGCTGACAGTATGACTTATTTTTTAATATTTGTAAAGGGCAATAAGTGAGAATGAGTGCTTATATCATTTTACAAGCTAGATGGCTGGTTAGTAGTCATTTTTATTCTGACCTGGTTTGAACTTGCACAATACTCACATTGCCCCTGGCATTTGACTGTGTGCAGATTACATTTTGTTTCTCCCTCCAGAAATTGTGCACTGCCTGGGAAACCAGAAATTCCTAGAAAGCCATACTCCAAACCTATTGATTTAAAAGGCTGACATGAGCTACTTTCTTTTGCCCCAAATTCCACTTTCAAATCTCGCTTGTATATGTGATAATTTATTCAAGAACCGACTCTAAAAATTAGTACTCTAAAACTCTGTGTCTGTGTCTCAATCTTTGAACAGATACTGGATCAACCATTTGACAATTAAAAAAAATCAGATATATTAATAACTAATTATGGGTTAGGCAGAGTAGCAAAAATTTAGATAACTAAAATTAAAATACTTTAATTGGTTATTTCTATTTCACAGACATATCTGAGATGTACACACATAAAACACTAACATATTTCTTAACTCCCACCCTTCCTGAATGATACAGATAAAGGAAAATGAATATGGGCTCATTCATTTATTCTTACAACTTAAAAAAACAAAACAAAACACAGCTACATAAATGGCAAAGATGTGTGTCATGATTTTATAGCAATTAGGATTGATTAAAAGAGCAAACAGGATTGGATATGATGCTCTAATATGTTACTGAAATTAACATGTGATTTTAACAAACTCTGACAACTGCAATGTTATAAGCAGTGCTGGCATTTGGGCAAAATGCTGCAAGAGTACCTTTCTTAGTCTAAGGGGAATCAGAAAACCATCCTGGAGGAAGTAATTGAGAGCTGAAGAATGAGTAGAAGTGAAATCTAGTAATGGTGTTAGGGAGTAAGAGAGGGAAAGTGATGTTCTGATCAGAGGGAATATACATGTGGAAGATGAAAGCAAAAGGTAACTTGTCTGACGGACAAAATTAAGTGAGGTTTGCTATGGCTAGAGCATGAAAGAAGAAGGTAGGAGGGAGGTGAAGTGTTTTGAGGAGGCTGAAGAAAGTGAGATCAAGTAATAGGTTAGAGAGAGAATGGTTGTCCACACTAAAGGAATGTTAGCAGGGTTGGTATAATTAAGAGTTTCTCACCCTGGACAATAATGATACCTTGCTGTGGCTAATCCCTTGTTGTGTGGAAGAAGGAGAGCTGTCCTCTTCATTATAGACTGTTTAGCAACACCCTAGCCTCCACACATCAGATGCCAGTAGCACACCCTTCCAGTTATGATAATCAATATCTCAACATTGCCAAGTGTCTATCCAGGGGACAAAATCACTATTGGTCTAATAGCACATTAAAAGGATTGCATAACATGACCAACTGGGATTTATTCCAGGAATGCAAGGATGGTTCAACATAAGAAATCAATCAGTGAAATATACCACATTAAGAGACTAAAAAGAATAAAAAATATGATTTTGTTAATTGATGCATAAAAGTGATTTGACAAAATCTAACACCTTGTCATGATAAACACATTCAGAAAACTAGGGATAGAAAAGAACTTACTTAAAATGATAAAAAGCATTTAAGAAAAGCCTAGAGCTAATATTATAATCAATGGTGAATGACTGAAATCTTTCTAATAGGATCAGAAACAAGACATGTATGCCCTCCTTCACAATTGTTATTCAAATTGTACTGGAAGATTCTTTAGTTAAGAAAATAAAAGATACAAATTGAGAAGGTGAAAAATAAAACCATCCCTTTTTGCAAATGGCATGATCTTATATTAAGAAACAAAACAGATGAACACAAGGGGAGGGGGAAAAAAAAGAGAGAGAGGCAAACCATAAGAGTCCCAACTATAGAAAACAAACTGAGGGTTGATGGAGGGGAGGTGGGCAGGAATGGGCTAACTGGGTATTAAGGAGGGTACTTGTGATGAGCACTGGATGTTATTAAGTGATGAATCACTAAATTCTATTCTTGAAACCAATATTACACTATCTGTTAACTAACTGGAATTTAAATAAAAACTTGACACAAAAAAAATTAATAATAAAAAAAAGGAAAAAAATCCCAAAGAATCCTCAAAAAAGCTACTGAACTTAATAAATGAATTCAGCAAAGTTTCAGGATACAAGATCAACACACAAAAATCAGTTGTGCCCTATGCACCAGCAAAAAAAATCTAAAAAACAAATTAAGAAAACTAGTCCATTTACAGTAGCATTCAAAAGAAAAACTTATGAATAACCAAAGAGGCACAAGACTTGTACACTGAGAACTACAAAAAATTGCTGAAAGAAATTAAAGAAAGCCTAAATAAATGAAAAAAATTCCCCATGTTCATGGATTGACAAACTTAATATTGTTAATTTGTCAATGTCAACTACCTAATGTGATCTACAGATTCAAAGCAATACTTACCAAAATTCTAATGACGTTTTTTTACAGCAGTGGGAATTCTCACATATTGCTGGTAGAAATATAAAATGGCACAACTACTTTGGAAAATGTTTAAGTCAAACATGCATACAATCCTTCAATTATAATCTTAGGTATTATCCAAGGCAAATGAAAACATATATCTACCCAAATAACTGCTCAAAAATGTTAATGGCAACTTTATTCATAATTGCCCTAAACTAGAAGCAACCCAGATATCTATCAGTAGGTGAAAGGATAAACAAATAATGGTATATTCCTATAATGGAATATTACTAAGCTATAAAAAAGAACAAAGATAGTGATACATGTGATTACATGAATGAATCTCAAAAACATTATGCTGGGGGGGTGGAGCAAGATGGTGGAGGAGTAGGAGACCTGGATTTCGTCTGGTCTCAGTAATTCAGCTGGATAGGGATCAAACCATTCTGAACACCTACGAACTCAATAGGAGATCGAAGAAAAGAATAGCAACAACTCTCTGAACAGAAAAGCGACCACTTTCTGGAAGGTAGGATGTGCGGAGAAGTGAATCCGAGGTGATATTCGGGAGGATAGACGGCGGGGGAGGGGCCTCCGTCGGCTGCTTCTGGCAAGTGATAGAGCCACGGAGCACAAAATCGGAACTTTTAGAAGTCGGGTCCGCTGTGGGATGTCACTCCGGTGGCTAAGCGGGGGGTGGAACCCTCGTGGGACAGTGTGGTCTCAGGACCCTCGGGGTCACAGAAAGACCGGGGCTGCCTGAGTGTGGCAGAGCTCCCAGGGATCGGAGCGGGGAAACCGGCTGCAGAGACGGAGCCGAGGAGTGGGCTCTCAGCTCGGGGTTGCCATATTCTGTGATCCACGGTACAGTCGGGCCACTGCTCCTCCAGCAGGGACCCAACAAGCGGCAGATCCGGGGAGACTCCCCTTCCTCCCCCGGGAGGAGAGGTGCGGGAGAGCACCGCAGGGATCTGCTGGGTTTAGAGACTCCACATGGGGTCGTGTGCCAGATAGAAACACTCGGTCACAGGCCAGGTGAGCAGGGAGTGTGGCCGGAGACCGGGGAGATGGGAGTGACTGACTGCTTTTCTCTGGGGCCTCACTGAGGAGCGGGGCCCCAAGTTCTCGGCTCCTCCAGGGTGGAGATTGGGAGGCCGCCATTTTCACTCTCCTCCTCCAAAGCTGTAGGGAAAGCATGCAGGGAACAAAAGCTCCGGAGAGCAAACCCGAGCAGATTACTTAGCCCAGACTGGGCAAGGGCAGGCCAATTCCGCCTCCGGCAAAGACATTTGGGAACCATGGCAACAGGCCCCTCCCCCAGAAGATCAGCAAGAACAGCCGGCCAAGACCAAGTTTACCGATCAATGAGAACGGCAGAACTGCAGAGCTAGGGGAATACTGCACATAGAATTCATGGCTTTTTTACCATGATTCTTTAGTCTTTCAAAGTAATTTTTTTAACTCTTTTTTTTTGAATTTTTCTTTTTCCCTTTTTCAGCCAACATCCTATCAATGCCTTTTTTAAAAAAAAATTTTATTTTTCATTTTTAGAGTCATATTCTATCCCTTCATAGTAGTTACCCTTATTTTTGACGTATATATATAAGTCGTTCTCTCTTTTAAATTTTGAGATACAGTTTCTTCTAACAGATCAAAATATAGCCTAAATCTCTAGTGTATGGCTTTGTTCTAGTATCCTGCCTGATCACATTCTGTCCCTTTTTTTTTTCTTTTTAAATCCTCTTCTTTCTTTTTTCAAACAACTTCTTATCTTATCAATTCCTTTTATAAAATTTTTTATAATTTTCATCTTTACATTCATATTCCATCCCTTCATCATATCAACCCTTATTTTTGTACATATATAAGTTTTTCTTTCTTTAAAATTTTGGGAGGCCCTTTCTTCTAACAGACCAAAATACACCCAAAATCTAGTGTGTGGCACTGATCTATGCACCAGCCTGATCATATTTGATCATATTCTGTTTTTTGTTTGTTTGTTTTTATCTTTTTCTTTTTTCTTTTGTTCCCTTTCTTTTCCCCTGGTTTCAGGGCTTTTCTGGTTTGTTTAGAGTATATTTTTCTGGAGACATTGTTACCCTGCTAGCAGTTTGTTCTCTCATTCATCTATTCTCCTCTGGACAAAATGACAAGATGGAAAAAATCACCTCAACAAAAAGAACAAGGGGCAGTACCGACTGCCAGGGACCTACTCAATATGGACATTAGTACGATGTCAGACCTAGAGTTCAGAATGATGACTTTAAAGATACTAGCTGGGCTTTAAAAAAGCATGGAAGTTATTAGAGAAACCCTTTCTGGAGAAATAAAAGAACTAAAATCTAACCAAGTCGAAATCAAAAAGGCTATTAATGAGGTGCAATCAAAAAGGGGGGTGCTAACTGCTAGGATAAATGAGGCAGAAGAGAGAATCAGTGATATAGAAGACCAAATGATGGGAAATAAAGAAGCTCAGAAAAAAAGAGATAAACAACTACTGGATCATGAGGGCAGAATTCAAGAGATAAGCGATACCATAAGATGAAACAACATTTGAATAATTGGGATCCTAGAAGAAGAAGAAAGAGAGAGAGGGGCAGAAGGTATATTGGAGCAAATTATAGCAGAGACCTTCCCTAATTTGGGGAAGGAAACAGGCATCAAAATCCAGGAGGCACAGAGAACCCCTCTCAAAATCAATAAAAATAGGTCAACACCTTGACATCTAATAGTAAAACTTACGAGTCTCAGAGACAAAGAAAAAATCCTGAGAGCAGCTCGGGAGAAGAGATATGTAACCTACAATGGTAGAAACATTAGATTGGCAACAGACCTATCCACAGAGACCTGGCAGGCCAGAAAGGACTGGCATGATATATTCAGAGCACTAAATGAGAAAAATATGCAGCCAAGAATACTATATCCAGCTAGGTTGTCATTGAAAATAGAAGGAGAGATAAAAAGCTTCCAGGACAAACAAAAACTAAAGGAATTTGCAAACACAAAACCAGTGCTACAAGAAATATTGAAAGGGGTCCTCTAAGCAAAGAGAGAGCCTAAAAGCAACATAGACCAGAAAGGAACACAGACAATATACAGTAACAGTCACCTTACAGGCAATACAATGGCACTAAATTCCTATCTTTCAATAGTTACCCTGAATGTAAATGGGCTAAATGCCCCAATCAAAAGACACAGGCTATCAGATGGGATAAAAAAACAAGACCCATTGATATGCTGTCTGCAAGAGACTCATTTTAGCCCCAAAGACAACCCCAGATTGAAAGTGAGGGGGTGGAAAACCATTTACCATGCTAATGGACACCAAAAGAAAGCTGGGGTGGCAATCCTTATCAGACAAATTAGATTTTAAACCAAAGACTGTAATAAGAGATGAGGAAGGACACTATATCCTACTCAAAGGGTCTATCCAACAAGAAGATCTAACAATTGTAAATATCTATGCCCCTAACATGGGAGCAGCCAATTTTATAAAGCAATTAATAACAAAAGCAAAGAAACACATTGACAACAATACAATAATAGTGGGGGACTTTAACAGCCCCCTCACTGAAATGGACAGATCATCTAAGCAAAAGATCAACAAGGAAATAAAGTCTTTAAATGACACACTAGACCAAATGGACTTCACAGACATATTCAGAACATTCCATCCCAAAGCAACGGAATACACATTCTTCTCTAGCGCCCATAGAACATTCTCCAGAATAGATCACATCCTAGGTCACAAATCAGGTCTCAACCAGTACCAAAAGATTGGGATCATTCCCTGCATATTTTCAGACCACTAAAACTCAATCACAAGAGGAAAGTCGGAAAGAACTCAAATACATGGAGGCTAAAGAACATCCTACTAAAGAATGAATGGGTCAACCAGAAAATTAAAGAAGAATTAAAAAAATTCATGGAAACCAATGAAAATGAAAACACAACTGTTCAAAATCTTTGGGATGCAGCAAAGGCAATCCTAAGAGGAAAGTATATAGCAATACAAGCCTTTCTCAAGAAACAAGAAAGGTCTCAAATACACAACCTAACCCTACACCTAAAGAAGCTGGAGAAAAGACAGCAAATAAAGCCTAAACCCAGCAGGAGAAGAGAAATAATAAAGATCCGAGCAGAAATCAATGAAATAGAAACCAAAAGAACAGTAGAACAGATCAATGAAACTAGGAGCTGGTTCTTTTTTTTTTTTTTTTTTTTTTTTTTTAAAGATTTTATTTATTTGAGAGAGAGAGAGAATGAGAGACAGAGAACATGAGAGGGAGGAGGGTCAGAGGGAGAAGCAGACTCCCTGCCAAGCAAGGAGCCCGATGCGGGACTCGATCCCGGGACTCCAGGATCATGACCTGAGCCGAAGGCAGTCGCTTAACCAACTGAGCCACCCAGGCGCCCATAGGAGCTGGTTCTTTGAAAGAATTAACAAGATTGATAAACCCCTGGCCAGACTTATCAAAAAGAAAAGAGAAATGACCCAAATCAACAAAATCATGAATGAAATGAAAGAGGAGAAATCACAACCAACACCAAAGAAATACAAACAATTATAAGAACATATTATGAGCAACTCTATGCCAGCAAATTAGATAACCTGGAAGAAATGGATGCATTTCTAGAGATGTATCAACTACCAAAACTGAACCAGGAAGATACAGAAAACCTGAACAGACCTATAACCATTAAGGAAATGGAAGCAGTCATCAAAAATCTCCCAAAAACAAAAGCCCAGGGCCAGATGGCTTCCCAGGGGAATTCTACCAAACATTCAAAGAAGATTTAATACCTATTCTTCTGAAACTGTTCCAAAAAATAGAAATGGAAGGAAAACTTCCAAACTCATTTTATGAGGCCACCATTACCTTGATCCACAAACCAGACAAAGACCCCATCAAAAAGGAGAATTACAGACCAATATCCTTGATGAACATGGATGCAAAAATTCTCACCAAAATACTAGCCAATAGGATCCAACAGTACATTAAAAGGATTATTCACCACGACCAAGTGGGATTTATCCCTGTGCTGCAAGGTTGGTTCAACATCTGCAAATCAATCAATGTGATACAATACATTAACAAAAGAAAGAACAAGAATCATATGATCCTCTCCATAGATGCAGAAAAAGCATTTGACAAAGTACAGCATCCTTTCTTGATCAAAACTCTTCAGAGTATAGGCATAGAGGGTACATACCTCAATATCATAAAAGCCATCTATGAAAAACCTACAGTGAATATCATTCTCAGTGGGGAAAAACTGAGAGCTTTCCCCCTAAGGTCAGGAACGCGGCAGGGATGTCCACTATCACCACTGCTATTCAACATAGTATTAGAAGTCCTAGCCACAGCAATCAGACAACAAAAAGAAATCAAAGGCATCCAAATCGGCAAAGAAGAAGTCAAACTCTCACTCTTTGTGGATGATATGATACTTTATGTGGAAAATCCAAAAGACTCCATTCCAAAACTGCTAGAACTCATACAGGAATTCAATGAAGTGGCAGGATATAAAATCAATGCACAGAAATCAGTGGCATTCCTATACACCAACAACAAGACAGAAGAAAGAGAAATTAAGGCGTCAATTCCATTTACAATTGCACCCAAAACCATAAGATACCTAGGAATAAATCTAACCAAAGAGGCAAAGGATCTGTACTCAGAAAACTATAAAATACTCATGAAAGAAATTGAGGAAGACACAAAGAAATGGAAAAACGTTCCATGCTCATGGATTGGAATAACAAATACTGTGAGGATGTCAATGCTACCTAGAGCAATCTACACATTCAGTGCAATCCCTATCAAAATACCATCCACTTTTTTCAAAGAAATGGAACAAATAATCCTAAAATTTATATGGAACCAGAAAAGGCCCCGAATAGCCAGAGGAATGTTGAAAAAGAAAAGCAAAGCTGGCGGCATCACAATTCCAGACTTCCAGCTCTATTACAAAGCTGTCATCATCAAGACAGTATGGTACTGGCACAAAAACTGACACATAGATCAATGGAACAGAATAGAGAGCCCAGAAATGGACCCTCAACTCTATGGTCAACTAATCTTCAACAAAGCAGGAAAGAACGTCCAATGGAAAAAAGACAGTCTCTTCAACAAATGGTGTTGGGAAAATTGGACAGCCACCTGCAGAAGAATGAAACTGGACCATTTCCTTACACCACACACAAAAATAGACTCCAAATGGTTGAAAGACCTCAATGTGAGACAGGAGTCCATCAAAATCCTAGAGGAGAACACAGGCAGCAACCTCTTCGACCTCAGCCGCAGCAACCTCTTCCTAGAAACATCACCAAAGGTAAGGGAAGCAAGGGCAAAAATGAACTATTGGGACTTCATCAAGATAAAAAGCTTTTGCACAGCAAAAGAAACAGTCAACAAAACCAAAAGACAACTGACAGAGTTGGAGAAGATATTTGAAAATGACATATCAGATAAAGGGCTAGTATTCAAAATCTATAAAGAACTTCTTAAACTCAACACCCAAAGAACAAATGATCCAATCAAGAAATGGGCAGAAGACATGAACAGACATTTTTCCAAAGAAGACATCCAAATGGCCAATAGACACATGAAAAAGTGCTCAACATCACTCGGCATCAGGGAAATCCAAATTAAAACCTCAATGAGATATCACCTCACACCAGTCAGAATGGCTAAAATTAACAAGTCAGGAAATGACAGATGTTGGCGAAGATGTGGAGAAAGGGGAACCCTCCTACACTGTTGGTGGGAATGCAAGCTGGTGCAGCCACTCTGGAAAACGGTATGGAAGTTCCTCAAAAAGTTGAAAATAGAGCTACCATACAATTCAGCAATTGCACTACTGGGTTTTACCCCAAAGATACAAATGTAGGGATCCGAAGGGGTACGTGCACCCCGATGTTTATAGCAGCAATGTCCACAATAGCCAAACTGTGGAAAGAGCCAAGATGTCCATCGACAGATGAATGGATAAAGAAGATGTGGTGTATATATATATATATATATATATATATATATATATATATAATGGAATATTATGCAGCCATCAAAAAGAATGAAATCTTGCCATTTGCAACAACGTGGATGGAACTGGAGGGTGTTATGCTAAGCGAAATAAGTGATCAGAGAAAGACATGTATCACATGACCTCACTGATATGAGGAATTCTTAATCTCAGGAAACAAACTGAGGGTTGCTGGAGTGGTTGGGGGTGGGAGGGATGGGGTGGCTGGGTGATAGACATTGGGGAGGGTATGTGCTATGGTGAGCGCTATGAATTGTGTAAGCCTGTTGAATCACAGATCTATACCTGTGAAACAAATAATACAATATATGTTAAGAAAAAATAAAGAAGAAGATAGCAGGAGGGGAAGAATGAAGGGGCAGATATCGGATGGGGAGACGAACCATGAGAGATGATGGACTCTGAAAAACAAACTGAGTGTTCTAGAGGGAAGGGGGGTGGGAGGATGGGTTAGCCTGGTGATGGGTATTAAAGAGGGCATGCTCTGCATGGAGCACTGGGTGTTATGCACAAACAATGAATCATGGAACACTACATCAAAAAGTAATGATGTAATGTATGATGATTAACATAACAATAAAAAATTAAAAAAAAACATTATGCTGAGGTTTTTCTATGCTACCCAGAAAGGGGTCCATATGGCATTGCTGTGGGTTCCCACTGTCACTTAAAGGAAACTTTCATAGTGTCTGGAGCCCTTGATGTCCTGCAAGTGAAGGAGGAGGATGTTCTCAAATTCCCTGCAGCAGGAGTCCACTTAGGTGGCACGAACCTTGACTTCCAAATGGAATAGTACATCTACAAAAGGAAAAGTGAAGGCATCTGCATCATCAATCCCAAGAAAACCTGAGAGATGCTTCTGCTGGCAGCTCAGGCCTTTGTTGACACTGAACACCTGGCTGATGTCAGTGTCACATCATCCAGGAATAGTGGCCAGTGAGCTGTGCTGAAGTGTGAGGCTGCTGCTGGAGCCACTCCTACTGCTAGTTCACTCTGGAACCTTCACTAACCAGATCCAGGCAGCCTTCCGGGAGCCGAGACTTCTGGTGGTTACTGATCCTACGGTGGACCACCAGCCTCTCACAGAGGCGTCTTCTGTTAACCTGCCTCTCATTTCTCTGTGTAACACAGACTCTCCTCTGTGCTATGTGGACATTTCCATCCCTTGCAATAACAATAGAGATCACTCAGTGCGTCTGATGTGGTGGATGCTGGCCCAGGAAGTTCTGCACATGTGTGGCACCATTTCCTGTGAACACCCATGGAAGGTCATGCTTGATCTCAACTTCTACAAAGAACCTGAAAATACTGAGAACAGGTTGCTGCTGAAAGACTGTGACCAAGGAGGAATTTCAGGGTGAATGGACTGCTCCAGTTACCAAGTTCACTGCTACTCAGCCTGAAGCCACAGACTGATCTGAAGGTGTGCAGGTGCCCTCTGTGCCATTAAGCAGTTGCCTACTGAAGACTGGGTGCTCAGCCTGCCACTGAAGACTGATTTGCAGCTCCCACTGCTCAGGCCACTGAATAGGTGGAAGCACCCATTGATTGGTCTTAAGCTGCTCTTTCATGAAGGCAAACCAAACAGAAATAAGGTTGATGGAAATAAAGTTTCTAAAAGTTGAAAAAAAAAAAAATGCTGGGCTAAATGTCAAGCATAAAAGAGTAACATACTGTATGATTCCATTTAAACAAATCTCTAGAGTCAGGAAAAAAACAAAATTAATCTATAGATATGATCAAAATCTGATCAGCGTCTGTGGGTAGGAGATGTGGTAGAATTGATTCCAAAGAAATGAAGAAAGACCTTTTGTCCATGATAGAAATATTCCATATCCTGATGGGGGTAGGTAGTTACATGGGCATATTCATTTTTCATACTCAAATTTAAAATGTGTATATGCACTGTATAAGAATTATATCTCAACAAAGTTAACTAAAAACCATATTCTGGGGAGAAGTAAGATGGAGTAAAGGAAATTCCAGTGAAGAAAAGGGTAGGAAAATAAAGAGAAAAATATGCTTATCTAATACTTGAACTTGTGTCTTTATGCACATTTGCAATTCTCTTTTAAGCTTGTTGTTGGCTTTTATTTTTTTGCTACTAGCCTAACATTTTTTAATGTTCAATTGAAAAATGTTAGGCTAGTAGATTTAGAACTATGTTCTACTTACACTTTCAAAGTTTCTCAAACTTGAACTATGTTCTACTTACACTTTCAAAGTTTCTCAGAACCTGGTAAAGACACCTCAGTTTAACCACTTTTCAGATCTTTTAAGAAATAACATAAATATCAAATATGTATAATTTTGATCATGGAGTTTAAGTTAGCAGTGTTCTAAGAGCTGAGCTGCGCCAAGGGGACATTCTCATTGGATTTTGCAATTTCCTATCTCTCTTACACACACACACACACACACACACACACACACACACTTTTTTCTAACGTTACTCATTCTCTTTCTCAAATGTGCCTAGACATTAATGTTCTAAGGGCAAAAATCAGAATATCATCAGATAAATGAAATGACAGTCATGTTATGATCTATATCTACAGACTTAAAAAGAATTGAAATCATCAGTTTACTAACAGTAGCTTAAAAATGTATATTACAATTATTTGGAAGAGGGAATCTGAAAAAGCTTGTGACACACTCTCCAAAAGCTCCCTCCTTCACTTCTGCCAGACTGATTTCTTTTCAAAATTATTCCCTAAGTGGGTGTAAAGATGTGAAATGGATCAGTGAATTTTACCCTTTATGCATGCTCCTATAAAACACTAGCCACTCACCTTATAAATTTATGGATCAGAGATTACATTTGGAAATAAAAGAAAACAGGGAAAGAGGAATGACATTTTCTATAGAAGAACTGGAAAGCAGCCATCTTATTAACACAAAGGTTGTCAGTCTGGCAGAAAACGTTAATAACACAAATGCTAAATGTAACTCTCAGATGTCTCTTGGAATTGCCAAAATCATTTCCATTAAATTATGAATTAGAGAGACCTAACTATATGAAAGACAAAGTGGTCAGTACTTGAACTGAGGAAAACAACATGAATTGGATTGGTTTGGGAAATAAATAAATATTCATCTTTTCAGCAATTATGCTACCTATATTGACCACCTGTCCACCAACCATAATCTCAAGAAGAGAACAGAATAATAAATGAGAAAGAGAGTTGGAAAAATGATGATAAAAAGTCACTTATCTAGAAGGTCTTATTTTCTGCATTTATGAAAGCATGACTTTAAAGTCCCTGATCTCTTGGTTTGGGAATCAGTGTTGACCCTGACACCCAATTTTTGACCAAATCTGATTTTTCTTCACTGAAACCTCTATCAAAAAATATTTAAATATCTCAAGAATAGCCAGCGCAGTGCATTCTTTAAAATGTTTATTTATTTTTAGGAGGGATTTTTATTTCAAATGAAACTACAATTTCTCCATTCCTCTTCTCATTTATTGACATGACTATTCCATTAATCATACAAGTCAAATATTTGGGAGTCATTCAAAGCCCCAACCTTTCCCTCCCACGCCCCCACATATTCAGTTAGTTATTAAGTCTTATAGATTTAACTTCTATTCTACCAAAGTCTTATTTTTACCCTTAGGATAATGCCTAAGCTGGTAACAGGTGCAAAAGACTTTCCTCATATTCTGGCATTTAACAATAATGATAATAATGGATTAATAATTAATATTTAGCAAACATTACCATGTGCCTGGAGCAGTGTAAATAGCTCTGCTGTGTATGGATTATACCATTTAATCCTCCTGAAAACATGGGTTATGCATTTGCTTAGATTGGCTTTCCTCAACCGCAGACCCAGAGACAAGGACTTTTTTATTTGGGAAGTGATTACAGGAAACACAGGTGCGAGTATGGGGAATGGGAGACAGAGACAGAAGAAAACCTAGTAACGTGTCACATTGTTCCTCCGCAGACCCTCTGAGGAACCACATAGTACGCACTTCAGGATTGTTCCATGAAGGGATGGAAAAGATGGCATATTATTCACCCACTCCTTTACTTCATCTGAGGACATTAAATCACTGGCACTTCCGGTTAGTACTTTTGGTTTGCTTTATGTGTTGATGAAAAAACTCCTGGAAGCTCTCAGAAGAAGCAGAGAGCAACACAGAAGCTTGAAGGGAAGCTTGGGTTTCTCCAGTGCCATCTGTGGGTGAGCTTAGAGGCATACTGACAGGATGTGGATTAATCTCCTACAGTACTAATTAATGTCTCCAATTTTCTTTCTTCCTTCTTTTTCCTTTCTTTCTTTCTTTCTTTCTTTCTTTCTTTCTTTCTTTCTTTCTTTCTTTCTTTCTTTCTTTCTTCTTTCTTTCTTTCTTTCTTTCTTTCTTTCTTTCTTTCTTTCTTTTTTCTTTTTTTCTTTCTTTCCTTCTTTCTCTTCCTTCCTTCCTTCCTTCCTTCCTTCCTTTTTTTTATTAGAGAGAGAGATAGCAAGAGAGGGAGGGGTAGAGGGAGAGGGAGAGAGAGAATCTTAAGCAGGTTCCACACCCAGCACAGAACCTATGCAGGGCTCTATCTCACAACCCTGAGATCATGACCTGAGCTGAAATCAAGAGTCAGACGCTTAACCAACTAAGGCACCCAGGCACCCCTTCAATTTTCTGATATGGAAATCGACCTAGAAACTTAGGTCAACTAACTTGACCAAGGAAATACAGCAAGTTGTGTAGCCATAATACAAAAACAGGAAGATAGAGTCCGGGGCCTAAAACCTTAACCATCATGCCATATTGCATCTCTGCCTCTTAACTGTCAGCCATATTGCAGCTCCATGGACAGGACTTGTTTTTTCTGATCTTTGCTTTTAATCTTCTTTATCTCTCTGGCTACCATGTTCTTCTGTCCTTGGTAATCTTGAAAACACCAAATAGTATTCCAAATCTCTATCAGAAATCCTTTCTTTTTATTTTTAAAATTTATTTATATCTTTATCAAAATAACACACACATATATATTTATGAAGCCAAAAAGTGTGAGAAGTCTGAGAACAATAACAAAAAAGAATACAGATCTCCCTAGTCTATACTCTATAAGTATCCACTTTCAGTCCTCCAAATGTTTCCACAGGCATTTACCTCTCTATCTTTAAATAATATGCATGTTATGACAATAGCTTGATCCATAAGAGAATTCTCCATTGGTGTCCAGTTACGACAGGTGATAATATAACTCTTTTACATCCCTATTGCCCTCTCCAGGTCCCCCAGCATAATCCTATCTTGGTTTTTCTTTAAATCCATACTCAGTGTTCTAATGATTATGACTACCCAAATACTGTCTACTGCAGATCCAAATAATATGACCACATTTTCTTTTTTTTAAACAACTCTTCATTTTCTTTAAGAGTTAATAATTTCTCCATAGCTTCATGTCCTTTGATGTCTTAGCATGTATGAATAAATCTTCTTTGCTTTTATGAATGAATCTTCTTTGCTTTTAAAGAGATCTATAAAACCCTTTTGCTACAAATGTTCTCCTGGTCAATCCTGCCAAATAATCAGTCCATTCCTTTAATTTCCCTCAAGTTATTTCTTTGAAGTCCTTCATACATTGCTTCAAGATGCATTTGTTCTTCTCTAAGCTTGTGGAACTGCTGTTATTCAGGGGCTTCCCTTAGTCACTCTCCTTATTGGTCTATTCCCTGGCTTTTGGAGCATCTCCTTAAATGT
Organism: Halichoerus grypus; assembly: GCF_964656455.1. Classification (NCBI taxonomy): domain Eukaryota; kingdom Metazoa; phylum Chordata; class Mammalia; order Carnivora; family Phocidae; genus Halichoerus; species Halichoerus grypus. The sequence continues at coordinate 174,533,648 of NC_135712.1, forward strand.
CTGATTACAGGGAGTAAGTTTCAATTAATTTCAGAGTATGGAAAAGTTTCCATTCTATACTCTTATTTGCTTAGGATATTTCTCTTTTCCTACTATGCCAAGATTTGGGTCTTTACATTCATTGTGTTGGACACTGGCATCCTTTGAATCCTAAGACCTATACCTTTTACAATTGGGCTATTTTTGTGATAATATGTTTTATGTTATTTTCCCCTCCACCTTTTTTTTCTTTTATCTCGTCTATGTTTTAGAAATTCCCTAGGTTGTTGAACTTTATACATTAATTCTTTAACTTTCTTACCTTATTGCCACTCTTATCAACTTATTTTTATTTCTAGTTTCCTTTCTGGATAATTCCCTTTAGTCTCACAACTTACAAATTACAACTTATATATTATTTCTAATTCTTGTATTGTTTGTATCCTTTTATTTAACTTGTTTTCTTGGATGAAAAAAAGCTTTTATAATATTAATTAAATTGGTTAAAAAAGAAATTGGTGATTTTTTGAGGTTTTTTTATTTGTTTCTTTATAATACCATTTAATAGTACTAAATTGTTATTTAGTTGTAGGCCTCACCCTCTTACATTGAGGGCTTCCTCAAATGCCTAGTAAACCTAGCTATTCATTCATGTATCTCTATTTATGAATGTGATTTATTGGCTGGTGGTATTAATTCTTAGGTTATCAAGGTTGACTATTCTTCATTGAAAAATTCCTAAACATGAATACTTATGAGTCTATAATTGGAGTCTTGCCATTTCTCCAAAGAAGGATCAACTAAACTCTCAGTTTTCTAGCTGAAGTCTCATGCTATTTTATTTTCTATCTTAAGGCTGAAAGTTTATAGCCTCCCTAGCTCAATTTCTCTGCAAATATTCCTCCAGTTTCCCTGTGAAGGTCATGAGTGGGGGTGTGTGTGTGAGAGAGAGACAGGCAGACAGATAGTTCACTGATGGGAGAAGGTGGACACCTGGGAGCCCAACTGGAAGACTTTCATGTAAGCCTTCTATTTTCAGTCTCAGCATCCCCCCCTACTACTAACTTTCATGCTACAGGTGGCTCCTGCTCCTAATCCTTTTGGGGGAATCTGCAAGGTAATTCACTTATTTCTTGCAGTTTTCTTTGTGTCAGGGCACTTTGGTGTGACTTTTTTCCTCTCTTCATTTCCTTTCACCATGTATCCTTCTGCTTTGTGTTTCTGTATTTTTGACTTATACTGTCTCTGTTTCATTAACAATGGAATTTTTGTTTCTGCTGCTTGTTCTCCTAGCTTTTATGAGTCTTTCAAGGGAGGACAGAGGGGTGAGAAATCTCTGCTTAACATCTTGAGACTAAAAATAACACTTTTGTGAAGTCTTCTTTCTTGACCATGAATAGCAATTATCCTTCACCTCTTCTGAGCTAACATTCTATGTCTACATTTAATGTTCTTTTATTGATTACATTTATCATGATTCTTTACTGATTCCTGTGTTTCTGTTGACCTATCAGACAGGAAATTTGTCTTTTCTTAAATTTACATCCACATAATTTCACATAAGACCTAGCACATAGAAGGTGCTTAATAACCATTGGTTGAATCGAATTAATAATGCAAGAAGCAAGAGGAAGTCACTACTTCTTTTCATCTCTCCCTTCCTGCAACACACAGAACTCAGCTTTCAACATCTCCAAGGCTTGATTCATCAGGTGAATAAAGCAACAGCTAATAACAAACTTCATTCAAGTTATGTGATAGCTAGATGGGAAAGAGGCTCACATCGTGAATACAAATATAGAGCTCTTCAATTAATGCTATCACTCATCCTGCCATTGCAATCATTCCTCTCCTCTCTTTTAGTTTACTTATACCCTCCTGTCCTGCCAAAGCCTGTGACTAGAATACTGAATACTCATACACCCACACATAACTGAAGAGTCTACTCTTTAGTACATGGATTGTATGTCACTACCTTCTTAAACTCTTCCTGAGTTTTCCAACTGGAAATCATCTCCTGCTCTTTTGAACTCTGTAATACTTTTGCTATCATAGTGGCTGGCTGTGAGCATTCAAATCTCCATTGAATGGGCAAAAAAATGAATGGTGACTGTACATGAAGAGAGGATTGTTCTAGCTGTGTGCCCATACCACTGAGGGATATCCTAGAGAGATGATTCTCCTAGCCCATTGTGTAGGTGGGGGCTTTTGACTAATGTGTTTTAGTAACATGATACCATTACGTGTAATTATTCATTGCTGTGTGCAACCTGAGATAATCTGCAGCTTCATAGAGGTCTCCAATTAACACTAGAGCACTATCTAGGATTAACTAGATGACAAAGGAGAGTTATCATTGCATCCTAACCACCTGAGTCAATCCTCTAGGACAAACAGGGCAATGCAGATTCAATAGTCTCATTTTGCCAGTTAGTGAATTTGTTTATTGAATTTGATTACTACATCCTGCAAATATTTTTAATTATCTCTTAATTTAATCCTTAAGATTTTAATGTTATGATCTTTCTTCAGAAATCAAGCCCTTTTCCTAGAATTTACAATGAAGTTGTTCACATATTGAGCAATCTATTTTATTGCATTAATTACTCCCAGGCTCACATTTTTCATATGATAATTTGTTATTTACTTATCTTCTCAACCAATAATTAGACCATAAACTGAATAAGTCATGATTCTGGAAACATATACATATGCCTCTCATTTATTCAGCAGGAGGGTACAAAAATTCGGCATCTTTTTTCATTAAGATGAAGCTAATTTGAATAATATCAATATTTGTGAATGCATTTGGTTAGTAGTTAATCCAAAGTAATTAGACCCTCTATTTATTATTCTAAACATCCCTTGCCTCTTTAGAAGTTAAAAGCAATATATTACTTCCACCCCTATCCTTCCCTTCTAATCTCATCTCCTACCACTCACTTGAACTCAGTTTTCTTGTCAAGAACCCCAAGAGATAGCAGAGCCTGAGGAAAGGCACTCTGACTTTCATCTTCACAACCCAGTACCAAAAGTATTGCCTGGGAACTAACAAGTATTTAATAAGTGATAGTGTAATCAGTAAATGCTCCATTATTACTGTACTCATTTTTCTATAAATGCTATACATTTTGACCTCTTTCGTTCATTTATCTCTTCTTATGGTTGCTTTTCCACCCAATGAAATTTCCTGCCATTTCTCAATGCCATGGTCACTCTAAATCATTATGTGACCTGCCTGGGAGGATCTGGTCCTTCTGACACTTAACCCCACGCTCTCCTATGAACCTTTGTGTCTGTTTTCCCTAGTTTACTGTGAGCTCCTTGAGAAAGGAATTTCTGAGTACCTGAGAAATTATAGGTGCATTAAGGTTTGATTGAACTGATCCCTAAATTTCAAATAGAGTTTTCCCCGAGGTGCTGAACAATGCAGTGCAGAGGTTCTGCAACTTTTTCTGATCATGTTGCTCTTACTCTCAGTAATTTTCTTATGGCATCCCTAGGCCAAAATAAATATCTAACAATCTCATTTATAAAATAGTTTGGTTCAAACAATTTATGTTGTAACAACTTAGGGGGCTGTTTGAAAATCATAATATGTATATATTGGAAGAAAAATAATACTTTTATTCCATTCATGAATAACTACTTTTACTTATGACAAGTGTGTTCCTGTTAGGCAAAACACAACTTCTCAAACCTCGGAATAAGGGTGCTCTGTGTTATTTCCTATTCTATACTGATTGTCATGCAGTATTTGCTTCTTATCAAAACAATTGCGGGAAACCCAGATCCAACAAAGATATGATAGTGAAAGGAAAGTAGTACCATATAATATTGAAAGAAACCTCAAAGTGGTAGTTCATGCAGTAACTGACAGATGTCGAACATCAGGGGTGTTTCTCTGAAACATTTTAATTCTGCCCTGTGATGCTTCTCTGAGTTCACGGGGGTGTACTGGGGTGCCTTGGCTTTCAGTTTAGGAATGCAGAGTATGGTGGTAAAACCCACTGATTTTGGCAAGAGAATGCCTGGTTTTAAACTCTGGCTCCACTGTTTAATAGCTGTTTGATGGTGAATAATTTCTTTTATCCCTCTGGGTCTCATTTTACTTATCTGTAAAATGTGGAATGATATCACTTATCTCTTAGGGGTTTTATGAAAATAAATGTTAGTCTATGTATAGAACTTGGGAAAGTACCTGGGACTATATAATGTGGGTAGCTAGTCTTGCTACCATTACTAATTTGAACTGAGTATCACACATTTGCAAGAGAGATGAGTCAAATACTGTATGGTGTCCCTATATGTCCTCAGTGGGCTACCACTTTCCTTATACCATCTACGACATTTTTTTATTCATAATGAATCTAATGAAACTATACCATTTGAAACACACTGAGTAATTACTATATGTCAGGCACTGTGCTAAACCTTTAGATTCATTAATACCAATTAATCCTCCGAACAACCATAAGAGATAGGGCTACTATTATTCCCCAGTTTTACAAGTAAGAACACTGGTGAGGCTAGAAAAGTCAAAATGTCTGTCCCAGTTCAACCAGCTCATAAGTGTCTTCCCTGACCAGTATTCAAATCTGGATATGACTGACTGCCAACGTGAATTCTTCACTACTCCCTCTTCGTTTGTACCAAAAGGGAAAGACAGATTCTATCTCTACACTGAGAATCTCAGATCTTCTTGTGACTGAAGGACGAAGCAGAGATCATGAAACCAGGTGTAGGTTTGGGTCAGGATCCAGGAGGCCTTATATTCACATCACTCACAATGCTAGCTTCATCTCAATCACAGTCCTGACAACCCTGTCAACCTGCTCATCATTTTTTCCTGAAGTACTGATTTAGAGTAAAACATAGAGAAATCCTCAGGGCTGCTGAATATTAAGTGAAAATCTTAGTGGAGTCTTCATAAGACATGTCACCTTACTGCAGGATTCATCTATAAAAGGAATTTATTTTCCCCAAATTTGCCATCTTTGAGAAAAACTATTTTAGAAATATACAGAAGCTGGAATGTGTGCATAGTCCACCCTCCAAGAAACAATGGATGGTATTGATTTCTTCCAGCCATTCACATCTCTATATGAGTTTATGGGATCCTAAATCAAGAAGCAATTTTTGTTTTTTGACAATGATATAGAAAGTACCTACTTTCCCCATGATAGTATACCTGCTTTATGTGTTTTTTTTTCAATTAAAAAAAAAGGTTCTTCTATTGTTGAGCAGAGCTGTATATGTTTTAAAGTCAAACTTTTAATAAAAGTGAATATTTACATATCCTAAATCAAAAAGCAATTCTGCTTTTTTGACATTAATATTTAAAAAGATGATTCTTCCATCTATTTTCATAAGACTCTGTTCACTGCTTTTTGAATGCCTCTGATGTAAATATCAGATGGAGAGAACGTAAAGCACTTTTCCTGAAGAAGGACACTAGTCCGATACATTTTTGGCCATGTAAAATATCCAAAGGTGACATAACAGCTAAATATAAGTGCTCAAATATAATACAAAAATTTTAAAATACCACCCATAGGTAGTTTAAAATTGACCTACCCTTGAAAATAACTATAAACCCTTGAAAATAACTGTGTGGAGAAGAAATATATGAAAATAATTTAATATGTAAAAAATTATAATAAAAAGGAAGAGTGGGAAGAGGCATTAACAATTTTTGAATCTGTTTGTAGTTCCTTTGTCAAAAAGCTGATACAGCTGTATACAAATACAAAGTATGTATGTACATATGAATAGAAATATCGATCTGTTTGCTTTCCATTTAGATTTATATCACAGGATCATCATCAAAATGATCCTTGGTAAAAGGAAGAGAATAAAAAAGATACCATTTTTGTAGGATTTGAAGAGGATTACTCAGATCCTCTTCAAATCCGTTCAAGAGGCAATAAATAATATAAAATGAATTATTATGCATTCTAAAGAAGAATATAGTGTAAATATAGACTCAAAATACTTATGCTGTTTTAAAAAGTCAGCAGCAGAACTGCTGGTTCTGTTTAAAGTTAAAAATTATATCCAAGAAGGTAAACCTCTTTTTTAACTGGGCAGAGAAAAACGATGTCAGATAATACCTTACTTACAGTATTACGACTTCTTTTAATGTACTGTAGATTTATTTTCTTTTGGCTTTGGTAGGTTTTAAATGAGAAAATTAACAATAAAAGATTACAGATTGTTTCAGGACATTACATTATTTCACTCTAAAATTTTTCCCACATCTACAAAAAGCTAACTTTTTTTTGAGAATGAATATGGAAACCACAGCCACTGGATTTGCATATTAAAATCTAAATCTCAGTGTCTGCTCCATAGTCCTGGGTAAGTCTCTTTACCTCCATAAAATTCAGGGTCTCAGTGTTCAGTGAAGACTGTAAATTAATATCTACTTTACTTGAGTTTCATGTAATGCTGTTTTCTTCTTAAAATGTTAAGCTTAATTTATATGACCATACTTTTTATAATGTTAGTAAAATAAGAAAAAACTTCACTTTTGCCATGATTAATATTCAATTATTTCAAGTTGAATAGATGAAATATAAACAATCAGCCTCACTGACAACTTAGTTTATTACAATTTATTTAATATTTTGAATGTTATTTATAAAATTGAAATATTCTGTTTTCCTTAGTGTTTTAAATGCCTGACCAATCAACTTTCGGACTTTAACAAGGAAAATACTTCTAAGTATTTAAATCTTATATATTACCCTCATAAAATAGTAAATCTTAACTTCTAAATATTTCCAAACTTCTAAATATTTCCAAGCTTTTTAAAATAAAAATTAGTAATTTTTAAAATATATTTTTATTTAAACTGTAAGGTTTTTAGTCAGTTTTTAGTCAGTTATTTAATTACAAAGTCTAACTGGGCAAAGGCCCCTTCAGAGTTTTAAGTATTACAAGCATTTTATACACACACACACACACACACACACACACACACACAGAAACAGTTCTAATTAGCACAGACTTAAATCTAAAATTTAAATCCCAAGTTTGACTCAAAGGTATGAATACTATGGGTTTTATTTATGTCATTGTCTATATTTCATTCTAAAACTTCCCGTACAGAAAGACTTTCATCCTCCAAGTAGTTTTACCATATCAAATGAATTAAAACTTTTTTGGAGGAGGGCAGAAATTTGAGGACAAAATGTAGGTACAGGGAGCTAACTATGTCTTGGGTGATTTTCTGCATAACACTCACACAGACACTCTGAACCTTAATTATATTTGTATCTACTATAATAACTGGAGACATCAAGTTTAAACCCTTCAGATGGAGGGAGAGTTTTGCTGGCCCTAGTTACTCTTAAATAGCTTCTTGTGATTCAGTTTTGCAACTCCTGACCCAGGTTGCAGCTAACTTTGTTCAGCAAACTCTTTACAGCTCAATTAATTCCATATCCATTTCCTGTTATTCTCATGTGGCTAGACCACAACTCTTATAAATACTTCTCTAACTTCGGGGTCATAACTCTGAAATCAGGCTAATTATACACATTAGCACCTAACATAAAAACTCAAAGACTGTAGAACAGAGAAGTACACCATCTTCAGAAATTCACCAACACACCTGGAGCATGGTCAAACATTACTAAACTACTCAGTGTTTATCACTTGGGAAAATTTAAAACTCTGGGCCATTTCATTTTGATCTTTTAAAGTCTAAAATATGATTAATGACATACTTAAAAAGCAATCTAATTTTAAGCAGGAAAGGTTATTTATTTTGCCCTCTCACAATATACACAATAAAAAGTGGCATTTTTGACATCTACATGAATGGCAACTGCAAATGAATGTTCTTGAATCTGGTATGAATGAATATGCAGTCACATCATAATTATATAGAAAATCGAATCAATTTAATGTTTAGTTTTCAAATGAATAATGGAAATTTTAGGGAAATAGAAATGCCATGAGTATAATTTTAAAGCAACAAAGATATATGATAGTCATTTCTTTAGCTTTCATCTGTAAAGTACCTGTTTATTAACCAGGTCAACAGAGTTTCTCTTACCTACTAATAAGATAACACTTAAGGAAATCAGTGTAGTTTTATTATTATCATCATTAGTGACCGCAACGATGTATATTATCAAAATAAAATAATCATGCTACAAAACAAAAATCCACATGGTAACATGCATTGTAAAAATAGAATTATGCTTAAAAATATGAATTTTTTGGTTATATTTTTACCTCTAAATTGTTTTATGAGCCCGGAGAAATATATGATGTTCATTAGACAGACTTCTAACCAACATATTTATAACCTGATATAAAAATAACACTCAAGTCCACAGTGTATTAAATAAATCACTTAAGAAAATTATTATAAAGGTTTCCAAGAATGAAAAAAAAAAGTTCTGCGTATTCTTGACCTAAGTATATGGGTATCTGTGAAACTGCTTTACTCTTCTTCCCTCCAATCCACCTCAAAGGCCAAAAATAGCATACATATCTTATATTTTGGTCTTGGTTCAAGTTCTAACCAACTCTGCACATATAATACACATCAAGGTGAAAATGAATCAAACAGAGATTTCCTGTCTATTTTTTTCATTTCCCTGGGCTGATATTGTAGTTTATAATTTTAAAGATTTGAAAGTCCAAAATTAACCACATACAGCTTTCAGAGCCAAATTTGTGCCACGGAAATCTTGGCATATATTTTTTTAAGATTTTATTTATTTATCTGAGAGAGAGAGAGAGAACTAGTAGGGAGGAGGGGCAGAGGGGGAGAGAGAAAGAGAGAGGGAAGCAGACTCCCTGCTGAGCAGGGCTCAATCCCAGGACCTGGAGATCATGACCTGAGCCAAAGGCAGACGTTTAACAAACTGAGCCACCCAGGTGCCCCAACTCTTGGCATATTTTTAATAAGGATGTATAAATTAGGGGTCTGCAATGTACAAAATAGGAAACTTGAAGATACTCCATAGCATTTTATTTTCCTTATAAAAATTAACTAAGTGATTGTAACTGTTTCACTTATTTAATGCTCCATAACAAAAAATTCACTATTTCTCAAAATTCTGTGGGTTCACTAGATAGTTCTTTGGATCTATGTAGTGTTACCTGGAGTCACCGACACTGCAATTGGACTGGAAGATCTCTAAGCCTTGGCACAGATTCTTAGCTAGGGAGCCTATGTTTCTCACCCAAGCAGCCTCCCTCTTTGTATAGTATCTCATCATTTAGGGATTCTATTGATCACTCTTTCCAGCAGATACCATGGCTTCATACACCACAGAACAAGTGGAAACTGGCCTCTCAAGGACTAAGAATGGGCATAGTTTCACTTCCACTTTTGGTCAGAGTAAGTCATGAGTTCAAAGCAAAGTCAAAGGGAAGAAAACAGACACCACTTCTTAAAAGGAGGGATGGCATATACATACATGGTGACCATCCTCAAAGATTATCTACCACAGTGAGAATCTTACATGTCCGGGAAATGTTAATACAATTTTAGCTTAGAATGAAAATATTACAACTCTTGTTATCCTTAAAACATAAAGGTTTAGGAAATTTTCTGGAGTAATTTTCAGAAGATGTATTATTTATGATTTCATTTTTCCATATTGTTATTTTATATACTTTATGAACTTCCCGCTTTGGACTTATACTTAAAAAATTAGTAAACTTGGAGGGCCTGGGTAGCTCAGTCAATTGGGCATCTGACTCTTCATCTCAGTTCAGGTCTTGATCTCCGGGTTGTGAGTTTGGGCCCCACACTGGGCTCCACACTGGACATGGAGCCTATTGAAAAAAAGAAAAATTTAAAAATTAGTAAACTGTTCTTTTCCTTTTTTTTTTCAAATGTTATAATTGACTATTGTGAGAGAAAAAGTTAACATGTGGAACAAACAACCAAATTTCAGAATTTGTGAAATTCAAAACAAGGTTTGCTTTATTGTCAAAGGAGAAAACAACCCTAGATAGGTGGCTATTCTCTCCCTTGCCTATGCCATTTCTTCCCGATTTCCATATCTACCTGATGCCAAATATTGGAATAATGAACGATCAAGTTTCTCACATAGTAGACAGGATGATTATTTCAATATCTAAATCTGATGATATTACTTCATTCTCAATGGTTTTCAATAGTTCCTCTATTTTCTTAGGAAGAATATTCAGTTTTTACATGAGCTAAAAAAACTCTTGGTTAGTTTCTAGTCCGCTTCTCTAGCTTCCTCTGGCACCTGGACCTCTGATCCACCTAGACCTCAACCCCCGCATTTTGCCATCTCTCATCCCCGCCATGCCTCCTCCACTCATCTGCTCTTCCTTCTACATGAACATCTTCCCCTCACATCCACCTAGTCAACACAGAGTCAGCACTCTCCCATGGAAATTTTTGCTGGCTTTATTTATTGATCAGTTTAGGTTCTTAGAGCACCATGCAGCTGTTCTTCTGGAAATTTAGCACAGGTGATATTTTATGTGATGACTTAATTCAAATATATCTCCTTGAAACGCTCTATGATTCAGGAGTACAAGGCATGTTTCTCTAAGCCATGATACTCCAAACAAAGTATTGGACATGGTGGATAGATGATCCAGATAAATAGTTACTGATTGAATGAATCAGTGAGTGAAAATGCAATGAATGAGGTGGCTGATTAGTGCATAGCAGACAAAGAAAAAAGTTGCTTACAAACTATATTCCTTCCTCAATATGTACAAAGAGTAAAAATGCATCTCAATAAAACAAAATGAAAAAGTTACCTGAGGTATTGAGTGAGATTGCTTAGCACAACTGAAGTTAGTGAGCAAAAGGGCCAGGCAGAGAATTTCTTGTTAGCAAATTCAAAGTGGGAAGTATTGCTGCTACTCACCATTGTTTCTTACTCTCCTCTTTTCAAGTATGTAAGTGATTTCAGTTCTTTATTCCCCTGAGTGATTTGCTTCAGCCAATTAAATGGGAATTCAAGTAATATGTATCACCTCTGGGTGGAAGCATTTAACTGCTGCTGTAAGAAAATTCTCTTTTCTGTAATAGTGGAAGAACATGTTTATATGAAATTTAACACTGAACTTCCTCTTGGAGGGGAGTTTCCTTAGAGATGCACACCAAAAAAATCTGTGGATTCAAACTCCAAAAATTTAGGAGTTGTTTCCCTTGTACACTGTTGGTGGGATTGTATATTGGTACGGTCACTATGGAAAACAACATGAAGATTCCTCAAAAAATTAAAAACAGGACTTCCACATGATCCAGCCATTCCACTTCTGAGTATATATCTGAAGGAAGTTAAATCACTGTCTTAAAGAGATATCTGTTTTCCAATATTCACTGTAGCATTATTTATGATAGCCAAGACATGGAAACAACCTATGTCCATCAATGGGTTAATGTGTAAAGAAAATGTGGTATGTGTATAAACACACACACACACCCCATACAAACACTGGAATATTTTCCAGCCATAAAAAAGAAAGAAATTCTGCCATTTGGGTGACAACATGAATGAACTTTGAGGGCCTTATACTAAGTGAATTAAAACAAAGAGGAAAAGACAAATACTGTATAATCTCACTTATGGAATTAAAAACCAAACTCACAGAAACAGAGAACCAGATGAGCAGTGCCAGGGAAGGGTGTGAGGGTGGAAGTGGGGGATATGGGGGAAAGTGATCAAAAGTGACCAGGTCCCAGTTATAAGATAAATAATTTCTGGGGATGTAATGCTCTGCATGGTGACTATAGTTAACAATACTGTATTGTATATATGAAAGTTGCCAAAAGAGTAGATCTTAGAAGTTCTCACTATAAAAAAAGAAAAAAAATGTGATTATGGGAAGTGATGTATATGTTCACTAACTTTATTATGGTAATCATTTTGCAAAATATTCGTATATCATATTATTATTTTGTATACCTTAAAATAACATGTTATATATCAGTTATATCTAAATAAGCCTGGAAAACAAAAAACAATGTGTAAAAAGAGCACTCAGTAACATGCATACAATATTTGATTTTGTATTTGTTGTCTGTGCTCTCTCTGCTTAAAGTAGATTATATTGACATTTCCTAAATATAAGTCATCGAGTAGAATGAGCAAGAGCTCTTGTTAAAAAAAAAAAAAAGAAGGAAAAGAAAGATTTAAAGCTTATATTTTACCGTAGCATAACCTGATTTATAAATGTCATGATTCTAGCAGAAATAAAACAAGTTTATTTGATGGCTTTTATCTTATTATTAAATGTGCCAAACAAATGAATATACTCAGGTCTAAATCAAACAAAAATTTATTCTTAAAATACTGTTTGGCAAGCCAAATATCTCATTTTTCTCCAAAATAAAATAGCATCATATATGAACATAATAAGTTATACTAAGTTAAATGCAAGTTAACACAAAAATAATAATTTCTTCTGAGGATCCGGAGAAGCCAATTATGAATTTTACATTCTTTGAGCTGTCTGAAAAAGAAATTATCACACACCTCAAATATATAGTCTGTCTCTCTGTAAATTTATAAATTGCTGCCAGATCCAGAGATATTTACAATTACAGGTTTTATCCTCAAAACTATTTTCTATTACCTATATGCACTTCTGAATTGTCTTAATAGGCCAAATCCCTGAAAGCCCACAATATACATCAACTCCAAAGATGGGTCAAATACAATTTGTATTTATATAATAAATAACTACTTAAATTTTCTGATTGCTTCATCATGGACTGGATTATAGTGGTTGTCAAGGGCAGAGACATAAATTTAACATTAATTATCATTTTAATATGTCTTATTTTTGACACCATTAGATTTAGATGACACTGTAACAGCATATTTGGAATAAGCACAAATATATTTAATTTAATGTTTCTCTAGTATATTTAGAATCTACACTCATTAGAGCAAACATTTGTCGAGTACCCACCACATGCCAGACACTGTGAGGTGCTGGAACTATAAAGCTGAAAACATATCCCTCTCCTTAGTAAACTTCAAATTTATTTATTTAGACTTTATGACTTAATACACAATCCATATTAAATACTGATTTAATTTAATATGACTGAGAACAGTAATTGTATATCAGTAGTTGTAGATCACTTATAGTTACAAAGACATATTTGGAAACATTAACTCATTCAGTTTTCATGTAGTTCTTTGACTTTGTGGAAGCCAGGCTACTGTACATACATAGAAACTGAGGTTCAGATATTATTTCACACATTTTACAAGGTTTTATGCCTAAAATGCAATTATATTATAAACTTAGAAAAAAGTTTGAAATGTATGAAAAATAAGTGTGATCTTCTTGATGTATGATGAACTTCTTGAGCAAAAGAAAAAATGTACTTTCCAAAGGAAAAAAGGACAAAGGATATGGGCTAACCTTAATAAAAGGAACAGATACAAATGGTCTGAACACTCATGAAATATTCAGACCATATTTATGGAAAAAGGTTGATTTACAGCAACATTGGAATAGAGTTTATTTATGTGTTTGTTTTGCCAATTGAATTGGAGGGTACTCACAATATACACATGTACTGTTTACAAGTACGTGGCAATGGGAATTCAGCTGCCTAGAAGTACAGATGGAATTGTCTTCCCAAAGGACAATTTAGTAATATACACACTGTCGTCTTTAAAATAATGAATACTATTTAACACTGAAATTTTAATACTATGGATTTATTTTTTAAAAGTAATCAGAGATATATGTAAAATATTCAGGTACAAGGATATAAGTAGGCATCATAATATTTTCATAAGTAGTAAATAATTCTAAAAAACTAAATATCTGATGATACATTATTGGTTTGAGAAAATTTATGGCACACCCATCTGATGAATATCTCTCAGATTTCAGAGAATATTTATGATATTTGAAAATGCTCACAGTATGTTAATTAACAAGTTATAAAACAGAACATATAGATTCACCACAATGTATTTTACTACACACACACACACACACACACACACAAAGATGACTAAAAGGATGCCATATCTTGAGTGACATGATAATCAGTAATTTTTCTGCATTTTCCAAATTTTGCATAATAAAGGCATATAAGTTTCATAATCTGAAAAAAAGATTAAAATAAATGATATTCTTGATCCAGTTAGTCCCACTACTGAATATTTACCCAAAGAAAACAAAAACACTAATTTGAAAAGATACATACACCCTTATTTTTATAGCAGCATTATTTACAATCGCCAAGATAAAGAAGGAACCCAAGTGTCTATCAATAGTTAAATGGATGAAGATGTGATACACACACATACACACACACACACACACACACACCCCTCTCTCTCTGAAATATTACACAGCCATAAAAAAGAATCAAATCTTGCCATTTGTGACAACATTGATGGACCTAGAGGGTATTATGCTAAGTGAAGTAAGTCAGATAGAGAAAGACAAATACCATACGGTTTCACTTATATGTGGAATCTAAAAAACAAATGAACAAAGAAACAAACCACAAAATAAACTTTTGAATATAGAGAACAATCTGGCAGTTGCTGGAGGGGAGATGGGTAGGGGGATGGGTGAAATAAAGGGGCTTAAGAAGGACAAAATTCCAGTTTACAACAACATAGTCATAGAGATGTAAAGGACAGCTTAGAGAATATAGTCAATAATATTGTAATGACATTGTATGATGACAGATGGTGATTATACTTATTGTGATGAGCACTGAGTAATGTAGTAATTACTAAATCAATATGTTGTACACCTGAAACTAATATAACATTGTATGTTAATTCCACTTCAATAAAAAATAATTAAAAATAAATAAATGGCGTTTGTCTTTTATTTTCTTTACTTGCTATATAATTTTCTAAAGTTACTTAAGATTTTGATGTAGTTTGCAAATTTTGAACAGATATCATCATCTCAGTAAGTCCATAAGTACTATTTACTTGATGAAAATGAGTAACATTCAGGTAAAGGAAATAGGATATGTGATTAGACAATTATGTGAACATTTATATAATATGAGATGCTACATTTTGCTAATCCACTCTTTTTTAGGCAGATTATGAATCCTTTGCATAACCTAGACTATATCACTATCTAGCACAACTGAGGGATAATTATTACTCCAAGCAAATACATATCCCTTTTAATGTAGTCCTTTTGGTATTTCTCACTATATCACAGTATTTTATTTTTAAAAAATTATCTTGGAATTAGATAATTTATTAACTTCTAATGCTCATTTCTCAAGTAAGATATAAAATTAACAATGTTAGCCACTCAACTGGTAGAGATGAATGCTTAATTGAGTTCAAGAACACATATTAAAATTTTAACTTCACAATAGCAGAACTCTTCTCTATCTTACTCAGAGTTAAACACTCCCATGCCTGGAATGGCATCAATCACACAATAAGTATTCAGGCAATATTTGTGGAATTAAGATATTAGTGAAGATCATTGTCTACTATGAACGGGCACTGGATACACAAAGAGGAATCAGTCAGGGTCCAAGCTTTCAAGAACTTAGACTCTGGGAGAGAGCACAACCACAGTTAATAAAACAAGTCCAAATATATGACTCAAACTTCTGTGAATACCAAGTATTTAAAAAAAAAGTGAAAAAAAAAAAAAACCCTTTAAAACTGTGTTCATAAGAGGAGTGGTAACTAACACTATGTATCACACTTTTCAATCATCTATAAAGATGAAATTAACAAATTTTGGTGCTCTGAGACGTTATTTAATTAAACTTTAAAATTACTTTTACTATTGCTTTATTAGTAGTACATTTTAATTAATTATAATATTAATATTGGTAATTAAGTATGTTAAATTAGTCATCTAAATTAACCAGAAGTTTTGGATAAACTGAGGTGATTTCATGTACAAATGAAAGCCTAAAAGAAATAACATCCAAGGGCTAAAACTCTGAGAATGGAAAAAAAAATATTTTAGGACATCCAAAGATATATTCATGAATCTTGAAACTTCAGTGGCATGATTTATTGTTGTTGTTGTTGTTGTTGTTGCTGTTGTTCCGTGCTTCTTTGTGAAAAATGACCTTTACTCATTAAGTAAAGAAACCACTCATGGTAAAAGGAATTGTCTCAAGTGTTGTGGATGTGTGTGTTGTATAAATGTATGAAAACTTATATCTTGCTTTCTATGTTGAACTACACATGGCAAAAAGGTGATTTTTCTCTTAAATTCCAGTCTCTCTTTTTTTATAATAAAGTTGTTTCTGTCACTACATAATCATTCTGAACATCTTATGACAAAAGATGGAACTAGAATGAAGTCAGCAAACAGAAAGCTTTTCACACCAAAGTGCCCTATATCTTGACAGGAAGATGCGGATAAAGTCCTCATCTTCCTGTCTACAAATCATACAGACACAGTTTGCACGAAATATCAACCTAAAATAAAGTAGCCACCTCTGAAAAATACATATATTATAACCACTATGCTAATTTTAAGACAATCCTTGAATACACACTTTTGTGTTAACTTATAAATAGGAATGTCAGAATTAGCTTATCTGTTAGCACCACAGATTCACAATTAAGCATGTTGAAGAATATGCTGACTAACATTAAATACCCAGAAAACATCTTCATGTTATACTTCAAAAAAAAATTACCTTCTATCAACACTTGAGTAATTGCAACCTTTTCATCCCTACAAAACTTTAAGGACTTTCTTTAATTTACTCTTGTATCAGCTGATAGAAAATTAGCAGCATGTCTGATTTCTGACCTTCTCTGTCATTTATTGCTCTTTACTGATTGGAGGACTTTAACAGGTGCTAGAGAGGAAAATTATGTTCTTTTGCTAAGAGCTCTATTCCAACAAGTATATTATACTCCTGATATTTACAAAGATACTACAAAAGTCTCCTTATGTACAACCCCTTTATCATACAAATGTAAGAGAAGCCAGATCAATTAAACTTTGAAATAATGGACAAATAAAAGCATTGAAAATAAAATGTCCATATTGGCTTCTTACATACAAGGGTGATAAATTACTAGGAACTTTACAAAATGTCTTATTTGAGTTTCTCCTTCCACCCTTAAAAGAACACTTATAAAAAATCCATCCAAAATTCTCACTTTTAATCAACAGAAATCATCTAAAGGAAGAATGGTCTATTTAGCACTCAGCTTAATGTGTTATTAGGAATTACTGTGCTGACAAATATTTTGAATAATTTCCTCTACATTTTAAGAATTTGTACACCACTAAACATAAGGAATTAATATAGCTACCATTCCTAGAGAATATGTAAACCAATTGGCCAGCTTTTCTAACTACATCTAGAGTGTTTCCTAGCATATTGTCTCATTGAATGAACTGTGCTTTTGGACTAAATCAGCACTTTGGTAAATTAAACTAACGTTTGAGGAATTAATGGAAAGACATATACAATTGACTTCACCCATTTCTATAAGCTAATGTGATGATCTAATGAATAAAAAATTGTGGAAAGACATCTTTGATTTCTGTGAAGAATCTTATTTTTAACCCATAATTGTGGTTCAAGACTTTGGAGTGAGTTTATGCCTTGACCCCAAAGCACTAAACTGATAGAAAACACACCAAAGTAAATATATGAAATTGTAAGAATACCAGGGGAAAAAAAGTACCAGCAAACCAGAAAATTTGATGACCTCCTTTTTGATGAAAAGCAGATGAGGAAACTGTAGTCAACATGGTAGTATATGATACTATGCAATATGATGCAGAAAGGTATCATTTCTACCACAGACACATAGAACGCTATATAAGAAATCCTTTAAAATATGCATAATCAAGGTTGTAAATGAGAAAGATAAATTGTCAAGACCCAAAATGAAGAGGAAACTCAAAGTTACCTCGAATAAACCAAAGAAAAGAGGATCCTCCACAAAAGAGGGGAATGTAAAGGATTCTGCTTATCTGCTGGAAAGAAAGGGTCTTCCAGAGATAGGATGAAAATCAAGTTTTTGCCAATTTTGGTTGTAGGGCCTAAATTTATTCTCTCTGCATGTTAAGGTAATTTTAGGCCAAAAACTTAACCTAGAAGCTAGTACAAAATAGGGGAATTATAGAGCAAATCTAGAGGCAAATGTGAAACAATGCTGTAGAGAAGCATCTTCAACTGTGATAATGCTGGTCTCTCATGGGAATCAACATCTGCTGAAGGTGAATCTGTCATAAAAGGAGATTA
This sequence comes from Halichoerus grypus, assembly GCF_964656455.1. Lineage (NCBI taxonomy): Eukaryota > Metazoa > Chordata > Mammalia > Carnivora > Phocidae > Halichoerus > Halichoerus grypus. The sequence goes on from NC_135712.1 coordinate 174,551,841, forward strand.
TAAACATCGAAAGGAATAAACCGCCATAAGGGAGATTCAGCAGACAAAATAATGAAATAATTTGTCCCTAAATAAACTAAAACTAATTGAATAATCAAAAATCAACTTTAAAATAATTTTTAAAATAAGCAATAGAAATTACAGAAATCAAAAATATTTTCTGAAAAGAAAAATAAATTTATGAAATACAAATGACAGGAAATCACCCAGAGTGAAACACAAAAAAGGGAGATATAAAAATATATAAAATAAGACAAAGACAGAAGCATAGAAGAAGGTTCAAATACTTAATGAGCATCTTAGAGAATATAAAGATGGAAAAGGGATAAAAGTAAATATATAGTAGCTGAGAATTTTTCAAAATTGAAGTTAGACAGAGTTAAGAACTTATAGAGGCCAGAATGGTATAAATTTAAAACAAATCCACACCTACACACATTGTAATGAACCTAAAGACATCATTGCAAAGAGAAATTTTTAAAATCTACCAGAATGAAAGACAAATATATCTTCAAAGATGTTATAGTTAGACTATGAGCAGTCTTCTCATGAGCAAAATTATATTCCAGAAGAGCAATGAACAAAATATGCAAAAATGTCGAGAGAAAGAATTATTGGTCATCATGGAGTTCTGTAACCAACTGTATTATTATATTAAAATGTGAGTAAAGTAAGTAAATTTTAGAAAGACAAACTGTAAGAGAGTTTAAGACTGTTTCTATAATGATCTTCAAATGGTCTTCAGTACACAGGAAATGAACTCACAAGATGTATGTATGTAGTAAGAAGAAATGGTTAATAAATAACTCAGAAAAACATGTCATAAATCTAAATAAACATTGATAAAATATTAGGAGAAGTTTAAAAACAAAGTAAAAATAAAGTAGTAGAAACATGGACATTGGCAGAAATATCTTGGAGGAAATTAAAATAGCCATTGTCCTGTTTGTGAAAAGGATAGATACATTAGCTTTTATTGGAAAACATAAAGTTTTATTTTATGTTAAAATACTTATGTTCATTAAAATGTAATAGAATATCTAATTTTTAAGATAGTAAAAGTTGGAAAAAATGAATAGAGAATGCTTAATAAATCCAATAAAAGACAGTAAACAATAAATACAATAAAATAAACTGTTGAAAATATCTCTGGGAAGTGGGATTAGAAATATGTGGGAAGATATTAATTTTTATTTTATTATTTTTCCTATAGGTTCTAATTTTATTGTTGTTTCCAGGTTCACACATTACTTTTTTAGGACATTAAAATTTTAATTAAAAAAAATAGAAAAAATGAAACAATTAACAACAGAAAAGAAATTCACAAGTATTTTGTGATGGTTTTCTTTGGTGAAAGGGATTATGGCTTATTCTTTTCTTCTGTTTTTCTGTATATTATTTTTATAGTCAGAAAATTAAATAAGCCATTTTTCTTGATCATCTCTGATTGTTTGGTGCATGCAGAACTATCATTTCTATTTTTAGGCTATGTGAATCTGAGGACCAGCATCTCTGAATCTTCTCACAAGATTCCCTGAGCTCCATTTTCATATCTAACTATAATTTACACCTCCATATTTAATTCTCTACTAAATACCCATTATAATTGATTAGATGATGATTAAAATTTTCATTTTTTCATTGTTTTATATTATTTTTCACAATCAATCCCAAGGCTTGTAGACAAAATGTAATAGTAACAGTAATATAAAAATAACTAATATAAAGAGTGCTTATTAATTTCAAGGCTTTCTTTTTTTTTTTTTTTTAAGATTTTATTTATTTATTTGAGACAGAGAGAATGAGAGAGAGAGAGAGCACATGAGAGGGGTGAGGGTCATAGGGAGAAGCAGGCTCCCTGCCGAGCAGGGAGCCCGATGCGGGACTCGATCCAGGGACTCCAGGATCATGACCTGAGCCGAAGGCAGTCGCTTAACCAACTGAGCCACCCAGGCGCCCAATTTCAAGGCTTTCTTGAAGGTATTTTTCATATGTTAACCTACTTATTCCTCTTGTTATTACTATGAAGTCAGTTCTACTATTATTCCCATTATGGATGGGAAATGGAGGTGTAGAGAGGCTAAGTTACTTGCTTTCGACCACAAAGCTATTTGTGCCAAATGTAAAGAAGAGCAAGTATATAGCTGATGTGTGGCCCTTCATTACAAAAGGCCTGCTTCCAGAATCTTGGTGTTGCTTTATACACACTCGAGAAAATGGAACTTCTTTTACCAGTAAGATTATTTGTTTTATACTTCATAGGATACATGACTCTCCTGTGGCTTCTTTAAAAAAAATCTCAATATCTGAGTAATTTCATTCATGTATTCATTTAATTGAAAGCTCGTTATGTATAAATTTTATGCCCACCCTACTGCCATAAAATATTTGAGATGCCTAATTTTGATTCATGTTACTGGGACCTAAATTCACTCTAAACTACCCTAAGATTCCTTGCAAGATGGTTAAATAGGCCATAGACTTCATTACTAAAGACTGATAGGAGAATGAAAGAATAAAAGAATAAAAAAATGAAAATATAATAATAAAAGAATAAATAAAAGAATAATAAAAGAATGCCCAATGACTCTGACTCTGCTTTTTTTTTCTTCCCTAGTATGCTCTGTGTTATGCCTTCATCACAGCAAGTATTAGAATATATACTACATACTAAATTTTGACTAGAATAGTTCTTGTCGATATGAATAATGGGAATAATTTCCTTTTCTAATGAAATTTCTATTTAAAATAATTCTCCCAAACTGAAAGATTTTTACTTAAAGTTCATTAAATAAAGAGATTATAATTCCTCTCTTGTTCTACAGAAACAACAAAGAGAAAGAAAAACACAGTGATGTTGGTGGGATACAAAATCAAAGTAAAAAGCCTTCTGTCTTTAATAAAAATGCATGCAAACACAAACCCAAAACATAGATTCTGAAGCATATTTCCACTGCTGCCAAATACTAAACAAAAACAAAAACAAAAACATGGACCTACATGAAGTGGGTGGGTCGAGGCATATAGGAAAGCTGACAAGTACTTCCTCCTTTATCTACTTTTAGGAGGATATAGATTGCCCCCAAATCTGCTAGGTTATACTCCCTTTCCCCATATGTGCACAGCTTTACCCATTATCAATATCCCCACTACAGTGTGCATGGTTTTACAATTTGTTATAATCAATGAACCTACACTGATACATAATTATCACCCAAAATCCATAGTTCATACCAGGGTTCACTCCTGGTATTATATATTCTATGGGTTTAGACAAATACATAGTGACATGTATCTACCATGACAGTATCACACAGAATTGTTTCAGTGCCCTAAAAATCCTCTGTGCTTTCTCTATTCATTCCTCATGCATACATTTTTGAATAAAAAGAAGATAAAAGGGAAAAAAATTAAGAGAAACACAGCTGGAAAATGTAAATCTCAAGAAGAATCAGCCACAGTTTGAACAAAGTGCTTAGACAATTACTGTTATGTAGATTAAATATCTCTAAAACATAATCTTTCTGTGTATATTTTTAAAAGAAAATCAAAATGAAATGAAAAAGCATAAAACTAAAAATAAATTTGGATAAAATGATTGGTGCGGAAGACAGACAAATGAGATCCAACATACTCATAAGTGGTGATCCTGAGGAAAAGGAACAAGCAATATAATAACAATAAAAAAATCAAATACAGAGTGTAACAACAAAATTGAAATATAAAAATCTCAAATCAATGCAGTACACCATATTCAAGCAAAGCTGATGAAGACTAACTCTAGGACATACTATGGCAAAAACAAAATAAAATAAAAAAAAACCCAACCAACCAACAAACAAAAAAAAACCCCAAAGAATCATGTGGACATGCATCAAAAAGAAGCAACTTATATTCAAGGATAGAAATTTCAGACATACCTAATAACCAATGGACAGCAACATTCAGTATGGGAAGTCTCCAGCACTGTTTACAAATATTTACAAGTTTTTAAAGGGATATTATGTTTGATTCAAGAAGCTTAATGTGTCGAAAGAAGGCAAAAGAAGAAAATGTTCTATGTAGAAACATAGAAAATATAGCATCTATGACTGTTTCTTTGGTGGAGGGGTCCTACTTAATAGTGAAATCCAACAATCCAAGAAATAATTCAAAATTAGGAATACAGGAATGATGAATTGAGTAGTAAGTAATTGGTAACAACTGACTTTTTTCAAATTCCAAGTAAGTCTAACCAAGACTCTGTGAATTAAGCCAGAATGTAAATACTATAAATCTCAATAATGTAAAACTGATAATATAATTGACGTTTAGGTGGTGTATGTAAGGAAAATAACCATAAAATACTTGTGTTGATTTCTTTAACTATCATAACACAGACTTACAAGAGATTGTTTAATATTAAACATGCATCCTAAAAATGGTGACTTCGAACTACTAATATTTTCTTAATTTTTGTTCTTAACTCAAGTGTTATTTTTATGGACCTAATATCTTCTTGGGGTGGGGGGGAAACAAATACCTGAAATTTAGCAATTTCTTCAGTTTCATATCAGCTCTATTTTTTTTTCTATTTAATCAAAATCTAAAATAAATTCAATACTTTTTTTTAAAGAATAGGGTAAGATCATATTCTTTTAAAAGAATATCTATCTATCTATCTATCATCTATCACTGATCACATTATCTAAATACTTATTTGCCAAAAACAAACAAAAACATATGATAAGAAAGAATTCTTCTAAAGTCTCTCCCTCTCATTTTGTTATTTGAACTTAGGCATAGGATGTCTACACATATTATGATTGTTTTTTACAGGTGACAAGATTTTTTTTTAACTTTTATGTTTAGCTTGAGTTATTTTTAAGGAGTATAGCCTATGCTATTGCATTATAATTAATATGATGTTAAATACATAAGTGAAAAAAATATATTTTGTAACCCTCCTCCTTCCACTAAAATAATAAAAAAAAAAAAAGGTACAAACTTACTTTTCTATTACTGGGTATTTTCATTTGTCAAAAACACAAAAGTATGCAAACAACTTAATGTACCTCACACTCTTTTCACAAGATAATTGATTTTTTTTTTTTGTCTAAGCTTAGACCAAATATGTATTAATTCTCCAAATGACAATGTGAATTTGTTTTCATTAGGGAAAGTTACATGGAGAATACTAAACAAACTATTCTGGCACTTCACTAGAAATGTTCAAAGGAAGTAATGTAGCGCAGTTTATAAATGACAAGCTTTTTGGCTAAGATGTGATAAGTTATGCATTTATATAACCTCATAAAAATTGCAAATTTATATATTTGAAATCTCTGGATTGCATAGCCATGATATTGCTTTAAAAAAAATCACTGAAGCATCAAAGATGAAATGACTCCGTATTTCTGTTTGTTGTACAAATCATGTCAGTATTGTGTGCGTGTATGTTTGTTTTCTGAATCTGTGTAGGTTTACACATACGTGAGAGGGGGGTGGGGCATGGGAGAGTGTGCTTAAATATCTTATCTTATAAAATACAATGCACATAAATTGATGAAACCTTTAACAACAAAAAGAAAGATAAACCCATCAGATAAATATTGTTCAAAACTAGAAACTCAATATTCAACATATGGCTCTTTCTCTTACAAAATTTTTTTAAAACATTGCCACTGTAGATAAGATTATGAATACCTCATTTTCCAAACTGATTCTGTGTAATTCTACTGTTCTCCCTATTTTCTCTCAGTATAACTTCTGTTTAGTCATTCTGTGAATATTTCTCAGAGGACGTAGTCAGGATGCTGATTATTTAAACATAAGTAGTTTTCAATTGGAGAAGCAAGAACTATGAATTCCAATTTCTCCCCAAACCCCCAAAGTTGACAGTATTCCATTAACATAATGGGTTATATGTGGCTAATCTCAGAGCTCTTATAAGTTTTGTTCCCAAGTCATCAACTTCTGAAACTTTTCATAAAGTATTACAGGTACCTTAATACTGACAAGCTTAACTACTGTAAATGGAAACTCCAGAAGCTAATATCTGGAAGCTGGGTGAGAAGCAAAATGCCAGACAAAATTTGGTGGGGTCATGTGACCTCCAGTCTTGCACTGCTCCCTTCACCAAATCCCTCCCCCAGGAAACTTTGTATAACCATTCCTTTAAATCATCCGTCCGACTGCAAACCCCACCCCTCTACCCTTTGATGAAAAAAAATTAGCAATAACATTTTCCCACTTGCCATCACAGAAAGGGCGTGAAGCCATCTGAAAGTACCAGAATTAGCACTGTCATCCCGTCTTGCCCATTAGTTTTACTGCAGCAAAGACTGGTGAAACACTGAAAAATGTACCTGTAGTCTCTCTTTCCCTTGTTTGATCCTAAGCTCCCCAGAATAAAGATTCAATACATTTTCTCTCACGAGGAATAAATGCATTTTAAGCATCAACATCGTAGAAACATAGCATAAATAAAGCAGTGACTTCTCCCCCAACCCCAGCTTTTACCTGTTACGCTAATACAAAGACATCGAAAGGAAGAAAAGCTGCATCTTGCCCAGCAAAATTCTCATTGCAGCAGACAGCACAATTTTGTACTTACAGATCTTACCAGGGAAATGTCTCGGGATCTTTACAATTTTTCTGCAGAACTCTGTTTCAAGCTCTCAGCCAGGCATGCTGTGCATCCAGGCAGAACCAAGCCGTATGGAATGTCTATGCAGCTGGGAGATAATGGGACTCTTTTTCCCAGCTGGGACTGCGAGCCTTTTATCCACTGAGTATTGCGTGGCTCTTCTCTGGTCTTAGGCATGAAATCCGCTCCTCTCCTGCTGCATTCCTGACGGAACCTAGACAATTAGTTCTGGAGGCACATGTGCAAATCTCCCGTTTGGAACAGTCAAAAGGAAAATTCTCCCTATATTGAAAAAACAGCTCAATCTTCACCATCCTTCACAGAATCAGAGAGAGCGGCGAGCAGCTGCCATCCCAGGGGCATGAAAGATTAAATCCACCCTCCCCTTTCTCTGACTAGAGACAGTCACTCCTGTTGGGTCATCAGAAAATCTCTCTTATTGAAAACTGGGTCAGGCGAACTACTTAGTAGGTTTCCAATAGGAAAGGGAGTCATTTTTTTTTTCTTCCTCTGGTTTCACTGCATTGTCATTTGCAAGGGAAGATTAAGTCAGGCAAGGGTCTGCACTGATTTAGACAGTATTCAAACGGAAGTAAGCTTTCTGAAGCGTGCCAGTAACTCCCACTACTAGTTAGGGTGAAGAGGAAAGGGACATAAAATCGAAGGATCTTATGCACTGTCACTAAATCCTTTCTAAATCATATTTTTAAAATCTATGCATGAGGCTTCTAAAAGACGGAGAAGTGTGTAAAGAAAGTGGAGTCAAGTCCAAAAGAGTATTGCTGCTCTCCTAGGTAACGTGCTTATAATCTCCAGAGGCCAAGAACAAATGTGCATGTGTTTGCAAAACAACTCTGTAAGGGAAAGAATGCTGTTTGTGCTTCACACCCTGCCCTCCAACTAAACTTTTTAATATGTTTGGGTCTTGTCATTGATTTGGAAGGGACTAACTTCTTACTGAAAAAAAGCTAACAACAGGAAAAACAGCTGCATGCACACGGAGACACCAACACATACAAACATGGCTATAACATGAGAGCAGAATAATTGCTTGGACTTATTTTCATGTTGTAATGAAAAGAAATTACACTCTCAGCATCTTAAAGTAAATGGATACTGAGAAAATAAATCCACAAATAAAATGTGAGTAAACCAAAAGATAATCTTTCAGACTCAGTTTGCTTTTATCTGATGAGCCAGAAGGTTTCTATGGCTACATTTTTTGACTATATCCTACGGATTTCCATGATTACATACTTCTGTAAATACATCAGTCATATACCTCATTTCTACATATGGTCTAACCACCATCATAAGAGGCTTGAGAGAGGAATTACTGTTTCTTAACACTAGGTGTACTCAAAATGAGTTCCAATTCATAAGAAGGCAAACTGGATGAATTATTTTATAGTTGTGATATTTGTCCTAATTGAATATCTAATTTTTTAAATTAAAAGTATCTCTGTCTCTTTCAAAATAAAAATATTATTTATTTATAAAAACAGCAAAATGCTGGGCGCCTGGGTGGCTCAGCTGGTTAAGTGTCTGCCTTCGGCTTAGGTCATGATTCCAGGGTCCTGGGATCGAGTCCTGCATCAGGCTTCTTGCTCAGCGGGGAGCCTGCTTCTCCCTCAACCCCTTCCCCCTGCTCCTGATCTCTCTCTCTCTGTCTCCCGGATAAATAAATAAAATCTTAAAAAAACAAAACAAAACAAAAAACACCAAAAATGCTGAATTTTTCTACTGAGATAGGAGAAAAATAGTCACCTTGTAGTGGGTTTTTTCCTTGAAGAGGAATTCATTCAATTTAAAGGACACTCCTTTAGTTAAATCTCCAAAACTTCTACCCCATATTCCAAGACAGCTGATAGCTTTGCTACCCATTTCACTGATAAGAAAATAAGAATCAAAAGAGACCTTCAGTAGCTCCTACCACTGCAGCTAGTCATATGTGTGCATCTGTACCCATAAACTCTGCCTTCACTCTTTCTGCTTTGGGTAAACCACACTCCTTCCTCAGGCCAAGCTCTCTATTGTGCTCCAGTTACCATGCCCTCTTACATATTCAAGAGACTGGTTCCAGGTATGCATCCCTCTCTCTTCAGAATCAACAGTTTTCCCTTCTCTTCGTATCATTACAGCGTAGAGATTTGCTGCTATTTTGCCCATCTTAAAAATCAAGAACCTTTTTGACTTCATGTCTTCCTCCAGCTACCATTTCATTTCCCTGCTTCTTTTTACATTAAAGCATCTTAAAAGAATTGACTATACTCATTGTCTCCAGATAACCCTTTCTCATTCTATCTCGAATGCAATTTGATTGGTCTTTTGTCTCCCTTCCCTTACATCACTAGCAGCTCCTTCTCAGAAACTTCTGCTGATATCTTCTCATTCTCTTAATCTTTAATCACTGTAGGGCAGTGGGATGTGCATCAGGCTTCTAAATTAAGATCTATACACTAAAAACTACAAGGAAAGAATTACTGAGATAAATACAATAAAACCTAAATAAGTGAAGAAATATACCATGTTCATGGACCAGAAAACTCAATTTTTTAAGAGGTCAGTTATCTCCAAGTAGGTCTTTAGATTTAAAATAATTCCAATTAAAGTCCTAGCAGGTTTTCTTGGGACAATTATCAAATGATGCTAAAATTTATATGGGAATGAAACCAAGAAAGTAAAGATATATAGGGAAATGAAGAAAAGTAAAATTAAAATGATAACAAAGTTGGAAGACTTATACTTTGATTTTACCATTTACTACTAATTTAAACTGATCAAATTAGTATGGTATTGGCAATTTAGGTCAAAAAAATATAATACAAGGTCTAAAAATAGAACTGCACTTATAGGGTCTATTGATATTAGACTATAGTGTCAAGACAGTTCAATGATAAAAGCTCATATTTCAAGAAATGATGCCTAAACAAATGAATATTCATTTGAAATAAATTAACTTTCAACATTACCTCAGACCATATACACAAAAAATAGCTTGAAATCGATCACAAACCTAAAGGTAAAACTTTAAAACTCCTAGAAGAAAATATACGAGATCTTGGAATAGGCAAAGATTTGTTAAGACACACACTCACACATACACATTCACATACAAAAACATGAAACCTAAGAGACAAAAAAATAGAAATACTGGGCTTCACCAAAATGAAAAATGGCTGATCTTTGAAATACATCATTAAGGTATTTTTACAGCTCAATAACAAAACAAACAACCAGTTAAAATAATTTAAAAAATATATGAACAAACAGTTCACCAAAGACATCTGTATGACATTTAAACACATAAAAATGGGTATTCAACATCATTATTCATCAAGGAAACATAAATTAAGACCGCAATGAAATACCACTGCACACCCATGAGAAAGGCCAAAATTAAGAACACTGAAAATTCCAAGGGTTTTTAAGGATGTGAAGCAACTAGAACTCTTACACCTGGCTGGTAGAAGTATAAAGTGTTAAAACTACCTTGAAAAGCAATTTGACAGTTCTTAAAATATGAAGCACCACTCTTAAATATTTTCCCAAAGGAACTGAAAGCATATGTCCATACAAAGATCTGCAATAAAAATTCATGACAATTTTTTTATAATAGGCAAATATTGGAAACAGCACAAATGCCCATCTGTAGGATAATAAATTAAAAATTGTGATACATTCAAAAATGTAAAACTAGTCAGCAATAAAAAGACAAGAATTCCTAATATTCACTATTTGAATTAATCTTTTTTAAAGATTTTATTTATTTGAGAGAGAGAGAGAGAGAGAGAATGAGCAGGGGAGGGGCAGAGGGATAGGGAGAAGCAAACTCCCTGCTGAGCAGGAAACCCTATGCAGGGCTCAATCCTAGGACCTGGATATCATGAACTGAGCTGAAGGCAGATGCTTAACTGACTGAGCCATCCAGGTGCCCTACTATTTGAATTAATCTTAAAAAAAATGCCAAAAATAATATATAGAAAAAAAGTCAAAGCAATTCTATACTGACCAGGAAACAGAGAATGGTTGCTTAAGGCTGAGGTGAGTGAAGATTAAGTGCAAATAGATATAAGGGAATATTTTAAAGTGACAAAATATCCTGTTTCTGATTGTGACAACATGGGTATATGCATCTGAAAAATCTGATCAAACTGCAAAAATGAGTGATCTATTTGGGTCAATTTGAATCATTTATATTTTTCTAGGGGATGATGATGATGATGATGCGATACTGAAAGGTAACTTCTATAGCTCAAAATATATGGTAGGAAATGTTTTAAGTACTTAAATTGGTAACCATATAATCCTCACAATAACCTGATTAGCATTACATTATTCTTTTCCACATCTAACAAACAAGGAAACTGAAGCACATGGAAGTTAACTGAATTGTCTAAGAGCATCCAAACAGGAGATCGAGGAGGGATCAATCCCAGGCAGTCTGGCTGAAGAATCTATAAAAATATTGATTTTATTATTCAAATCTTAATATTCTTTATATTTTATCTGCTTGACATGTCAAATTCTGTGAGAGGCATAGTAAATATTTCTTATAAAGATTTTTAAAATCAAGTAATCTTAATTTTTAGAGAAGCTTTAGCACTATATATTTTGCTACTACATTGCTTAGTGGATTAAGCGTGTGTGTGAGTTTTGTGTATATATGTGTGCATATATATATATATATAGAACTATATATATATCTCACTATATATAAATACATAGTGAATTATATATATAAATATATAGTGAATTATATATATACATATATAACTATACGCATGATTGCATCTATATGATTTTATAAAATCTTTAGGAATTTGTAAAAATGTGTTTACATCTCTTAGAATTTTATTTGGCATCCCTGCTTTCTTTCTGGTTTGCATTTCCTGATACACTTGTACGTGAACAAAACATTTTTTCTGCCACTTTGGTTTAGGTATATTTCTCATAATTGTTATACAGTTGCATGGTTTAAGCCCAATAAGACTTCATATTTTTGATAGGGTACCTTAGTGCACTTGCATTTAGTATTGCAGCTGACATTTATATTAAAATGTACTGATTTCCTCTCAGTTTTGCGGAGGTATGGAGTCAGGAGTCTCTCTAGGTGCAAGGAATCCTCATAGGTCCACCTGGTCTGGGAGACACTGAAACCAACAGCTCAGTTTGCACCCAGTGCAGTGGGACAACATCATTCAGCAGGACCCCAACATCAGGCACAGCTGACAGGTGTAGAGCCTCTCAAGGGATTCTGTCACAGAATTCCTTCAGCAGTGAAACCAACTTCAAGGAACTTTGAAGCACTGTTTTTTTGTTGGTTTGTTTGTTTTTTTCACCCCTGCAGACCTCCAGGATAATCTGCCTTCATGGCTGCTATTTCTTCTGCTTTCCTGTTATCAGGAAATTCTGCTTCTGTCTTCTTCCCAAAACTTCCCTGTAAAATACTTAGGATCCCCTCACCTGCCAATTCATGAAGTGGGCGCCCCGAGTTGTGTAAGCTTCAAACCTCACTAAATCTTGATCTACTTCTGCCTCTCGCAGGAAAAGAATATGACTAATAACTATTACTTGCATATGATTGCCTTATGGTGAAGATACTTCTAATATTTTTTCTCTGAAGGAATTAAAAGGAAGATTAACACATAATGCTTTATTGAACTTATACAATCATTTAATAATTATATGATATGCCAACACAGTCTGTATTTTGTGGTTGGTGTTATTATTTTCGATTGTTTGGTTTATTTTTCATTCAGATACACAATTGTTCTGAATACTCGTTTATTTATTGATTTAATTTTTTAAAAGATTTTATTTATTTATTTGTCAGAGAGAGAGCACAAGCAGGCGGAGCAGCAGGCAGAGGGAGAAGCAGGTTCCCCACTGAGCAGGGAGCCCGATGCGGGGCTCAATCCCAGGACCCTGGGATCATGACCTGAGCTGAAGGCAGACGCTTAACCAACTGAGCCATCCAAGTATCCCTGCATAACTCATGTTTAAAACATATATTTTATGAGATATTTTCCCCTGCCCACCATAGGTGATTCTTCTAATATTATTAAATTATAAACAATTTTATATAATTTCCTGAGTGCTTTCTGTGGGCTAGACACTGACTCTAAAGTCTCACTTGATCCTTACAACAACCTTATGACGTACCTACTAGCACCTTTGCTTTAGGGCACCTGAGGTTTGGAAAGATTGAACAGTATGTCGAGATCACACAAACGGTAAAAGGCCAGAGATTTCAATGCAGGTCCGTTTACTCCACAAATCTGTCTTTTTTTTTTTTTTTAAAAGATTTTATTTATTTGACAGAGAGAGACACAGCAAAAGAGGGAACACAAGCAGAGGGAGTGGGAGAGAGAGAAGCAGGCTTCCCTCTGAGCAGGGAGCCCGATGCGGGGCTCGATTCCAGGACCCTGGGATCATGACCTCAGCCGAAGGCAGACGCTTAACGACTGAGCCACCCAGGCACCCCTCCACAAATCTGTCTTTTAAACCTCTCTGCCAGGAGCTCTCTGCCATATCCATTGGTATATCAAATGGAAGGCAAAACTTTTGCTCTAACTTTTACGGTTGTTTCCCCTCTTAAAGACATAATTAAAGGTTTCTCTTGAATATAGTGTTTTAAGCCATTACTACACAGACTTTGACAATTAACTAGGTAGTTAAGCTTTGAAAAGGACAGAAGTATTCAATGGTTCCAAGAAATCTTAATTATCTTTTTCCTCTCCCTTTTCCTTTTTGGTAAGGGAGAGGTAGGGATTAGTGTCAGGAAGGGAAATCTGTGACACATATTTACTTCCACTCAGAAAAAAAAAAACACATTGGAAGATGGGTGATAACAAATTTTTAGTCTTTTGCCCCAACAAAAAATTTTCTTTTCACTTGAGACCACATATGTATAATTTTACAGATATTCAAAAATTCACTTCCCTCTGGAAAAAAAAAATAATATTTTGCCATGAAATGTATTACTTTTCAAAGTGGTAACAGTGAAACGCATGTATTCTCCTTCTACCACATGTTAAGCAAATGTGTATTTTAGAAAGCTATTGCAATAATCCAGCTTGAGTTCCTTGATTATATTTATATAAAAATAGAAGATTTGTTACACAATGATAACTTAAAACAGGGAGTAAGACCTGGCATCTTGTGACATGAATTGTTTTGCTTCAATCATAGAAGGACACTGAAAAATTGTTTCATGGAACTGCCTGTCACATGCTGCTTTCTTTTTTTTTTTTTAAAGATTTTATTTATTTATTTGAGAGAGAGAATGAGAGACAGAGAGCATGAGAGGGAGGAGGGTCAGAGGGAGAAGCAGACTCCCTGCCGAGCAGGGAGCCCGATGCGGGACTCGATCCAGGGACTCCAGGATCATGACCTGAGCTGAAGGCAGTCGCTTAACCAACTGAGCCACCCAGGCGCCCACTGTCACATGCTGCTTTCAATACTGAATTTTAATGAGCACCAATTGCTTTGCAAGACTCTCATTTTAGGAGTATTATTTACTGTGAGACCCATGTGATCTTTCTAAATTATAAGGTAAATTGTTTGGGCCCCAGCAAAAATAAATGCATTTCATTAATGTGGTTCCTCTTCTACTCTAATCTTTTTAACTCTAAATATTGAGAGATTTTTCCATGTGTAATAATTATTGTATTCTATTTCTTAGACACAGTAAAGACATCATACAACATAAGTTCTAAGATCTGGATTTTCATCAAGAGTTTAGTGGCTTTAACAAATTTCTGTCTTTCCCATTCTTGTCCTTCATTTCTAAAATATACAACTATTACATTAAGTTATAATGGTGGTTAGACATAGAATGTGAGCTTCATGAGATTTTTTTCCCATTTAATAGAATTTACCTATTGGCCCACTGACACCATTACCAGAGATACAGAACAAGTTCTTTTCTTTCACCGACAATATACTGGTATTTCTTTCAAAATCATACTGTAGATTGATATCACCTTCAGTCTTTTATCCTTCCATGTATATATACTTTTGCCATTCCTTTATTGTAGATAGAGTACACTTTCCTGCCCTTTGATTTTGAACTTGACACATGAATTACTTGGACCAACAGCATGTGAATTGAAGTCAGTTTGCTGGCTGGCTATACACCTAGCTTTTAAGTGGCCTTATGTGTTTCTGCTTACCTTCTTTTCCTTTGGTATTGCCATAGAAAAACATGTTTTTGCTACTTGCAGTCCAAGGAGGATGAAGGATACTTGGAGCAGAGCCACTTTAGCTATCCACACAACTGGGTAATAAGAAAGCTGCTCAGCTCAAGGCAACCTAGATGAGCTGAACAAACCTCAGCTATCGTGCAGACATAACAGATAAAATTGATTTTAGTATTTTAAGCCACTGAATATTGGGGTAATTTGTCATTCAGTAATAGCTAGTGAACACAGTTATTGTTACTTATTAAAACCAAGTCATCAAAGGCTGGATTCTGCTTAGAGCAGAGTCTGAGATAAGGACTTTCTGTCTTTTGTCATGTATGAGTTATTTATTTGAAAACGTTATCTATGAGTGAGTGAGGGACAGGGAGAGTTAAAAAGTCTCATGGGGAGCAGAAAAAACCAATAAAGGGTGCATCACTGAGTTTTCTAACACTAAGTATGAACGACTGTTCAATACTATGGGGACATCTCAGAGTCTACCATATCAAACACATCTCAGGGCCAACCACCTAGACAGAGCATGGGGGAAGCATTTATCTTCTGGTTCTCATATCCAGTGATAAGACAACCAGACACCTGATCATGTAAAACAGAACAATTGTGACAGTGAAAAGAAAAAGTATTAATAGCAATGCTGGCACAACTGATATAACTCAGATCTATCTTGGGCTAAGAGGATGTATGGCTACCCTACACATTGGTGCAAGAAAGTTCTGGGAGAAATTAACTCTCCTACACATGTATGGTACACACACACATGACCGCCAGTCAAGTTTGTGTGGGCCCTGAATACCATGGAATCAGAGAAACTGCTGAATAGAAATGAGATGAAATAGAGATGAAAGACTGTCAGGTCACAACTGTGTTAGGTTACATGAAACATTGGCTTGGATATTTGGTCAGGCTGAAAAGATTTGAAATTGGACAGAAAAAGGTATTAAACTTTGTTCTCACTTTGAATCACTCAGATCTATTAAAAACCTTCATTAAGGGGAGCTTGGGTGCCTCAGTCAGTTAAGCATCTGCCTTCAGCTCAGGTCATGATCCCAGGATCCTGGGATCAAGCCCCGCGTCGGGCTCCCTGCTCAGCAGGGAGCCTGCTTCTCCCTCTTCTACTCCCCCTGCTTGTGCGCACATGCTCTATCAAATAAATAAATAAAATCTTTTTTTAAATTTTATTTTATTATGTTATGTTAGTCACCATACATTACATCATTAGTTTTTGATGCAGTGTTCCATGATTCATTGTTTGCATATAACACCTAGTGCTCCATTCAATATGCGCCTTTCTTAATACCCATCAGAGGACTAACCCATCTGCCCACCCCCTCCCCTCTAAAACCCTCAGTTTTTTTCTCAGAGTCCATACTCTATCATGGTTCGTCTCCCCCTCTGATTTCCCCCCTTCATTTTTCCCTTCCTACTATCTTCTTTTTTTTTCTTTTTAACATATAATGTATTATTTGTTTCAGAGGTACAGGTCTGTGATTCATCAGTCTTACACAATTCACAGTGCTCACCATAGCACATACCCTCCTCAATGTCCACCCCATCCCTCCCACCACCCACCACTCCAGCAAACCTCAGTTTGTTTCCTGAGATTAAGAATTCCTCATATTAATGAGATC
Organism: Halichoerus grypus; assembly: GCF_964656455.1. NCBI lineage: Eukaryota > Metazoa > Chordata > Mammalia > Carnivora > Phocidae > Halichoerus > Halichoerus grypus. Next base: position 174,568,304 of record NC_135712.1, read on the forward strand.
ATATGATACTTGCCTTTCTCTGATTTGACTTATTTCACTTAGCATAATACCCTCTAGATCTATCCACGTCGTTACAAGTGCCAATATTTTGTTTTGGGGTTTTTTTTTTTGATGGCTGCATAATATTCCATTGTATATACATACCACATCTTCTTTATCCATTCATCTGTCCATGGACATCTTGGCTCTTTCTACAGTTTGGCTATTGTGGACATTGCTGCTATAAACATCAGGGTGCACGTACCCCTTCAGATCACTACATTTGTATCTTTGGGGTAAATACCCAGTAGTGCAATTGCTGGGTCATAGGGTAGCTCTATTTTCAACTTTATGAGGAACCTCCATACTGTTTTCCAGAGTGGCTGCACCAGCTTGCATTCCCACCAACAGTGTAGGAGGGTTCCCCTTTCTCCGCATCCTCGCCAACATCTGTTGTTTCCTGACTTCTTAATTTTAAGCCATTCTGTCTGGTGTAAGGTGGTATCTCATTGAGGTTTTGATTTGGATTTCCCTGATGCCAAGCGATGTTGAGCACTTTTTCATGTGTCTGTTGGCCATTTAGATGTCTCCTTTGCAGATATGTCTGTTCATGTCTTTTGCCCATTTCTTGATTGGATTAGTTGTTCTTTGGGTGTTGAGTTTAAGAAGTTCTTTATAGATTTTGGATACTAGCCCTTTATCTGATATGTCATTTGCAAATATCTTCTCCCATTCTGTCGGTTGTCTTTTGGTTTTGTTGACTGTTTCCTTTCCTTGCAAAAGCTTTTTATCTTGATAAAGTCCCAATAGTTCATTTTTGCCCTTGCTTCCTTTGCCTTTGGTGATGTTTCTAGGAAGAAGTTGCTGTGGCTGAGGTCGAGGAGGTTGCTGCCTGTGTTCTCCTCTAGGATTTTGATGGATTCCTGTCTCACATTTAGGTCTTTCATCCATTTTGAGTCTATTTTTGTGTGTGGTGTAAGGAAATGGTCCAGTTTCTTTCTTCTGCATGTGGCTGTCCAATTTTCCCAGCACCATTTATTGAAGAGACTGTCTTTTTTCCATTGGATATTCTTTTCTGACTTGTTGAAGATTAGTTGACCATAGAGTTGACAGAAAAAGGTATCAAACTTGGTTCCCACTTTGAATCACTCAGATCTATTAAAAACCTTCATTAAGGGGCACTGGGGTGGCCCAGTCAGTTAAGCATCTGCCTTCAGCTCAGGTCATGATCCCAGGGTCCTGGGATCGAACCCTGTGTCGGGCTCCCTGCTCAGCGGAGGAGCCCTCTTCTCCCTCTCCTACTCCCCCTGCTTGTGCACGCGTGCTCTATCAAATAAATAAAATCTTAAAAACAAAAAAAACAAAAAAAACACAAACCTTCATTAAGTACAATTGGCAACAGTCAGCTTCTGGATTCAGCTGGGCAAATTCCCTGCAATGAGTTGTGCTTTGTTTTTGTTTTTTTTTTAAGATTTATTTATTTACTTGGCGGGGGGGGGGGGGGCAGAGAGAGGGAGAGAGAAACTCTAAGCAGATTCTGTGCTGAGCAGGGAGCCTGGCCTGGAGCTGGATCTCATGATCCTGAGATCAGGACTGAGCCTAAACTGAGAGTTGGGCGCTTAACCAACTGTGCCACCCAAGTGCCTCCTGCTTTTCTAAAAAACTTTATTTTATTTAGAGAGAGAGAAAGCTGGGGGAAGGGGAGAGGGAGAGACAATCTCAAGCAGACTCCACACTGAGCACAAACCTGACACGGGGCTTGATCCCACAACCCTGAGACCATGACGTGAGCTGAAAACAAGAGTTGGACACTTAAACAAATGAGTCATCCAGGCAACCCTCCCTGCAATGACTTAAAGGCAAGAGGCTTAGTGAAAAATGTCTATGCCCCACTGAAACTCATCTTGGGACCATAACTTGTATCCACAATCTCACCCTGTACCTCCATCCTCAACTAGCAATTTGGCTGTTTGTTCAGGTAACCCACACCCTCTTCCCTGGGGAGGTTACACCCTTAGATCCCTTGCCCTAGTGAAACTACATTGCTGCACTTGCCTTTTCACTATTAATTTTCATATAAAATCCAGGAGATATTCCAATGAATAGTCAACATTACAGATATACTCCTCTAAGACCCCGGTATATAGCAGCAATGTTGCTTCTGATGATATTAAGGGTTAACTAGTCCAAGCAATATATTAACTTCTTTCTTTTGTGTGAGTCCATGAGAATAAGAAGATTCAAGAGATCAGGTAGATATCACAGAATATTTATTGTGTCCCCTAATGCAAGTTTTCTTCCTTTAGGATTCAGGACCTTTAATCTAAGTGATCTGAAGTTGGGATGGGACACAAATTCTGTGAACGGATAATTGGGCATGATGGTAAGAATAACCAATTGTACTACTCCCTTTCATTTCTTGGATCCATGTATTCCACCCAGTGTGGGCACCACCATATAGCAAATGCACTTTTAGTATATATATCACATTCTAGGTGACTGGGCTCTAATTCTGCAAGGTGTGTTCCTGGAACTGTCAGTTTGGCTGAGTCTTGAACAGTTTATTCCATCATTATATTTGACTAGGTGTCTCTGAGTGATAAGGTCTCATGGTAACAAATATTGAAAATCTCATTGTCATCCACCCAGTGTCACTCATCCTTTGACATAAAATGGATCCTCTGGGCTTAAGCAATGATATATAGGGTACCATAATGATAGATTAGGCATTCTATCAGTCCTCTGAGGGTAGTGCCAACATAGGAATTACAGGCGGGGAAGGAAAAGTTATATCCTGGGTAGCTTTCAATTCTGATAAGAATAAATCACTATTTCCCAGGATTGGTGATGTCCATTATAATCAACTTGCCATCAAGTGGGTACCTGGATCCTTGAGGAATAGTGCCGTATTGAGAAGTCATGATTGGTCTCTATTGCAAGTAGACTATGAAGTCAGCAGTGGCAGTAGCTAGTCATCTATATGTTGAGGAAGTTCATGTTAAAAAATAAATCCATACATGAGGCCATGGCCACTCAATCCATGGCTCACTGCATTAAGACTTGTATGATCAAGGAGAGAGAGTGACTGGCATTCAAGAACAAGTTACTCTCTTCAATTAGTGGTTAGGCATCTCTTTGCAATGGATAACCTCTGTTTGGCATTAATATGAGGCACAAACAAGTACACATATTATGCTTGCTCCTTTAAGTCCATCACTATTACTCTTTGTTTCTTGTGTCTGATTTTCTATGCTTGTTCTTTCCAGATCCCCTACCAAGAAAACAGTGAACTGCTCACAGATCAGTCTTCCAGAAAGATTCTCATTTACCCCTTTGTTTAGAGCCACCCTGAAATGGATATAATGAGAAAGCAGTCCATTTTTGGTTCACCACAATCTCTCACACCAACTGAATTGTTATGTATGTTTTCCCTCTTTTTTCAGTTAGTCAATATTTCTAGGTACAATATATGTTGGTTGAAAAATATAAAACATGCACAAAATAATGTGTCTCTTTACTAATGATAGGGGGTGAATGGTGAAATAAATCATCCTGTGTTAGAAGGGATTTCTCAGGATGCCACAACCTAAAGATGTCAATGTGTAGCAGTCTCGGAAACTTTGTAGGTTTATTTACAATCATATGGCATATTTATCTTACTGGGACATCTCAGTTACTTGTCCTTCTTGCTTTGACCAGATCAATCAGGATAATCGTCAGTATAGTGCACCAGTGTGGTATTCTGCATAAGTGCAAGATAATCAAGGTAACTGCAGACTATGAGAACAATGTAAGAGAATTAACATAGCCCATAACAAGAGAGTGAATATGCACTACTAAAGATGATCTACTTTTGCTTCCTTTTGCTGATGCAGATTGAGAAAAGCATGTTCGCTAGACCAACATTAACATTCTAAGTGTCAGATACTGTGTTGATGTGTTTCAGTAAAGAGAACACATTTAGCTTAGCTCAGCAATATACTTGCAAATGTGTTAAATAGTCCCAAGTATTGGGAAATCCTAACGTTCTAATCTATATGTTATCTTGTTGTTGTTAAAAGAGCCACGTGGTTAATTAAATGGAAATATGATTGGACTACCATTCCTACATCCTTTAAGTCTTTCATAGTGATGCTAATTTCCACAGTTCCTCTTGGGATATGGTATTTCTTTAGATTTGTTATTTTTGCCATGATGTAGGAATAAGAAAGAACATATAGAGATCTTACACTTGGTTCTTTCTACCATTGTGCCTCTTCTGCTACAGGATGGGAGATAATTTGAAGGTTCTGCTGGCTGGTTGTTACATATATTTATTCAATTTTATACTCAGAGATTGGGAAATAACCATATAATTGGTCCATATATACACTGGGCTTGGATCAATCTTTCTTTTTTTTTTTTTTTAACCTGGCTTCCAAAGTCTACACTCTAACTAGAGGACTTCATGGCTTGCCATGTACCCAAGTAGCAGGTCAGGGTTCGTATCTAACAATTCTCAAAAATTCTGGACATTCCCCTTCCCAGAGCACAATTACTCTGGTAAATAGCCACTGTCCTCTTTAAGAATTGGAAGCATATTGTGCACAATTGCAGTGTCATTACAAGTTCTTCCTACTTTACTTTCAATCAATGGGCTTTGGGGTAAGACTGATATCTGGAAACTTAGATCTTATAAACACAGTGGTTTTTTCATTTTGATCTTTGACATAAAAAATGTGGTTTTTAAAAAAATATTAAAAGTCCAGTAATTCCTGTTTTTGACTGGCAATGTGTTACATTTGAGGACATGCCATAATCTATTAGACATTGCCATTCATCTCCACAGTTTAGGAATTTTGATTGTCACTCAGGCTTGCTGCCAATTATAGTAATCTTATCTAACTTGCCTTTAAAAGTAAACTGCTGTCAAATAAAACTGCCATTCTGCAATTCATTACTCCTATTGATACTAAGAAGCCCTGTTCTATTATATGTAATATTGTCAAATCTGGTCTACAGAGGACAGCCACCACCATAGGACCAGTGCCCCCTTTGTTAGGGCGTTCCTTATTGCCTTAGTGAAAGGATTCTCCCCTTAGTCCTCCAAGGAAACATGGTGAGAGAGTGGGTTTTCCTGTACTACATTATAAGTCCATTTTAACCTTCTAACTTTCTTGAGTCTTCTGACTCTTACCTCAATACAGTGGCAAGACAATTTTATCACCTAACCTCTTTTACTAGATATATTCGCATTTTATCACCTAACCTCTTTTACTAGATACATTAGCATGTCTAAGTTCCTAGGAGCTATCATAAAGAGCATTAATGACTGATTCCAGATGTCCTTCCCAGAATACTGAGAAGGGATTCACAGATGAGTACTCCTGTGACAATTTATGTTCCCCTTATATATGCCCTGGGTCTTATCCTTGGCTCCCTTCAAAGGAGAACCAGAGTGGTTACAATTAGTTTATACCAACTGGTTAAATCAGGAAGATGAACTTGGAGCAGAGATGAAGGATGGGGAAAGAAGAAAGAGGACTCAGTACAAGAGTGAATATGCTAAAGGTGCCTATGGGTAATTGGTTCCTCCATTCCATTGGACTTTGAGATTTAGATCAGTCTCAGAATCATCTATCCATAAGCCCCTGACCCCCAGTGCTCAAAGTTTGTCTCACGGGGGGCATAAACTCTTCCACATCCATGCTTTGTGCATTTGTGAACGCTGAAAAGGTACTGAGGGTTGTCCCACTGCCACAGGGTCAGAGAAGCCTTGGAGCAGAAGATGAAGGGTATATTGTACAAACTTAAGCAAATGTCATCAAACAGCACCTGCAGGAATCTGGTCAAAGACTGCACATAGTCAGATGACACAGGAGATGAAGCTGAAAATATCTGAAGCAGTGTCCAGGAGCAATATGATAGATAATGCTCTGAGAAATAAAAGGGGTGAAAATAAAATTGTTATACTTTTTATTATTTAGTTTCACTTTTTTTAAAAAGGTTTTATTTATTTTTTTGTCAGAGAGAGAGAGAGCATGAGAGGGGGGAGAGGCAGAGGGAGAGGGAGAAGCAGGCTCCCTGCTGAGCAAGGAGCCTGACCTAGGACTCAATCCCAAGACCCCAGGACCATGACCTGAGCCGAAGGCAGATGCCCAACTTACTGAGCCACCCAGGCATCCCTAGTTTCACTTTTTATTTTATTTATTTATTTATTTTTAAGATTTTATTTATTTATTTGACAGAGCAAGATGCAGTGGGAGAGAGAGCACAAGCAGGGGGAGCAGGAGAGGGAGGAGAAGCAGACTCCCCGCTGAGCAGGGAGCCCGATGCGGGGCTCGATCCCAGGACCCCGGGATCATGACCTGAGCCGAAGGCAGACGCTTAACGACTGAGCCACCCAGGCGCCCTAGTTTCACTTTTTAAATAGGTAATTTTAGTACTTTTGGAATGTACAAGGTTAGTTGAAATTTATTTTGTATTTTGTTAATGGCTGTATTCTGCCCCTCCTCACCTTCAGTCATATCTCCCAGGTACAATTTTAACTTTATGGTTTCTGTTATTTTGAATTTCAGTTTCTAAATTCTATGTTTATTTCTCAAATATGTATTTATAGTCCTAAGTTTGGTTACATAACTTTAGACAGAATCTTCTGACTTCTTATAATGCAAGTATTTGTCACCTAATACTCCTTTTTCCATTTTGAGGGTTTTTGTAAACTTATTATTTTTAGATATTCTACTAATTACCTTTTAATCTATGAATAGAACACTTAAGCCTCTTATCATCTCATCAAATTATAAAGTATTTCTACACACTATGCCATATAAAAAAATTAGCATTCCTATTCTTCTAGCCACACTTCTCCAACAACAGGCAACTCTCTTCTCCAGCTATCTTTCCTTTCAATTTGTCAATTGTGCAAAGATTCTTTTTTTGTTCCAATAAATGTAATTAAGACTTCTATTAGTTTTTTTGCCATTGATTTGAAATACTGAAAACCATTGGCAGGATTTTAACTATTTTGGATTCATTTTTCTTCCCTGTGGTTCCAATGTCCATTACTTCTCAGTCATTTGATAAAAACTATTCCTGGAGTCATATTCAGATAAATTCCTTTATTGTCTTAACTTATCAATTGCTTAGGATCATACTACATTTCATTGTACTTTATAATGGAACCTTGGATGCCCTTAGTGTTTTTGTGACTTTCTTATTGATTTTATTTTTTTTTCTTGTTGAGAGAAAAAAAAAATTCCTTTTTCAAATATTAATTACCAGTTAGCGATCATTTTTTAGCTTCATATTCATTCTCTCATTTGAAGACTCCATTCCATTTTTTTTAGACATTCTACTTAGATCTACGTAGAACTGCCTTTCTGGACATCACCCTGTAGTTTATTTTCACTGTATTTGTAAGTTAACTCCATTTGTTCTTATTTCTCACAACTTCTTCTCTTGTTTCTCACCTTCATTTTTTCTGGCACAAACCCACATGTATCCTGTGAATCTTCTTGTCAGAGAAATATTTACGTTGGCATTAGTTCTTTGACTGGTGTAGGATTTATAGTTAATATAAATTTGAAAGCACTATCCTCTAGAAACTGGTTTTACTGATGCAGTACCTGATGCCACTGTGATACTCAATATTTTATAGATTATCTTTGTTTTTCCAGGAAATTTAACACTTTTTCTTGCTGTTCTGAGGTCTTATGATGGCATGTTTAGGTACATATTTTTAAAATTCCCCTCACTTACCAGTTTAGATTATTTTTATCTCTACATGTGTGTCTCTCATGTTCTGGGGCATTTTATTATTTCCTGATAACTTCTTCCCCTCCCTTTATTCTGCTCTTTTTTTCTAAATATTATAATGATTTTGTGTTGCATTTCTTTGACCGATCCTATATTTACCATATCTTCTACATCTTACTATCTCTTTTTTTATCTTAATTATGTTTTTTATCTCCAGTATTATACTTAATATTTTTGTGTCTGTGGATATATGGTTAATTGAATTTTTGATATTTTCAATTTTAATGATTTTCATTTCTTAGTGTAGCTTAAAATTTGACTTGGTTGAGAAACCTCACCTCCTCTCTGGAAGCATTATTCCTTTTCTCCATGATTCTAAATATATATATATAGCACTTAATGCCTAGTTCTAGAAAAATACTTTTATGGACTGAATTCCCTCTACCCCCCCATTTATATGTTGAAGCCTAACCCCAAATGTGAAAGTATCTGGAGATAGGGTCATTAAGAGGTAATTAAGATTAAATGAGGTCATAAGGGTAGGCCCTAATCCAATATGACTATGGCCCTGTAAGAAGAAGGAGAGCTCTTTTTCTCTCTCTCTGCCATGTGCGATCATGGCAGGAAAGCAGCTGTCTGTAAATCAGGAAAAGAGGCTTCACCAGAACCCAGCCATGCTGGTACCCTGAACTTGGCCTTCCAGCCTCCAGAACTGTGAGAAAACAAATTTTTGTTGTTTAAGTCAAAATACCTATCTTTTTTAGTTTGTTTTTATCATGATAACAGCAAATAACATCTCTTTATTGATTTGTAAAGCCACACCTCTCCTGATGAGTTTTTGGTCCTAGAGAAAAGAAAAAGGATACTATTTTTGTCTATAATTACAGCATGCAGTATACTACTTGGTCAGTACTCACTAAGTAGAATTTTGTTGGATTGATTTTGTTGACCAAGTGTGATGTGTGATAGCTTTTCTTTGGCAAATCTTAAGACATGCTATAGTCAGGTGATGCAAGGCCATGCCATGGCCATAAATAGACCTGGAAATTCACTTGCTAATATTACCTGAGCCCAGTGCAGGTCAGGCAGCTTACACTTACTTATCTTACAACAAGGAATTCAGAGACTAAGCTACTTCTATCTCAAAACTTTGCCACCTTACGCTCCTTTGTTTATACCTGTGCTGAGGACAAAGAAAGCTTGAGGAAGATACATCCACATGTTTTTGTCATGACCAGAAGGCCACATCAATTCTATTCATTCTCCACTATAAAAATGAATCATTTGACTCTATCTAGATTCATGGGACCCAGGAAATGGATACTGGGTAAACAATAAACTGTTTATGCCAGGTGCCGTCTATAATACGTTGAGAGTTGAGTTTAATAATCATCATGTCTACTTTCTGAATAATTTGCCAACAAATCTACTAGAGCAGTGGTTTACCAGTGAGCAAGAAGATCTCGTGATTTCACTTCCCTTTAAGTCAATTCTTACGAGTTTTAGTGTAATATACATCCTCTATAATTAGTGAAAAATAATCTTACAGAATTTATCTAAAGTATCAGTTAATTAAATATAAAAATGGATGAAATAGAGCAGCAACTCTACATGTCTCTGTCATTGTATAGTAAGAACAAAATAACTGTCAAACACCCCATATAGTTATATCTTGCATATCTAGTAGAAACATTATTCCTAGAAAAATTATATGATATTTAATTGCTCAATATATCCAATACTATTCTTATTTTCTTAGATAGTTAAGTGCATGTAGTCATTTGGACAAATTAAACATAAGTTAAAAGAATTTACTCTAGGGGTGCCTGGGTGGCTCAGTTGGTTAAGCGTCTGCCTTCAGCTCAGGTCATGATCCCAGGGTCCTGGGATCAAGTCCCAAGTCGGGCTCCTTGCTCAGCTCTCCTGCCCACTCTCTGTAGCTACCTCTGTCTCTCTCTCTCAAATAAATAAATAAAATCTTAAAAAAAAAAAGAATTTATTCTGGAGGAAAAATACAAATTACTTCTAACTGGTTATCTAAATTAGTAGTTCACACTGGTGGTATTCATTAGACAATTATTCTATGTTTACTTTATCAGTTATGATACTATTTAATTAATGATAAAATCTGAAAATTTCAAATTAACCTCTTAGCAAATGAAAAAAATTAAATCAAGTTAACATGATTGGTAGAAAATAAACAAACTGATTTTAAAACCTGAAGTTCAAAGAAAACTCCCCTAATAATAAAATGTTTGAGTTAAGGTCTCAAGAATGGGTAAGAATTAACTGCAGTAAAGGGAGAGAAAAATATGACCAACAAATGGGACCAGTTGGGACAAAGGTCCTGTATCAGAAGGAAAGCAATGAGTATTCAAAACATTAAAAGAAGGCAAGGCTGACTGAGAGGCAGCGAGGTGGGGAGAGGTGGGCAGATGAGGCTGGAATGGCTTTCCACATTTGGCATCCTCCTATGATGCCAAATAAATACATAGTAATTAGTCTCAATTTATCATTTACTCACACATTTCATCAGCATTGTTCCAGCAATTCATTGTGATATAGATTTCTGAGGATAAGGAGACAAATAAAAAGGAATTTTTGTCTATATGTTTGTTTGTTTTACACTGAGGAGCTCACATTAAATCTTTTATACAACAAACTCATTAATCTGCATGCCTACAAATTAGGCACTGTGAATTCTATCTTGTACAATGTCCTTCCTACTAACCGCCACAGTGTCAGCGGGGTTCTCTGAGGCCACTCTACACAGACCTTGCTTTATGACCACCTTCCATGTGTCTCTACTGAATGCTTACTGTGTCTCAGAATTGCGTTCATTGCTCACACTTTGGTACGTTCTTCCCCATTGGATCAGCATAGGCCTAGCTGACACAAAGATGTCCAGTGAAGTAGAAATTTAGTAAACCATTTTGTACATTCAGCTGCGTTTCTCTGGAGTCATTTCTTTCCTGCCGTGCAGTAACAGATTTGAACATTTTTAGACCCACCATGATATCTCAGGCCAAGGAAATAAAAGGTACAAATCAATATCTGGAGCTTATCTGTAATGGAATTGCAAGCTCTTTAACAAGACAATTCACTGTCAGGACTGATGTGAGATTATTGGACATGTTTGGGAAAAATGGGGGAAAGGGTTTACTCTGAAGTCATTTAAGCAACCTATGTTTTTTCTGGAGAGTTTCAGATAAATAACCATGCGTAAATTATAAACCATCATGCAACTGTACCATCTTAAGCTGTCCTCGTATCTTTATAGAAGCTTTGTCGCTGGTCAGTTTCCAATTTATTCACAGCATGTATTTCACAACTTTTTCTTTTAACAATCTATATACTAGAACAAATTGTTTTCTAAAATCCAGATTTTTTTGTGTGTGTGGTTGCTGTTTTTACCGCAACTTCACTGAATCTAGTAGCAGGTAAGTTGGTTACCTCTTAAATTGACTTTCTAAGGGAGAAAAACCTAAAAAAGGAAAAGAAAAGAAAGAAAAGAAAAGAAAAGAAAGCTAAAATGGCAATGGGTTTGCAATGTTGTCCTTCTTAAGTTTGCAAAATGATCACTAAAACTGTTTCCTTTCTGAACACTGCAGGGTAGAGAGGTCTATCAAGACATATATCCACCAGGGGTGTCTGAGTAGCTCAGTTGATTAAGGTTCTGACTCTTGATTTTGGTTCAGGTCATGATCTCAGGGTTGTGAGATTGAGCCCCTTATCGGGCTCCGAACTGGGTGTGAAGCCTGCTTAAGATTCTCTCTCTCCCTCTCCGTCTGCCCCTCTCTCTCTCTAATTAAAAAAAGAAAAAAGAAAAAAGACATATATCCACCAATAAACCACAGTTGTCCTGGGTATTACTTAATAGCTAATACCATTAATGCAAATATCACTCAATATTCATTCAATTATCATTATCTGAATTTGATATGTGTCTGGTATTGGACTAGGTAGATAGTTGGAATATAGAGATACTGCTTTAACTTGGTTCCCTAGCAGAAAGTCTGAGATGGGAATTCTTGTTCAAGTAATTTATAGGCTAATTGCTCTGGATAAAGAGAGGGAGGAAAGCAGGATATGGCAGGAGAAAACAGCTAAGCAGCTATAAACTAAGTCCAGCCTGTCCCAGTGGAAAGCTCTGGAGCATGGCCTGCACCACAGAGTTGATTCTACTTTACGCAATGAAAACAGCTATCTCATCAAGTCAGTCGGTTTGGCTGTGGGCTTTGAAAGAGTGTGGGTGAGGGGCAGCACTCTCGCTCAGGCACAACAGCTCCAGTTTAAATGAAGGCACTTACCTGGAAAAAAGCAACAATAAGCCCTTAGCAGCCAAGTCTCACAGTGGCTGGAGTGTACGTGCACTGGCCTGGAAAAGCAATCTGCATAGGGTAACAACACCATCCACTACAGAAGCCTCTGTTATGATCACCATATGACAGAAGGAGACTTTCACTTAACCACAAAGAAGGATTACCCAGCATTATAAGTGATTAGAGGAAGAAGAATACCCTATACAAACAAGCAAATACATATTTACAAGAAAAAAAAAAATTACCATTAGTATAAAAGAAGTCCTTTGAACTCATAACCAATATCAAATTTTGGCATTAGAACTGGCTTGGTTGTTTCACTATTTGTTTATTCTTTATCTGGCCATGAAATAACTTTGAAAACCCATTTCCTCTACCAGAAAAACAAAATAAAACATAAAAGTACATGTTATATGCAAACAATGGGTGTTATATGCAAACAATGAATCATGGAACACTACATCAAAAACTAATGATGTAATGTATGGTGATTAACATAACATAATAAAAAAAAAGTACATGCAGAAATACACATTTGCTTTTCTTTAAAATGTGCTAGTAAATGTATACATTTTACCAATCTATTCCCTAATTTTCACCATCTGACTTCCATTAATAATTTAGCAAACACAAATGAACTCTAAAACTCCAATATATCTCAATGGAGATTAAGATACATCTTAATCTTTTTTTTTTTTAAAGATTTTGTTTATTTATTTGACAGAGAGAGAGACAGCGAGAGAGGGAACACAAGCAGGGGGAGTGGGAGAGGGAGAAGCAGGCTTCCCACTGAGCAGGGAGCCCGATGTGGGGCCCAGTCCCAGGACCTGGGATCATGACCTGAGCCAAAGGCAGACGCTTAACGACTGAGCCACCCAGGCGTCCCAAGATATATCTTAATCTTAATGGAGAAACCATAAATAGTTTTTCCTCTCACATCACTTTCTAACTTTTTCATGCTTTGTTAGCATGTTTTTGATTCCAATATTAAAAAGTATCACTTTTTTCTTTGATATATCTGTACTGCTGAGACAGCTCCAAGAAGGAGCAGTGTCTGGTTCTTCATGTTTTCTGAATGGACTGGTGCCTTGAATATAGGAGGTGCTCAATAGATGTGTGTTGAATAGACAGTGACATTACATTTTATGAGGTGGTCAGTTAATCAAGACAGCAAGAAAAGCAACAATTCCCTAAAATTAAAATTATCCTTGAAAAGCTTATAAAACTCCCATTAAGAAATATATATGGTTTTATGTATATATTCCTGTGTCAGCTCTTCTAATTCCATTTACTCAATATTTTTTATGCTTCTCAATTATTCTTCAATTTCTTCCTCAAGGAGAGTGCTGATTTGTCACGACCTACTTAAAGATCACTTAAACAACCCATTTAACTTTTTCTAATGGTCAGGAAACCCTGAAACAATCTTTATACGTACTTTCCATAAATTTTGATAGTTTGCATTGGTTATTTTTGGTGTGACTACATCCACTGCCTATTTAATTTGAGGAAATAGGGGCATATCCCATGCATAAAATTAAATTTGCGTAAGATAAATACATTAATTATACAATTTCATTGTATTGCTTCTCAAGGGAACTTACTTAGTTCATCAACTTAAAAAAAAAGACCCATCTCCCATTGGTTTTATTAAAACTTCCAAATATTTTTTCACATTTATCCATCATCTTAAAAACCATTGAATAAGTGGTTTCTTTTAGACCTTTCCGTTGTAGACACACCCAAGAGCCTCAGCATAGTAGCCAAATTAGCATGTACCCATTGGCTCCGCTAACCGCGATTTGCTTTTCTATGTGCAGACTGTCACACTGTTGTGTTTACAGGATTGCTTCCAGCAGCTAATTATTGTAAACAACATAATGCTATATGGTACTGACAAGAGTAAATATGATAATGACCATGCATACTCATCATAGCTTCCTCTTTGGAAAACTATTTCAGAAAGTAAGCAATTGATGATAGTTGGAATACAAAGCAAGGGAGAGGGGGAAAATTTGATTACTAGGTTTTAGAGGTTTCAATTTGCTGAAAAAGTAAATCTCTAACATAATGACATGCAAGAATGTGGAAGAAAAGGCTCCATTACCACTTGGACAGCTGTTTACATTTTCTTCCATCTGGAGCACAAGTGAAAAGAATAAAATTTTGTTTGATTGGAGCGACCCAGGTCAGGGAATTAAAAATGCAACAAAATTCCCCCTAAAGCAGCAGGGTCCACACACTGATTTCCCCTAAGCCAACACAAATTTATCTCTTCCCCAAAGCAATCAGCATTGTGGACATTGAATAAGATGGAAATTTTCCAGCAGTTGTTTTTCCCTTTGACCAACCTCCATTGTCATGCATTGTTTCCTTCTGAGGTACCATTTCAACCACAAGTTCCATTTCCATGTAGTAGGATCAAACAAGAGGGCATTCTCGACCATAGGGAGAAAATGATACAAGTTTTAGGAAATTCTAACAGATATTCTTTCTCTAATTATATACAATAAGATAGACACCAATTTCTGGTAAGTAGTTTAAAGCAAAATTGCCTTAGTAGAGAAATACAAACTACACAAAGAGAAATTTGCTCTACGGCAAAACCAGTTTTGCTATGATATGGCAAACAGATTGAGGTTTTTCTAAGGCTTACTTACCATGCTAACCATAAAGACATTAACATCTACAATTAATTCCAAAATAATAAACAAACATATAAAATAAAGAGTTAACTTATGAATGATCTGAAAATTTGACCTGGGAAGAAAGACTTTGACTGATAAAATGACAAAGAAGCTTCTAGCTGAGGAATAAAGTATCTCTATGTTTCCGTATTGTATTACAAATGTCTCAGATTATTTGTATACCCATTACTCTAGTCTCATTTCATACTGCAGTCAAATGAATTAAACACAGTTTGAGATTTATATAGTAATTCTGTATGTATAAAAAAGTAAGTGCATTACTTTTGCAGTGAAAAATAGAAATATATAATACATTTTGGCTTCTCACGTTCTTTGACTTTTTTAAAAAAAGATTTTTATTTAATTTAGATGTGGGGGAGGGACTGAGGGGGAGGAAGAGGAGAGAGAGAATGTCAAGCAGACATCCTGCTGAGCACAGAGCCTGACCTGGGGCTTGATTCCACAACCCTGAGATCACGACCTGAGCCAAAATGAAGAGTTGGAGGTTTAACTGACAGAGCCACCCAGGTGCCCCTGTATTCCTTGACTTTTAATTCAATTATTCTATTAGTCATTTTCAGTCTTCTTCTTTTATGTAAATATACCTGGGTATTTTTAGACCTCTATTAGTTTTCCATTGCTGCCATAACAAATTGCCACAAACTGCATGGTTTAAAATAACCTGAATTTATTAACTTACAGTTCTGGAGGCGAAAAGTCCTAAATCAAGTTTTGTTGGGAAGGCTGCATTTCCTCTGGAAGCTTTGAGAAAGAACCCATTTCTTTGCCTTTTTCAGCTTCTTGCATTCCTTGACTCTTGGGCCTTGCCTTGTCTTCTTTCTCCAGCTTCTTGTTTTCATGGTCACACCTCTTACTGCCAGCCCTGATCGTCCTGCCTCCCTCTTATAAGGACACTTGTCCTTAAGAGGACCCTTGGTTACATTTGGTTCACCCAGATAATATAGGAAAATCTTCCCATCCATCTCAAGATTCTTTAATCACATCTGAAAGTCCCTTTTATCACACAAGCCAACATACTGACAGGTTCTGGGGATTACGACATGGACATTTTGGGGGGCCCATTATTCAGCCTATTGCAACACCTTACAATTTAAGTATGAACTGATTGTTTCCCACATCATATAATGTCATGTAAATATCACATTGATTTTTTGCTTATTACTCATCTTTCATTTTTAAAGTGCTTAACAATTTAATATTAAAGTATTTTATTTCTATGCTATAATAATAAAACCTCATGCAGGTTTGCCAGTCCATTTTATAAAATTGTCATTTAAAGTTATTTTCCTTTCACAAAAATAAGTCATTTTATAATGCTTTTCACACAGAATATACACATTACATATATGTATATTTATCATTTATCTTAAAAAAGCAAACTTTCTCTTAAAAGTGTTTTTCAAGGGTGATGACCAATTTCTTGCAGTTTAGAGAAAAATTAAATTACTATGCACTAGGAATTAAAGCTCTGTAATTTTAAATTATCAGAACAAAATTCTAAAGGTAGGTATTATTATGTCCAATTTAAGAATGACAAAACTGAGACTCAGAATGAACTTGTGAATTCACCAAGGCTACGCAGGTGATGGATTATGGGCTTACTCTCTAAATCTAGAAACTGGTCAGAAGGTAGACTACGTCAGTAGAAAATAGAAAATGCCATTCTGCAGGTTATATCATTGATATAGTTTTAGGTAATGGTTATTTTAAAATATCTTATTGTATGTATTCTAGTCTGGCTTCTGGGTTCCATCATGAATGAATCTTTCCCCCATTAGTCTCCAAATGACTTTATTAATACAAGGGTATAATAAGTGAAAAGCATTATAACATGAAGTAAAGTTCAAGTTTCCATGGGCATCCAAGAAGTTATCTGCTCCTTTGTCATTTTTCTTTTTCCTGTCTTCAAAGGTTGTTTTCCTATGTTATTTTCTCTAAGAGGCTGTCCCACACCTACTCATCCTTGCACAGTTAGTTGTCATTGATTCTGTGCACTTCCTTTTTTTTTTTTTTTGGACCTATAGATATTTCCTAAAACAGCAGAATACACATTCTTTTCAAGTGCACACGGAGCATTCTCCATAACAGATCACAGGTTAGATCACAAAACAGGCCTCGAGAAATGCAAAAAAGATTGAAATCATACTACGTACAGTTTCTGGCCACAATGCTATGAAATTAGAAATCAACCATAAGAAAAAATCTAGAAAGACATGGCATTTTATTTATTTATTTTATTATTATTATTATTATTATTTTTGTATCAAGTTTCGACTTAAATTCTAGTTAATCATAGCTCTGCTATGAGCAGTCAGTGTGGTTCTTCCTCTTTATCCCTCCGCTTTAAGCTTAGGGAAAGAAGGGCCTTGCCTGTCTGGCTTAAAAGCCACATCACCATACCCTAGGGCTTGGGTGCTGGAATACATCTCACAGGCACTAAATTCTGGTAGGTACCAGATATATAACTGATGATAAAATGAATGAACAAATAGGTTAATGAAATGTGAGTTTTGCAGAAATTTTGAGAATGAATGCTAGGGCTTTATGTGTGATTAATATTTGATGGTGTCTTTTTAATTTTTCTTTTGATTTTCAGTATATATTCAACATACTCCTCACGTAATGCTGCATTGTATATAAACCTGTTCAGTTGGATTAACACCCCTAAAAACTTAGATTGATAAGAAAACAGAAAGTCTTACCTTTGGCAGTATTTCTTCCAAGAATGATAACAGTGTAGAGATGAAAAGCACTTCTGTGGGACCTGTTCAACAGACACAGCAATGATGTAAAACATGCACTTTAACAACAGTATCTACTCCGAGGAAGATGAGTAGCAATTTTTGTTAGAAAATAACAGATTGTTTTATGAAAGTGAACAACTGATTAATTGATTTTAATTCTTTTAATTTTTAAATTAATATTTATGAGTCTCCTAAAGTGGGAAAAATCACACTATGTAAAAGCACTACCATTTGTATTTTTACAGGAATCTTTCTTTCACTGACTTCGATAAAACTATAAATTCTTACTCTAAAGCAAACAGTAAGCCAAGATTAATCTTTTTTTTTTTAATCCGTGTTTTCATATGTAGAACTTGCTCAAGGTAAGTTTTGCATAGGCAAAAGCCATTTTAATTTTAAAGAAGAAAAATAAAGGCATTTTTTAGGAGATGGAAAAGTACAGATTATTCACAATTGAGTGACTACAATGCAAACAACCTACTAAGTTTTTTTGCCCCCTGAGGAGATCAGTGGTATTCTCTTTCCCATTGGAAAAACCCACTTGCCAGAAAAGAATTAAAACTAAATCTAGTAGAAACTCCATGCCTACACGTTTTTATGTAACAAAATCTCAGTATCCTCAAAATAAATTGGTGCTTTTCCTTTACCAAGTTTTTATTTCAAGAAGCTTAGTTAAAATTTTATCTGAATTTGCACTCAACCCAAATGATGGCCCAGGATTTCTGAACCTCATACTGTTGACATTTGAGTGGTAAGGGCACGTTCCTGGTCTCCACTGATTAGATACCAGGTGTGACAATCAAAAGTGTCTCCAAATATTGCCAGATGTCCCCTGGGGATGCAGGGGGCAGCAAATTCACACCTAGTCAAGAACCAGTGGCCTAGACATATGGAAGAACCAAACAGAATCAATGCTGTGTCAGTTAAACAGAAAGACATATTCTCTGATATTTCTGTATGATACAGAGTGAAGCACCTCATTCAGTAATGATCAGCGTCACTGCTTTTGTCCTAAACTATGGATTTTATGCCTGACTTTGAAAACCCAAGGTATACATTATACTTGGAAACTGGGCAGAGGGCACATACAGATATGCCCTGGAAACAGAACTCACCCATTTGATTATTTCTACTGCTGAGATTTATGACTTGAGAGTCAAAACCTCCCCCACACATTCCAACCCTTAGTTATGATGGCCACACTAGTTACCCCAGTGAAAGCATGAAGTGAATTCATCAGCCATTTTGACCCTACAGCATATAGTTCCTGGCTTTTCTCAACAAATTCCAAAGCCTGCTGAACTGAAACTGTTAGAATATTAGTCAGAAACTTACACAGCGAAGGAACAAAAACAACAGGAACACACACTTAAACTTTGAATTAAAAAGTATATTATATATGCCCCTCTC
The DNA here is from genome assembly GCF_964656455.1 of Halichoerus grypus. Classification (NCBI taxonomy): domain Eukaryota; kingdom Metazoa; phylum Chordata; class Mammalia; order Carnivora; family Phocidae; genus Halichoerus; species Halichoerus grypus. Next base: position 174,587,204 of record NC_135712.1, read on the forward strand.
CTTTAATGTTACACAACCTACAGATAAATACACACAAACACCGTGACTTTAACCTTCCTTCTCCCTGTGATTATATTAAATTGAGTTGTTTATTGATGCTGGGGCCTAGTGTCCTTTCTGAATTTAAGGAATGGCTTTCTCCTTGTGTGTCTAGTTCTTGCATTTATGCTGCTCCTGAAATGCCAGCAAACATCTTAGCCTTTTAATTCGCCTGTCTCCTAGGTGAGGGGCTGCTTATTCCTCAGTAACTAATTATTTCCACCAGAAAGGTGAGCTCTGAAAGGAATAACATTGCAAAGCTTCTGAGTTTTGTTTTGTTTCATTTGTAAGTAAACAGGAGTTGGAAAGCAATATTTACCAAAGGGATTTCAAGTAGGATCTCAAGAAATAAGATTCCCTGGATCTCCTTACCTTGTTCAAGGTAAGACAGTGAGTATGTGCACAAACTATTTTTTTTTAATTTTTTATTGTTATGTTAATCCCCATACATTACATCATTAGTTTTAGATATAGTGTTCCATGATTCATTGTTTGTGCATAACACCCAGTGCTCCATGCAGAACGTGCCCTATGTGCACAAACTATTACCAAAAGTTACCAGAAGTAAACAGTCTGCAATTCTTAACTAATTTGATAAAATAGAGGGATAATTGGATTATGGATTAATTATGCATATAGCCTGGATTATGAGGTTTTGACCTGATTCGTCAAGTTTAGCTGGTTCTCTCAATTTAATAAAGCAAAACATGTCTACTGTTCCCTTGTAGTAGCCTGGTAGGTACATTTGTTTGGGTACAGTGAGAATGAGGCCAAAATTCTGCCAAAACACTTCAGAGGGCAAATTAAGTTCAAACAAAAGAATTAGTAGTATTCTAGTCACCTCCTTAAAAATCCTACTTTGCCCATCAAAGTGTAGAGTATCAACTTTTTTTCTTGAGGATTGACAAAAATTCATAATATTCAATTGGGATTTTCACAATTTATCTGTTTTGGGATACATGTTGCTTCACAACTTATTTCAAACTCTGTAATGGCTTCACCCTCAATGTGTGGGTTGCAGTGATCCCCTAAACACTATGCAATGGCAATTATCTGACACTTTGAGGTTATCTTGTGAAATAAAGTGTGTATCCAATATCACAAAGGAGTTTCAGTCTAGCTAATGATGCACATTAGCATATCATTTCAATTTTAAGAAATCAATGGCTTACTTATATCCCCTCATTTATTCCTCACAGCAACTAAATGAGGTAAATGCTGTTAACCCCATTGCATGGATGAGGAAACTGATTCTTAGTTTCACAAACTGCACATTGCATGGAAGCTGGTCCTGGTTTATACAGCTTCAATATGTAGAACCGAGACTCAGAACTATGTTTATCTGAAATCAAAACCATACTCTCCTCTAAGAATCCTTTCCTTTCTTTTCAAACTATTCATCCTTTTATTCCATTTGAAAGTAGGTCAGTGTGACTATCTAGTATTTAAAAAAAAATATTTCACAGTCGTTAATAGAAGAGTTCTATACTCAAGTATTAATTTTCACCTAAAAATGATTTTATAAAGAAAATCAGTTAATTAAATATGCATAAAATAGTTTCATACTTGCATTAGATATGTTCCTGTAGATATCTGAAAAGGTCAACGTTTGCAATTTATTCCCATTGAACAAAAATTTATTCAGTGAGTGCTAGGGACAAGGCAACAAATGTTGTGAGGCTATAAAAATGTAGTTTATAATCTATCAGGGAACAGAGGAAAGGGAGAATGAGATAATTCTAATATAAGAATCAAAGCATTACTATGAGATTTTTCATGAAAGTATTAGACAACACAGGAGTTTAGTTTTACTTTGTTTCTCAATAATCTTAGAGTGGGAAAAACCTTTCTAATTATGATATCAAATACAAAATCCATAAAAGAAAAACTGATACATTTAGCTACATAAAAATAAATTCTGCATGACCAAGAAAAATTCAAAAGCAAATTACATACTTGGATAAAAACATTTAGTATTTATAGATAAGAATCTAATATAAGTAGTCTTAAAACTCAGTAAGAAAAAGACATATGATACATGCACAATGTTATTCATTACAGTATTGTTTACAATAGCAAAAATGTTGTAAATACGTGCTCATCACTGGTTACATATGTATGTTACATGTATACTATATCATTATGCATCCATTTAAAATTTTATTTTTTAAGGGAACGTGAAATTATTCTTGAAGATATCATAAAGTATTTAAGGTAGGACCCAAAATAGAATTTATCTTAGGCTAACAAAAACATGCATTCTTGTGTATGTATGTTCTATCTTTATTGGGCTAGCATACAAGAAAGCACTATTTGCCTACACTAGGATCTAGGGAATTAGGATATAGAGATGGGGATACTTTTCACAGTTACAAGTAAACTCATTATCTAGTCAAATTTTAAATTAAACAAAAAATTTTTTGAAAAGGAGTATCTTGAGGAAGACATTATGGGGAGGCTCCCAAGCAGTAACCATAAAGATCTGAATAGAAAATTGGAAGGTAACTGACTTGGCAGGAAAGAGAGTCAGTTCAGCTTGGAACACACTGAATGCACTAAGTTTTAGAATAGGTGAATTCAGCATACTGAGAAGTAGGAAGAGTTCTGTGGCAGAGAGTTAGCAATGTGGGTCTAGAATTTTGAGAATGTTTAGCTTCACATTGTTCCAAACCTACAGCACTAAGCTACCTTCATTCCTTCATGCCAAACCTAGTCTTGAGTACCCCAGCCTAAACCATAAACCCTGCCTCCTTCTACTGTCTGAGACAGGAATTCTGATGAGGATGCTGGAGTCAGGTGACCACTAATGAACTGTATATGGCTAGAATGCCTGGGTGGCTAAGTTGGTTAAGCATCTGACTTTTGGTTTCATCTCAATCATGATCTCAAGGTCTTGGGATCGAGCCCCGCGTTGGGCCCCCTGCTCAGTGGGGAGTCTGCCTGACGTTGTCTCTCTCCCTCTCCCTCTGCCCCTTCCCCTGCTCTCTCTCTTAAATAAATAAATAAATAATATCTTTTAAAAAATTGTGTGAGTTTCGCCATCAGAAAGGATGAATACCCAACTTTTACATCAACATGGATGGGTCTTCAGGAGATTATGCTAAGTGAAATAAATCAAGCAGAGAAAGTTAATTATCATATGGTTTCACTTATTGGTGGAACATAAGGAATAGCATGGAGGACATTATGAGAAGGAAGAGAAAAATGAAGGGGGTGGAAATCGGAGGGAGAGATGAACCATGAGAGACGTTGACTCTGAGAAACAAGCAGGATTTTAGAGGGGAGGGGGGAGGGGGGATTGGTTAGCCCGGTGATGGGTATTAAGGAGGGCACGTACTGCATGGAGCACTGGGTGTTATACGAAAACAATGGATCGTGGATCACCACATCGGAATCTAATGATGTACTGTATGGTGACTAACATAACATAATAAAATTTTTAAAAAAATTGTGTGAGTTTCATAGACATCAAAATTGAAGTTACAGGATAGTAAGGAAGTCCATAAGCCAGGCATAATGTCATACTGTATAATTTTCCTTTTATTTTTTTCACTACTGTGTTTCTTAGTATCCACGGACATTGGCTGCGTCGGCTTGTGCTAACAGTTTGTCACCCTTCCTCTGGAATCAGTGCACTGATGTTTCAGCCCAGTTCATCTCCATGGGCCACAGTTAGAGAGAATAAGTGAGTTAAAAGAAAGTATCTCAATTCTGGGATCATTTTGTAAGTATTCAAAACAGAGATGATCTCTTTCACTAGGGACACTGGCTAAGATAAAAACATGTAAGCCTGTAATTTGGGGGGTCAACTATATAGAGTGAGTGAGCTATTGGGGAATGAAGTCAACACCAAAGAAGACGAAAGTGTGTGTGTGTGTGTGTATGTGCATCTATGTGATCTATGTGTATGAGAAAGGGAAAAAAAAAATCCAGGTTACATCATATGAGTTCCTGAATCAAAGCCAAACTCCCTCTAAAATTTTATTTCTTGAGCCAAAAGGTCTATCTGTTTGTCTGTCAGTCTATATCCATCATCATGACTCTATCCTTTAAGCCTTCTCAGTTAAGATTTTATTATTTAAAAGAAATCTCACTTGCACATTATACTTGCCAATATGGTAGGTATAATAATAAAACTCCATGATCCAAATTCTTTCTCTAATTCAGGTAAGACCTAATCTCATAAAATCTGTGAACATTGAGTATATAGTTATTTGTCAAACAGTTCTAAGGGGCTCAATAAACACTTGTTGACTGATGGCTCTCATGTCTCTTTATTTCAATATACAATTGATCCTTGAATAACACAGGTTTGAACTATGCAAGTCCACTTATATGTGGATTTTAAAAATATAAATACAGCACAGTGCTATAAATGTATTTTCTCTTCCTTATGATTTTCCTAATAACATTTTCTCTAGCTTATGGTAAAAATACAGTACATAAGACATATAACATTAAAAAGTATGTGTTAATCTACTGTTTATGTTATCAGTAAAGCTTCAGATCCAAGTAAACTCTTACTAGCTTTGGGGGGGAGGAAAAAGTTATATACAGTTTTTTGACTGTGTAGGGGGAAGAGGGTGCCCGTAACATCCATGTTGTTCAGGGATCAACTGTACTTCAACAAATGTGTTGTGATACTACTATACTCAAGGCTTTCCTTCACTGAAATGAGGATTCTTATACGTGCAAAGCATGGAGTCAGTTAACAGGCTTTATAAGGCTGAATACAAGATTCCAGTGCTTTCATTTGATATGGGACAGGAAAGCTATTAACAAGAAGCCAGATTTCTTGTAACCTTAATTCACTAATAACCTATAGTTTCATCTTTCTGCAATATGTATTTTGAGTTTCTCTTTAGCTTTAGAAGAGAAGAACAATCTGTAATCTTCTATAAACAAAGTATAAACAACATTTAACTGAAGTGAAAATAACAATGTATTTTAGGACTCATGGATCAGATCTATGTAGCTTATAAGTTAACTTTTTAAAGCATATACCGAATATATTACAAATAACATATTGTTATGTTTGGCTCTCCCCAGAAAGCAATAAATAAAATCTATGTCTAAAGGCATTTACATATTAGTAGTGGCTGAAATTTTATAGATGCAGCTTTACTGCCAAAAGAAAAAGCAGTTATTTTGGGGTCTCTACAGCTATAAACCTGTACATAGATTTTTACAGTGCTGAGTAAGCTTGGATAAAATTAAAGCATAAAACTTCCCCACATGACTACTTTAGTTATCTTTGGGAATATTATTCATTTGAGGATTTTTATTTCAAATAGCAAATGTATGGAAGTACTTTATTTTTTTTTCTTTTGCTTGATGTGGACCGAATTAATGAAACTAATATAACAAGCAGACAGAAATTGTCAAAGACACTTGCAAGACATTTTGCATAGAAATGTCCTTGTGTTTTGACATTCTGATTTCTTGTTTTCTGACAGGGCTATAATTTGCTTTAAGAATTGTTTTAATCAATTACCAAATGTTTCTTATGCTGCGCCGGATGGAAGTAATTGAATTTTGTAAAGGAGTAGCTGAGTAGCTGGGTATGATTAAAAAATTTTTTTTTTCATTGACCTTTCTTGCTTTCAAACCCAGGGTCTGATTAAAAACAATGCTTCCTAAAAGAGGTTATTCTCAAGGATAGTTTTAATAAAGCTTTACAGTTTTTGATAACACCGTCGTTGTCTTTAACGAAAGGCCTAACATCGTTGCTACAATGACCAAAATCAGTAATTAAACATCTCACAGCTAGCCCATGTTCAAGCTGCTGTTTCTGAGCTTATAAATCCATGAAAATAAATCTCTCTGGGGCCATCTCAGCTCCAGAAAGATAGCTTTAAATGAGCTATAGAGGGGCGCCTGGGTGGCTCAGTCGTTAGGCGTCTGCCTTCGGCTCAGGTCATGGTCCCGGGGTCCTGGGATCGAGCCCCGCGTCGGGCTCCCTGCTCGGCAGGAGGCCTGCTTCTCTCTCTCCCACTCCCCCTGATTGTGTTCCCTCTCTCGCTGTGTCTCTATCAAATAAATAAATAAAATCTTTAAAAAAATAAAAAATAAAAAAAAATAAAAAATAAAAATAAAAAAAAATAAAATAAATGAGCTATAGAACTGAACCTTGCTCTTTCCCTAAAGTGTGTGGTGCATTGCAGAATGCCTATTTATAGAACTACTTTAAATACGATCAAGACCTCTTCTTTAGAAAAAAAATATATATTTTCACTATTTTTTTTTCCATTTAACTTTGAGATGAAAGCCATCTTCCTTTAGTTCTGAGATTCTATTTACAAAAGGCAGGGCTCTATGTTAAAGAAAATAAAGTGTACCTGAAAAAAAAACTGAAACAGCAAATCATAATCTAACTATTTCTAGAATTTTTACAACACAAAAAGGCCTTTGAAATCATTCAAAAAATAAGACAAACATATTGGGGAGAAACATTTTCTTTTGCCTGCCCAGTATCCATGATCTTTTCTATTCATGATAACTCGTGCAAAATCGCTCCTCCCCTAACGATGACGGCACACAGTCCATTTTCTCCTAGTTCCCTACCATCTGGTTTTCTGGAATTCATTGGTAGAGATTACATTCCCTTTAATATTTCCTTCCATTATTTCTTCCCAATAAATAGCCTTCTCTTAAACTATGCATGCTCTGCTCCAGCTTTTCTGAAGGAAGAGCTGCTTACATTACTGGTTTTTAACGTGTGTACCATTTCTGTATCCTGATATTTCTAGTGTTTTATCTGAGTATAAAAGTATTCCAGGAATGCCACTGGATGACAAATTTATTAAAGTTATAATCCTTTAAATCCTCTTAAGGTCATAAATTAAAAACTATGACATAAAATTGAAGACATATTGTGACCAATTATTTTCTCATTCATATTCACTAAACACTGTGTACTGTATACCGGATAGAAAAAAAAAAAAAAAAAGATTATGCAGTTTAGGTAAGAATACAGATAGAACATGAATAACTCCTTGGTTTAAAGGGTTATTTTCTAAGGAGCAAAGTCAAACTCTTGAACATATCCTATAAGGTTGCCTACTCTCTAGTCTTATTTTTTCTTTTACACCTCAAGTCCCATCTGCTCTGAACAACCAGAGCTTTTGCCTACATTCCCATTTTACCATCTATTCTCCATATACACTGAAATCTCAAAGAAACCTATTAGGTCCTTACTCATACCCTTGTACATATGGCTTTCTTCACCTCTGAAGCCGTTTTATCATCCTTTGAGGGGCGCCTGGGTGGCTCAGTTAGTTAAGGGACCAATTCTTGGTTTCAGATAACGTCATGACCTCATGGGTCATGAACTCATGGGTTGTGAGATGGAGTCCTGTGTGAGATTGAGCCATGGGTGGGGCTCTTCACTCAATGGGGAGTCTGCCTGAAGATTTTCTCCATCTGACCCTCCCCCTACTCCCACAAGCGCACTTTCTCTCTTGAATAAATAAATAAATCTTTATTATTATCATCCTTTGAGACCCAGAGAAAACATTAACTCATTCATGAGCAGTTTTTCAGATGATTTAGATATATTTATGTCTCCATTCTTATCTCTTACAATATGTTCTATAAAAATCCATTCTAGTATTAAATACATTTGGTCATAATTATTTTTAGACATTTATCTCTCCTAATATTCTACAAGCTCTTCAATGATAAGAAATGGATCTTGTTCATTTAATTATTCCCCCCGACTTTCTGCATGCTAAACTGATACATTGTGAGCTCAACATATATTAGACAAATAGAAGCATAAATGAATAGAGGCAAGATTAAAAGTGAGAATGCAACTCCCAGGCCAGCTCCTCTTTCCACTGCACCAAGCTGACTTTATCCATGACAGACAGGCCAACAGATACTATATTATGATCTAACTGTAAATTAGTTATTTCCTTTAATTTCAAATATATCTATGAGTAAACTGTGTAAGACTAGAAAGGAGGACAAAGAGTAATTATTCTGATGGTTTAGGCTATACATTTGCTAATTCAAATATCTATATTTCAGACTATATTCTTTTATTTAGAAATACCCAATTATTTCACTTCTTCACTTTGTTTTGGATATGTGTGAACCTTAAGCTCATCTTAATATCGTGGTTTATATTCATTCACTTCCAAATGTGAATGTATTTCAAACTAACTAAATAAATAAATCTCAACCCTCAAGCTTTGCTTTCATTGAGTAATATGAAATAAAAACAGTTGTTATACATATTTTTCGGAGCTTCTTTTTTAAAGTACACTTGACACATAATGTTACATTAGTTTCAGATGTATAACACAGTGATTTGGCAAGTTTATATGTTACCCTATGCTCACCCCAAGTGTAGCTACCATCTGTCACCAGACAATGCTATTACTAATATCATTGACTACTTCCTATGCTGCACCTTTCATCCCTGGAAATAAACACAGCTTGTAACCCTGGTTGACTGGGTAATTGGTACTGTGTAGACTTGGTCTGTGTTTCCTTGCTAGTGTATCTTCATTCTCGAGCCATAGTTTTTATTAGACTTAATTATGCTCCCCTGCTACTTTAAATCAAGGGTATCCTCAAAATGAGGATTGTGTCTATTAAATTTAATTACTTCCCTCTGTGGATCAAGTGCCTAGGATGCTGCTATTAAAAGGAGGCTGTTATTATGAGAGGCTGCTCCTGAACTGGAACATACGTTTGTAAAACAACTCTCAATTTCGTAGTGTCATGGTTCCAACCAGCTGTGTTCCAACTCTTGCATGAGTTCATACTTTTTTAGTAAACATGCCTAATGGAATAAAATACCCCAAATGGATATGCACACATATCTTTTTTTTTTTTTTTTTCCCTTTGCATGTCCTCCGAACATTGATCATTTACTTCCACTTGATTGGTATTTCTTCAGGGAAATGGCATATCTGTTCTACCACATTGTGGCTAATGGTTACTGTACATGAACCTTGAGGCTATATATGCTTTTGCAATAATTAATTTATTAGCAATATCCCTAAGGGTGTTGTAATAGAAACAGAAAGGTGATGGAAAGAGGAAAAACACAACAGAGAATTATGCCAGCTGTGTACCAAGATCTATTATTACAAACAGTTAACTCAGATAATTGAACTCTAGGGGATGTCATCACTTGAATTTTCATTTTAGAATTGTCCCAACTTAATTCCATGGATCTTCAGATTCATTTATGAGCAATCTTAATGCTGATGATTTATCTAAGGAACCTCAGGCAACATTAGAAAAATGGAACAAATACATTAACTGTTTTCTATTAATAAGAACACTTAGAGTTATAATACCTATGTGCAAGTCTCTGCTGCCATCTACTAGCTGGGTGACTTCGAGTAAGTTGCTTTGATTAAAAATAAGGCGATAGTTATAATACATGCCTTACCTACCTTCGCAGGTTGTAAGAATAATGAAATAAGAATTTTCATATTAAATTTCCATGTTAAAATTAAATTAAGAAATCACTATTCATAGAAATATATAAATTCAAAACAGAAAATTAAAAAAAAAAACAGCAGAGAGAAGTCAAGATATTTGGCATACTCAGTGGAAAATGCCCAATCCATAAACAGACTTTTTCTACATGATTTTGAACTGGTTTGACTGAATTTTTGACCCAACTGATAGAATGTTTTGGCATCCCGAGGACATCATTTAAAATAGCAATTATTTTCTCACCTTTTATTACCTTCTCCCCGACAATAACATAGGCCAGAAAACTAATTATCAAAAGCAGTTTCATCATGCAAGAAATGGGTGACTGACTTGGGTCAGTTCTCAAATAAGTATTTTTATATGATCTAGATATTTAATTGAACTGTGCTCAATTATCCATTCCTACAATCCAATCCATATGTCCATGTTCTTCTGGTGCCTTTTGCCACCACCTTTAAAAATTTTGTTATATTGAGATAACTCTGGGTTATAAATTATCCAAAGCACAGTTAAAATGACAAGGCAGTTAATCTCTAACCTTGGACAACTAGAAAGAAATTTTTTGTGCCCTGTAAGGAAAGTGTTAAGGACCTATTTACTAAACAATAAAAAACTATGGTAAAGTAGAAAGGGTATCAGAAAAAAAGAAAAACCTGTTCCATGAAAGAAAGATTCTTTAATTCTGCATAGTTTTTGAGAACACAATGGACATTAGTCATTGAAAATTTTAAAATAAATAAAGAAAGAAAAACAGTAATAATGACAACAATGACTAGTATTTATTCAGTACTTGTAAGTCCTAGGCACTTTGCTAAATATTTTACATCCATGTTTTAATTAAGTCCTTTGAACAACCTTACCAGCTAGGAAAATTATGCACCCTAACTTTACAAATGAGACAACTGAGACAGAGAAATTGAGTAAATTGCACAATATCACACACCAGAATTCAAACTCAGGGCTATCCGACATCAGAATCAGCTCTTAATCTCTTTATTACATTGTAAAAAAGGCAAAATTCAACTCAATATAACTTTATCTGAGTTCTCCAACAACAGAATGAGCCTGCCAGCACAGTAATTTCTAGTCACTGAAAATGAACTTGATAGAATAACAAGCTTGACGTAACGCGATGGATGAGGTAACTGAAGTCCAGAGCTGCAAAGTAGCTTTTTAACTATCGTAGAGTGGTTAGAAGCAGAGACGGGATGGGTGATCTCCTGTTCCCCACTCAAGTGATCTCTTTACCATGCACAATGGTTTTTTAATGTGATGCTAGAGGAGCACCTTTGATGATGTTGTAGAGGTGTTTCAGCAAGAAATAGTTCCTTGGACTGTGTTAGCTATTCTTCTGCCTGTCCAGCTAGCTTTCTTATCCTTATTCCTATAATTGACACTAGTCCCCTAGGTAGAGGGATGTGCAATAAGACTTGGTAACTGTTATAACTTATTCTCCAGACAAATGTGATTGGCCCAAAGGATGGACAAATCAGAGACCTTCCTTGGTATTAATCCGTGGATTTTAGGGACGCTACGTGCTTGCTTTTCCAATGGAGTTGCTGATATGTGATTGCTGATTTATGTTCAAAAGGAAACTCCTCCAGGACATGAAAAGAAACAAATGAGAGGTCAAAAAGAATCCTGAAGCCATTAAACCCTGGGTTCTAAGTTTTGAATCCATCAGTCTTTTGTTTCTTTTCAATTTTATGAATTATCCTATATCCCTCCTTGACTATATGAGTCAATTAATTTCTCTTTTGTTTAAGTTAGTTAGAGTTGGGTTTCATTTTCTTGCAACTGAAAGACAGAAGCCTAACTACTCAAGATGGGGAGGGTGAACTCTATTTCTCTTAAGGTGTCTTTTTGAATCAAGTCACTGTGGATCACTAATCCTTATGTTTACTACATTCAGTCATTTAACGCAACTGCCTATTTACCACCAATTCATGAAAGCACCCAGCAAGTCTATCTGAGCCCCTTTTGTGAAGTCAAGTGAAAACCCATCCAACACATAACCCTGTTTCCAAATGGCCAAATGGAGAGAAAGTCTAAAAATGAATCCCAATTTTCATAAAATGTTTAGCTTTCCTTAGGGGAATTAAAAACACTGTAGCTAGAAATCTTTCTTTAGCACTACTAAAAAGAGGCACTTGAATGAAGCATTTTATGAGAAAAATCTTGTTTTCTCACAGAGAAACTCCTTTGTGACCTTATGCACTAGGTTATTTCTTCCCAAGCACTTGTTTATTATCATGTAGTCATGGGAGCCAACATGACTATTTGTTGTGCCTGAAATGTAATTATAATTCTCTTACTGCTTCTCAGAAACAAGTCTTTGAAATTAGGAAGCCAAAGGTCAACACAGTCAAAAGAGATGAATTGCAAAATTTTTGCTCAGGACACTCAGTAACTTTGGAGAACAATTTGTGGACAGGTTGATGACCAGCAACTCTTGTAAAGTGGCAACAATGACCAAAACAAGGAATCACCGATTATGACAATACACCTAAAAAGATCACTGCAGTGTTCTCATTAAATATAAAATTATTAAACTTTTAATGTTGCCTATCAATTAAAAAAACCAAATGTATGTTCCTAATTCTACATCATCTTTCACACTGAATTGAAAAGAGAGATGTGGTAGTGTGAAGGCTGTCATTAGGGTCAGGAAAAAGCAGTAAACGTTTCTGAGTCATGACAGATACTATATTATTATCTCTTATGTTGAATTGTGATCACTTTGTCACATAAGTTTAAAATGAATTCAAAATCTTTCTATCTCTAATTCTTGGGGAGAAGCAAGGAAAACAGGAATTTCTAGGAGCTGTCAGATACTCAAGAAAAGACCATCTTTAGACTATTTTCCAGTTGGTGAAATGGAAATTTTTCAAGGTCAAAGTATTGAAGAAGCACCTAAGTAGATGTTTCTATTACATGTGATGTGCTTATCCAGCTGCCTATAACTTTGAATCACTGACTTTGTATCAAGACTTGCCAACATTGGAGTTACCTTATGGAGGTCAGGGCATACTGGGTATTATTGAATGGATTGATTAAGTATCAGGCTTATTGTGGGATAATGCCTAATTTTCTTAACTTCCACTTAAACAATAAATAGACAGAAATTCAAATATACTAAACACTCAGTATTTCTCTATTCAGTCTTCAAAATATAGGTAGTCATGTCAAAAATACTGTTATTTCAAACTGTGACTTGGGGATGCAATTCTTTTTTCAGTTGTTTACCGCACCAAAATAACTCTCCTCTGTAAGTGATTAAAACTTAATTTTTAAAGAAAATTCTGTAAACTGGAAAGAAAATTAAAAACTATTCACTCTATGCTTTTCAGATCTCCCTCAGGACTTAGTAATTAAAAACAATATTCAGCATCAAAAAATCAGCTTCACTTTTCCTGTGAATTCACAGCCTTAAAATAGTGATGACCTTTCAAGAAAACACTATTCAAAATGACAAGGGCAGGGCATCATCAGGCTAAGAACCATTAACTTTCAGCCTTTTGCCCCTTTTCTAATGTTTTGTGAAAAATATGGTAGTAACAGATAATTTATCTACCTCATTCTAAACCACTCCTCACCAAGCAATCTGCCCTTCTGGGGCATCTTACTTTTCGGCAACTTCACATTTTTGCATATATTTCATGCATACAGCCTCCTTTGACTTTAAACAGAGATTAGTATTTTTTAAAATGAAAAAGCCAAAGCAAGCAAAAAACTATGGACTTGGCTGGGAACATAATTCAACAAAAACTGAGTCAAAATTGGGGTGTCTGGGTGGCTCAGTCAGTTAAGTATCTGCCTTCGGCTCAGGTCGTGATCCTAGGGTCCTGGAATCGAGTCCCACATCCTGGCTCCCTGCTTCACAGGGAGGCTTCTTTTCTCTCTCTCTCACTGTCTCTCATGAACAAATAAATTCTTTTAAAAAACTGAGTCAAAATTAAGAAAAATGATGAAAATATACACACCCAAGTAACTTCAATTTCAGTTATTAGGATGATCCAATTTTTTGTCCTTATGAGGTTACTTCCCAACTTTTTCATTTTGATGACTACAAACATGATATTATCAGGTACAATTTTATGAAAGACCAAAGGATAAAGTAGGTTATTATATAGGTTGGGAATTTTGTTCAACTTTGAGGAGGCTGAAGGGATAATGAAGGCTTTCCTTGGTACACAGCTGTATTATCACCATCATCTTTGTCTTTATTGTCGTCATCATCATCATCATCATCATCCATTCATTAGTTACTATATAGTAAGCTTTATGCTCAGCACTTTACATATATTATCTTCTTAACCTTCCAGAGAAATAGGAAAAAGATGGGGTAACAAATTCATAAGGTATGTAATAATGTCATCTGAACTTTGCATATGAAGTAAAGAGAAGTAAATAAATGCTCAGACACATAGAAATAACTAGTATAGGACCCAAGGTTTGAATCCAAGAAGTTTGAGAGTCTTGCTTTCTATCCAATTTCATAATTCAGTTCTAGGAAGCTTTATGTGAAAATTTCTTTATGTAACATTCTTTGCTAGTATGTGAATTATACGCCACTCTAAGACTGAAGATTACTAAAACCTAAAAGATTCTCAACAACTTTTGAAAGTTTCTTGAGGACAGGGCTTCATTCTTAGCATCAATTACAGTAACCAAGCACATGCAATGGTTCTAAGTAATTTTTTATTAATACCTTATCAAAGTAAAACAAGAATATGGTTTAAAGAATTAAATAGTTCTAACTGCTTAGAATAAACATTATAATTTCCTGTTACCCTCATCTCAATCTTGGAAGAAGAAACTTTCTTCTGGATCTTGCTTCTATATTTCCAAATAACATGCTTACATTGTTGTCTCTCAATGGATATCTGGAGATTGATATTTATAAAATTTTGTATTTTGGCAGGTGAGGACTTTAACTCTCCTACTCTCTACCTTTCCTACCTTTATTCTCAAAATGTTATATCACAATCTTTGCTTAATGCCATATTCAGTGTTTTAACTATCATAAACATGTGAATATTGTTCACTATTGAGTCGTAATTTACTATGATAACTCTTTCTTGTTATTCCTTTTGTTTTTCCTGGAATTAGCATTGCTCTTTTTTTTTTTTTTTTGAAAACCCCAACTCTTATTCTTGAAAAAACAGCTGGATAAACTGGTGAAAGCCAGTTTGTTGAAATTTCAAGATGGTATAAAAATGCTTCCATGACACAGTTAGCATTTGCACATTCAGCTTCCAAAGGGCGCACTGCTCAAAATCACTCATCCATCATTTGCCAACTTTGATCTGGAGGTACTGAAACAATGAATTGAGTTCTTAAAAATTTACTTTAAGAATAGATAATGAGGGAATTCTGGACCTGAGGATCTTTAGTATTTGAAGAAATCCACAGACAGAACTGAAAGTAGGTGAAGACTTCAGTTTTGATTTCCAAAGATTCCAATCTTTCCAAAAAAGATTTCCAACTTTTCTGTGAGGATGTATACTCCATTAAAGCTCAGGCTTGTAGCCACACTGTTCCATTTGTAAGTATTTTCAAATTTTACGGTTGAAAATCCAGTCAACCAGTGGCCCAAACAACTGAATTAGCCATAATTCAGTGGCTCATGCAGTGCAGCCACAGGGACCTGGCTCTCATTCAACCCTAAGCCATCTCTTGGTAATGACCTCCGTGTCTAGAGACCAGGGGAAGGACTTTAGTGAGCAGCAACTAATCCATTCAAACAGTCCTTGTGCTTAATGCCAGATTTCTTCCCGTACATCCCTAAGCAACTTCCAATGTAAAATCACTCTTAGCTCTGAAAAAAACGTGACCAACTTCTAAAATCCTTTAAGCATTGCTCATTTTTATTGCTTAAGAGTCTTTGAATCTTTTGAATCTTCCCATACCATCCAATAGATCTGAAAATCCTCTCAACACAGTATTCATATAATCAGAACTATCAGAAAATGTCAATTTCATTTTTTTTTAATCTGTTGTAGATATTTCCTCTGGAGTCACTTTCTTACTGCCCCATATTACACTAGTATCTTTTACCAAGGCCTGTAGTACAGATATCACAGGTTTTTCTTTGACCTCATCTTGGGAATTATCTTGATCATTCTTTTGTGATAGATTCTCTGTTCTCTAGATCCAAAGTCTCCCTTTTTGTGCTTTCTCATTACTTTTGAAGAGCATCCTACATTAGATTCCCATAAAACAATGATGAAAGAAAATTTTTTGAGACACTGTATATCTCAAAACATCATTATTCTACCTTCTTACTCAATTTATAAATCTATATTTGGTCATACTATTTATTAGAATAAATGAATAAAAAATGAATAAAGAAAATATCATTTCTCTATGAATTTTGAAGACACTGGATCCAATTATCTCCTACCTTTAGTGTGAATGTTGAAGAGTTTCTTGCCAGGTTGATTTTCAACTCTTTATATGAAACTTTCTTATTATTAATATAGTAGATCTTTTTTATTTCTTCTTCTTTTTTTTTTTTTTTTTGGTGGGCCCTTTCAAGATGGAGACTTATTTACTTCAGTTCTGGGATTTTTTTCCTATATTATTTCTTTGTTAATTTCCCATTATTTTGTCTGTAACCTCTTTTTGGAACAGCATTTAGAATATTGGACTGCCTGACTCACTCACTGAATTTTCTTTTATGTTCCCCACTATTGTCCCTTTCTATCCCCCTAGTTTCCAAGAGAATTACAGAATTTATATCTTACAAAATTGTACAGATGTTTTAAATTTTATATAATCATTTTTTTAAATTTCTAACATCCTGATCTTGTTCTCTAACTGTAATTTGTATAGTTTTTGTAAAGCTTCCTTTGCTCTTATTCTGAGATTTCTCCGTGGTTACTAATTATATATATATATATTTTTTTCTTTTTAAGGTGTTCTACTTTCTGCCATCTTGTTCACCATGAGTTAGGTTGTTTTTTTGTTTGTTTGTTTGTTTTTAAGTTTGTACATTTGATCATCTTCCATCTTGGAGAGGTTCCTCAACTGTGGCTATTTGCTTATATCTCATTTGGTACTTCCTAATATCAATATTTAACTGTCTCTTCTCTGGAGTGATTTAGTTCAGTCAAAAAAAAAAAAAAAAAAAGGATGCTCCTATATCTTTTCTTGAAGATCACAAACCTCTATGCCAGCTTTATAAAAACGCTTTCTGGAAGAAAAAGAGAGCTCAAGCCCCATAGGTCAGTAAGCATAATCCCAGCTTCCTGGGATCTGAGAGTTGGGAGTACCTAATTTAATTACTTCAGAGATTAGATCTCCTATTTCCTGGGATATAGGTTTATCCACTTGACTATGAATAATGTAAGGGGCAATCTTGGGTTCTTGTTCTATATACAAACTTTTTAATCTATATTGCTTTGAAGCAATCCACCATCAAACTCAAGTAACCTTTTTTTCAGTAATCAGTGCCTTCAAATTTACAGCCTTCCAAGAGTTATGTGGAGTATGTTAGCTTCCACCTTGTTAGCATCTCCCTCATCTACTATGGAGATTTGACATTTTCTTCTGCCCTGTTTATTCTATTACCATGCATTCAACTCTTTGTCTTTTTATATTGTGATTTAGAGATATTGATTTATCTTACATTCATTAAGGCCAGAGTATGGATCTCTGTTTCATGTACTTCTTACAGTATAAGGGGGAAAAGGGCCTAAAAACATTTCTCTACCCTCTTAAACTAAAAGCCTGCTAACTATAAGATGGCTCCTATAAATGAATAAACAGATTAATAAACAATTAAAAATACCAGTAGAACTGTTGGTATGTTGGCCATTGTATATGTACCTCAAATACTTGTTGGAATTGAGTATAAAGTCACAAAAAAATAGTAAAATTAGCCTGATCATATTTTCCCTTTCCAATAAAGTTTCTCTCCTTTCTAATTTTATGGAAGATGCTGAAATTGACCAGCAGGTATGGAAAACTCCACTGGGAGTAATTTTAAATAAAGGAAATTGATGGCTAAGTAAACATAGTACTTAAATTTAAATATATCTAAGAGCTTAGCTATTATTCTTAAGTACCTCAGCCATTTCCCCTAAGTTTATCCATCTAGTTATTCAGAATGTAAGGAGATGGCACTGCTTACTCCACTATCTTCAGTAAATAAATGATTATATCTATAAATATAAAAATGTTGCTTTACAATCCACAGCACAGTCTCAGGAGTTTACTTGAAAAATTTGGGTGACTCAAGCAATGATATTTGTTAACTGGCCACAATTGCTGATTGGCTGGCCCCTCATAACAGTATTTTGTGTTAAGTTTCTTAAAGTTTGAGAAAGATAGGGTACCTATGATAATTTTATGTGGAACACTATTAAAGTAAAATATTAAGAAAAGTAAAATATTATGAAAAAAGTAAAAGACTTTATAATTGATTATATAAAACAATTTGATTTTTATAATTGATTACATAAAACAATAATTAGCACATGAAAACTATAATATGAACACAATGTTTAGGAACTACTCAGGTTTGGACAGAGTCCAAATTAAGCAGAAGTTAAAACTTCATAGACACCTACAGAGCTCAAACATGCCCTTCAATGTTTTAAAACTTCAGTAGCTTCTACGATAACTATTTAACATTGTAGTGTACATAATTGGTCACTTAACGTTGAATTCTCTAAAATATCACCAGATTGCCTGTTAATAAGTCAAAACTACCTTTTTAGAACACACAGTAAATGAGAACACTATCTTGACAGAATCTTACCAGTTTCTTAGAAGGAGAAAGTCATAAGTTAGGTATTTACAAATACCTGGGGTCTGAATTCAAATGTTTTAGGGGAAGTTCTTCAGGGTAGGAAAATGATTAGGATAAGGCAAGATTTTAAGATAATAGTTAAGACTTGGACATATCTAGTCAAGGCCCTTTAAAGGATTCTTGCTAAGTAAACTCTTATTCAATAAGTGAACAGTTTGCTCAGGTAAATAAACTTTTGTCTCAGATAAATTGATTTTCAAGAACTTCCTGAATAAAATTATATTTGTACATAGTTTTACATTTCTTAGGCAAAGTTTTTCTGAAAAACACAACTAAGGCATCTTAACCTAAGTGGTCTAAATTCTTTTCTTTCCTGGACAAATCTTCCTGGATACAAAACTAAGTAATGGTGACACAGGTGGTTTCAGTTATACTTCTCCTTAAAACAATGTGCTTTTGGATTGGATGGCCTTATCCCAATCTCTAACAGATACATTCTGATTTTTCTCTATTACTATGATGCCTTTAGGCCAAAGAATAGAGAGGGAGGAGTGGCATCAGCAAAATGATACCCCCAGGCCTCACTCCTCTAACTGGAACACTGAAATCCAAGGAAAACTGTCAGAAGCAACTTTGTCAGAACCCTGCAAAGGAGTCAAAGGTTTATAGCACCCAAGCAAACACTGAATCAAGAAAGTCAATGTTAAAATGGTAGAAAAGCTTTGTGGTATTTTTACTTGTACTTGTTCCATGCCCTCATGGGCATGCGTCACTCTTTTAGAGGGAAACCTACATTCCCAGTGTGGAACTGATCCCTCATCTGGCAAGAGTAGAGAAGTCCTTAATCACAAATCCTCATATATGTCCACTCTAAGCTATCTATGGGCTATCTGAATGACTGATTTAAGGCATTAATCTTTGTTTAACTTAGCTCAGAAGTTAGGCTGGAAAAGTTGTCAGGATTCAGAAAAAAAAAAAAAAAAAAAAAACACTGAAAGGTGAACTAACAAACCACAGATATCTGGGAGAAATGATTACAGTCAAAACATACAATAGATTACCTAAAGTCCAGAAGAAAAAGCTGAGGAGAAGACCTTTGGGAAATTAGGAAGTTGCATGCATGGAAAGTTTAGAAAGCCAATTTTTAGTTTTCCCAGGGTAAGATGGATGCTCAGAAAAGATTAGAGAAGACCTTAAACTTTTACATTAAGCTGAACTATAGGCTAAGTGCAAGACTGGCTAAGTGATGAGAGAGTACCTTGGCAGAGAACAGAGATGCAAAGACTAAAACAGGTATTTTGATCTTTTGTTTGTTTTGGCACTTAAGACAATTTAAACAATATTTGTTTTGGCATTTAACACAACCACTGCCAAAACACCTGAACACATCCTAAGAAAAAGAGACTATAGTGATCACACACAACAAGGAATATAGTTATTTCAAATATAGTTTGGGAAAAATCAGTAAACGGACTACTATAAACATCAGCAATTTTAAAAAACAAAGCAAAATAAAACACCGAACTGGGGAAGGAGGAGAATTTATATATCTATAGTTATGGCATCATAACATTCAAATGTCTATAGAAAAGAAAAACACACCAAAAATCTCATACATCTATGGCCAATCGATTTTCAGCAAGGATGTCAAGACCATTCAATGAAGAAAGAATAGCCTTTTCAAAAAAAAATTGTGCTGGAAAAACTATATATTTTCATGCAAAAGTGAAATTGGATGAATATGAATAAAAAATATGAATAAAAAATAGACCTAAATGTAGGCATTATACAACTCCTGGGGAAAAAAAAAAAAAGACTAAATCTCTTTAACCCTGGATTTGGTAAAGGATTCTTAGATATTACACCTAAGACATGAGCAACCATAGGAAGAAAATATATATAAATAGGAATTCGTTAAAAAATATTTAAAAAATTTTGTGGTTCCGGGGCGCCTGGGTGGCTCAGTTGGTTAAGCGACTGCCTTCGGCTCAGGTCATGATCCTGGAGTCCCAGGATTGAGTCCCACATCGGGCTCCCTGCTCAGCAGGGAGTCTGTTTCTCCCTCTGACCTTCCTCCCTCTCATGCTCTCTGTCTTTCATTGTCTCTCTCGCAAATAAATAAAATCTAAAAAAAAATAAAAAATAAAAAATTTTGTGGTTCCAATAATACTATCAAGGCAGTGAAAACAGAAACTCCCAAAAGAAAGAAAATATTTGGAACTCTGTGTTAACATTGGGACAGAATATTGTCAAAACTGGGGAAAACAGAGTTTTGGAACTATCCTTTGCTAACTGTAAGGATTTATTCACTTCATTTTGTCCTTCTGGTCTAGAGTTTCTTCCCCAAAACTATTGCCCCTTTTAATCTAATATTTTATTACTTTGTAATTGTAAGTGATAAAATTTCCTATATTTCCATAACCTTTGACATGTATCATTTTTATGTTTTTCTGCCTGTCACTTTTGGGGTGGTGATGCTAAATCTCCTACTTTTTTTTTTTTTTTTAAGATTTTATTTATTTATTTGACAGAGAGAGACACGGCGAGAGAAGGAACACAAGCAGGGGGAGTGGGAGAGGGAGAAGCAGGCTTCCGCGGAGTAGGGAGCCCAATGGGGGGCTCGATCCCAGGACCCTGGGATCATGACCTGAGCTGAAGGCAGATGCTTAATGACTGAGCCACCCAGGCGCCCCTAAATCTCCTACTTCTTTATTCTGCTATTTATTTCTCATAATGGATGACAATTTTGGTTTTAATTTTCAGAGTAAGTTCATCTTTAGTGGGTTCTTCCCCACCTAACCCCCTGGGAGTCCCAGAGCATCAGCAACATTTTACCACTTGGAATAATTTCTTTGTTGCTAGATCTTGAGATTGCCTTTCTTCCTTTCCTTCTTCCTTTCCTTATTCCTTCCCTTATCCTCTCCCTTCCCTTCTCTTCCTTATCCTTTTTAGATGGACAATGACACTACCTATTTGTTTTTGTTATATTTTAGAATTTCTAGGTACTGTTAGGGAAGGGAGGATCATTCCACATCATTTCAGCTGCCATATTACTAAAAGCTCATTTGTATTTATATATTATCATGGAGCTTAGGTTTGCATTCATATTGGGGAATAGATGTGTTTATAGCTAGATCAACTTTTTTTTCATTGTAACTAGATTGCATTATAAATTTAATCTATTCTACTTAAATTAGAAGATTTTAAAATAAGCAGGGAAAGCTATTTTTCATGGTACTTTGACTATCCTTAGGCACTTATAATTCAGCATGTAATTTTTAAAAAGATTTTATTCATTTATTTGAGAGAGAGCAAGTGAGAGAGAGAGAATGAGCTGGGGAGGAGGGATTGGGGGAGGGAGAAGCAGACTCTCTGCTGAGCAGGTAGCCCCCCAATGTGGGGCTCAATCCCAGGACCCCAGGATCATGACCTGAGCTGAAGGTAGACACTGACCTCTACCTCTAAAACTAATAATACATTGTATATTAATTATTTGAATTTAAATTTTAAAAATCTTTTAAAAAGTAAGAAAAAAGAAAGAAACTTCACAACCCCATTTAAGGGTACACAAGTGTTTTCATTTAGTTATGCAATATGTTTTCTTGTGAAATGTGATTTATTTTTATATAATTGAATACATTTTCATTTCAACATAAAGCACTTTCTGAAAATCATCAATATGTGGAAATGTCAATAGTTGCCCTTAAGCTTTGAAAACAATTATGTTAAAGGACCAATTTTGATTGACTTTCAGAAGTTCAAGAGTTCAGAAAACACAGTAGGTCAAATGGGAGTGGCACTTGGACATGCTAATATTTCACCGAGTTCAATGTTCTCAATTACCCTCAATCATTACCTTTTGGTTTCTAATTAATAAACATTTGTCCTTCAGAACTTAGCTTAAACATTACTTCACTTTGGGAAACTTCTATGACCCCTTAAATTGGGTTAGGACATATATTTTTATCTGATCATAATGTATATTACACTCTATTGGAGTTACATGTTTAACTTCTTTCTTCCACCATCCTGTAAGTTTTCTGAGGGCAGTAACTATGTAATCTAGTTTCCTTCTGTATCTCCAACTCTTAAACTCTTTAAACCTGGAAGATGTTCAAGAAATAGGCACTGAATGTAAGAATAAGTAAATAAACAGATATATATTCAGAACTATTCCTACACATAATTTCAAGACACATTGTGTTAAAAAGTTTTGAAAAAAAAGTGATGTAATTAAATTAGAATAACTGCTACTTTCAAATGGTAATCAAATGTGTTCTCTGTAACCATGAACTTGCCTGACAGCAAAGACCATAACTATTTTTATTTTTATTCTAAGATTTTATTTCTTTTTTAAAAAAAAAGATTTTGTTTATTTATTTGACAGAGAGAGACACAGCAAGAGAGGGAACACAAGCAGGGGGAGTGGGAGAGGGAGAAGCAGGCTTCCCATGGAGCAGGGAGCCTGATGCAGGGCTCGATCCCAGGACCCTGAGATCAGGACCTGAGCCAAAGGCAGACGCTTAATGACTGAGCCACCCAGGCGCCCCCCATAACTATTTTTAAATGCTCCTTTTAATCTACCTTTTATTGTTGCAAGGTTACTCATCTTCTTTTGTATTAACCTTTATGCTTGGATCTCAATCTCCTTTTATATAAAGTGAGGGCAATGCACTGGAATGACAATCTCTAGGAACATTTTGAAATTAGTATACTAATCCAGGCTTTTTATGTTTGAGTTTCCTGTTTTCTACAATGTATCTTGTTATTCTCCTTCTAATATTCCAGGAGAAACTTTAATACTTCTTTAGGAATTCCTGCATTCCAAATAAATACTTATAAAAAAAGCAATAGCAGTAGGTCTTAATTTTATATGTTTCTCTTGTTCTAGGAAAAATCATTTGATTTATTGATCCTGGATTTTCATACATCTTAACCATCCAACTTCTTTGAGTACCTCTAAAGGACCTGCTTATCTAGGCAGCAGAAAAGGATATCCGAAAACAAGTGAATACTAAATAGTTTTAATACTTATTTTATAAGCTAGAGCCCTAAATCTCCTTTTTGCTATGAAATCTTACCACTCTGTCAAAGTTTCTCAGAAAGACATTAATTCTGTTCATTTTTGTAGACTTTATTTTGCCCCAGCTTATAACATTTAGATGGCTTCAGAATCTGTTTTCTATTATTTCCATTGTTGCAAGTTTTCAGCAGACAATTTTCTAGTCTATTTATTTAAACACCACTTTTGAATATAGCCAAAACAAATATGATGTGGTAACCTATAAATTAGAATTTCCCTAGAAAATATAACAATTTCCAGCCAGGATTTTACTGGTATATTAATTTCTGTTTTAGTCTCAGATAATCGGGTTATAAATATACACATATCATTCAACTCTGCCCCCCCCATGTTTAGTAATACTTTAAATAGCTTTTTCAGGGCCTGGTTTATTCATTTGATTAAATAAATCTGTAAGATACAGTTGCAAACCATCAATGAATCTATGATATTACATTAAAAGAGAAAAAGCAGAAAAATTTCGGTTTATGCTCCCCTGGGAACCAATGTATTACTTCTGTAATATTCTTTGTAGCTAAAATTAATACCTGGACACTTTAGAGTTATTTAGTGCTATATAAATCAGCATTTGAATCTTATTAGTAATTCTATCCCCACTTTTTTTTTTTTTAATTACAGTTGTTTCAGTATGGTACAAAATACTTCAAGTTTAATTTGAATATTAAAGAGTTTTATGGCAGCATTTTGGCTGCTTCTTGGAGTGAGTTCCATTTGGAATTGCAGTCGTAAGTTTCATGGGGCTTTTTAAGAAAGTGATTAATTATTTTGCTGTGGTTCTATATAATGTGTGATTTGATTATTTCAGTGTTACATGGGCTCTAGTGCTGGATTATTTCTTTTGCATTTAGTTCCAAGGCTTTTTTTTTACTATGCTGTTTCTTAAATCTAAAAAAATAAAAATTAAAACAAACTAGCTTTGGATCATATATGAAATGTGTGGCAATATTTGGATTTAAGAACTGAAAGTTGTAATGTTTAACTCTAAAATTTATAGAGGTATAAAGAATCTTAACATTTTAAAGTTTAAAAGGACTTTAAAAGTCATCCTCTTCAATCATAATACAATTCTATTATGGGTCCTATGTTTTGATATATCCTACCATATAAACTATAATTTATCAACTAATTATTAATACACTTCCAATATTTTATTCACTGAAGTTCTGTGTAGCTAAAATTCAGACATTGTGATTAGTATATAATAGTTATTGGAACATCAAAGAATTTTATCCCAAAGCACACAAAACTTGATATTTTAGGTAAGATTTGTGCTTCAGTATTAAAAAGTAATTTTTTTAATAATAAAAAAAAAGCCTGCACCCACCCTATTACTACTGTCAAGAATTTCATTTCATAAAGAACAAAGGGCCAGAGTAAGTAGACTTCATTACCATGGATTTGTCATCCAGATAATTGTTACCTTAGGGGCCTGCATAAAACAAGGAATATCACAGAGATTCAGAGCTTGGGTCATTGCTAGTATTTAAGTTCTTAATATTATAGATTATTGTTTTATCCTCCAAATTTTGTACAATGCCTGGCATATGATAGGTGTCCAATGCAGGTTTCTTGAAAAACTGAATTAAACCAGCAAAATAAAACAAAAAGAACTTTAGTATTGTGCTGTGAGTGGAAATCTGAGATATTTGTGTTCCCACATTGGGAATGGAAAAGGACAATCTTAGAAACCTAGATCAATGGGAATTTTAAAATAATTTAGTCTGACTTCCTCCTTTCTCAGTTCCAAGGTACTGACGTCATATGTTCAAGATCAAAGAGCTGGCTAGCCAATGACATTGCCAGATCTTGAACTCAAGCTTCCAGGTGGGATGAAAACAATTTTGCTTACTTCATTCTTTACCTACAGCCAAGGAAGACTGCTATATTCATATAAAAAGAAGGTTGAATCCCCTACCTAAGCATCAATGCCTAAAGATCCTTGTTTTATACATTCTGCTTCTATTCAGTTCAGCTTCAACCATGAGAAAGGTTGTTAGCAATCCTGATAGAAAAGGTTACAGTTGAATTTCTTGATCATGGTATCTATAATGCTTCAAGTAATATCATTCAACAGGCAGCTGAGGTGATATTGATTTTACTAAAGAGAAAAAATTCTCCATATAGCATTTCTGAATTATTTGTTGGCAGACTGGCTGTTAGTTGTGGTCTGTATCTATTAGATCTAACTCTGGTCAAATGGCAATGTAAGTGCAGCAGTTGAATCCTATCTATCAAGGATGATGTGGGACATTTTTTAATACAACAGAACTTATCTAGTTTGAGCCACAAAACTGAAAATTGTATATCTATGCACTGAATCTTCTGGTTATGAGGAGGTATCTTTGGTGGGGATTTGAAGCTAAGAACATAAAATGGTAGATCATTCTGCCAACTGCTAATTGGTACCACTTATGCCATTTTAGCCAAAAGACAAAGGCACTAAAAATAGCTATTTTAAACCACTAACAGGGACGGTCCTACTCAATCAAGCTTAATTAGTCAGAAATGGAAAGCTTCAGGTATCCCGCATCTCTATGGTTCATTTCTCATGTGTCTAGAAACATGTTTTACATTACATATGTACCATAAGAGATATTTCTCTAAAACTGTAATATTTTTTTCTCTAATCTCCTTGGTAAGAAAGAATAAGAAAATCCACACTGAGTATCAATCATTCCACAACATTCCAGAAATGCGATTCTGGTTAAGTCATGTATTACCTCATTTGTCATATCAGAGGGGTGAAATGAAACTAAGGCTCAGCTGGAATTTGTTATCTAAATTACGACAGAGCCACACTCTGAATGCTGGTGGTTGTGCTTCCAAAGACCATACTATTTTACTACGTACTACTGATGTCCTGCTGATCCAAAGGGTACCATTTGGAGAGGCTTTACTGTGACAGAACAGTTAAGTTTGAAACTCTATTTCCCAGAATCCCCTTAGCTAGACGGTTATGGGTTAACCGCCTTGTGTTTTAGTAAGTTTTTGAATGTATGTTGTGGAATGTATATAAGTGGAATCCTTGGATATCTATGCCAAAGTAAGCTAAATAACTCAGTGATTTTGTCTAATTTACAAATGGAAAATAGGATTCAAAAGCAAATTAACATTTGCAAGATTAAAAATCTAACAGAAGATAATGTCTATATACGCTCTGTAATCTTAGAGTTGTTTTCAAATTGACTTATGGGGGTGTGTGTGTTTGGGGGATCTGAGGGCTTTTGTGAGATAATTCTTGTTTCAAACAAGATTTCTCTGATTTCTAATTGCAAAATTATCTTGCTTTGGCAGGCTTCCTTAAGTTTTCCCTTTGATCTCCATCACACAATGTCTCCTCAAAGAAATTACATTAGAAAAATCTGGCTCACAATAATAGATAATATTAGTTAACACTAACAGTTCCATTTTGTTTTTAAATCAATTTTCCCTTTATTTAAAGTTAAAAGAAAATAATATTTATGTAGCGTAAGTAGTGTTTAAAGCTTCCAAATCCAAGCTTTTAATTATTAATGTCCCAATGGGCCTTTTCAATTGACTTGAAGTTGTACAATTATCTAAAATTTATTTATGTATAATTAAAATTGTCAAATTTTAGTTTATTTTGTAATTAGATGATCTCTGATTGCACAAATGTATGCATGCAGACACACATTACTATGGAATCCAAGTTAGACAGATCTGTAGTTTCAAAGGGATAATTTTAAGTCATACACAAATGCTACTGGCCTAAACTTTAGCAGACCAGACCTACAAAATAGTCTTAGGATTACGGAGCTCCTCAATCATAAAGAAAATCTCAGAACTAATCAGATTCTAACTGACATACAAATCAGGTATATACTCCTTTTATATGACCCAAGAGAAAGAAATATTAGATTCACTGATTATGTTGCAAGATGATTAAGCTTTTGATTGATCTGACTGAAAGATACAACTGGAAAGTATTTTCAGAATCATGCAAAATGTTGGCATATCTGGAACTTATATTCCTTTGAACATTCTCTTTCTAAGCAATATTTCTTACTTTGTTTAGACGTACAAGTAAGAACAGACAAAGTGTGATTCCACACCCACGCTATCATCCCTGGAAAGTTTCCCTTTAAGTGCAACCGTCTATGAACGTGCAAAGAGGGTGAGAGTCTTGCCATCATATCATTCAAAGAAACCTGTATGACATTCAGAACATAGCAAACTGAAAGAAAAAAGACTGAATTTAAGACAACATTAAAAATGAACAAGACACGGGCGCCTGGGTGGCTCAGTTGGTTAAGCGACTGCCTTCAGCTCAGGTCATGATCCTGGAGTCCCGGGATCGAGTCCCGCATCGGGCTCCCTGCTCGGCAGGGAGTCTGCTTCTCCCTCTGACCCTCCCTGCTCTCATGCTCTCTCTCTCTCATTCTCTCTCTCAAATAAATAAATAAAATCTTAAAAAAAAAAAAAAAAAAAAAAAATGAACAAGACACATTGATACTTTCAACAGGGTTACTGGAAACCTCTGTTTTCAACAATAACTGTATAGATAAAAGAAAAAAATATCTTAATACTGTTTTAATCTAAATGGAAAGACTGCAAAGCATGCAATTATAAGTGTGTAAAAAGTCATGAAGTGAAAAAGCCAAAATAATGAAAGATTCTTGTAATATCTAGTGTCACAAAGTTGCATTTCTGTCAGAAGTTTTAGTCTCAAGAGGTATCTTAGAAAGGAAAAAAAAAAAAAAAAGCCTCAGGAAATAATAACTAGAACTTGGCAAAGAAAGCTCCTTTATGAGAAGTGCCTGCAGGGCAGAAATAATTGGAAGCAGAGGCCTCCTTTGCCTTGACAGATGCCCCTTGGTTCCACCAGGAGTGGACTCCCTAAAAGACCCAAAATAGAGTATAATAAAAAATCATCTGGGGATGATCTCAGTATTGTATTTGGAAGAGGGAAAAGTGAAGAGAGACATTAACGTAAATGGACGTTCAAACCATGTCCACCGTGGAGCTAGGAGACAATTATTGGAGTAGTTCAGGCCAAAACATGCTTTAGCTTGAAGTATCCAGTGGGTACTTTCTCGGATGACTGGGATAATTGTTTCCATGTCCCCATCCATTTTTGGGGGGTGCTGAGCTGGTTTGAGAAACATTAGTGTTTAGTGGAAGGAAAACAAAATGAGTATCCTTCCACTTAGTTTATTTTACTGGTATTTTTTTTAATGTACGAAAACAAAATGAGTATGAGCAAATTCTTCCAAATAGGAAGGAAATAATTACATTCTGAGCATAGGGAAACATTAATGCAGTGGTTTTCTACATTTTTAGTTATTTTCAAACAAATATAAATTATGCTACAGTTCAATCTGTATGTTCTGAGTTAAAATAACAAAAAAAGAGTTGTAAGGAAAGATTTAGAATAAGGATAGATTGGACTGTTTTCTCATTTGGAGTAAAGTTGAGAGATAAAAGTAAAAAAGAGATTCCAAAGTGTTCTTAAGAGTCAGGAAAGAAAGAAATCAATTGGAAAGTCATTAAAATTCATTATCAGTTAATTATTACAATAAACAAAACACTAAAATAATCTATCAAAAATACTTCTAAAGAGATCTTGTATAGTGTACTTTGTAATTATTGAATAATATCAAGGCCATTGTACATCAGTTTTGACTGTAATAAGCTCATAAGATTTCCAATCAAATACTGCTCAGGCAAGTGATCCTTAGTTCAGCTCAGAGCTTAGCTTAGTACCATGCTCTTTCATCTTTCTGTAATCATATTTAGTTTATCAGTTATTTCAAATCATTTAGGAAAAAATGAGGTATCTAACCATCCATTCATTCATTTGATGGTTAATATGGAATCACTTACTATGTACTGAACATGTGTGAGGGATTCACTTAATGCATTTTCCCATTTAATCTTTACAGGAACTAAACTAGGTAATATTATCTGCATTCTGCATATGAAGAAATCAAGACTAAGACAACTCAAGGATTTGCCAGGGAGCACAAACCTAGAGCACCAAACAAAGATTTGAAGGCTAATGGGACTGATTGCAAAATCCACACTTAACATTTATAATATATTAGCTCTTATGTATAAGCACATATAGCATTGAATTTTAAGTTTATAAGTCTCCTGCTCATGGAAGTAGAAAATGAGTCCAATGAAGTTAAGTGACTTGCCCTTGTAGTCCGAGGCAGGACGCATTCAAAAGACTGGTGATACTTGTCTGTAGATACAGATAGAGCTCAGTTGGGAAGGGCAGCATCAATTGTACTCTCTCGAGGTCTCTTCTTTTAACCTCTATTATTTCGAATGACTAGTCTCTTGCTGTTTTGTATACATAGTCTAAAAATGTTGTTAAATATAGAACTCTAATGAAAGGAATATTCCATTTAAAATCAGAAAGAGGAACCAGATGGCCCTTCATATTCTTTCAAAACAG
The DNA here is from genome assembly GCF_964656455.1 of Halichoerus grypus. Taxonomy (NCBI): domain Eukaryota; kingdom Metazoa; phylum Chordata; class Mammalia; order Carnivora; family Phocidae; genus Halichoerus; species Halichoerus grypus. The sequence continues at coordinate 174,616,967 of NC_135712.1, forward strand.
CCAAATGATCTTTATATTTTCCTAAGTTTATTGAATAATTCTAAGTCAAAATTCGTGGCCATTTGTTTTTATTTTGTATTGGTATCATTATCAGTCATTTTTGTTATTATGTATTAGGATGTTAACAACTTCTATCACTGTTAAAATTTTTTAGTGAGAAAAAATTGAACAAGTGGTTGCATTGACAATTACTATTTTTTTATTTATTTTTTTTTATTTTTAAAGATTTTATTTATTTATTTGAGAGAAAGAGAATGAGAGAGAGCGAGTACATGAGAGGGGGGAGGGTCAGAGGGAGAAGCAGACTCCCTGCCGAGCAGGGAGCCTGATGCGGGACTCAATCCAGGGACTCCAGGATCATGACCTGAGCCGAAGGCAGTCGCTTAACCAACTGAGCCACCCAGGCGCCCAATTACTATTTTTTTTTAAAAGTACAATATACTACGGTATGATAATATATTCTGTTACATTCCTAGTTGTGTCTGATACTTGTAAAACCTTTTAGGTTGAATCTACATTCGAATCATTTGGGCTCAGTTTTAGCTAAATATGGAAATTTTACAAGCAGAAGATAAACATTAAAATTACATTTTAAACTTAATCAATTCAATTAGTAAGTATAACTTCTTCGTTACCTCATTTTTTTCCTTTTCCTTTTTTTTTTAAGATTTTATTTATTTATTTGACAGAGAGAGAGAGACAGTGAGAGAGGGAACACAAGCAGGGGGAGTGGGAGAGGGAGAAGCAGGCTTCCCGCCGAGCAGGGAGCCCATTGCGGGGCTCAATCCCAGGACCCTGGGATCATGATCCAAGTGGAAGGCAGACGCCTAATGACTGAGCCACCCAGGCACCCTACCTCACTTTTTTCAATCATTAACATTTAATATAAATTAAAATCAGGATATTTTTCTTTATAAAATTAATATAATAAAGCTTCAATTACTTACAGTATTAGCACTCTATCCCTTTATCTCCACATGTCCCACACCATTCATTTTTTTGTAATTGTTGAATCTATAACATTTATCTAACTCGTAGATCAACTGTGAACTTTTTTGAGGGATTTTCCCCTGATACCTCCAAAACATTCTAATTTCTGCTCTGGTAGTCTATTAAAAATATGCCCTCAATTGTTTAGAGGGAACTTACCTCAATAAAATAAAGGACATATAGGACAAACCCTCAGCTAACATCAAATTTATGGTGAAAACTTGAAAGATCTTTCTCTAAGATCAATAACAAGACAAGGACATCCACTCTTTTTTTTTTTTTTTAATTTTTTTATTGTTATGTTAATCCCCATACATTACATCATTAGTTTTAGATATAGTGTTCCATGATTCATTGTTTGTGCATAACACCCAGTGCTCCATGCAGAACGTGCCCTCCTCAATACCCATCACCAGGCTAACCCATCCTCCCAACCCCCTCACCTCTAGAACCCTCAGTTTGTTTTTCAGAGTCCATCGAAGGACATCCACTCTTATTCACTGTTTTATTCATTATAGTGCTGGAAGTCCTAGGCACAGCCATCAGACAAGAAAAAAGAAATAAAAGGCATCGAAGTTGGTAAAGAAGTAAAATCACTGCTATTTGCAGATGACATGATACTGCCTATAGATTTAACCAAAAACTGTTAGAACTAATAAATGAATTCAGTAAGGCTGCAGGATACAAAATACTATACATAAATCTGTTGTATTTCTATACACCAATAACAAAGCAGCAGAAAGAGAACTTGAGAAAGCAATCCCATTTACGATTATATTAAAAAAAAATAAAATACAGGCACCTGGGTGGCTCAGTTGGTTAAGCATCAGACTCTTGATTTTGGCTCTGGTCATGACCTCAGGGTCCTGGAATCCAGTGGTGCACAGGGCTCTGTGCTCAGTGGGGAGTCTGCTTCAGGATTCTCTCTCTCCCCCACCCCTCCCCCCACTTGTGTGTGTGCACTTGCGTGTGTGCTCTCTCTCTGTCTAAAATAAATAAATAAATCTTTAAAAAAAGAATAAAATACCTAGGAATAAATTTAGCCAAGGAGGTGAAAGACCTGTACACTGAAAATTATAAGACAATGATGAAAGAAATTGAAAAGGACACAAATAGATGGAAAGATAATTTCATGCTCATGAACTGGAAGAATTAATACTGTTAAAATGTCATACTACTCAAAGCAAGCTACAGACTGAATGCAATCCCTATCAAAATACCAACAGCACTTTTTACAGATCTAGAACAAATAACCCTAAAATTTGTGTGAAACTACATAAGACCCCAGATAGCCGAAGTAATCTTAAAAAAGAAGAACAAAGTTGGAGGTATCACAATTCCAGATTTCAAGCTATACTATAAAGTTATAGTAATTAGAACAGTATGGCACTGGCACAAAAATAAATCAATGGAAAAAGAGAGCTCAGAAATAAACCCAAGTTTATATGGTCAATTAATATATTACAAAGAGGCAAGTGTATACACTGTGGAAAAGATAATCCCTTCAACAAATGATGCTGGGAAAATTGGACGACTATATGCAAAACAGTGAAACTGGACCACTTTCTTACACCACACATAAAAAGAAACTCAAAATGGATTAAAGACCTAAATGTAGTACCTGAAATGATACAACTCTTAAGAGGAAACCTAGGCAGTAATCTCTCAGACATCAACCTTAGAAAATTTTTCTGGATATCATCTCAGGCAAGGGAAACAAAAGTTAACTATTGGGACTACTTCAAACTAAAAAATTTCAGCACAGTGAAGGAAACTATCAACAAAATGAAAAGGCAATCTACTGAATGGAAGAAAATACTTGCAAATGATATATTTTTTAAAATTTTTTAAAAGATTTTATTTATTTATTTGACAGAGAGAGACACAGCAAGAGAGGGAACACAAGGGGAGTGGGAGAGGGAGAAGCAGGCCTCCCACAGAGCAGGGAGCCTGATGTGGGGCTCGATCCCAGGACCCTGGGATCATTACCTGAGCCGAAGGCAGATGCTCAATGACCGAGCCACCCAGGTGCCCGCAAATGATATATTTGATAAGGTGCTAATATCCAAAATATATAAAGAACTCATACAACTCAACAACAAAAAACATAATCTGATTCAAAAATGGGCTGAATATAAGTTTTTCCAAGGAATAATACAGATAGCCAACAAACATATGAAGGGATGCTCAACATCACTAATCATCAGGGAGATGCAAATCAAAACCACAATGAGTTATCACCTCACACCAGTCAGAATGGCTAGTAAGAAATAACAAGTGTTGGTAAGGATGTGGAGAAAAGGGAACCCTCATACACTGTTGGTGGGAATGTAAATTGGTCAAGCCAGTATGGAACACAGTGTGGAAGTTCCTCAAAAAATTAAAAATAGAAATACCATTCAATCCAGTAATTCCACTTTTGGGTATTCACCCCCCCAAAAATGAAAATGCTAATTCGAAAAGATATATGCACCCTTATGTTTATTGCAGCACTATTTACAATAGCCAACATATAGAAGCAACCTAACAGATGAATGGTTAAATAAGATGTGGTATATATACAATGGAATACTACTCAGCCATAAAAAAGACTGAAATCTTGCCATTTGCAACAACATGGATGGATCTAGAGGGTATCATGCTAACTGAAATGTCACACAGAGAAAGACAAATACCATATGAATTCACTTATAATGTAGAATTTTAAAAATGAACAAACAAAACAGATTCATAAATACAGAAGACAAATTGGTAGTTGCCAGAAGGGATGGGGTAGGGAGATGTGCAAAATAGATGAAGGGGATTAAGAGGTACAATCTTCCAGTTACAGAATAAATAAATCATGGGGATGAAAAGTATACAATACAGAATATAGTCAATAATATTGTAATAACATTCTATGGTGACAGATGGTAACTACATTCATCCTGGTGAGCAATATACAATGTATAAAATTGTTGATTCACTATGTTGTACGCCTGAAACTAACATAACATTGTATGTCAACTATACTTCAATTAAAAAAAAAGTCCCCAATTCATCATCTCTTTCTATATCCAAGCCCTCTGCAATCTGACTTAATAGCTCTTCCTATGCTGAGTAGAATGTATTTTTCTACTCCTTGGATCCAGGAAGGTGTGTGAATTGTTTTGTCAAATAAATGCAATGTATGTGAAACTGTGCCAATTCCAAGGCCCTGCATGCTACTGCTTGCTCTCTTGATATGCTGCTATTACCATGAAAACAAGCTCTGGATAATCTGCTGAATAATGAAAGACACAGGGCCTAGTCATTGTGCCAGATGACTGACAGCCAAGCATCAGACATGAATGAGGTCCATCCTAGGACACCTAGCCCCCAGTTCATATGCCAGCTGAGCACAGATGCATTAGTGGACCCTGCCAAGATGATCCCAGCCTGGCCCAAATCAGTAGAACCACCCAGCTTACCCACAGATATAAGAGCAATGATATATACATATTAATTTAAACTACTAACATTAAGGATGGTTTCTTATACAATAATATATGATAGACCTTCCTTTGTTGATGCCAAGCACACATCCCTCCTTCCTTGCAATTAACATTTCTTACATGTGATTTTAATCTGTGATCATTTTAGTATATCTTGAATACTCAAAGTACTTTAAACACAATATAAGAAGAGCCATGTGTAGATGCTGCGCAGTGGCAAGAGGAGGAGGAGGGAGGAGGAGGAGAAGGAAGAGCAAAGCCATGTTGTAGTTCTTGTTAACCACTTTATTTTTTCATATTTTTAATCCTCCACAAAGTACCTATAAGAGACTTCACAGGGTAAGGGAAAGAATTATGGAATAAGCATCCATCAGGCTAACGGCTAGTACAGCTTGTTTCACATAGGTGACCTGGGGAAAGCTTCTTTACCTCTCTGAACCTTCTAAAATTTTAAGCGCAGAGCATTAGTCCCTACACCATGTTTTAGAGAGAAGAGCATCCGGACACTATCCTTCTGCTTTGATGACAAAGCCAGGGAACATGCACTTTTATTTTCCATTTTACATCATGGGCCCAGATTTGAAAGGCTTACTCACTCTTAACTCTCTTGGACACCTCTATCACTTTGTACCACATTAGCATTTCAAATTGTCTTTTTTTCCACCAGCTCTTGCCTTTGCCAATATGTTGAAGAGGATAAAATGTAAATAAACGGATTTTTTTTTTGGTAAGAAGTATAAATAATATTAATATATTATTTGCACACCTAGGCAAATGGTAAAATAATTGTTTCCTCTCCTGTTAAAGATGTGCTTATATACCTGGGTAATTTCACTCACTACTTCTATCCAAAGGCTTACAACCATAGTAGACTTTAACTGAAAGAAACATACTATTCTGAGGATGTCTGAAATATGCATATGTTGATATTAAAAGTACTGATATAAAACAAGTAGCAAAAAATCACCTGATAACTATCTAATCAGTAGTGATTATACTTGGTTTTGAGAGAAATTTACAGGTGTCACAAATCTCATCATGCTTTTGCTTGGCTTCATTTAATTATAACTATTTGCAGATTGCAAATAATCATATACATACAGTTGGATCTAAATAGCAGATTGCAGATACAAATGATATATTTCATAAACAGTGAGTTATTGATAGAACTGGATTATAAATCTCTTAGCAAGAAAAGCACTTTCATGCCCTAATATTAGCTAAACAAAAATTTTAAAGCAAATGTTTGGCTCTCACAATTCTGGAGTACGTGATTTTTGGAACATTGCAGTTGGTTTGAAACCAGGGTAATTAGCCAGGTTTGGAGAAGTGTCTATGAATAGAGTACATGTTTAAACAGTGGTCAGTTGGAATACATGGGGATCTACCATTCAATGGGAGCTCTTGTGTTTATTCTTCAGGAAATATGGACTATAGATATACAAATGAGTTTACAAAATTATTAGAAACCTGTGAAAGATACTTAACAATTATTAGACTTGTTTGATTCCATCAATTCAGCTTGTTGAACACATATACATTTTAAAATTTTATACATTCCTCATACTACATAGATGGCTTTTCAAAGCTGTGTTAACCTAAGGAGCACTGGCATGGTATGAATTTTCATTCATATTATTTAGGGCTTAGGCAACAAGAGTAACCAACTAGTTTGGTTTGTAATTCTCATTGAATTCATTCACTCTAGGTAGGCAGGGTCTAATTCTTTCATTTAGAGACTCTAACATGACTTCAAGATTGCCTTAGGTAGGAGAAAAATCTAACTGACTTGTAGCACTCTACTGGATGTAAGTCTTGCATCCCCTGAGAAGCCAAAATGTACTTACTAAATTACTCTGGGTCTACAACAATATATGTTGATAATTGAGATACAGTTTTACCAGTAATACCATGTTTTATTGATTCTAGTATGCATATTTTTCATAACTTAACATCTCTAAAATAGAGATGCATCAAAATCAGAAACATCTTAAAATTACTGCTGGCCAGACAGCATTCATGAGATGGTTGCTTAAAGACATAACAGTTTTTTTGGTTTGTTTTTTGGTGGCCATCCCTGGATACCAGAAATCCTTTGACATCTAAATTATTAAACTATTTGAGGGGCGCCTGGGTGGCTCAGTCATTAAGCGTCTGCCTTCGGCTCAGGTCATGACCCCAGGGTCCTGGGATGGAGCCCCACATCCGGCTCCCTGCTCCGCAGGAAGCCTGCTTCTCTCTCTCCCACTCCCCCTGCTTGTGTTCCCTCTCTTGCTGTTTCTCTCTGTGTGTCAAATAAATAAATAACATCTTTTATAAATAAATAAATAAATAAATAAATAATTAAATAAATAATTAAACTATTTGAGATCAATGGAGAACTATGAATTCTAGACATTGTCTGAAAATCTTCTATTGCTATCACCTGGTAAAGTTAGGAAAGCAATAAAACTTGAAGAACCAGTGTCAAAGCTTATAAAAGAATGCTGGCGGTAGCAGTGAAGTAATATTTTAAGAAATACTGTCCCCTATCCCAATGCCTTGGATAGTACAGAAGACAATATGGTATGGAAAGCCACTGACATTAACAGCTCTTGAGTTGAAAAGTGATTAAAAAGTACTGGATTTTCAGAGGGGGATGGGAGGGATGGGGTGGCTGGGTGATGGACACTGGGGAGGGTATGTGCTATGGTGAGAGCTGTGAATTGTGTAAGACTGATTGATGAATCACAGACCTGTACCCCTGGAACAAATAATACATTATTTGTATAAAAAAAAAGTATTGGATTTTAATGTTAAGATATTTTAGGAGTAACTTAAGTGTTTTCAAAGTTGTTTCCCTTTTTGCATTCACACATACACAGGAGTTATTTTTTTTTAATTATCTGAAGAGCTTCTAAATGATCTTACTGGGGTGCCTGGATGGCTCAGATGGTTAAGCATCTGCCTTCAACTCAGGTTACGATCTCCAAGTCCTGGGATAGAGTCCTGCATTGGGCTCCCAGCTCAGCAGGGAGTCTGCTTCTGCCTCTCCCCCTGCTTGTGCTCTCTCTGTCTCGCTCTATCAAATAAATAAAAAAATAAAATAAATAAATCTTTAAAAACTAAAAATAAATAAATGAGCTTAATAAGTACAGATTTTAGTGAGAAGATATAATGAAATAATAAAGAGACCATTGTGTCATAGTTGATTCTGAAGCAGTTTTTTTTTTAATTTACCAAAAAAATGATGTGTCTTTTAATGACATCTTACATTAATAAGTGAGGTGCTACCTATTTGAGAAATCATGTTAACATTTATACTTCAGGAATGTAAGTTTGGTCTTAACCTGACCATAAAATGGACACTGAAGACCCAAGCATGCTATAATAAACCAAATGGTATATTCTATGAAAAGAAAATTATTAGTCAATGCCATTATTGGACATTGTAAAAATATTGTTTATGACAGTAAAAGTCTATTACAGAATTTTATTTGGTAATTTTTTAGATATGTAACATTATATTTTATGGTTTCCTATTCACTAGAAATTCGCCAAATTACCCGTTTCTTAAAAATAGGCTTTATTTTTTAAAGCAGTTCTAGGTTCATAGAAAAATTGAAAGGAAGGTACAGATATTTCCCAAATATGCTGCTCCCACACATGCACAGCCTCTCCATTATCAATCACCCACCAGAGTAGTACAGTTATTACAGTTGAATGTACAGTGACACATATTATCACTGTTAAGAATTCATTCTGGTGTTGTACATTCTATGGGTTTGGACAAGTGTATAATAACATGTATCTACCATCACTGTGTCACAGTGAGCAGTTTCACTGTCCTATAGTCCTCTGTGCCTATTTATCCCTCCCTCCTCCAATCTCTAGCTACCAATGACCTGCTTACTATCTCCATAGTTTTGCTTTTTCCAGATGTTATATAGTTGAAATCACACAGTATTTTTAGTGCTGAATAATATTCCATTTTTTGGATGTCTCACACTTTATCCCTTCATCTGCTGAAGGGCATCTTGGTTGCTTCCAAGTTTTGTCAATTGTGAATAAACCTTCTATAAACATTTGTGTACAGGTTTTGGTGTAGACAAAATTTTTAACCCCTTTGGGTAAATATTAAGGAGCATAGTTGCTGAGTCATATGGGAAAATTTTGTTTAGTTTTGTTAGAAAACACCAAATCCAAATTATCTTCCAAAATGGTGGTACCATTTTGCATCCCCACTAGCAATGAACTAGAGTTCTTGCTGCTCCATATCCTCACCAGTATTGGGTGTTGTCAGTGTTACTAGGTTTTGGCCATTCTCATAGGTATGTACTGATATCCTTTTGTTGTTTTAATTTACATATCCCTAATGATGTATGATGTGGAGAATGTCTTTGTCCCATTTTTCAATTGGATTGTTTGTTTTCTTTTTTGTTAAATTTTAAGAGTACTTTGTATATTTTAGGAAATAGTTCTTGATCATACACATATTTTGCCAATATTTTCTTCCAATCTATGCCTAGTCTTTTCATTCTCTTAACTGTGTCTTATATCTGTTATTATAACTATTTTTTTTATTTCCAATATCTGGAGTACTTGTGCTTTGGTTTCTTCTATCTGTTATGTTACCAGTTTCTTCATCTATCTGGGTATCTTCCATTTTGCACTGGAATGTACTTGAAATAATATTTGTAAAAATAATTTGTGAACTTGGATGATGTTATCTTCTTCCAGAAAAGATATTTATTTGCTTCTCTCAGGCACCAGGGCACTATCAATTCAGGATCTTATTAAGAAAAAAAAATCTGGAAAGTACTTTTTATATGTCAACCATTCTTCTGGATGCTGGAATGTGGTAGTAAAGTGAGTTGACAGAGTCCTTGTCCTTATGAAATTATATTCTACTTTAAATGTATTAAACTTGGAATATATGGAAAACTTGTTCTATTTTTTCTACTTATACCAATAGTCACATTATTCTGGAATAAAAGTCTTCAATTCCCTTTAAGTGACTACTTTAACACATTATAAATATTTCTTAATGAACTATAAATTATGAGTCCCTTCCTACAGCCCCCATATAGCAAAGGTGTTTTGTGGACATAGGTGAGGGAAAAATCAGAATTAATGAAGATATTAGTTGCTTCAAAAATAACTATTCCCTGATGAAAATATGATAGTAAACCAATTATTTTTATATGACCAATACCTTGAATTTATCCTCCAGATTGAATATTAAGTTATATAATATGTACATTTATAGAGAGACTACATTGCTCTTTCTTTGAAATGTGAATTTGATTTTTTTATAGTAATCATTCAAAGAGGAAAAAAAGTAAATGTCTCAGGTGACTTTAATGTATCTACTCAATCTTTTTTTTTGTTATGTTTACAAATTCTGTGTAGAATTTGGTAATTTTTCAACTAGCTTCTCCAGGAGAAATACATTTACAAAAAAATGACAAATCCAAAATTCTCTGCCACTATGCATATCATAATTGCAAGTCTTTTGAATAAAACTGCTTTATTGTCTAAGATATAATTGGCTAGACATATTACCATTTTCTTTAAAGATTTTATTTATTTATTTGACAGAGAGAGAGCACAAGAGGGGCAGTGGCAGGCAAAAGGAGAAGCAGGCTCCCCACTGAGCAGGGAGCCCGATGCAGGACTCCATCCCAGGACCCTGGGATTATGACCTGAGCCAAAGGCAGATGCTTAACTGACTGAGCCACCCAGGCACCCCGACGTATTACCATTTTTATTCTAAGAAGTTTAGTTGAAACTATGCTCTTTGTGTATCCATTCAAATCTTTTTTTTTCAAGATTTTATTTATTTATTTGAGAAAGAGAGACAGAGATAGCATCAGAGAGCACAAGCAGGAAGGAGAGAGAGAAGCAGGCTCCCCGCTGATCAGGGAGCCCGATGTGGGGCTTGATCTCAGGAACCTGGGATCATGACTGGAGCTGAAGGCAGATGCTTAACCAACTGAGCCAACCAGGTGCCCTGTATCTATTGAAATCTATCAGTGAAATTATGATTGTAAACTTACAACACAATAAACATACTTTATATTTAAACAGTGTCTAACTTTCTGCAAAGCATTTTATATTATAATCCCATTCGATATATATATAACTTTTAAACAGGCAATGATGGTGTTATGCATGCCATTTTATGGATGAAGAAACAGAGGCTCAAAGAAGTTACTTCCTAAAGCTTACATGGTATAGCAGTGTTGGAGTTCAAATCACCAAACTTCTGACTCCTAATCTGATTTGTTTCTTTTTCTTTTTCTTTTTTTTTTTAGATTCCTAGCTGTATTAACACAAGGCTGGTTGATAGAAGAGGTCACACAATCATAGAATTTTACATCTGGAAAGAAGCAGAAAAATCTAGTCCAGCCCTATCGATCCTCTCTACTCTTTGTTGCTTTGACCAAACTGGAAAATTACAGAGTTCCACATTTGAAGGAGATCCTAGTACAATATTTAACATGATTTTAACAAATACAACACTGGGCACTGGGTTACAGAAACAAATGGGATACTCCCAGGTCCCAACCCTTCTGGCTCTTCCATGCTAGAGTGGAGAAGCCATGAGCACATAAATAGAAATTTCTGTACCAGCTGTTCTCAAGTCCTCTCCTCCCGTGCTCTCATGAGCACACACAAATCAGGCTTTCATTCTCTCCACGCCACTGAAATATGCTTGTCAAGGTCACAAATGATCTCAGAGTTGTCAAATCAGATGTCCATTTCCCCATCCTCCTCTTTTTTTTTTTTAATTTTTATTGTTATGTTAATCACCATACATTACATCATTAGTTTTTGATGTAGTGTTCCATGATTCATTGTTTATGCATAACAACCAGTGCTCCACACAGAGCATGCCCTCTTTAATACCCATCACCAGGCTAACCCATCCTCCCACCCCCGTCCCCTCCAGAACCCTCAGTTTGTCTTTCAGAGTCCAGCATCTCTCATGGTTCGTCTCCCCCTACGATTTCCCCCCTTCATTCTCCCCTCCTGCTATCTTCTTCTTCTTTTTTTTTTCTTAACATATATTGCATTATTTGTTTCAGAGGTACAGATCTGTGATTCAACAGTCTTGCACAATTCACAGCACTCACCATAGCACATACCCTAACCAATGCCTATCACCCAGCCACCCCATCCCTCCCACTGCCCCCTCCACTCCAACAACCCTCAGTTTGTTTCCTGAGATTAAGAATTCCTCATATCAGTGAGGTCATATGATACATGTCTTTCTCTGATTGACTGACTTCGCTCAGCATAATACCCTCCAGTTCCATCCATGTCGTTGCAAATGGTAAAATCTCATTCCTTTTGATGGCTGCATAATATTCCATTGTATATATATACAACTTCTTCTTTATCCATTCATCTGTCGATGGACATCTTGGCTCTTTCCGCAGTTTGGCTATTTTGCACATTGCTGCTATAAACATCAGGGTGCACGTACCCCTTCGGATCACTACATTTGTATCTTTGGGGTATACACCCAGTAGTGCAATTGCTGGATCATATGGTAGCTCTATTTTCGACTTTTTGAGGAACCTCCATACTGTTTTCCAGAGTGGTTGCACCAGCTTGCATTCCCACCATGATATGTGTGCAAAAGCCACATGCAGAAGAATGAAACTGGACCATTTCCTTACACCACACACAAAAATAGACTCCAAATGGTTGAAAGACCTCAATGTGAGACAGGAGTCCATCAACATCCTGAAGGAGAACACAGGCAGCAACCTCTTCAACCTCAGCCGCAGCAACCTCTTCCTAGAAACATTGCCAAAGGCAAGGAAGCAAGGGCAAAAATGAACTATTGGGACTTCATCAAGATAAAAAGCTTTTGCACAGCAAAAGGAACAGTCAACAAAACCAAAAGACAACCGACAGAATGGGAGAAGATATTTGCAAATGACATATCAGATAAAGGGCTAGTATCCAAAATCTATAAAGAACTTATCAAACTCAACACCCAAAGAACAAATGATCCAATCAAGAAATGGGCAGAAGACATGAACAGACATTTTTCCAAAGAAGACATCCAAATGGCCAACAGACACATGAAAAAGTGCTCAACGTCGCTCGGCATCAGGGAAATCCAAATCAAAACCTCAATGAGATACCACCTCACACCAGTCAGAATGGCTAAAATTAACAAGTCAGGAAACGACAGATGTTGGCGGGGATGCGGAGAAAGGGGAACCCTCCTACACTGTTGGTGGGAATGCAAGCTGGTGCAACCACTCTGGAAAACAGTATGGAGGTTCCTCAAAAAGTTGAAAATAGAGCTACCATATGATCCAGCAATTGCACTACTGGGTGTATACCCCAAAGATACAAATGTAGTGATCCGAAGGGGTACGTGCACCCTGATGTTTATAGCAGCAATGTCCACAATAGCCAAACTGTGGAAAGAGCCAAGATGTCCATCGACAGATGAATGGATAAAGAAGAAGTTGTATATATATACAATGGAATATTATGCAGCCATCAAAAGGAATGAGATCTTACCATTTGCAACGACATGGATGGAACTGGAGGGTATTATGCTGAGCGAAGTCAGTCAATCAGAGAAAGACATGTATCATATGACCTCACTGATATGAGGAATTCTTAATCTCAGGAAACAAACTGAGGGTTGCTGGAGTGGGGGGGCAGTGGGAGGGATGGGGTGGCTGGGTGATAGACATTGGTTAGGGTATGTGCTATGGTGAGTGCTGTGAATTGTGCAAGACTGTTGAATCACAGATCTGTACCTCTGAAACAAATAATGCAATATATGTTAAGAAAAAAAAAAAAAGAAGAAGAAGATAGCAGGAGGGGAAGAATGAAGGGGGGGAAATCGTAGGGGGAGACGAACCATGAGAGATGCTGGACTCTGAAAGACAAACTGAGGGTTCTGGAGGGGACGGGGGTGGGAGGATGGGTTAGCCTGGTGATGGGTATTAAAGAGGGCATGCTCTGCGTGGAGCACTGGGTGTTACACACAAACAATGAATCATGGAACACTACATCAAAAAGTAATGATGTAATGTATGGTGATTAACATAACAATAAAATTTAAAAAAAAAAAGCTTTTGCTCAGGGAAAAAACAAAAACAAAAATAAAAACAAAAACCAAAACAATTGTCGAGTCCCTTAAATACCATGAATAAGATATTTGGTCTGTAGATGTATAAAGCAATAGAAATAATGATAGCAGCTTTCAGTTAGGTTTCCCTAAAACTATTTTATGCTGTTCCCATCACAATTTTTCTTTAGTCAGTATACATGGGGAATATTTTTAGAAGTAAAATTATCCCAGCACAAGATGGCTCATGTATCTTTCCTTTTTGATTTCACAACTATACGGATTTATCAATAGTCAGTTGAAACCAACACTGAAACGGGTTTGATAGGTATACTGTTAGACACAGCCTGATTCTACACAAGTCACCGGGTTTAAAATGAACTATTCCCAGTTTACACCGATAGCAAACTGTATGACAGTTAATTTTATGGTTCCAGCAATGAAACTTATGATCTGTGCATCTTTGAAGCAATTCACTTAATTTGTCTGAACTTCAATTGCTCAATCTACAGAAAGGCATATATTAGAAAACCCAAGTGAAAACTCTGGGGATAGACATGGCAGATATACACAGAAAACATTTCTCACCCTTGGGAGACTTCACTCCCTGATTGTACCACTGTTATATGGTAAGGTAACAGCATATTAATATAAACGTAAGTACAGCATACTAAGAGGAACATAAAATGAGGAAGTGGGAGAAAGAGAGAGGATGTATGTTTCTGTGTATATGTGCGTGTATGTATGTGGTGTGTAATGCTGCAGTGAAGGGGAATTGGTATCCCCAAGTAATTTAAATTCAAAAATTCAAAACACATTTTAGTTTAGTATGCAGGGCCCTATCATCACCTTTCTTCTGTAAAGTAACATGAAAACCTCTAAAACACTGGTGTCTCCTATTGCTCTTTTCTAAGGTTCAATCTGATACAATTTTAAAGAAAGTAAAAACTCATTCAGACATCCTGAGTAGATCAAAAAATATATAAACCTTTATCTTTTGTGTTTCCTTTCACAATTTAGCAGTTCCAAGCTTAAAGGCTTCAGTGGCCATCTCTGTAAAGAATACCTCAATCAAGTGCTACAATGTGTTAATGCATCTTAATAATAATAATGAAATAGCCTCCTTTAATGTGGGTAAAGGTCTTCACTTGTTATTCATTTAAGAGCTTAAACCTATGGTTTAAAAAGAACACAATTTCCTCTGATTGTCAGCCTACCTCTGCAGGTGTAGAATAGTAAAATACCTGGTGAGACTGTAGAACATTTCTGCTTCTTAAAATCATTCTCATCCTTCATTCACTGGTTAAACAAATATTTATTGAATGTCTGTGAAGCGTTGGACTATGCTAAAGGCTAAGATATAAAAGTGATTGAGAAAAGAACCCACTCTTGAGAATTTCATGAAACAGTGGAAGAGGCAGACCTGTATCTATATAACATCACCATTACTAAGTAGGTGAAGAAGATCACCACAAATTAGGTAATATGCTTAGGGTGTTAAGATGGTGGCAGGTCCAGCGACAGTTTTATACATAAGGAAAGACTTTCAGGAAAAACAAATCAGGCCCCAGTTGGTCTGTTCTATTTACTTGTGGTGTCCAGTAGCACTGAGAGCCAACCCACTATCTCACACACAGTGCTTTTTTATACACTTCGTTCCAAATAAATAAAGACTATCTGCATAATATAACTTAAAGTCCAGAATTATGATGTCTCCAGCTTTCCTTTTCTTTTTTCAGGATTGCTATGGCTATTTGGGGTCTTTTGTGGTTCCATACAAATTTTAGGATTATTTCTTCTAGCTCTGTGAAAAATGGTGGTGGCATTTTGATAAGGTGCATTAAATGTGTAGACTGTTTTGGGTAGTATAGACATTTTAACAATGTTTGCTCTTCCAAACATGAGCATGGAATGTTTTTCCATTTCTTTGTGTCCTGTTCAATTTCCTTCATAAGTTTCCTATAGTTTTTCAGAGTACAGATCTTTTACCTCTTTGGTTAAGTTTATTTCTAGGTATCTTAAGGTTTTTGGTGCAATTGTAAATGGGATTGATTCCTTGATTTCTATTGCTGCTGTTTCATTATTGGTGCATAGAAATTAAACAGATTTCTGTATGTTGATTTTATATCCTGTGACTGCTGAATTCACGTATTAGTTCTAGCAATTTTTTAGTGGAGTCTTTGAGGTTTTCTGCATAGAGTATCATGTTGTTTGCAAACAGTGAAAGTTTGACTTCTTCCTTGCTGATTGGATCCGTTTTATTTCTTTTTGTTGTCTGATTGCTGAGGCTAAGATTTCCAGTACTGTGTTAAATAGTAATGGTGAGAGTGGACATTCCTGTCTTGTTCCTGATTCGTAGAGGAAAGGCTTTGTTTTTCCCCATTGAGGATATTAGCTGTGGGTCTTTCGTATATGGCCTTTATGATGTTGAGGTATGTTGCTTCTATCCCTACTTTGTTGAGGGTTTATATCAAGAATGGATGCTGTAATTTGTCAATTGCTTTTTCTGCATCTACTGAGAAGATCATATGGTTCTTATCCTTTCTTTTATTAATGTGGTCACCCTACAGCCCAGGAATAAATCTCACTTGACCGTGGTGAATAATTCTTTTAATGTACTGTTGGCTTCAATTTGCTAGTAATCTTGTTAAGAATTTTTGCATCCATGTTCATCAGGGATATTGGCCTGCAATTCTCCTTTTTAGTGGGGTCTTTGTCTTTTTTTTGAAAGAAAGTAATGTCAGCCTCATAGAACGAGTTTGGAAATTTTCCTTCCATTTCTATTTTTTGGAACAGTTTGAGAAGAATAGGTATTAATTCTTCTTTAAATGTCTGATAGAATTCCCCTGAGAAGTCATCTGTCCCTGGACTTTTGTTTGTTGGGAGATTTTTGATTACTGATTTAATTTCTTTGCTGGTTATGGGTCTGTTAAAATTATTCCTTCCTGTTTCAGTTTTGGTAGTTTGCATGTTTTTAGGAATTTGTCCATGTCTTCCAGATTGCCCGGTTTGTTAGCATATAATTTTTCATAATATTCTCTTATAATTATTTGTATTTCTGTGGTGTTGGTTGTGATCTCTCCTCTTTCATCATGATTTTATTTTTGGGGGGTCATTTCTCTTTTCTTTTTGATAAGTCTGGCGAGGGGTTTTTCAAATTGATTAATTCTTTCAAAAAACTAGCTCTTAGTTTCATTGATCTGTTCTACTGGGTTTTTTGTTTCTATATCATTTATTTTTGCTCTAATCTTTATTATTTCCATTTTTCTGCTGGCTTTAGGCTTTATTTGCTCTTTCTTTTCTAGCTGCTTTAGGTGTAAGATTAGGTTGTGTATTTGAGACTTTTCTTGCTTCTTGAGGTTAGGCCTGTATTGCAATATACTTCCCTCTTAGGAATGCCTTTGCCACACCCCAAAGGTTTTGGACTGTCATGTTTCCATTTTCATTTGCTTCCATGTACTTTTTAATTTCTTTTTTAATTTCCTGGTTAAGCCAATCATTCTTTAGTAGGATGTTTTTTAACCTCCATGTATTTATTGTCTTTCCAAATGTTTTCTTGTGGGTGACTTCAAATTTCATAGCATTATGGTGTGAAAATATGCATCATATGATCTCAATCTTTTTGTACATGTTGAGGGCTGATTTGTGACCCAGTATGTGATCTATTTGAGAGAATGTTCCATGTGCACTGGAAAAGAATGTGTATTCTGCTGCTTTAGGATGAAATGTTCTGAATGTATCTGTTAAGTCCATCTGGTCCAGTGTGTCATTCAAAGCCATTGTTTCCTTGCTGATTTTCTGCTTAGATGATCTGTCCATTGGTGTAAGTGGGGTGTTAAAATCCCCTACTATCATTGTATTATTATCAATGAGTTTCTTTATGTTTGTTATTAATTGATTATATTTTTGGGTGCTCCCAAGTTGGGGGATAAATATTTACAATTCTTAGATCTTCTTGATGGATGGACCCCTTAATTATGATGTAATGCCCTTCTTCATCTTGTATTACACTCTTTGGTTTAAAATCTAGCTGTAGTCATCATGACAGTATAGTACTGGCACAAAAACAGACACATAGATCAATGGAACAGAAAGAAAACCCAGAAATGGACCCACAACTATGTGGTCAATTTAATCTTCGACAAAGCAGGAGAGAAGATCCAATGGAAAAAAAGTCTCTTCAACAAATGGTGTTGGGAAAACTGGATAGTAACATGCAGAAGAATGAAACTGCACCACTTTCATACACAACAAAAATAAATTTAAAATGGATGAAAGACCTAAAAGTGATACAGGAAACCATCAAAATCCTAGAGGACAACACAGGCAGCAACCTCTTTAACCTCAGCTGTAGTAAAGTCTTACTAGACACATCTCCGAAGGCAAGGGAAATAAAAGGGAAAATGAACTACTGGGACTTCATCAAGATAAAAATCTTCTACACAACAAAGGAAATAATCAACAAAACTAAAAGGCGGCCAAAGGAATGGGAGAAGATATTTGCAAATGACATATTGGATAAAAGGTTAGTATCCAAAATCTATAAAGAACTTATCAAACTCAACAACCAAAAAACACATAATCTAGTTAAGAAATGGGCAGAAGACATGAACAGACATTTTTCCAAAGAAGCCATCCAGATTGCTACCAGACACATGAAAAGATGTTCAATATCAGCATCAACAGGAAAATACAAATCAAAACCATGATGAGATACCACCTCACACCTGTCAGAATGGCTAAAATTAACAACACAAGAAAAGCAGGTGTTGGTGAGGATGTGAAGAAAGAGGAACCCTCTTGCACCATTGGTGGGAATGCAAACAGGTGCAGCCACTCTGGAAAATAGTATGGCGGGTTCCTCAAAAAGTCAAAATTGAACTACCATTTGACCCAGCAATTACACTACTAGGTATTTACCCAAAAGATACAAAAATACAGATTCAAAGGGGTAAATGCACACCAATATTTATAGCAGCATTATCAATAATAGCGAAACTATGGAAAGAGCCCGAAGGTCCATCGACTGATGAATGGATAAAGAGGTGGTACATATATGCAATGGAATATTACTCAGCCATCAAAAAGAATGAAATCTTGACATTTGCAATGATGTAGATGGAGCAAGAGTGTATTATGTTAAGTGAAATGAGTCATTCAGAGAAAGACAAACACCACATGATTTCACTCATATGTGGAGTTTAAGAAACAAAACAGATGAACATATGGGAGGGTGGGGGGAAGAGA
Source organism: Halichoerus grypus (assembly GCF_964656455.1). Classification (NCBI taxonomy): domain Eukaryota; kingdom Metazoa; phylum Chordata; class Mammalia; order Carnivora; family Phocidae; genus Halichoerus; species Halichoerus grypus. The sequence goes on from NC_135712.1 coordinate 174,635,765, forward strand.
GAGGAAAACATACCATAAGAGACTCTTAAGGATAGAGAACAAACTGAGGGTTGATGGAGGGAGGTGGGTAGGGAATGGGCTAGATGGGTGATGGATATTAAGGAGGGCACTTGTCTTGTTGAGCACTGGGTGTTATATGTAAGTGATGAATCACTAAATTCCACTCCTGAAAACAGTATTACACTATATGTTAACTAACTAGAATTTAAATAAAAATTTGAAAAAGAAACAAAAAAAAGAAAAGAAAAAGTGATGAATTGTCAAAAAATAAAATAAAATAAAATAAAATAAATAAAAAGCCCAATCCATAATTACATCTCAATAAGGCTGGGAAATTTTTTAATTAAAAAAAATCAGTCCAATATAAAATAAAAACTTCAGTTAAAAAAAAAAAAAAGACTATCTCAAGTGATGCTCCCATTTTTTTTTTACCCTGAAGAGGGAAGAGTATATCCCTTCTTTTGTTCTCTCAGAGATACAGGATTCAATGATGAAAAAGATATGTCAGCTGGCCAAATTTTAGGAAAATTGGATCTGCCACCATTTTCTCTTTTTCTCTCACAAGGATGACCAATTTTTAAAGTACCTTTTTTTTTGTCTTTAAAATAAAAACAGGGGCATCTGGTAGCTGAGTTGGTTAAGCAGCAGGCTCTTGATTTCAGCCCAGATCATGATCCAGTATTCTGGGATTGAGCCCCACAATGAGCTCCACACTCAGTGGGGAGTCTGCTTGAGGATTCTCTCTTTCCCTCTGCCCCTCCCCCCCACTAGCTTGCACACACTCTCTCTCTCTCTCTAAAATAAATAAATAAATCTTTAAAATAAAAACAAACAAAGGCTGACATGGACTCTGGTCAGAAACAAAAGTTTTATATCCAAGGTTTGAATTTAAATTTGGCTATTGACTCTAAATATTTATTGGCTACATGATCCTGGGAAAATGACTTGGTTCTTTGTACCCCAGCTTCCATTTTTAAAATGGGCTAATAATACCCTCCTCATAGAATTGGGATGAGGAATAAATGAGCTAATATAGGCAAAGTGCTTAGAATAGTAATTAACATATACTAAAAGCAAAAGAAATGTTAGCTATTCTAATCTATACACATAAATCTGTGTGAGTGGGACTGAGGTCAGAAGGAAAAGTTAGTCATGAAATAACTAAAATTTATGTTGTTAAAAAAATAACCATTTGTTTGTCTGATACAATCCTTTTTCCATTCATTTAACGTTCAATAAATATTTACTGAATCCTTACTATGTGGCATTGGAGATATACAAATATATACAAAATAATCTAAACTGACAAAAATATTGCCCTTCTAGAACCTAAATTCAAGACACTAAAGTTGCATAGGAAGGGAAGTAGATTAACTGATTTTTCCAATCCTGTCCTACCTCCATGATGTTAAGAAAATATCTCAAGAAATTGTTTTTCAGTAAATTGAGCATTTGCTATATAGCAAGTTCTGTGCTCAGCACTTTTTCTACATTTTTTTTCCTTTGTGAAAGACTTGTAAGTAAAGTATTATTAGCAGCATTTTACCAATGAGGAAACTGTGTTATAAGAAGGTTAAGAAATTTAGCCAGGATCAAATAGTGGTCAGTAGAACTGGAGAATAGGAAATCTGATTCTAAGGACACATGTTCTTTAACAATATCTAGTATTGTCACATTTTAAAATTCAGTGCCACAGGATTACCAAAAAGAGAAAAAGAAAATGAAAAAAGAAAATTTCACTTAGTATAAAAAAGGTATTGAGGGGCACCTGGGTGGCTCAGTCGGTTGGGCGTCTGTCTTCAGCTCGGGTCATGGTCCCAGGGCCCTGGGATCGAGCCCCGTATCGGGCTCCCTGCTCGGCAGAGAGCCTGCTTCTCCCTCTGCCTGCCACTCTGACTATCTGTGCTCTCTCTCTCTCTGTCAAATAAATAAATAAAATCTTTAAAAAAAAATATTGAAACATTTTATTTTGTTAGAAAGATACAACGTTGTTAATACTTACTACTTTTTGGTACAGAGTATATGGATGCTTGTTATATGAATCTTTATGATTTTTTGTATTTTTTAAAGGCACACACACACACAGTCAAACCATTTATTATGCATTTACTAATGCCAAGCACTATTCTAAGGTCATTATGTGTATTGCCCAATTAACCCTCATAAGCACAATGTGTGACAGAGGCTATTGTCAAACACAAATTTTAGAGATGAGGAAACTGAAGTACAAAGAGATTAAGTAAGTAGTAGAACTGGTGTTCATATCCCTCCTGTAAGTTTCTAGAGCATGTGTTCTTAAACACTATCTGATACTCTCACTTCAAATAACAAAACGTAATGCTTGAGACACAATGTGACAATCACTGTTTCCCTCATTTTGCATACATTTGTATGCAACTTGTTTAATTCTTACAACTTTGTTTTTTTAAGGATTTTATTTATCTATTTGAGAGAGAGAGAGAGAGAGCATTAGAGAGAGGGAGAAAGAGAGAGAGCATGAGCAGGAGAGTGGGCAGAGGGAGAGGGAGAAGCAGACTCCCCACTGAGCAAGAAGCTCCACGCAGGGCTCCATCCCAGGACCTCGGGATCATGACCTGAGCCAAAGGCAGACACTTAACTGATAGAGCCACCCAGGTGCCCCAATTCTTACAACTTTATAAGATAATTGTATATCCTCCCTTTAAAGTTGGGAAACAGGGAACATAAAGAGGTTTAATAACTTATTTAAGTTCACCCATCTACAATGAACATCATTAACACAGCTCTACCTTTCAATACTCAAAATGCGTCAAGCACAAGCACACCATTTCTTTTTAATCATTTTACCAATTTGTCAAATTAACACTGCTAGGCAAGCACTAGTAACATTTTACATACAAGATAACGGAGGTTCAGAAAACTTAGGCAAATCACCTGAGGTCACGAAGAAAGTGAATGTCCAAGCTGATATTTGACACTGTCTTGCTGACTCTGGAAGTCATGGGCTCAACCACAGGTAGAGATTAAGGTATTTCAAGCACTTTCCGATTTACTCTCTACTCACTTAAGGAGTGTCTCCTGGAAATAAAATACCATGACTATTTTTGGATATGTTTGCATTTAGTACTTCATCAAGCCCATCTCCCTAATTTTTCAGAAAAGGTGCAAAATTTGTTTCAAGGTTGAATACCATTCTTAATTTTGTCTTTTGAATATACTATGTAGGTCACCTCCTAAGTGTGTAACTCTATCCATAATTTACTTACACAGTGAGATAAAAGTTCCATCACACTACAAGACTGATTACCCAGGTTTTTTTTCATTAAATGAAGTTAAAAGCCCAGAATCTTTATCTAAAGACCATCTGACAGGTCTTGTGCTGACATGATACTTTCATTTCTGGTTGGCACTGTAGGGTACATTTTCATTACTTAGCAATTCCTTGCAAATATTGCTCAGGTTATGCTAGTGTGAACTGTAAGTCCTCTGAAAGGATCTGACAAGATAAAACGGCTGTTTTTCAACTATTTCCATTTCAATCTTATATATAAGCAATCAGAACTCTGTATAATACCTATCTGGGGCCATAAAGACCTCCAATATCAACTCTTTCCATTTCCCACTAGACCAATGTGATAGATAAGAATGTGTACTGTCTCCTTTGTTGTCCTTTTTGAGTAAAGTTTTAACTTGTCACAATTTGGGATGCTGAGTACAACAATGAATTATTCACCTAGAAATCTGAAAATAGAATTTCATTATCTCCTGATAATGTATGATTTTTTTCTTAAATGGGCAAGTCCAGCTAAAAATTTTCTTACACTTCAGAGAGAACTAAAGACAGTTCAGTTGAGGAAAGAAGAAAAAAAACCCAAACAATTAAAGTTCTTCAATAACCTAATCTTCATTTAACTGATTTGTAGGTCAAAGTCAGACTTCAATGTATTTCTGAGAGAGATCTTAAGAATTAGCTAAAAAAAAATCATAACTAAATGATGACTCACATTTACATTGTTGTCTTCTAAAACATCTGAATAATGTTGGTGTGTAGGTCAAAGGTACTATCAGAATATAAATGCCCACATAGGAAATACAGAGTTGGATTTCAGGGCAAATGGACTGATTCATGTTATATCTAAACCTTTGTATAGATTCAGGGAGCTATATGGCCTAGTTCTTCTCTATGGATTTACTTCAAAGCTTATACAAATATATCTGTAGATTACTATGTAATTATAATAAAGCACATAGAATGTCTTAATGATGAGGGCATGATAATGATGCTCCTGCTGATAACTTACACTTACTGAGTTCTTACTATATTCTGTCTTTCAACTGAGTAAAATACTTCATTACAGACAGTAAGTGTCTGTATATGTGTATGTGTATAATTGCGTGTATGTGTGTATAACTGGTATTTAAAGAGAAATTTTCATGCAACTCATACAGAGCAGAGGTGTGATTCAAATTGAGCTTTGCCTAACTCAAGAGAAAATGATTTTAACTCCATCTTAAATTACAGGTATCTAATGAAAATGAGACACAGGGACATGCTTGCTCACACAGAAATCATGTTACTTTCTGTGGTATCCCCTCACATGCAAAATAAATAAATAAATAAATAAATAAATAAATAAATAAATAAATAAAATACTTACAACTGTTTGCCTTCATAAATGTATGGTGGTTTCTCTCCATCCTCTGAGTTTGCTCTTGCTGTATTTGTCAGTTTACTTCTTTCTTCCCAAGAAAGTGCTTTCAATTTAGACTTCTACTTCTGGTCATAATTTAATAACTGTTACTAAATTAGCCCTTCCACTATACAAAACTTTAAAATCTGGCAAAATATATGAAGCAACTGCTTTCAGGCAGTGGGCAACAGGCAGCACAAGACTGAAGTAACTGAGAGAGGAAACTCAGAGGGTGAGCATTATGATAATCCATTCTCTGCCTGAGTATAATTTCATAACTACATTTCAGAGAGCTGTAATCCAAGCATAGCTTGGGTGTCCAACTGAGCTGAAAAGGTGGACAAGGGAGTTTAGGCAGCGAAAGCAGTAAGACTCTGTAGGACTGAAGAACAGAAAGAAGAGCAGAGCAGAATGGGGGTTTCCTAAATTCATGTGAGGAGTCTCTGGCTTAGGACTGGACTATACAAATGCGGAGTAGGACTTCCAAACGTTTATCAGATAATGTGAAGAAATTCTCTATGTAGACTTTGACAAGGTAAGGATGTACATTGTTCACCATAGAGAACCAATTAAAAAATAAAATGAGGAGTAGCTATAAGGTTAATAAAGGAAATAAAATGGAATGCTAAAATAGATAATAATTTAAAAGAAAGAAAAGTACAAAAGAGAAATAAAACACTAAAGTGGCAAATGGCAAACAAATAGTAAAATGATACACTTAAACTAAAGAGATCAATAATTACATTAAGTATAAATATACTAAACAGTCCCAATTAATAGTCAGAAATTTGGTAGACTGGATAAAAATGAAGCAAAGATATCTCATGCAAATAATAAACATTAAAAAGTTTACATACTTATATTAATATCATGTATCTTATGGCTAAAAGTATTACAAGAGATAATAAGGGTCAATACATTCCCTAAGATGAAGCAATTTACCAGGAAGGCATAATAATTACAAAAATGCATATACCTAATAATAGGAATTAAAATGTATGATGCAAAAACTATCAGAAGAGGGAAAATAGACAAACACACAATTATAGTCAGAGATTATTAACAGCCTTCTTTTAGTAATTGGATAAGGAGATGAAATAATAGGTGTATAGAAGATCCTAGCACAATCAAATCACTTGACCTAACTGGCATATACAGAACTCTATACCCAATGACTGTGAAGTATACATCATTTTCAAATTCCCAGGAAACACTAACCAAGATAGATCATGCACTGAGCTATGAAATGTCTCAATAGATGTCAAAAGCTTGAAATCTCACAGAGTACATTATCTGAACACAACAGAATTAAAATACAAATCAACAATAATAAGTATAATGAGAAAGCCTCCCACACATTTGGAAATTAAATTTACACATTTCTCAATAATCCATACGTCAATGAAAGGAAATAAGAAAATGCTCTGAGGAATGAAAATTAAAACTATGTATAAAATGCATAAATACCAAAATATCAAAAATATCACTAATGATGTTTAGAGTAAAATTTTACAACCAAAAATGCTTAGAAGGAAATTTAGAGCTTTAATTAGAAAGGGGTGCAGGGAAAGACTTAAAATTAATGATCTAAATTTTTACCAATAAAACCTAGAAAAGTTGAACAAATTACTAAGTATATAGGAGAAATAAAGAGAAGAACAAGAAAGAAAGGAAGGAAAGGAGGGAGAGAGGCACGGAGGGAGGGAGGGAGGGAGGGAGGAAGGAAGGAAGGAAGGAGAAAGAAAAAAGAAAGAAAGAAAGAAAAAGAAAGAAAGAAAGAAGGAGAAAGAAAGAAAGAAAGAAAGAAAGAAAGAAAGAAAGAAAGAAAGAAAGAAAGAAGGAAAGAAGGAAAGAGAAAGAAAAAAAGAAAGAAAATTAAGAAGGCAAAAGTTGTTTCTTTGAAAAGATCAGTATTATTGATAAACTCCTATCAGGACTAATAAAACAAATGACAGGAAATGCAAACTGCTGACATCAGAACTGAAAATGCATATAACCCTTCAGAACCTACAAATACTGATACAAACATAAGGAAAACTAGTGAAAAAAAATTATGCCAAGGAAATGAAAAGTTAGATGAAATGGAAAATTTGATAAAAACACAATATATCAAAATTGACTGACAAAGGATTAGAAAATCTGAACAGCCACATATTTGTTAAAGAAATTCAATCCAAATTTTAAAAAAGAAAAAAAAAAACAACAAAGCTTCTTATGAGAAAAATACCAGACATTGGTGCTAACATTGACAAATTATGCAAGTATTAAAGAAAGAATTTATAGCAATAATACATAAACTCTTTTAGAAAATAAAAGAGGTAACACTTCCCAACCAATGCTAAAAGAACAATAGGTCTCTGATATCAAAAGCTGATGAAGCCATTTGAGAAAACAAATTAACCTGCAGTATTCCACATGATCATTGACACAAAAATTTTCAATGGAATATTAAGAAATCATATCCATCAAAAGAAGAAAGGAAAAATGCATCTCGACCAAGGTGGAATTTTTAAATTTCAGGAATACAAGATTGGTTCCATATTCAAAAATCAATAAAACTTCTAAATTTTAAGGATAAAGGGTAAAAATTTTAAAAAGATAAAAATTTTATATTAGTAGATGCAGACAAAGCATTTAAAAATTCAACACCTATTTTTGATGAAAACTCATAGCAAACTATGAATAACAGTAAATCTGACTTTCAAAGCACATCTTTGAAAACCTACAACTGGCATCACATATAGTGATGAAAAATCAAATGTTTTCTCCTTAAGACCAACAATCTAGGAAAGATCTGCTTTCATCAATTTTATTCTACATAGTG